>NC_138548.1:359839021-360439021 GCF_964273705.1 Natrix helvetica | reverse complement strand
GCGGACATGTTACTCCTAATAAATAACTAGATTTCTTTTGAAACTTGGCTCGAGGCTCATGAGTTAATTAGGGCATCCGTCAGAACCCTGACACCAGATTCTTTTTTCCCCCAATTCCCCACCATCTCCTATCCAGTGACGTGCAGTGAGGTTTATACCTGGTGAGGCAGCAATTTTTTTAAACTTGTGGACTTCAACTCCCAGAATTCCACAGTCAGGCATGCTCAGTTGCGACCTGCCGCCCTCTGCCCTGGGATTCGGCCACGGCACCGCCTGCCAGAGCTGCGCAGAATCCGGGGCGCGCTTGTCAGGCAAGGGCAGCGCAGATGGGGAGCGGACAGAGCGGAAGAAGCCTCTCCCCCCCCCTCGAGTCTAGGGCAGTGAGTCATTCGATAGGAAACTTGCCTCTTGGAAGGAATGACTCGGCTTGGCTCCTGCTTTGTCTCTCCTGCCTCTTCGCTTCTCCGTTCAGTCGTTGGGCGGCAGATCAAAAGCGGGAGCCAAGCTGGGTCATTCCTCCCAAAAGGCAAGTTTCCCATCGAATGACTCGCTGCCCTGATGATGAGAGGTTAGGCTGTGCCTCACTTGCCTCACCTGACTGCACGTCACTGCTCCTATCACTCGGGGGGGGGGGGTTTGCTTTTTAAACTTGGCCACTTTAAGACAGATGGACTTCAATTCTCATGCTGACTGGGGAATTCTGGGAGTTGAAGTCCAGCCTTCTTAAAGCAGCCAAGATTGAAAAGCACTGCCGTAAGGAATCACCCAAGCTTGGCTATTGGCAGCTATCAATGACTCAAGCCACTTTGCTGGATTTCCACATTAGGGGCAGCCCTCTGCTGACCCACTTTACACGGGGAGTAAGATTCAGACTAGACCACTGGGTTTGCTGGGCATAACTGGTTACTCATCCAACCCATTCATCTCCAATCCTCAATTAAGACACCATCGGGTGAATACAAGCCTCTGACTTTTTTAAGCCATCTTGGCGACACGCCAGCCACGAACCCAGCCCCTACCTGCCCCTTTGGACCCGAATTCCCTTCTTCCTTCCAAAACCTTTCAGTAACACCAATCCTCCCTCCAGATGGGTTAAAAAGATGTGAAGTTGAAAGATGCCAAGAGAGGAAGGGAAAACAGGAGGTTGGGGAGAGAGATGTCTCGTGTGAATGGACTCAGAGAATTACTCCGGGGAAGGACAGCGGGGATGCAATAGGGAAGTTCCTGCTGGCTGCGAGGCTTGAGGTTCAGGATATGCGGATATGCCAGCAGGGAAAAGTCTATGGAGATTCTCAGTCATCCAAGGTCATGGTGATCCCAAAGATGCTTTATCAAGAGGCAACTGGACTTTCTTGTTTGTTTCTTTGAAGACGTTTTGCTTCTCACCTAAGAAGCTTCTTCAGCTCTGACTGGATGTCACAAAGGTGCTGAAAAAAGGAGGCAACGGGACTTTCCTGTTTTTCTTTTTGAAGACATTTCGCTTCTCACCTAAGAAGCGTCTTCAAAGAGAAAAATAAGAAAGTCCAGAAAAAGTACCTTTGGGACAACCATAAACTGGATGACTAAGAATCTCTACAGACCTCTGACTGGATGGTGGGGAATGGAAGGATTTATACTTCTTGCAGGTAGCTGGTCCTTCCATTCCCTACTGTCCAGTCAGAGCTGAACAAGCTTCTTGCATGAGAATCGAAACATCTTCAAAGAAAAACTAGAAAGTTCAGTTGCCTCTTGGAAAAAAGCACTTCTGGGACAGCAGGCAAAAGGAAAGGTGAGGGCACAAGGATAGAAGCTCCAAGCAAGGGAGGAGGAGGAGGAGGAGGAAAGGTGAGGTCAGCCCAAACCAGACAAGACACAACTCCCCATTCAGGTCTGGAAATGAGGGGGGCACAATGCCACAAATTGGGTTTATTGGGAGCTATTCAGTCAGGGCTGAAGAAGCTTTTGGGATGAGAAGCGAAACATCTTCAAAGAAAAAACCCACACTTCTAAAGCATCTTTGGGATGTTGGGAGCTTGCAAGCAGAATACCAGAATTTGGATAAAAGCCGGGGGTGGTTATTTTCCAATGTTTCTTAGCCAGAAAGGGTGCTTGGGAAGGACTCTCAGTGAATGAAAATGACAGATCCAATCCAGATATCTGGCTGACTGTAACAATAACCCCAGAATCAGGATTTTTCTGCACGGAGGAAAAATACGACCCCACCTGCCTTTCAAGGTCCTCAGCGAACTTCCTCCAAATGGGTGCTCTGCAGGCATGTCAGGTTTGCACTTCCCATCAGCCCCAAGGCTGAGCTGCAGGGTT
This sequence comes from Natrix helvetica, assembly GCF_964273705.1. Taxonomy (NCBI): domain Eukaryota; kingdom Metazoa; phylum Chordata; class Lepidosauria; order Squamata; family Natricidae; genus Natrix; species Natrix helvetica. The sequence goes on along the minus strand of NC_138548.1, from coordinate 360,436,720 downwards.
GGATTGATGGGACTTGTAGTCCAAAACTATGCAGGATGAGAGGGTTGGAATCTTGGAATCCCAGACATTGAAACCATAGATGGTGCCAGGTGCAAAAGAGTTGCAGTCCACACATCTTAGTTAACCAAGATTGAAAAGCCATCAAGCAATCAGAATAGAGCTGGAAGGGACCTTGGAGGTGCTGGAAGAAATGCCTATCTGGGTTCAGTTCCAAGTGGGGAGAAAGACACTGGAAACATGGAGACTGTTTGGAAAGATGGCTTAATGGTAGACAGGACCACATGCCTTGGAGCTCCTGGGTGAAAAGGGAAGAGATGCTGAGAGTCCCTGGATTTTATGCCCTCTCTGGGCTTTGAACTTCCTGGGGCACAGAAAAAGTATCCTGATTGGTTACTGTCAGAGGTCACAGATAAGTTTGTAGTGTTGGAAGAAATGTCCTTCTGGGTTCAGTTTCCAAGTGGGAAAAAAGACACTGGAGACATGGATGCTGTTTGGAAAGATGGTTTAATGGTGGACAGGATCACATGGTTTGAGGTCCTGAACAGAAAAGGGGGATCACATGCTTCCAGATGTTGGGAGGAGGAGGAGGAAGAGGAGGAGGAGGAGGAGGAGGAGGAGGAGGAGGAGGAGGAGGAGGAGGAGAAGAAGAAGAAGAAGAAGAAGAAGAAGAAGAAGAAGAAGAAGAAGAAGAAGAAGAAGAAGAAGAAGAAGAAGAAGGAGAGAGGGAGGGAGGGAGGGAGGGAGGGAGGGAGGGAGGGAGGGAGGGAGGGAGGGAGAGAGAGAGATGCTGAAAGTTCCTGGTTTTATGCCCTCTCGATCTTGAGCTTGTATTCTGATTGGTTGTCAGACCACCATGGGACCATGCAGGGGCAACTCTCTAGGCTGTGTTTTGAGTCCAAGTTTGGTTGAGCCTTGCTTCTTCTCAGGGGCCCTGTGGTGAGATGGGTAAAGGGCTAATACTGTCATGCCTTTGACAAAGATGGGGGCTATTAAGAGTGAGTCTGCTTCCTGCCTAAAAACATTTTCTCCGTTTTTGATCCAGGGAAATATAATATTCTGCCTTTTCAATATTTCCCAGGATATTTCATTTTTCTAGGAGAAGGTTGGGTGCTAATTTCCTACAATAGGTTGTCTGTGTGCTAAGTTTGGTGGATGGGGCAATGAAAAGCAGTGAAATGGCTCTGCCTGAAGGGGGTAAATCTTTGTTATGTAGAATAGACTGACCCAAGCCTTAATGGCCCAGTGACAAAGATGGGGGGGGCTATTAAGAGTGAGTCTGTTTCCTGTCTAGAAACATGTTTCTCCATTTCTCATCCAGAGAAATAAAATATATTCTGACTTTTTAATATTTCCTAGGATATTTCATTTTTCTAGTAGAGGGGTGGGTCCTTCAGAGGTCTTCTAGTCCAACCCCCTGTTCAAGCAGGAGACCCTCTACCATTTCAGATTGGTGGCTGTCCAGCCTTTTTTTAAAAAGCCTTCAGTGATGAAGCACCCACAATTTCTGAAGGCAAAGCTGTTCCACTGGTTAATTGTCCTCACTGTTAGACAGCTACTTCTTAATTCCAAGTTGCTTCTCTCCTGGATTAGTTTCCAACCATTGTTTGTCTTCCTTCCGGTGTTTGGGAAAATAGGTTGACCTCCCCTTCTTTGTGGCAACCCCTCAAATACTGGAATATTGCTATCGTGTCCCCCCTAGTCCTTCTTTTGACTAGCCATACTCAATTCCTGCCACAGTTCCTTCATATGTTTTGGTCTCCAGGCCTTTAATCTTCTTAGTTGCTCTTCTCTGCCCTTTCTCCAAAGTCTCAACATATTTTTTGTAATGTGGTGACCAGAACTGGATGCAGTATTCCAGGTGTGGCCTTACTAAGGATTTATAAAGTGGTACTAATACTTCATCATTACATCTCTCATATCTCTATCATCATCTCTCTTTTTCCCCCCCTCCCCATATTTGGTTTGTCAAACATGTACAAGATAGCAGGTATAAGTATGAACATGGACATGAACAAAGGACATGAGTACAAATAAATGGGGGACAGTAGGACAGGGATGGTAGACACCCTGATGCCCTTATGCACACCCCTTTACAGACCTCTTAGGAATGAGGTAAGGTCCACAGTAGACAGTTTAAGGTTGAAGCTGTGGGGGATTTGAGGATGTAACAACGGAGTCAGGTAGAGCATTCCAGGCGTTGACCACTCTGGTGCTGAAGTCGTATTTTCTGCAATCGAGATTAGAGCAGTTAACCTTGAGTTTGTTATCTATTGTTTGCCCGTGTATTAGAAACAACCTACATCTAAATACTAGTAAGACAAAGGAGATGGTGCTAGATTTCCGGAAGCACAGAGAGTTGCCTGCCCCACTGTATATTGAGGGGGGCTGTGTGGAGAGGGTTTCCTCTTTTAAATTCTTGGTAGTCAAGATCTCACCTGGAAAAACAACACGTCTCTGGTGATTGGAAAGGCCCAACAGAGACTTCATTTCCTTAAGAGTCCTGCGAAAAAATCAGGTGGAACAACGGCCGATGACCTCTTTCTATCGGTCCACCATAGAAAGTGTCCTCACATATTGCATTACAGTATGGTATGCTGGTTTAACAGCTGCGGACAGGAAGGCCCTACAGAGAGTGATCAATTCGGCACAAGAAACCATTGGTTGCCCTCTGACACCACTGGATGACATCGCCAGATCTCACTGCTTTAGCAGAGTAAGGAAGATACTCGGAGATGATTCACACCCTGGTCAGTGTCTCTTTGCACTTCTACTATCAGGCAGAAGACATCAAAGCATAGCCAGCCCAACAAACAGGTGTGAAGATAGTTTCTATCCTTGGGCGACTTTTAAATACAACCACAATCACTCCATGCACACGCTAGGTTTTTCTTTTTCTTTTTCTTTCTTTTTTCGTTTCTGTTATAATTTTGCACCAGTGAGGTTAAAACCAATTTCGTTGTATTTAAGTATGACGACAATAAATATTATACTTATTATTGAGGTGGAAGCTGAAGTAGTCATTGTCAGGTAGGACGTTGTAGCAGACAATTTTGTGTAATGTGACCTAGGCGACGTAATTCAAGGTTGTCCAAGGCCAAAAATTTCAAGCCTGGTGGCATAAGAGACTCTATTGTGAGCAGAGGAGCGGAGGACTCTTCCCGTGGAACACCTCTCAATTGTATTAATTGCATTAATACAATTGTATTAATCTCATCTTATATCATCATATCTCCGCATCCACCTGCGTAAATGTCCACGCTTTCCTCTCTCCCCACTCTTCTTCCCTCCCCCTCTTTCTCCCCCAGCCCAAATCTGCCTCTTGGCTTTTGAAGGGTTACAGGAATGGTGGGAAGGGGATTCCTAGAGAAGAAGGAAGGAAGGAAAGAAAGAGGGAGGGAGGGAGGGAAAGTTTGGGGAAGGGAGGGGGGCCCTCCACGACCAAGCCACCTCCCCATCCGGACTGGCGAGCCTATCCTTCGCAGCAGCGCCGGACGGGGAGGTGGTGGAGGGAGAGAGGGATCCAAGCGAAGAAGGACGAATCGGATGCGAAAAGGGTGGGGCGAGGTGGGAGCCGGCCTGGGGGCTGAGTTTGGGTTTGGGGTCCACCCGCCCACCTGCTCAGCGTCTCCCCGGGCCTTTGTTTCCCCATCCGAAGGGCGGGGGCCCCCCGGTAAGTCCGGATCTTCAGCTTTGCCTTTGGGGGGGATGGGGAGAGTTGGGGGGGTGGATAGATCGATCTGCGAAGCAGGGCGGAGGGGAAGCCAGGCGCGGTCCAGCTGCGCTTGGAGAGACAATGCATGGAGGCCTTTTGAGTGCGGGGTGTCGGAGGGGGAGAAGGGAAAACAGCAGGTGAGAAGAATCAAGCCTCCCACCCCCACCCCGCCCGGGACCCCCCAAATCTCTGCCCCCTTTGCATGCGATTTCTCCCTCCGGGGTTATTTCGGCACGCCTACAGCTGTTTTCCGAGCCTTCCCAGCCTCCGATCCCTTTTGAGACGGAAAAGGGGGAACCGGCGGAGCCCCGAAGGGAGGCGTAGCGTTTTACCCCGGTGCCAGAGAGCGCTGGGTGGAGGGAGCCGGTTTTAAACAAGGTTGAATTGGGGAAAAAGTTACACGTCTTCGGCTTTGGTCTGTGCTTATTCATTGGGAGGGGGATGTTTTTTGGGGGGAGGGGTACGTAAGACCCCTGTTGGAAGAAATTTCCTCCTTCTGGGTTCAGTGCCAGGTGGGGGGAAAAGAGACTGGAAATATGGAGAGTGCTTGGAAAGGTGATTTTAATGGTGGACAGGACCATATGGCTTGAGATCGTGAACAGAAAACTGGGTCACATGCTTCCAGATGTTGGGTGAAGAAGAGAAGAGGGAGAAAGGCTGAAAGTTCCTGGCTTTATACTCTGTTTGGCCCCAACTCTCTGTTTCCTATTCCTGTGTAAGAAATGTATTCTGATTGGCTGTCAGACTCCCATGGGGCCATGCAGGGACAACTTTGTCGGCTGTGTTTTGAGTCCAAGTTTGGTTGAACATTGCTTCTTCCCAGGTGTCCTGTGGTGAGTTTCTGTAGAAGGCTAATCCTACCATTGTTATGTAGACTAGCTCAGGCTTTATTTTAATGGCCCATTGACCAAGGTGGGGGCTGTTAAGAGTGAGTCTCTTTCCTGCCTAAAAACATGTTTCTCCATTTCTTATCCAGGGAAATATAATATTCTGCCTTTTCAATATTTCCTAGGGATATTTCATTCTTCTAGGAGAGGGGTGGGTGCTAAATTCTTACACCCCCTCCTCTATTTTTCTCCATAGCGGTAACAATCCTGGGAGGCAGAAAAACTGGCCTTATTAAAGAGTTAAAACTGTCTCAGCCGTAGCCACTTTTAAGATGGGTGGACTTCAACTCCCAGAATTCCCCAGTTCTTACAGATTAACAACCCAAAACCCACTTATTTATCCAACAGAACAATTTAACCTGAATAATGAGGTTTTATCTTAGAAAAAACAGCTCATACAGATTAACAGAGTTGGAAGGGAACTTATAGGTCATCTAGTCCAACCCCCCCCCCCCAAGCAGGAGACAAGGGTCATAAGTGTGAAAAATGATCATAAGTCACTTTTTTCAGAGCTGTTATAACAGTCAGTGAATGAACTGTTGTAAGTCGAGGACTATAATAAAATAACATTTCCTGAAGTGAAATCTCTCCATGTTTATCAAAACGTAGATTTCTTTATTCGTAGGGGTGGGGGGCCAGGGGGTTGTCGGAGGGGGGGAAGGGATTCCTTTATCCATAAGAGTTCCTCTCTTCCCCAATCTCCAATCCAGATCATTCCCCCCCAAAACCAAAGGCTCCCCACACTGGAGAATCTTATTCCCCAAGTCCTATTATAGGTAATCTTCGCCTTAACGACCACAATTGAGCCCAACATTTATGTTGCTAAGAAAGATGTTGACTAAGGGAGCTTTGCCCCATTTTGCAACCTTTCTCGCCACATTTGGTAGTTCCCCAGTGCTCCAGGATCATTGAAAAATTTTGTTCTGAGATCACATCTACCAATTCCTTCAAAACCTTGGAATGTAATCCGTCTGCTGCTGGTGATTTGAATTCACCTAGAGTGGATAAGTGTTCTCTTACCATTTTCTTGCTTATTTTGATTTGCATTCCTATTCCTCATTTTATAGTATTTTTTTTTGTAGGTTGGACTGTTTTTTTTGCTTTTGAGTAAAAACAGATGCAAAAAAAATGATTTAAGCAGTTCTGCTTTCTCCCTGCTGCTTATCACCTTGCTATTTTCTCACCTTAATGGAGCAATCATTTGCTTGGGATTTTGTTGTTGTTTGTTTGCTTGTTTATATGTTGAAAAGCTTTTCTTTTTTTGGTTATTTTTTACTTTAGTTCATCTTGAGCCTTTGCTTTCCTGATTTCATCTTTGCAGATTCAGGCTTTCTGCTGATATTCTGCCTTAGTCATGTGCCCCTATTTCCACTTTTTATATTTATCCTTTTTGTTTTTTCATTTGTCAAAGACTTCTTTATGCAGCCACACTGGTTTCTTTTGAAGAGCTGTTGTTTTTCTTTTTCATTGGTATTGTGCTAGACTGGGCTTTTATACTCTTACTTTTCAAAGTTTCCAATGCTTCTGAGGTTGTTTTCCCCTTGAGAATTTGTATCTATGTATATAATCCTTCTCAAGCTCTCTCTAATTTAGTGAAATCAGCTCTATTAAAATCCAGACTCTAGTTTGGCTTTGTTCTATTTCTTGTGCTTGCATAATTCCAGTGTTGCATGATCACTCCTGCCACCTGCCAAGATTCCTGTAACTTCAAAACCTTCTACATTTCATCTCGGTTAGTCATAATTAAGTCCAGTGTGTCGGACCCTCTCCCTCCTTTCTCTATTTTTGGGGAGACAAAGTTGTCCCCTAGGTTTGTCGGGAATTTATTTGAAATTTCATTAGGTGCAGAGTTTGTCACCCAGTTGATGTCGGGGTAGTTAAAATCCCCCATTACTATTGTGGTGTGCTTCCTACATACCTTAGTTAACTGACTAGCAAAAAAATCCATCTATTTCCTCTGTTTGGTTGGTGACCTGTAATACACACCTATAGCTCTGTCATACTTTTTTTCCTCTTGTATTGACCCAAATGCATTCAAAGTGCTTTGCACCATTGCTCTAATCTATATCTATAGAGATGCAGTTCTTACATATAGCGCAGCTCTACCACCTCTTATTAGGTCTGTTTCTTTTAAACAATTTAAATCCTTCTAGCTGTGTATTCCATTCATGGGTTTCATCCCACCAAGTTTACCTAATGGCAACAATATCGTATCTGTCCTCATGTACTTCGATTTCCAGTTCACCCTGTTTATTCCTCATACTTTGTGCATCGGTGTGTAGACATTTGAGTCCTCTTTGACTGAACATGTGCTTGTTTTCTACATACGGTAATCGGTTTTATGTCTGAAACCCCCTTCTTCCTTACCGCCTATTTTGTACATACCCGTGTTTCCCCGAAAGTAAGACCCTATCTTATTTTTTTTGCCACAAAAAATGCACCAGGTCTTATTTTGGGGGGATGCCATATTTTCCAGAGAATAAGACACACTGGAGTATAAGACTCACCCAGGTTTTGAAGAGGCAATTTTTTTAAAAAAAGTAGGTAGGTAGATAGAGGGATAGAGAGGGAGAGAAAGAGAGAGAAATACAGTAGGTAGGTAGGGAGCGAGAGTGTGTAGTTAGGAAGGGAGGTAGATAAAGGGAGAGAGAGAGAGAGAGAGAGAGAGAGAGAGAGAGAGAGAGATAGTAGGTAGGTAGGGAGAGAGAGTGTAGGTAGGTAGAGGATAGAGAGAGAAATACAGTAGGTAGGTAGGGAGAGAGAGTGTAGATAGGTAGGGAGAGGGAGAGAGAGAGAGAGAAATACAGTAGATAGGTAGGGAGAGAGAGAGAGTAGGTAGGTTGGTAGGTAGAGGGATAGAGAGAGAAAAATAGAAATACAGTAGATAGGTAGGGGGAGAGAGAGAGAGTAGGTAGGTAGGTATATAGGTAGATAGAGGGGGAGAGAGAGAGAGAAATACAGTAGGGAGGGAGGGAGAGTAGGTAGGTAGGTAGATGTTTCCAGGTGTATTTATCCATGTGCTGGAGAAGGAAATAGCTGACAACCTGTAGCACCTAAAACTTTGTTTCTGCTGGCACAGCACTTGACCAATGTAATTCTCATCAACCACACTAACTAAACAGCTTTCCGAAAGGGGGAAAAATGTTTTTGCACTCTGCAAACCTCCCCAAATGGCCCGTTTTTCACAAAAACGGCCCTTTTTTTTTTGTCAAACAAATTGCATGCATAGCCTTATGGAGGCTTATAGAGTGCTACTGGGGGTTTGGGGTGGCAAAAAAAATGCCCCGTTTTTCACTCATTCCTGCCTTCCCCAGCCCCCAGGAGATCTCCGAAAGCCTCCATAAGGCTATGCACGGCCATTTTGGTGAAGGGGACGGGGCTTCAGGAGGCAAAAAAATGCTGTATTCGGTGTATAAGACGCACCCAGACTTTCAGCCTCTTTTTAGAGGGAAAAAGGTGCATCTTATACTCAGAAAAATACGGTATGTCATCCACTGATTCATCTCAATTGTATGTGTCCCACCCCACCCTCCTTTTTTTTTTGCTATCAGAGGACTTCAGGAACTTCTTCATCCAGTAAGGTCCACAAGGCTTTCCTGAAGGCCTCTGCAGCCGATAACAAGAGCTCCAGATTGATCTGGAGCTCTCGTTATCGGCTGCAGAGGCCTTCAGGAAAGCCTTGCCAGCAGAAGAAATGGGCCAAGGTGTGCGAGGCCTGGCTGCAACTATCCAAAGGTAGGTAGTAGGGCAGTTCTAATCCCTCACCATCCCCACCCTAGCTTAATTTCTACCCATCACCCTAGAGTGGGCGGGGTCTTAATTAGGGCTTATTCGCTCAGGCAGGTCCTGTGAACGCAGCAGCCGTCTTTTGCTAACTTGGCTTTAAGGTTTTTATTCGCCGCATGTGAATCAGGTCTCGCTTTTTTGCTTGTCTGCAGGCAGAAGAGCTGGGAAAAAGCTGCATAGCAGTGTCCTCTGTCACAAGGCTCCGTCCAAGCCCTTTGGGGGCTCAGCAGGACTTGGCACCCCTGCTGTTCGGCCCAGTCTTTGTCGGGAAGAGAAGGCATTGAACAATGCCGTCGGAAATGATCTTGCAGGACAGGCCAAATATGGCCGAGCGGGATCACAGATCGGAGAAGAAATCCGGGAAGAAGAAGGTCTGCCCAGTGGCCAAAACAAATTATCATCTCCGGGGTTCAAGCAGTGGAGAACCTGGGGTGCAGAAGGTCGTGCCCAGTTCTGATGTCCGGCGAGAACAATTCCGGCAGTTCGCCTATCAGGATGCGAAGGGTCCCCGAGAGGTTTGCAGCCAACTCCACGATCTTTGCCACCAGTGGCTGAAGCCGGAGATGCACTCCAAGGCTGAGATGCTGGATCTGGTGATCCTCGAGCAGTTCCTGGCCGTCCTGCCCCCAGAGATAAAGAACTGGGTGCGGGAATGTAAGGCGGAGACCAGCTCCCAGGCGGTGGCCTTGGCCGAAGGCTTCCTGCTGAGCCAGGCGGAGGAGAAAAGGCAGCAGGTGAGAGCAGGGCTTTGATTGAGCATCTCTTGACTGCTTTCTGCTCACTGCATTTTGGAATGGGATGGAATGGAAGGTGGCTGCTCCAATACTGGAAGTTTTTAAGAAGAGATTGGATAACCATTTGTCTACAATGGTAGAGCAGGCAGTTGGATTCGAAGACCTCCAAGGTCCATTCCATTCCACAACTTCTGGAGGCAAGTTGTTCCACTAATTAATTGTTCTCACTGCCAAGAAATTTCTCTTTCATTATGTTGCTTCTCTCCTTGATTGCTTTCCATCCATTGCTTCTTCTCCTGCCCTCAGCTGTTTTGGAGAATAGTTTGACTCCTTCTTCTTTGTGGCAGCCCCTGAGATATTGGAACACTGCTATCATGTCACCCCAGTCCTTCTTTTCATCAAACTAGACATACACAATCTCAGCAACCATTCTTTATATGTTTTAGCCTCCAGTCCCCTAATCTTCTTTGCTATACAGGTAGTCCTCGACTTACAACTGCAACTGAGCCCTAAATCTCTTGTTGCTAAGCAAGACAGTTGTTAAGTGAATATTTCCACAATTTACAAACTTTCTTGCCATAGTTGTTAGGTGAATCATTGCGTTTGTTAAGTTACCATATTTTTCGGAGTATAAGATGCACCTTTTCCCCCCCTAAAAGAGGGTGAAAATTTGGGTGTCTCTTATGCATTGAATATAGCCCCACCCACCAACGGGCCCCAACCCTTTGGCCTCTGCCTCCCAACAATTTACCTCTTTGCAGCAAACGGGGGCTTGCGGAGGCTTCAATAAGCTATAACAATCCCTGCAGCCTGTAACAGCTGATGATCGGGAGAAATTGAAAGTGAAATTTGCTGTTTGCGCCACTTGGCAAATTGCTGGGAGGCAGATTTTTTTTTCTTGTGTTAATCAGGCTGTGTGCTGCAAGGAGGTAAGTCAACAACTATAAATGCCTCTAGAATGTTCAAATTATTAGACTTATTTTTAAAAGACTGTTTTATTATTATTCTTCTAGAAAACTTAACAAAATGAAGAAGACTTTTAAAATAAATGCTTCATCTGAAGAGTCCCAGTGCTATTGTTTTAAAAAGTGCTATTCGTTTAAATAGCAGAGAATAATTATACTTCCAGAAAGCACATCAATTTTAGCAGCATCTGTACAAGTATAGTCTGAAATATAACACTACAAACAGTGTATATTGTCTGTACTGTTTGTTGCAAGGAGGCAAATTGCTGAGAGGCAGGGCCAGATATTTTCCCCTTGTTTTCCTCCCCAAAATCTAGGTGCGTCTTATACTTCGGAGCATCTTATACTCTGAAAAATACAGTACTAACATGGCTGCTAAGTAAATCCCTGTTGACTTTGCTTGTCAGAAGGTCACAAAAAAGGATCATGTGACCCCAGGACACTTCAGCCGCCATAAATATGAACCAGTTGCCAAGCATCTGAATTTTGATCACAGGACAACAGGGATGTTACAGCGGTCGTAAGTGTGAAAAATGGTTATGTCACTTTTTTCAGAGCCGTTATAACTTTGAACAGTCACTAAATGAACTGTTGTAAGTCAAGGACTATAACAGAATAACAAACTTGGAAGAGACCCTGTAGGTCATCTAGTCCAACCCCTCTGCCCAAGCAGGAGGCCCTACACCATTTGACAGATGGCAGTCCAATCTCTCCTTGAAAGCCTCCAGTGATAAAGCTCCCACAACTTCTGTTCAAGGCAACTTCTGTTCCGTTGGTTGATTGTTTTCACTTGTCAGAATTTTTTTTCCTTATTTCTTGGTTGAATCTCTCCTTGTTCAGTTTCCATCCATTATTCCTACTACCTGTATTTCTTTTCTCGTCTTTCTCTTTGCTCTTTGGGATTGTTTTCTTTTTTCCTTTGAAGGACCGAGTTGTGACAGAACCCACCAACTTTCCCAGAGTAGGGAAAAAAACACAAGGGCCTCATCCAAAGCCACCCGTAAGGCGGATCAAGCAAGAAGTAGACAAAATTGCCATTCCATTAGGTAAGTGCTTGGAGGCTATTTTCTAGCTTTGCCATTTGCTTGTAAGTGTAACTAAAATTATACTAACCGCTTTTCTTTTTTCCACGTTTTATTTATATAACATCCAATTTTAATCAAACAGTGTGTGTTCTGGGTACAATTATGCTTAAATAATCATATTATACATCTTTGTTATAGTGCCTCACCATATTAATAATATAATAACATTAATATTTAACATTTGAGATCATCTTCTTTAACAACTCTCCTCTTTACCATTTCCTCCAATGGTATGTCCTCCTTTATAACTTCTGTTATTTAGCCATTGATAAAATATGTCCCATATCAAAAAGTATTCAGTTTCTTCTTTATCCTTAATAACAAGTGTTAATCTATCCATTTCTGTGCAGCCTAATATTTTCTTAACCACATTCCCCTCAGATGGGATCTCATCATCTTTCCATTGTTGCACAAATACAAGTCTAGTTGCAGTTAAGATATGCAGGATCAAGTATGTGGTCTTTTTATCATATATTTCAGGTAGAATGCTCAACAAAAATATCTCTGGTTTCAAATCTATATGTTGTTTTATCATTTTTTTCCAGCCATGTATGTATATTCATTCAATATTTTCTTGCTTCTGGGCATGTCCATCACATATGATAGTATGAACCAGAAGCTTGCTTACACTTCCAACATTTCGCCGATCTACCGTATTTTTCGGAATAGAAGACCCACCTTTTTCCTTCAAAAAAGAGGCTGAAAATCTGGGTGCGTCTTATATACTGAATACAGCATTTTTGGCCTCCCGAAACCCTGCCCCTTCAGCAAAATGGCTGTGCATAGCCCTTAAGAGGCTTTCAGAGTGCTCCTGGAGTCTGGGGAGGGCAGAAATGAGTGAAAAAATGGGCTGTTTTTTGCTCAATTTTGCCCCAGCCCCCAGGAGCAGTCTATAAGCCTCCTGAAGACTATGCATGCCCTTTTTTTGACAAAAAATGAGCCCGTTTTTGTGAAAAACGGGCCATTTTTTGCTCATTTTGGGGGGGGCACCCCCCAGGAGCATTCTACAAGCCTCCTAAAGGCTATTCGTGCCCTTTGGGAGGGGGGAAACGGGGCCATTTTTGCAAAAAACAGACCGTTTTTGGGAGATCTACAGAGTGCAAAAACATTTTTTTTAATTTTCCTCTTCAAAATCTTGGTGCGTCTTATATTCCAGTGCATCTTATACTCCAAAAAATACAGTATCTTTAAACATTTTTGCCAATCTTGCCAGTGCAAAATGCCATCTATAAAACATTTTATACAGATTTTCCTTATGTGTAAGGTATACCAACCGCTTTTCAGTTCTGAACCAATGCAAACGTAAATCTGGATTAGACATCTATTTGAAATTAGCGGCATATTTTTTTCTCCCCAAAAGGCTGTCATGATAAGATAGTCAGAATTTTAAAAAGCTCTCAAGGCAAATGCAGAATCCAGACAGAAAACATGGGTGGCAAGGAATTAAATGTCTTTTATTGGGCTGGTTTACATTCATGTGTTTCAAGCTTGATAACTTTATTAGGAGTGGACTTCAACTCCCAGAATTCCCCAGCCAGCATGGAATGATGAGTAATGAATCCAGAATTCTGACTGGGAAACATGGGAGTTGAAGTTCACGCCTCAGAAAGTTGCCAACATTGAAAAACACTATACAAAGTCCACCTTTTTTCAAGAAGCAGCTGGACTTTTTGGTTTTTCTTTTGAAGACATTTCACTTCTCATCCAAGAAGCTTCTTCAGCTCTCTTTCTTCAGAGCTGAAGAAGCTTCTTGGATGAGAAGTGAAATGTCTTCAAAAGAAAAACCAAAAAGTCCAGTTGCCTCTTGAAAAAAAGAATCTTTAGGACAACCATGGTCTGGATGACCGAAAATCTCCATAGACATTTAAATATAGATATTCTTCAACTTACAAAAGTTCACCTTTTGTAAGTTGAGGAATATCTCATATGAAATGTCACTGAAAAAAATGATTTATGAGCATTTTTCACACTTAGGATCACTTCCCCATGATCCCGTGATCAAAATTTGACCTATTGGCAACTGGCCTATGTTGGTTGTGGTGTCCCAGGGTCATGGTTCTGATAAGCAAAGTCCATGGGAAAGCCAGATTCACTTAACAACTGTGTTATTAGCTTAAGTCCTGGAGCAATTCACTTAACAACCGTAACAAGAAAGGTAAGCTAAAATTCACTTAACAGCTGTCTCACTTAGGAAAAGAAATGCTGGGGTCAGTTGTGGTCATAAGTCACAGTCTATATGTGAAATGTATTTGATACATATACAGTCTGTGTGTAATTTAAATCTCTGCAAGGTTTTCATCTTTAAACACCTCAAAACAAAATGAATTCAGGTTTTTTAAAGAAGTTTGCCCAATTACAGAACCGTTGCAGAACTCTGGATTCACATTATTGTACTGTGTTTCCCCCAAAATAAGACAGGGTCTTACTTTCTTTTGACCCCCGGAATAAGCGCTTGGCCTTATTTTCAGGCAGGTCTTATTATTTTTGAGGTGCAGGAGGAGGTGAGCACGCAATATTTTTGGGGAGGGCTTATTTTCGGGAGAGGGCTTATTTTAGCACCTGCACTCAAAAGCCCGATTGGCTTATTATCCGGGGAGGTCTTATTTTCAGGGAAACAGGGTAGGAGGAAGCAGTGGGGGAGAGAAGGGGCTGGACTAGAGGTGGGAAGAACCCACTTCTAGTCCTCCTAAGCTGCAGAAGCTCCCTTGGGAACCTAAAACTCTCAGAACCTCAGGGTGGGATATCGGCGAAGGGACTGTACCAGGAGTGAGGAAATCAGATTTTAGACACTCCTCGGGCACAGAAGCTCTGTGGTGAAAACTGGAGTGGTTCCTCTTGCTCCTCCCAGCCCCATTCCCAAACGTATTGCAGGAAAGGAAAGGAAGAAGCATTTTTGGCCCCCATCTTTCTCAAAAGGGCATGAGGGTTAGTGAAAAACAGTAGGTGGGCTTTTACTGACACTTCTCTGCCTTCATTGTGGAACTTGAGTGTCAAGTTTCGAAGTGTACTTGGGCTGCTTTCACTTTTACTGCTTCACAGCTTGCCAACAGACCAGGGGGAAGGGAGGGAGAGATTAGAATGTGCATTCCAGACGATAACAAGGAAGTGTCTCATGGGAACCAAGGACGTTTCAGCAGGTGTCTGCCAGAGTTGTGGAGGTTTTCCCATAACAACACCTGATCACCTAATCGGACAATATGACCTTAGGATTCTATGCTTTACAGTATTTTTCGGAGCACCTTTTCCCCCCCAAAAAGAGAGTGAAAATCTGGATGCATCTTATACACTGAATACAGCATTTTCGGCTTCCTGAAACCCTGCCTCCTTCACAAAAACGGATGCGCAGAAGGTTTGGGAGGCCTGCAAAGTGCTCCTAGAGGTTGGGGAGGGCAAAAGCAAGTGAAAAACAGGCCATTTTTTGCTTGTTTTTGCCCCTCCAGCCCCCCCCCCCCCAGGAGCACTCTACAAGCCTCCTAAAGGCTGTGCATGCCCTTTTGGGGGGGGACAAAAAAATGGGCCGTTTTTTGCTCGTTTCCCCCCCCCCTCCCTAGGAGCACTTTGCAGGCCTCTGAAACTCTCTGCATGCCCCATTTTCCACAAAAAAATTAGGTGTGCAGAGGATTTGGAAGGAGCAAACCCTTTTTTTAAAAATTTACCTGTTCAAAATCTTGGTGCGTCTTATACTCTGAAAAATACGGTAATTATATTGAATTGCCTGGGAGTCAGCCAGAGCTGATTTTGCTTTCATTCTGTGCCAAAAGGCTATACTCAAATAAAGTTTTGCGTTAAGAGATTGGATCGTCTCAACAGTGCTTGCTTGGGTTCCATCAGTCGGAACTTTGACACTGAGTTTGCCTTCCAGATCCCAGAAATCAATTCTTTGCATTTCTCTCTCTCTCTCTCTTCCAGGGAACGAGCCACAGCTGGCCACTGGATGTAGCCCACCTTCTGCACAGCTGGATCAGGTAAGGGAATAATCTCTCAAAGAGATAACTCGGGACTCACCTCCTTGGATTCGAAAGAATTTTTGTGCTGTCAGATACAGGTAGACTTACAGTCATTCAAAATTACGACAGCTCTGAAAAAAACGGCATAACCATTTTTCACCCTTAACAACCACTGCAGCATCTCTGTCAAAATTCAGACACTTAGCGACCGGTTCATATTTATGACTGGGTTGCAGTGTCTCGGGGTCATGGGATCCTCTTTTGCAACAAAGTCCATGGGGAACCCAGATTCACTTAACAACCGTGTTACCAACTTAACAACTGCAGCGATTCATTTAACAACTGCGGCAAGCAAGGTGGGGCAAAATTCACTTAACCACTCTCTTACTTAGACTTACCAGAGTTTTTGGGCTCGATTGTGGTCATAAGTCAAGGACTACCTGTATATCCCTAAAGAACCCTTTACAAGGACCTAGGGGCCTCCTGTTCTGTTCCATTGGATATTCAGGAAAGAAACCCACCCACCCCTTGGACTTCGCTAAGAAATGCGCTGCTTTAATTGTGATAATGTGGCATTTGCTGCCTTTTAGGTGATGCTTGAGGAAGTCTCTGTGACTTTTAGCGAGGAGGAGTGGGAGCTGCTGGATCCAGACCAAAGAGCCCTTCATAGGGATGTGATGGCAGAGAACAGTGGCATCGCCTCCTCTTTGGGTAAGTTTGGTTTGGTTTAGTTAGGTTTAGTTTATTTGGATTTATATGCCGTCCCTTCTCCAAAAGGACTCAGGGCGGCGTACAGCATTAAAAAACACACATCCCGAAAGTTAAAAAAGATTAAATCCTCTTAGAAAAAAGAAAAAGGGCAGGGAACAACACAGTTTGCGAAGGAAAAATAAAATAATTTAAAGAAGCAAATTCCACCCTTTGCAGCAGGGGTCCCCAGCCCCCCGGTCCACATGACCCATTGCTGGGCCGCAGCCTATTTGGAACCAGGCTGCAGAAGTGGTGGACTAGCTTGCAACACTGCATTTGTGAAAATGCCACATGCAAAGCCATCCCCCTCTTCTCCCCTCCCCCCAACACTTCCACTGGTCTCTCAAGCCGGAAAGATTGGAGACTGCTACTTTACAGGAGCTGGTCTTCCGGTTTCTAGCACTCCTGGGCGTGCAAAGACCAGCTGGCCGACGCGCATATGCGTGCTGGAACCCAGAAGAGCAGCTGGCAATGGCACACGTGCCCTGAGAGAGGTAGATAACCATCCGATTTACTTCACTGCAGTGATTCACTTAACAATGAAGAAGAAGAAAAGTTGTAAAGTTAGGCATGACTCACTTAACAATTCTGATCTTAATTATTATCTTAACTCAAAGGTTGTCTATTGAAGTTTGTTAGTCAGTACTATTGTTTTTCTAGATGGATGGATGGATAGATGGATGGATGGATGGATATGAGAGAGATTAGATTGACAGACATGATAGATTAGATTGGTAGGTAGGTAGAGGTAGATGATGGATAGATGGATGGATACAATAGAGAGAGATTATTGACAGACGTGATAGATTAGATTAGATTAGATTGGTAGGTAGGTAGAGCGATAGATAGAGGTAGATGATGGATGGATGGATATGAGAGAGAGAGATATTAGATTGACAGACATGATAGATTAGATTGGTAGGTAGGTAGAGGTAAATGATGGATGGATGGATAGGATAGAAAGAGAGAGATTAGATTGATAGACATGATAGATTAGATTGGTAGAGTGGTAGATAGAGGTAGATGATAGATGGATGATGAGAGAGAGATATTAGATTGACAGACACGATAGATTAGATTAGATTGGTAGATAGGTAGAGGTAGATGATGGATAGATGGATGGATACAATAGAGAGAGAGATTAGATTGACAGACATGATAGATGAGATTAGATTAGATTAGAGTGGTAGATAAAGGTAGATAATGGATGATGAGATATATATATATATATTAGATTGACAGACATGATAGATTGGATTAGATTGATAGGTAGGTAGAGGTAGATGATGAATGGATATATATAATAGAGATATTAGATTGACAGACATGATAGATTAGATTAGATTAGATTAGATTGGTAGGTAGGTAGAGGTAGATGATGATGGATGGATGAATGGATGGAATGGAATGTAGAATGCCAGACTTCATTTTATAATTTACCAAAAATCTTTTTGTTTTTTCCTCCTGCCAGGAAGTGACTGGCCTGAGAGTGAAAACAGAGAAATCCATGAGATATTGTTTGGGAAAATTGGAAGCGAAGAGGAGGACAAGCAGAGACCAGACACCGAAGCCGGCAGAGTGAAGGATGAATCTCCGGGTTCTTACAACACCGAATTCTACGAGCTTCCGGTCCGCGAAAAAATAGAAGACGGGATCGAATGGAGCCAATGCCTTCTGTGCGGCAAAGCCTTCGACTGCCAGTCGAGCCTGATTGCTCACTGGGAGAGCCACACCACCAAGAAGCCCTACAAATGCCTGGAGTGTGGGAAGAGCTTCAGCACCAGGCAGTACTTGGGCTGCCACCGGCGGGTCCACACCGGGGAGAAGCCCTTCAAGTGCGCCAAGTGCGGGAAGAGCTTCAGCACCAGGCAATACCTCTCCTGCCACCAGAGAATCCACACCGGGGAGAAGCCCTTTAAGTGTCTGGAGTGCGGGGAGACCTTCTGCTGGGCCAATTCCCTGACCTTGCACCAGATCGTCCACACGGGAGAGAAGCCATTCAAGTGCCTGGTGTGCGGGAAAAGTTTCAGCCGGAGCACCAGCCTTTCTTCCCACCAGAGGATCCACACTGGGGAGAAGCCATACAAATGCTTGGAGTGTGGCAAGAGGTTTATCCACAACACCAGCCTCACTTACCACCGGCAGCACCACACCGGCGTGAAGCCCTACAAGTGTCCCGAGTGCGGCAAGAGGTTCAGCCACAGGACAAGCCTGACCTACCACCAGCGCAGTCACACCGGCGTGAAGCCCCACGGCTGCTTGGAGTGCGGGAAGAACTTCAGTACCCGCCAGTACCTCATCTCCCACCAGAGGATCCACACGGGGGAGAAACCGTACAAGTGCGCCGAGTGCGGCAAGCGCTTCGTCCACAGCACTAGCCTCAGTTACCACCAGCGCCTTCACCGCGGGGAGGAGCCCTTCCAGTGTTCGGATTGTGGGAAAGGTTTCATTACGCGCCAGTGCCTGACTTCGCATCGCCGGATCCATACGGGGGAAGAACCCTTCAAATGCCTGGAGTGCGGGAAGACCTTTCGGAGACGCACGAGCCTTATTTCCCACCAGACCATCCACATGGGAGAGAAGCCGTACAAATGCCTGGAGTGCGGAAAGAGCTTCACGACGAGTAAATACATCCTGTCCCATCAGAGGATCCACACCGGAGAGAAGCCTTACAAATGTCTGGAGTGTGGACAGACCTTCTGCTGGGCTAACTCCCTCACCTTGCACCAGATCACGCACACGGGGGAGAAGCCCTTCAAATGCATGGAGTGCGGGAAGAGTTTCAGCCGAGGCACAAGCCTTACCTCGCACCAGCGGATCCATACCGGCGAGAAGCCGTACAAATGTTTGGTGTGTGGGAAGAACTTTAGCACCAACAGGTACCTGACTTGCCACCAGCGGATCCATATTGTGGATAAAGCTTATAAATGCCTGGTGTGCGGGAAGAGCTTTAGCACCAGCAAATACCTCAGCTGCCATCAAAGAATTCACACCGGGGAGAAGCCATTTAAATGCTTGGAATGTGGAAAGAGCTTCTGCTGGGCGTATTCCCTTACTTTACATCAAAGAATCCATGCAGGTGAAGATGGATTTAAATGCTAGGAGTATGAAAATTACTCTGGTTTGGGAATTTTTTTTTGGAGGGGACAGAAGGATGAAGGAGCCTTTATTGTGGAAGGATTTTGGGGAGGAAAAACTATAGAAATCGTTGTGGAAAGAGGTCTGTGTACAACACGGACTCCATTTCTTTGCATTAGATATGAATTTATTTATATATACATATATGTGATTTTTTTTTTTTTTTGATGTGTTAGCCCATTGTGGTTGTCCAGTGTTTCCGATGGCTTCTTTTGCCAGCCCCTCTTCTCAGAACTGGGAACTGGATTTGAATTCTCAGCTTGTGCTACAACTAAGCGATCGTCGGACCCTTATTTGAATTCTTGGAGCGAGAAAGAAAGAGCATTATTCTGTGCAGTGATCTCGCTTCTCAATGAGGACCAGAGACGCAAGAGGATCTGTAGAAATGCCTGGAGTTTTGCAGAAGTCTTTCAGTTGGAGATAACGATTCAAGGATCCCCTATCGTTAAGCTTTCTAGAAATATGCTACGAATTTAGGAGGAGTGGTGCGGTGGCCTAGAGGTAGAGCTCTCGCCTCTCAGTCGGGAGGCTGTGAGTTCGATCCTAGATAGAGGCAGATATTTCTCTCTCTTGCCACACTGAGAATATATCTGCTGAACAAAACTCCGCAATGGCAACAGGAAGTGCATCCGGCCATTAAACCCTGCTAGTGCCATTCACTTGCCCAGACGCCACCTTTGCAAGGGATTATGGGGTTGTTAAAAGAGAATGATGCTAGGAATTTAGGATTGCTCATCCATAGTATATCAAGATCCCTTGTGGGTTCATATCAAATTGAACGTTTAAAGCTCTATGATTTAAGAATAGCTCATCATCATCAAAGTTGTCTGACCTATTTCTATAAGTATCTTCTGATCCTTGGCCACCAAGTCTCCCTCAGCTTACTAGCCAAAATGCTTGACTCTCCGGTTTTGAGAGTCCTTAAGTACCGCTTCTCAGTGCTTTACAGCCCTCTCTAAGCAGTTTATAGACTCAGCCTATTGTCCCCAATAATCTAGATCCTCATTTTACCGACCTCGGAAGAGTGGAAGGATGGTGAGCTGATGAGAATCGAACTGCTGTCAGCTGGCAGTCAGCAGAAGTAGCCTGCAGTACTGCATTCTAACCACTGCGCCACCACGGCTCAGTACCACCAAGTCTTCCAAACACAGAATTTCAAGAAGACGACACAGCTTCCAGCAAGCAAAATCTGTGTGCAAGAGTCACGTTTACTCTCTTTTTCTGTAGCAAATGCAACTTTCAAGATTGCTGGAGTGGAGGGGGATAATTTTGTGGGTGTTCCCAATTCGTTTTTACTGTATTTTTTAAAAAGAAAATAGAGTTACATCCTGCCTTTGATCCTAGAGCCTCCCTGATGGGGAGCTTATCTCCCCAGCATAATTCGGCAAGGTAAACAGCTCAAAATCAACCATAAGATTTCCACGATGGAAGGTGGATTTGAACTCGGATCTTTCCCTTCTGGTCTAATCCTAAACATTGCTCTATTGTCATAAGAATCCATAGAGGGGAGGAGGAAGTGAGGGGGAGACACCTGTAGCTGTGTCCTAGTGTAAACCTCAGCCCTGGCTTAATTGTGGCATCAGCATGCAACTACCCAACAAACTGGTGTGATGATGTAATTCAAAATCAGCTGGGAGAGGGGGTTGTGCTGGAGGATAGATTTGAACTCTGGTCTCTCCTAAATAATCTGAAACCTAGAATTGCCGGTAAGGCCTTCTTTGGAAGTGATGGCACATTCTCGGACTGATGTTTTGCAATAGGGACCCACAATGCATTGCAACCATTCCAAAATGTGACTGCTAGACCCTGAAAGATTGGCCGTCCCTGGTTTAGCCTCTCTGGATCTAGTTCTTCTCGTTCATTTCCTCTTCCTCCAGGCTGACGTTGAAAACATTTTGGGACTATCATTGCCAAACCAATGACTCAAATAGGCCGAATGGACCATTCCTTTCTGGGGTTTCTCCTGGCTGTGTTTCCCACCCATTGTTCTGACCGAGGCTTCCCAAGAGTATGAAGCAAACTCCCTGTCCGGACAAAAACTCCTTTTATTAATTTACTGTGAATTCTGCTCATTCATATCCAGCAAAGTCTTTCAAGGGAGGATTTACAGTCACAGACCTTATTTGGCTTGGAAAGATGCCAGGGTGATACCTGCAAAACTTGGCAAGGAGTCTCAGAGAATCACGAACCAATTAAGCGAACTAATTGTCTCCTGCAAACTCCCCTCCCCTTTCGCTCCTCTTTTATTTCCTCTGGGAGGGGCCATTCATTCTCCACCTGGGGCCTTACTCCCAAGTCGACCCCTATTCTTTAGCTGTGCCCTTCGTCTGGCAACTGCATGCGCACGCAGGGAACAGGCTCCAGCTGTTCCTCTGCCTCACTGATGTCTGACTCCGAAGGCAGCTGATAACTGGCATACGGCTCTGTCCCTCTCTCTGCCTCCGACACAGAGCCCTCATCAGAGCCTTCCCCAGACTCTGAAGACTGGCCCATCTTCCTCCCCAACCTCCTCACTGTCCGAATCTCCTGCCAGCTCTGCTGGCTGCTGGCGGGCCACAACACCCATCATTCTAGGCTGCCTACTGTGTGGGGATCTCGAACGTAACCTCACAGACAGCTTAGGAGCACTCGCACCTCTTTGAGACTTTGGGGGGGTGTCATGGGTGGATCCAAGCGGCACAGCCTTTTTGGGGGTGGCAGCAAGACAAACCATCTGCCTGAACGGTTGCATCGTTTGAGAAACTGCAAAAGGGGACTTTTTTTTCCTGTGGGTCGCTTCCACATCTCTCAGCAATTTTCCTACAAGGATTCGTTTGAGCCATGCTGCAATGTTGCTCCTCTGGTTTTAACTCTTGATCCATCGTAGAGATGGGCAGAGTGTTCAGAGCACGGATCTACATGGGAAGAACTGCGCCTCTGTCAAAATATAGCGCTATGAGGTGCGTTGATCTGTGCATGTGTGACGGCATATAGTCCAGGGTCGTGGGGGAGGGGGGAGGCTCCTTCACAGAGAGCAATGTCGCTTAGGGACTTTTGATATGCAGGAAGAGGTTGAAGGCGGAGCATCCCCTAGCAGAGAGGTAGGGGCCTATAGCAATAAAAATAGCACTTAGACTTATATAGCGCTTCACAGTGCTTTACGGCCCTCTCTAAGTGCTTTACAGAGTCAGCATATCGCCCCTAACAATCTGGGTCCTCGTTTTACCCACCTCAGAAGGGTGGAAGGCTGAGTCAACCCTGAGCCGGTGAGATTCGAACTGCTGAACTGCAGTCAGCAGAAGTAGCCTGCAGGCAGGGGGTTGGACTAGAAGACCTCCAAGGTCCCTTCCAACTCTACTATTGTATTGTATTGTATTATTGTACTGCATTCTAATCACTGGGCTATCATGGCTCTTATGACTTGGGGAGTTCAACTCCCAGAATTCCTGACCCAGCATGGGTAGCTCAGGAATTCTGGGAGTTGAAGTCCACGAATCATAAGGGTTCCCTGGCAGAGTACATTGAACACCTATGCAGGTAAGTGCCCAAGTCAGGCAAGGTTGATATCCAGCCAAGAAGCCAACATTAACACCACGGGAGGAGTTGCTTCTAATTCGTTTCTTATTGCCCATCTAGAGACTGCCATCTTCCAAGCTATGTTGTCTCTAATGAAGGAGAATATTTGGAGCTCAGGTTTGGCATGAGAAGCTCTTGATGCTCTCTGAGCTTGCTTGTTTTCTTACAGATGTTTTGTTACCCAAACTAGAGCTAGTAAGGAGTGGGGTTTGCTGTCAGTTTATATTCTGGTGCCTTGTCCTGTCGGTGTTGGTGTAGGGCAGTGATGGCGAACCTATGGCACGCGTGTCACAGGTGGCACACAGAGCCATTTATCAGGGCACGCGAGGCGCTGCCCTGTCAGCTGGCCAGCGTGCCTGTGCGCGGTGGCCAGCTGAGTTCACTCTTTTTTAAAGCCATGTTTCGCCCTCCCCAGGCTCCAGAGCCTTTATGGGAGCCTGGGGAGGGCGAAAAGAGCCTCCCCCGTCCCCTCAGAGGCTTCATGAGCTTCCCTGATGCCTTCGGAGCGCTCAAAACGACTCTCCGAGCAAACCGGAAGTCACTTCCTGTTTGCTCGGAGGATTGTTTTGAGCGCTCCGAAGGCATCAGGGAAGCCTCCGAACAGTCCCTGAAGTCTTCGGAGCGCTCAAAACGATCCTCCGAGCAAACAGAAAGTCATTTCAGGGACCATCCGGAGGCTTCCCTGATGCTCCGGAGGGCATCCGGGGGGGGGGCTGTTTTTGCCCTTCCCAGGCTCCTAAAAAGCCTCTGGAGCCTGGGGAGGGCGAAAAAAGCATGTAAAAATGGGGGGGTTGCACCTGTAGTGCGCCCATGCACACTGGGGGGGTCGTGCATTGCATTATGGGTGTGGTATGCCCGCACACGACCCCCCTGCGCTCCCCCCACTTATGGCACGCGAGTCAAAAAAGGTTTGCCATTGCTGGTGTAGTTTGCTCTTAAGAGATTCTTTAGTTGGCCTGATTGCTGTTGGCTTCTTTGGCAGTTTCTTGATTGCGGTATTGTTTACTTGATGGTTGGTCTGATGTTAACCTTGGAGTTAATGCACCTTGTTAACTCCAAAGTTGGTATTAATTCCAAGGTTAGTAACGTGGTGGCGCAGTAGTTAGAATGCAGTATTGCAGGCTAATTCAGCTCACTGCCAGGAGTTCGATCCTGACGAGGCTGAAGGTTGACTCAGCCTTCCATCCTTCTGAAATTGGTAAAAGGAGGACCCAGGATTGTTGGGGGCAAGAGGCTGACCCTGTGAACCATTTGGAGAGGGCTGTAAAAGCACTACGAAGCGGTATATAAGTCTAAGCGCTATTGCTACCAGACCAACAATCAAGAAGTAAACAATACCCCAATCAAGAAACTGCCAAAGAAGCTAACAGTAAACAGCCCAACCAAGGAATCTCTAATACTACCACCACCAACACTGAAATATCAACTGACGGCAAACCCCACTCCTTACCAGCACTGATTACGTTACCTAATTTGGGTAATGAAATGTCTGCAAGAAAATAAGCAAGCCCGGAGAGCACCAAGGACCCCCCCTCATGTTGTCTCTTTGCTCCGTGCAAGAACCCCACCAACCTGTGACTCTGGACTACATTCCACCACAGCACAGCTGAAACAGAAGGGGGCCATTTTGTCCCTCCTGAACAGGCTTGGTCCAGATGGAAGCGGTTGAATGGGGAGGAGGAAGGTGGCCTGGGGAGGTGGGGAAGAAAGCAGGGTGGACAGTGGGAGGTATCACCTGAGGACATGGGTGGCAAGGGAAAAAAGACGTTGCAAGCTGGAGCTGGTGAGATACGCCATGCAGAGAAGGAGTGGCGTGAATCCGACGTGCTCAAACCTGTCCTGTCCAGATTTTGCTTCGCCCCAAACCAAACAGCCGAAGCCCTTAAGAGCTTGTTCCTGCTGGACTGTGGCTGAGTTTGGAACTTGTGAAACAAGATGGCCAGTTCTGGGTTCGAAACAAACTGTTGATCCTGTCTCGGGGCCCAGCCCTATTATTGTTGATGAACTTTGGATAGATGTGTAGAAAAGTGGGTTTAATGGGAAAAAGTAGAGTAGTAATCCTGTGTTTAAGCAGCTCCTCCCCCCATCATAGGAATCCTCTCAGTTGAGGCACTCTGAATTGAAGAAGAGAGGTGTGAATCGATTAGGAGTCCCCAACCACCTCCCCACTGGGTTGTGTGGCCCATTCCTGGCCAGCAACCTCTTCAGACCCGGCCTGCACAAACTAGCAGGCGAGCGAGCACCTACATGCAGTTCCATTTGCACAAATGGAGTTACGTCCGCCTGCCATGCGTGTGAAACCATCCCCCCTCCCCTCCCGCCGATTCCCAAGCTGGAAAAGTTGGGGACCACTGTCTTAGAAGACCAACGGAGACTCTGGTAGACTGGCAGCCTGAATTGGGCCCAGGCCTTTCAGGTGCCTTTGGAAAAAGAGGCGTTTCTAAACAGCTGGGCTTCGTTGCCAAGAATTCAGCTTTAGTGTCCAGAGCCACAGTCTGCTTTCCCAGGGCGTTTCTTGTTTAAACAGTGCCAGTCTATGCATGTTTTAAGAGAAATTCAGTGAGTTACATGCAGCTTTTGCTCTTTGTATTTTGGTTGTGTTTTTCCCCCCTCCTCTTTCTCTGTAATTTCATTTTTGTATGTCTTCTCGGACAGTTAACTGATTAATCTCCTGTACTAAAAGCATGGAATTATGGATGGGTTCTTTTTGAGTGATAGCTTTCCTGGAAGCGTACAAAAGGCGGCGTCGTGCACAAGCCTAGCCTACAGCGGGAGGGGACAAATCGCACGTCATGTTGTGATTTTACAGTGAAGTCGTGCGTGGTATGACTGACATTACAGCGTAGTGTTGCCGAACCTTTTCGGCACCGAGTGCTGAAACCAGGAGGTGCGTGTGCGTGCATGCCGGAAACCAGAAGAACAGCTGCTCTTCTGGGTTTTGCACTCCCGCGCGCATAAAGACCAGTTGGCTGGAAACCGGAAGTGCAGCTGCCCGGTGTGCATGCACGCGCTGGCCATCTGCACTTCCGGCTTCCGACAAGCTGTTCTTCATGTGCATGGGAGTGCTGGAAACCGGAAGACCAGCTGGCGATGGTGCACATGCGCAGAGAGAGGGCTCTGTGTGCCAACTCTGGCATGCATGCCATAGGTTCGCCATCATGGTCTACAGCAGCTGATACAGATAGTCCTTGACTTACAACGGTTCATTCAGTGACCGTTCAAAAGGACTGGTGTTTGGAATTAGGCCGCATGAAGGGAGCAGTTCAACTTGCATGAGTGATGGGTTTAAGTGTGCCGGGCCAAGCCATAAAGGTTGAGGAGTGCTGTTCTAGAACACAGTGGTGCTTATTCACAAATAATGTGTAAAATACAATAGCAGAGTTGGAAGGGACCTTGGAGATCTTCTAGTCCAACCCCCTGCCTAGGCAGGAAACCCTATACCGTTTCAGACAGATGGCTATCCAACATCTTCTTAAAGACTTCCAGTGTTGGAGCATTCACAACTTCTGGAGGCAACTTCTGTTCCACTGATTAATTGTTCTAACTGTCAGGAAGTTTCTCCTCAGTTCTAAGTTGCTTCTCTCCTTGATTAGTTTCCACCCATTGCTTCTTGTTCTGTCCTCAGGTGCCTTGGAGAATAGCTTGACTCCCTCTTCTTTGTGGCAACCCCTGAGATATTGGAACTGCTATCATGTCTCCCCTAGTCCTTCTTTCTCTTAAGCTAGACATACCTAGTTCCTGCAACCGTTCTTCATATGTTTTAGTCTCCAGTCCCCTAATCCTCTTTGTTGCTCTTCTCTGCACTCTTTTTAGAGTCTCCACACCTTTTCTACATCATGGCGACCAAAACTGAATGCAGTATTTCAAGTGTGGCCTTACCAAGGCCTTATAAAGTGGTATTAACACTTCACGTGATCTTGATTCTATCCCTCTGTTGATGCAGCCTAGAACTGTGTTGGCTTTTTTGGCAGCTGCTGCACAAGGCTGGCTCATATTTAAATGGTTGTCCACTAAGACTCCACGATCCCTCTCACAGGTGTACAGGTAGTCCTCAACATACGACCACAATTGAGCCCAAAATTCCCATTGCTAAGCAAGACAATGGTTAGGCGGCCCTAAAGGTACTTTTTTTCCTTGCAACTGAACTTTCTGGGTTTTCTTGAAGATGTTTCGCTTCTCACCCAAGAAGCTTCTTCAGCTCTTGAAGGTTCTTTCAGAGCTAAGGAAGCTTCTTGGGTGAGAAGCGAAACATCTTCAAACAAAACAAGAAAGTCCAGTTGCCTCTTGGAAAAAGCGCCTTTGGGACAAGATGGATGACGGAGAATCTCCATAGATAAAATTGTTAGACGAGTTTTGCCCCATATTATGACTTTCCCTGCCGTGGTTGTTAAGTGAATCACTGCAATTGTTAAGGTAGTAACCCAGTTGTTAAGAGAATCTGGGTTCTCCCATTGACTGCCAGGAAGTCACAAAAGGTAATCGCATCACCCGGGGACAATGGCCCCATCATAAATATGACCCAGTTGCCCAACATCCAAATTTTGATCACATGACTATGGGGATGCTGCAATGATTGTAAGCGTAAAAATGGTCTTAAGTCGCTTTTTCAGTGCTGTTGCAACTTTGGTCATTAAATGAACAGTTGTAAGTCAAGAACTACCTATAATAAGCAAGGAAATTGCCTTTGATGAGGTAATATGCAAGATCATTATCCGGGCAAAAGGGACTTTCTTTTTTTAAGTCACTGGAAATGAGATAACACTTGGAAGAGACTCAATCAGATGCTTCCTTGATTCACTGGAGAAGAAGAGGAATATTAACATATTCAAACTGCAGGATCCTGCCAATACTCCAAACTCAGGGAGAAAAAAACTTGACTTCCTGTGGAGTTGATTTCCTGGTTTGGTATATCTAACGGGGCTGACACAACAAAGTTCTTCCTTGCACTCTTTTCCCACCCCACCCCACCCCTAGGAGGCCATTCAGTCTGAGGTCTAAAACTAATTACTGGGCATAAAATTCAGGAGGTATGAAACCAGTTGTAGAGGAAGTGATGAATAAAATTGCATCACAATGCCAACTGCAATGCATTGTATTATGACATCATAAGGCCTGCCTTGGTACCAGACATCTCATGGCTAGAAAGGGATGACACAAGTAAAGAAAGAAAGGATGCTTGTATTTAACAGTAACCATAGATCCTGGTGCTGACTAGGAGAAATTAAGAGCAATTAAGCAGTGTGACTACTTGCCTTCAGAAATTGTGGGTTCTCCATCGATGGAGGTTTTTAAGAAGAGATTGGGGAACTATCTGTCTGAAATGGCATAGGGTCTCCTGCTTGAGCAGAGGGTTGGATTAGAAAACCTCCAAGGTCCCTTCCAATTAATGTTTTGTTATTCTGACAATGGGGAGACTGATATTGTTTGCTGCCTGTAAAAAAAAACCAAAGCATTGGAGGGAAGGACAGGAAACAATGGAGCTAAACAAGGAGAGAAGCAACAACCTGGAATTGAGGAGAAACTTCCTAACTGAGGACAATTAACCAGCTTGCCTTCAGACGTGGTGGGTACTGAAGGTTTTTAAGAAGAGACTAAACGGCCACTTGTCTGAAATGGGATAGGGCCTCCTGCTTGAGCAGGGGGCTGGCCTAGAAGACCTCCAAGATCCCTTCCAAATCTATTCTGATTCTATTGCAACAGATTAAAAATTTGCTCAGGAGCGTAAAGCCAAAATAGCTCACTTTACTTGAAGTTCCATGCTGGACTACCAAAAAAAAATATTAACAGAATAGCAAGAGTTGGAAGGATCTTCTGGTCCAACCCCCGGCTGGAGCAGGAAACCCTATACCATGGATACCGAACTCAATTTCATTGAGGGCCACATCTGGGTTGTGTTTGACTTCAGGGGGCCAGGGTGGACGTGGCCAGCTCGACGTCACTCATGTCAGGGGCACCTGTGGTGGCCTGAGCACTCTGTCATCGAAAACGAGCTCCATCTTTTGCTGCGACAGCTTCCTGCAACCCTCTGCCAGTGAAAGCACGAGCCCTCCTGAGCTTCATTTTTGGCAGCGATGGCCTCCTGCAACCCTCTCCCAGCAAAAACAGATGGGGAGGGCCACAGACTAAGCTGCAAGACACCCCTCCCCACGGCAGCGAAAAGGGGAGACCACGGACCCCCTTGCTCGCTCTGCAAAGGCGCCCCCTCCCCACTTCCTCTTTTCTTTTCAGGGATAGCTCGGAACTTTTTGGGTGGGAGGAGGGGCTTCCCAGCGCTCTCCCTCCCTCCCTCCCTGCTTCTCCGCACCTTCGCTTCGCCCAAATGCACAAGGAGGGTGGGGAGACCCGCCAGCGAGTGTCCCCACGTTAAGTGGGCACCCAAACGGCCCAATCCCACCCCCTGTCCTCCCAATTCCCCCAGCACCACCACCACACACCAGAAAAGCCTGAAGGGAGAGCAGGGTCGATCTCAGCCCCTTCTGCCAGCATCCAACATTCAGACGAGGCAAGGGATGGGAGGAGCATTGGTGCTCTCTTCTCCCCACCACTTTCTTCCTCATTCCCCCCAGCCCCCCAACCTCCACCCCAAATTTACTTTCTCTCTAGGAATCCATCGCCTCTATTTAATCCTTTCAGGTATTTATTTATTATTTGTCAAGCATGTACGAAATAACAGGTATAAGTATAAACATGAAATGAGTACAAATAGATGGGGACAGCAGGATAGGGACGGTAGGCAGGCTGGTGCGCTTATGCACGCCCCCTTTTACAGACCTCTTAGGAATGGGGTGAGGTCCAAGGTAGACAGTTTCAGATTGAAGCCTGTGAGGGTTGGAGGATGTAACAACGGAGTCAGGTAGAGCATTCCAGGCGTTGACCACTCTGTTGCTGAAATCGTATTTTCTGCAATTTGTATCTATTGTTTGCCTGTGTATTATTGCAGTTGAAGCTGAAGTAGTTGTTGACAGGACGTTGTAAGAGACACTTTTGTGTACTGTGCTTAGATCAGACCATAGGCAACGTAGTCCAAGGTTGCCCAAGGACAAAATTTCAAGCCCGGTGGCATAAGGGATTCTGTTACGAGCAGAGGAGTGGAGGACTCTTCTTGTGAAATACCTCTGGACCTCCTCGATTGTATTAATGTCCCATATACAATGTGGATTCCAAGCAGAAGAGCTGTATTCAAGGATTGATCTGGCAAAGGTTTTTATGCCCTAGTTGGCAGTACAGTGTGACCGGAGAAAAAGCTTTGCGAAAGTTTGACAAAATCAGGTTAACCAGAGGAACAAGAGGCTTGATGAAATAGGAGGGAGGAGGGGGCAGCCAAACTGGTTTCACATCACCTGTGTTACATCTCCCCCCCTTTTACAGGTAACCTAAGGCTAGAAAGATGCACCTGGGCGTGGTTAGTGCGAAGTTGTAAGGGCTTGACTTTTTGAAGAAGGGATTGGACAACCAGAAGGGATTGTCTTGAATGGTATAGACTAGAGTCCCCTGCTTAAACAGGGGGATTGGATTAGAAGACCTCCAAGGTCCCTTCCAGTTCTCTTATTCTGTTCTGTTCTTCCAAGATTGCATCAGATTAGTCTAAGTCGGAGTTTCTCAACCTCAGCTATTTTGAGATATGTGAACTTCAACTCCCAGAATTCCCCAGCCCACGTGGGGAATTCTGGGTGTTGAACTTCACATATCTGATAGTCGCCAAGGTTGAGAAACATTGATTTATGCCAAGCCAGGAAAGAGAGGAATTCACAAGGCTGGTCACATAAATGCCACCATTAACATCCTCGCAGGAACATTACGCCACGGGCTTCTAAGGACTTTGGCGCTACAACAAAGAAACTGGCTCAAAAGGCAGCCCCAAACATGGGAAGGCAGGGTGTGATGGGAGTTGTAGTACTAAGGCCATCTGGAGAGCAGGAATGGAGAAAAGTTCAGAGGCATCCATCCTCTTCTTACCCTGCTGGTTTAAGTTCTGACTTTCGCTTCCATTCTACTCTACTCTTCTACTGTATTCTTTATATTCCATTCTTTATATTTCTTTATATTTATCTCAAGTGTGGAGTTTCCAAGAAGTTGTAATGAAATATCACCGAAAAAAGAACAAGAATATGCTTAAAACAATTTACATTTATAGATAAAACCTCTGTACATATAGTAACCCTAGTTGCACGCAATGCAACCTGACATTAACTGGATTTTGGGTCACATGACTGGTATCCATTTACAATTCACACTAAACTGAATATTACATAATTCAAAGTTACAGCACTCACAACCTGCAATGTGTAACCTGTGTTCCAATTAATCCTGAGTGTGTGATTTATCCCAAGTGTGTGAATTATCTCCAATTAAAAACAGGTGCATCTTTATTCTATACCTGATCCTATTTTTTACAAACTTCTCCCTAAATCTTCCGCTCTCCCTATGGGTAGGACATTGTAGGAGACACTTTTGTGTACTAAATCTTCCGCTCTCCCTATGGATCAACAGTTCCAGATCCAATGGGGGGAAAAATAGCTAAGTATGCAATCCCTTTTTCCGTTGTACTTTAAATCCCCGATAATAATGAAACATTATAAAATAAAATGGAAAGATATTAAACATTACCTGAAATAATAACCCCTTATATCCAAAAACAAAAATGATAAATTAACAATTTGATTTGACTTCTTCCTCCTCCTCCTCCTCCTCCTCCAAACCCTTTCTTTTCTCTTTATTACCTATATTGCAAGGACCATCTTTCAGGGTGACAAACCACACAGGTGTTTGGAAAGGAGAACCTCTGTCCTGAACGATGTGAGAAAAGTGCACTCCAGAGAAATGAAGAACATGTTGTGTTGTTAGTTACGTGCCCGACCCATCGCGACCCTATAGACAACGTTCTTCCAGGCCTTCCTGTCCTCTACCATCCTCTGGAGTCCATTTAAGCTCACGCCTACTGCTTCGGTGAGTCCATCCAGCCACCTCCTTCTCTGTCGTCCCTTTCTTCTTTTGCCCTCAATTGTTCCCAGATCTTAGGCTCTTCTTCAGTGAGTCCTTCCTGCTCATTAAGTGGCCAAAGTACTTGAGTTTCATCTTCAGGATCTGAGTTCCTTCTAAAGAGCAGTCAGGGTTGATCTCCTCTAGGACTGACCGGTTTGATCGCCTGGCAGCCCAAGGGACTCGCAGGAGTCTTTTCCAGCACCATAGTTCAAAGGTCTCAATTCTTTGGCGCTCAGCCGTTCTTAATGGTCCAACTTTCACAGCCATACATTACAACTGGGAAAACCATACCCTTTTCCTACATGCTGTAGCACAGTGCAAATACTTTTCTTAAGACTGCACAATGGCTGGAAATGTAAAAAAAAGAGTCCCACTCCGGTAGATTATGGACTTTCATACAGTTCCCATGGAAACAAAACTTCCATGAAACCTTAGAGAAGTTTTACTTTACAATCTTAAAAGAGAATTTCCTGTCCTAGTTCAGAGCTGGAGACCCAGGTCTCTTGGGGTCTCTTCCACTGTGAATAC
Organism: Natrix helvetica; assembly: GCF_964273705.1. NCBI lineage: Eukaryota > Metazoa > Chordata > Lepidosauria > Squamata > Natricidae > Natrix > Natrix helvetica. The sequence goes on along the minus strand of NC_138548.1, from coordinate 360,404,651 downwards.
GAGGACTGAGGGTGGATAAGGAAGCAAAAGAGATCTGAGGCTTAAGTGACATCTGAAGGATATTTCCCCCCTCTATATCACAACCATTTTTTAAATTACATCCAGGCCAGGGAACCTTTTTTCAGTTTACCACAATTATGAACTGCTTTCTCATTTTTTTAAAAAGATTTTAGGATAAAACATTTTCTATGCTACAAGGATTTCTAGGGCTCTTCTCTGTGGGGACTCACAAATGTATGACTACAATTGTCTCATTTGAAGGAACAGATTTTTCCACACACCAAGCTCTGATGCGGCTTGTCACCCAGAAAGAGTGTCCAGTTGTGCGAGCACTGGACAGGCATTTTTTGGGCGGCAGGCATTTTTATCTGCAGATCCAGGTAAACATTCTAGAAAACTATTTCCTACACACCAAGCCCACAATTTCCTTTTCTTGTGGATTCTTTGGGGCCTCCAGGGCTCAATGAAGCCAGTATTTTAGGATATTCCAAACATTTATACAATTTTGCCCTTTTGTGAATGCTTCAAGGCTTATCAAGGTTTCCTTACAGGTAGTCCTCCAATTATAAAATCACTTAAAGCGTTAAAGCGTTTATGGCCCATAAACCAATTCTGACCATTGTAAAATGTTGTTTCCCCCTACCCTCCCACCGACCCCAAGTTATGTGACCACATTATGAGCACTTGGCAACTGGGTGGCTTTTGCAACCAGTTCCATAATCTTGCAGCCATCGGATCACAATTTGCAGGTTTTTTAGGCATTTTTAGCGTATCTATCTATCTGTCTGTCTGTCTGTCTGTCTGTCTGTCTGTCTGTCAGTCTGTCTGTCTGTGTGTGTGTGTGTTGTATTTGTGCTGATAAATAAATAAAGGGAGACTAGTATAGATCCATTTCAAGCTATTTAGCTCTCATCAGCTAGCCATACCCTTACTGGGATTCGAACCAGGGCTGTGAGGCGGAGGGAATCCGCTGTGCCATGCAATTTAGATTAGCTAGAAAGCAGGAAATCCTGCTTTCTAGCTAATATAAATCACGTGTCACAGCTGATTGTCGGAAAAACTGGTTCGCCCGAACCTATAGCATTTTTACTACCGGCTCGGGCGAACTGGTTCAAGCTGGTAGCATTTCACCCCTGACCTACACTCCCCAACACTTGTAACTTGTGTGTTACTACTATTGCTGCTTGTGAGCCAAACCTTCTTAACATGGATGCACTTTTGTTAAGATTATCTACTCTCTATTGGTATTTAAGGTTACTTGACTAGGAAAAACATTGTTCCCACACTAAACAATTGTAGGATTTCGTTTCTGCCACGGTGTGAAGTTTTTGCTAAATTGCGAGGTGTGACTATTGAAAAAAAGTATTCCTAACTTTGTTCACAACTGAAGAGATGTAGCTCTGCTATTGACTTTCTGGTGCATTTTTAGCTATGATTTACAATGAAAAGGTTTCTCGCCCTCTGCACACTTGTAAGGTCACTTCAGGGGTGGGTTCCTGCCAGTTCTAACCTTTTCGATAGAAAAGGTTCCACAAATCTACAGTGCCGTTTAGAACCGGTTCCAGCTCCCTCCACCCCGCCTGTCCGCACATCAAGATGAAGAGCGAGAGGTGGAATTCTGGGAGTTGAAGACCACATGTCTTAAAGCTGTCAAGTTTGAATACCCCTGGTTTTTTTCTCTAAAGGGTTAGTGGTACAAGGGTCTTGTAACTTGACAGCTTTAAGACTTGCACACTTCAATGCCACAGTTCCTGAGCCAACATGACTGGAGGAGGAATTCTGGGAGTTGAAGTCCACAAGTCTTAAAGCTGTCAAGTTTGAACACCCCTGGGGTTTTTTCTAAAGGGTTAGGGGTGTGAGGGTCTTGTAACTTGACAGCTTTAAGACTTGCGTGCTTCAAATGCCAGAGTTTCTGAGCCAACATTTTGGTTGCTAAGCAAGAGCATTGTTAGTTTCACCACATTTTACAAGTTGGCCACACCCACCCAGTCACATGACTGCCAAGCCACTCCCACTCAGTCACATGGCCAGCAAGCCACTCCCAAAAAGCAGGCCACACCTACAGAAGAGGTTCTAAAAAATTTTGAAACACACCACTGGGTCACTCTCCTGTGTAATTTACGGTGTGCACGCAAACTTCTGAAGGTTGCAGAAAACATTTCCCATACTCCAGACATTTATATGGTTTTTCTCCAGTGTGGATTCTCTGATGCTTCAAGAGAGTAACTTTCCGGGAAAAACATTTATCACATTCCGAGCATTTATGGGGTTTCTCTCCTGTATGGATTTGGCTGTGACTTCTGAGGAGAGATGACCGAGCAAACGATCTGCCACAGTCCAAACATTTGTAGTTTTTTTTCCCCGTATGAATGTTCCCATGACTTCTAAGGGCTGATGTGGTACGATAAAATCTCCCACACTCGACGCATTGATAAGGCTTCTCCCCTGTGTGAATTTTTTGATGGCTCCAAAGTAGTTCCTTATAACCAAAAGATTTTCCACATTCTAGGCAGCTGTACGGCTTCTCTCCCGTGTGGACCCTCTGATGCCTCCCAAGGTCGCATTTTTGGGTAAAGCATTTCCCACACTCCCCACATTTGAATGGCTTCTCCCCTGTGTGGATTCTCTGATGAATCTGAACACGGTACTGCGAAATAAAACCTTTCCCACACTCCCCACATTGATAGGGTTTCTCTTCTTTGTGCCATTCCTGATGTCTATGAAGTTCAGAAGAATTTATAAATCGTTTCTCACATTCTGGGCATTCATAGGGTCTCTCTCCAGTGTGGAGTCTCTGATGTTGCACCAGGTTTGATTTCAAGGTAAAACATTTCCCGCATTCGAGGCACTTTTCGTTTTTCTCCCCTCTGTGTGTTTTCTCATGACTCCGAAGAGATGAACTCTCGGTGAAACATTTTCCACACTCAAAGCATTTGTGAGGTTTGATTCCCGCGTGGATCTTCTCATGGACCCAAAGATTTGCCTTCTGAGAAAAGCTCTTCCCACATTCCCAACACTTGTAAGGTTTCTCCCCTGTGTGGATTCTCTCGTGGTTTGTGAGAGTGGCTTTTTCACGGAAAAAAATCCCACATTCCAGACATTGATAAGGTTTCTCTCCAGTGTGGATTCGCTGATGTATCACAAGATTACTTTTTTGAGAAAAACATTTATTGCACTCCGAGCATTTATGGGGTTTCTCTCCTGTATGGATTCGGCTGTGACTTCTAAGATTAGATGAATTAGAAAATGTTCTCCCACAGTCCAAACATTTGTAATTTTGTTCCCCTCTATGAATTTTAACATGACTTCTAAGGGCTGATGTGGTGCGATAAAATTCTCCACATTCGTTGCATTGATACGGTTTCTCCCCTGTGTGGGTTTTATGATGACTCCAAAGGTCTCCATTTCGAGCAAAAGATTTTCCACATTCTACGCAACTGTGTGGCTTCTCTCCGGTGTGGAGCCTCTGATGCCTTCCAAGGTTGTGTTTTTGGGAAAAGCACATCCCACATTCCAGACATTTGAACGGCTTCTCCCCTGTGTGGATTCTCTCATGACTTTGAAACTTCCTTTGTTCAAGAAAATTTTTCCCACATGCCTCACATTTATAGGGTTTCTCCTTATTGTGTCGCTTTTGGTGTTTCTGAAGTTCAGAAGAACTTATAAATTGTTGTTCAAATTCTGGGCATTCATAGGGTCTCTCTCCAGTATGAAGTCTCCCTTCACATTTCACACATTCAAGGCACTTTTTGTTTTTCTCCCCTGGGTGAATTCTCTCGTGGTTTGTGAGGGTAGCTTCTTCACAGTAAAATGTCCCACATTCCAGACATTTGTGGTTATTCGAAGTGCTGCTTGTGTCTGATGGGGGATCCAAGATTTTCCCAGGCTCCATCATCCTTTCTGGTGGCGGCTGCCTTGGGCTGAATTTCTATTATCTGTTGTTAGTTGTCTTGCAGGTAAATATTTGGTCACAATCTTTCACCCTCTGTTTGGGGAAAAAAAAGAAATGCAGAATAATATTTTCTTTGGAGAAAAGTAGAGAATCACAATATCTGAGATTTGGGAGGGCCCATGAAGGTCTTCCTGCAGCTACCCTGAGAAGCCTCAGTCACCCCATCTGGGCCCTGCAATGGAGCAGGAATGCCACGATGGTACCTTATGTGGAAGCCGGAGAGTATTGCCATTTCAGCCATCTGCCACTGACCCCAGGACTGGACTTCAGCCCAGTGTCACCGGTGCCACCGATAAATGCACCCTTAATCACCAGACTGGTGGCCTTTGCAGCCTTGTGCCATTCTCCAAGCTGCATGTTCTATACCGTTTCTAAGCAATGTGTCCCTAAGCATTTCTAAGCTTCCGCAGGACTCCCTCAAGTCAAAAATGGCCAACACTAGGAGGCCTCCCCTGCCTCCTTCCCACCCACCCACAAGACAATCCCGTGCGTCTTACCTGGGCCTCCATCCACTTAATGACCAATGAAATCACTTAACAACTGCAACAGTAAATGCAGAATTACAATTCTTGATCACAGCAGTCAAGTGATATCTCACATAACGACCACTTTGCTAAACAAGTGAGATTCCAATCCCAATTGTAGCTGTAAGTCGAGGACTACTTTCAGGCAACGCAAAAGATTAAGGCGTCCCAGAAGCCAAGAGGAGCAAAGAGAGTTGAGGTTAGCATAAGCAACCCATTTCTTCTCCCTTTTTCTTGCCTTTTTCTGAGAGAGGGAGGAAGGCAGGCAGGGAGGAAGGAAACAGAGAGAAAGAAAAGAAAGAAAAAAGAAAGAGAAAGGGAGGGAGAGAAGGAAGGAAGAGGAGACACCTGAGTTCAAATCCACCTTCAGCTATAGAAACCTGATTATTGTACTAGGGAGGGATCCAGTCTGTTTATCTTGCAGGATAAACATTAAATGTAAGAAAAATATATGAGAAACGATTGTTTTGGCTGAATGGGCTGCTGATTTTATCCATTTCCTACCCCCCTTCACCTAAAACTCTTGCGGAGGAGCAGGACTGGTTGAAATAAAAATAAAACAAGGCTTCAATAGCTATAATAAACAAGCGATAAGAAAACAAAAGGCGACTTTGTCCCCTTTTGAAAGAAAAAATACCCAATTTTGTAAAGTCGATCCATACCTAGTAGACACTGAATCAGCCCTGGAATTTTTAATCCAGCAAGGGGGTGCTGGGGGGGGGAGAAGGGGGGAGGCAGCATTCGAATTGAAATCGAGACCGCTGGAGGGGGGGGGTCTAAGCTGCTCCCCCCACCGCGACATGGAAAAGGGGAGACCACACCTCTTGCTTGCTCTGCAAAGGCGCCCCCTCCCCACCTCATCTTTTATTTGCAGGAACGGCTCGGATCTTTTTTGGGTGGGGGGCTTCCCAGTGCCCTTCCTCCCTCCCTGATCGTCTGCAGCTTCGCTTTGCCCAAATGCACAAGGCGGGTGGAAGGAACCCAGCAGCCAGCGGGTGTTTCCCCCAACCCCCGTTAAAGGGCCCGATACCACCACCACGACCACCACCCACTCGCGCCCTACATACACACCAGGAAGGGTCGGAGGGAGAGCAGGGTCCAGATTCAGTCCCTTTCCGCCAACGCCGCAGACAGTATCCCGCCCCGGGAGCATTCAGACGAAACCTGGAATGGGAGGAGCATTGGGGCATTGTCTTCTCCCCCGCCCCCAAAGTCCCCAAACTCCACCCCAAATTTTCTTTCATTCTAGGAATCCATCGCCTCTATTGAACTCCTTCGAAGAACCGGGGACACACACACACACACACACACACACACACACACACACACACACAGTTAAGGCCGGACAAAGGCAACTGGTTTGTGCGAAGTTGTAACCAGATTTGGGGCTTGAATTAATCAGGTTAGTCCTAGGCTAGGGCACTGCGTCTCAACCTTAGCAACTTTTAAGATACGCGAACTTCAACTCCCACAATTCCTCAGCAAGCACGGGGCATTTTGGGAGTTGAAGTTCACATATCTTAAAAGTGGCGAAAAGGTTTCCATGGCAACCCAGGAAACAGGGCAATTCACAAGGCCAGTTGCAAGAATGCCACCACCATTAACATTCCTACCGGGGATGTAATTATGCCTCAGGTTTTTAAAGATTGAACACCATTCCAAAGGAAATGGCTCAAAAGTGTGGCCCAAACATGTGAAGGCAGGGTGTGATGGGAGTTGTAGTACTAGGGCCATCCACAGAACCAGAATGGGGAAAGTGCAGAGGCATCCGTCCTCCTCCTTTCCTGCTTATTTAAGTTCAACTTTTGCTTGCATTATATTCCATTCATTCTATTCTACTCTATTCTTGATATACTTTATGTTCCATTTTCTGTTCTCTATTCTGTTAATAGAACATCATGCCTTACACAATTCTGATTATTGTAGGTAGAGACCCATCATGGCATTTAAAGATGTTTTCAAAGGCCTCTATGGCTGCTCTACCAAGTGCTGGATTATGGCTTATTTCTTAATTGTTACTTCCTTTACTGTTGATGTTTGATCCTAAAAGGCAGAAGCCGCTCACAACTTTGATATCTTCATTGTCGGTTCTAAAGGGGTTTGTTCTACATGTAGTAGTTAGTCACTCTTTTTAATATTTATTCTAGACTCCACGGATTTGCACAGCTTGTTTTATTTGCCTCTTTGATGACTGGAAAGAATAGGCCTGACAGTTAGCCACTGAAGCAATCATTGTGATCAAAATAAGGAAAAATGCAGATTTGGGAGAAAAAAAGAAACGGTTGAACAGTTTATCTCATGCGAATTGCTTGACCAGTCCGAACACTGGTATGGTCACTCTCTGATAGCAATAGCACTTAGATGTATATATCACTTCACAGTCCTCACTGAGCAGTTTACAGAGTCAGCATACTTCCCCCCACAATCTTGGTGCTCATTTCGCCGACTTGGGAAGGATGGAAGGCTGAGTCAACCTTGAGCCGGTCAGGGTCGAACTCCTGACTGTAGGCACAGTTACCCTGCAATACAGCCTTGTAACCACTATGCTATCACGACTCTGAAATGAGGATGTTACCCAAACAATATACAAGCACCCAATTGGACATTAACGGATAACGGGGGGGGGGGGAGATAGCCAGGGAGAATAGAAAGTTAATTGCGCGTGAAAATATCAGATCCAGCTTCACTACTTCTGTAACAACTTCGGCTTTAGTAAAGTTTTATTTTGGTTGAACAATGGGCCAGGAGTGTTTTTCCTTGCTGGATGACTGAGTTGGAAGGTTAACATTAGCACTGAAAGGGTTTCTCTCCACTGTGGAGTTTCCATTGAGTTTTAAGATTCAATTTATAGCTGTAAGTTTTCGCACACACAAAACACTGGATTTTCTCTTTTAATGAGAACCTCTGGAGATGCTAATTCCTGCAACCTTGTCATGGGCTGAGATGAGATGCCAGTTCATGGAGGACACAGGGGAAGAGAATTAACCACAGTTCAGGGCAAGCAATAAGTTAGGTCTCGTTTTGTGAGGTTAATGAATCCCATAAAAATATCCCATTCAATTTCTACAGGTACTTCTAAATTTACAATAGTTTTTTTTGTGACCATTACAAGAGCACTGAAAAATGTGACTTATGATTGTTTTCTCATTTACAACCACTGCAGCATCCCCATGGTCACATGATTGAAATTCAGAAGCTTGGCAACTAGTTTTATCATAGTTGCAGTGTCTTTGCATCACGAGATCCCTTTTTGCGACCTTCTGACAAGCAAAGTCAATGGGGAAGCCAGATTCACTCAATACCCGTGTTACTAACTTAACAATTGCAATGGTTCACTTAACAAGACTGGGAAGAAAAGTTATAATATGGGGCAATTTAATGCAACATGGTATATGATTAATGAAATATCACAGTAAAGAAGAAACTGAATATTACATAATTCAAAGTTAACACACCTCACAACCAATGTTCCCTCTAATTTTTTTTCAGTGTGAGCAGAAAAGTATAGTGTTTGAGTGGCACATTTTCATGCCTCAGCAGCACCTGAATTTTTTTCACAGGTGTCATCTAAGACAACAATGAAATCAGTATTATTTGAAACTCAAAGTTATGTTTATTCAAGGTACCCGCTTAATTAAAAGTGTTATATAGTATCACTTAACAATGCTCCTGCTTAGCAACCAAAATGTTGGGTCAGAAACTCTGGCATTTGAAGCACGCAAGTCTTAAAGCTGTCAAGTTACAAGATCCTTGCATCTCTAACCCTTTAGGGAAAAAAACCCCAAGGCGTCTTCAAACCTGACAGCTTGAAGACTTGTGGACTTCAACTCCCAGAACTCCTCCTCCAGTCATGTTGGCTCAGGAACTCTGGCATTGAAGCATGTAAGTCTTAAAGCTGTCAAGTTGCAAGATCCTGGCACCACTAACCCTTTAGAAAAAAAAAAAACAACCCAGGGGTCTTCAAACCTGACAGCTTGAAGACTTGTGGACTTCAACTCCCAGAATTCCTCCTCCAGTCATGTTTCGGCGACGTCATCTGCGTGGATCTGCTCCATCTTCGGTTTTTTTCACAGGGGGCAGGGCTGCTGAAGATGCCAACGAGCCCCTGCCGCCACCAGAATAGCAGCTGCCTCCTCCTCCTCCTCCTCCTCCAACAGCACCACCACATTTGGAGTGAAGCCACCAAACCTTCCGCTGGCGCCCCTGCCCGTGGCAGCAGCGGCGGCGCGTCCCCCTCCACTCGGAGCACCTGAGCTGGGCACCGCGTTACCCCTGCTGCCTTCTCCTTCTCCGCCGTGCTTTTGAGAAGCCATGAGGCCTTTTCCCCCCTGCTCCCACCCCCCTGCGCCGCCTTCCTACTGGCTCCTGCGGCCTCATGGCTCCTCAAAAGCACAGCAGAGGAGGAGGGGGCAGGGGTAACGCGGGGCTCAGCTCAGGTGCTCTGAACGGAGGGGGAGGCATCGCTGCCACAGGTGGGGGCGCCGGCGGGAGCTTTGGCGGCTTTTCACCTTGGCCGCAGCGTTGGGCAGCAAATGTGGTGCTGTTAGAGGAGGAGGTGGCGGCAGCAGATATTCCGGTAGCGGCAGGGGCTTTGGGGGTTTACTTTAGCCGCAGGGCCGGGCGCAAGCAGCTAGGATTGGCCGCCCACAAAGGACCTCCCCGGGCTTGTTTTCCTGAACTCAGTCACCCCGCGCTCATCAAAACAAGTCCGGGGAGGTCCTTTGCGGGTGGCCAGTTCTAGCTCCCTGCAAAGGACCTCCCCAGCCTCCGGCGCCTGTGACAGTAGAAATCACTGCGCGGCAGTTGGAAACTGCTGCACGGTGTTTTCTTGCCACCTGCGCGGCCGCGCAGCCGCGCATCTTAGAGGGAACAGTGCTCACAACCTGCGAATAGAATTCTGAATAAAATAGAATAGAATAGAATAGGAATAGAATTCTTTATTGGCCAAGTGTGATTGGACACATAAGGAATTTGTCTTGGTGCATATGCTCTCAGTATACATAAAAGATACATTAGTCAAGAATCATAAGGTACAATACTTAGTGATAGTCATAGGGTACAAATAAGCAATTGAATAATATTAGGAAACAATATAAATCATAAGGACACAAGCAAAAAAATTACAGTCATAAGTCGGAGGAAAAGGGCAATAGGAACAATGAGAAGATTAATAGTAGTGCAAACTTAGTAAATAGTTTGACAATGTTGAGGGAATTATTTGTTCAGCAGTAAAGGCATTCGGGGAAAAAACAATTTTTGTGTCTAGTTTTAAATCTTCAGCTCTCTTACTGATCAACAATAATCCAGATCCAATGGACAAAAATAGCTAATAACGTGTCAGGCCTGTAGTTATGTTTCTTTTAGGATCTTTGGCCTGCCACACTTTCTATTAATTTCTTATGCTGTTTCATTAGTGTAGTAATTGGGAGGGGGGAATAAAAAGGAGTAGAATTGTGGAATGTATGGTTGTCATTCTTTTATAGAAGCTCAAGGTCATCTTTTGTCTCCACACCTGACCGGAAGCAGAGGGGTGTAGATGCCAGCGTGGAAGATGAAGATTGGACCATGTGATGGATTATGGGTGTGGGGATAAGTTCATGAACTTTCAACTGGGTGGAATCCCAGGAAGCAAATCAGATTTGGGATTCCATAGCACAATGCCAACATGTCTGTCTTATTAAATTGGAGTTTTAAGGATAACTTTGCCTTGGACTTTGATTTAATTCTGCATGATATTTGTAATGCTGACAGTAAGTATATAATCCCCCTTTCCATTTAGCGGAAATCCCCCCCATAACAACCAGGTTCTTCTTGAAAATTTTGCTTAAATTTAAGGTTATGTGACTAGGGCTTCTCCCCTGTATGGATTTGGCTGTGCCTTCTAAGGGAAGATGAATCAGCAAATGTTCTCCCATACTTTAAACATTGGAAATTTGGTTCCCCGTGTGAAGCTTTGCATGTTTTTTAAGGGTGGTTATGCTACGATAAAATTGTCCACACTTGTTGCACTGAAAGGGCTTCTCCTCTGTGTGGGTTTTGTAATGAATCCAAAGGTATCCCTTTTGAGCAAAACATTTCCCACATTCTCCGCATCTGTATGGCTTCTCTCCTGTGTGGACGCTCTGATGCCTGACAAGATTGTATTTTAAGGAAAAGCACATCCCACACTCCCCACATTTGAATGGTTTCTCCCCTGTATGGGTTCTCTCGTGACTCTGAAGCTTCCTTAGTTCCAGGAAACCTTTCCCACATTCCCCACATTTATATGGTTTCTCGTCTTTGTGCCCCATTTGGTGTGTCAGAAGATCAGAAGAAGTTAGAAATCGTTTCTCACATTCTGAGCATTCATAGGGTCTTATTCCGGTGTGGAGTCTCTGGTGTTTCAGCAGGTTTGATTTCAAAGTAAAACATTTCCCGCATTCGAGGCACTTTTCATTTTTCTCCCCTGTGTGTGTTTTCTCATGACTCCGAAGAGATGAACTATGGGTGAAACATTTTCCACACTCCAAGCATTTGTAAGGTTTGATTCCTGCATGGATCTGCTCATGCTGCCAAAGACCTGAATTCTGAGAAAAGCTCTTCCCACATTCCCAACACTTGTAAGGTTTCTCCCCTGTGTGAATCCTCTCGTGCTTTCTGAGAGTGCCTTTTTCACGGAAAAACTTCCCACATTCCAGACATTGATAAGGTGTCTCTCCAGTGTGGGTTTTCTGATGTGTAAGAAGGTGTGAATTTTGACTAAGGCATAATTCATATTCTTCACATTTATAGGGGTTTAGTGTTGGGGGGCCTCCAAGATCTTTGCAGTTTTCTCCAGAAAAGGATTTCTTGCCCTCCAGACCTTGACTGGATCCACTTCCCTCATGGACCTTCCTGTGGGTCAAAAGGAGGGACCTGAGAGTAAAGGATTTCCCACAATCTGAACATTCATGTGTTTTTTTGTGGTTTTTCGAAGTGCTGCTTGTGTCTGATGGGGGATCCAAGAGTTTCCCAGGCTCCATCCCTTCTGGCGGCTGCTGCCTTGGGCTGAATTTCTATTTTCTGCTGAGAGTTTTCTTGCAGGTAAATCTTTGGTCACAATCTTTTACCCTCTGTTAGAAAAAAAAAGAAATGCAGAATCATATTTCCTTTTGAGAAAGATAAGAGCTTCACAATATCTGAGACTTGGGAGGGATGAGGAAGGTTTCCCAATCCAAACCCCTTTGCAGGACCTCAGACCACCCTAGACAAATTATCCAGTGAGTGAGCTTCCACATCACTAGGGGGGAAACCCATTGTTTATAGTAATTGTTAACCCTGCAATGGGGCAGAAATGGCATGGCAGTGCCTTAAGTGGAGGGTTGGGGCCTTCAGCTTTTTTCAGCCAGTGCCAATGAAACCAGGCTTAGACTTCAGCCCAGTGCCACCGCTGCCACTGAGAAATTCAGCCTTAATTTCTGAGACTGGAGTCCTTTGAGAAAGATAAGAGATTCACAATATCTGAGACTTGGGAGGGATCAGGAAGGTCTCCCAATCCAACCCCCTTTGCAGGACCTTAGAACACTCTAGACAAAATCTCCAGTGAGCGAACCCCCCTTTTTTTCTGGTAGTTGTTAAGTGATGTTGTGGGTTGTTAAGAGCGGTCCAGAGAAGAGTTGAAGGGGTGCCTGAAGTTTTGAGTTTTGAGGTTTATTAAATTTATATACCGCCCCCCTCTCCCCGCAGGGACTCGGGGCGGTGTACAGACAGTACATGTAAAAACAACAAAGCAGGACAAACAAAACATTAGACAACCAACATAAACATACGGTCCGTATAATGCCCGAACTATGAAGGGGTGGGGGAGACCCTGGAGGTCCATCACAAGCCACCTATGAATTAGGAGTACTGCACTCCAGATGCAGCTGCCACATCTGGGCCCTACAATGGGGCAGAAATGCCAGGGCAGTACCTTAACTGGAGGACCGGGGAAGTGGTGGAATTCAAATAATTTAACCACCAGTTTATCTGCCCTAATGACGGGCTTGGTAGGGGTGGCTGGCTGGTTGGTCATGTAACTGGGTGGGCATGGCCAACTCAATGTCACTCACGTCAAGGGGCGCCTCGCTCGGCCTCTCATCAACATGCCCGGGGCCCGCCCCTCTCCTCCCAGCCACTCCTTGTCACGCCCGGCTTTATTATCTGCATCTACATACTATAGATGTACTTTCATGGCCCACTGAAAGGAGGAAATGGCTCACATGCTTTGCCAGAATGTGATAGGCAGGTCACAAAACAGGCTTTTGAGGGACTGCCACGAAGAGGGGGAGGGGGAGGAGAATGTATTTTCCAAAGCAGCAAAAGGCAAACCAAGAAGCAATGGATGAAAATGGAACAAAGAGAGAAGCAATCTAAAACTAAGGAGAAACTTCCTGACAGTGAGAACAATTAACCAGGGGAACTTCTTGCCTCCAGAAGTTCTGGGTTCTCAATCACTAGAGGTTTTTAAGAAAAGACTGAACAGCAATTTCTATGAAATTGTATAGGGTTCCCCCCTTCCCCAAGGTCCTAAGTATTATTCTGACACCTTTCCCAGGCCCTCCACTCAGATTTTGGCATCCTCAGTTTTCCTGCCTGAACAGGGGGTTGGACTAGAAGACCTCCAAGGTAAAGGTAAAGGTTCCCCTGGCCCATATGTGCTAGTCGTTCCTGACTCGGGGGGGCGGTGCTCATGTCCGTTTCAAAGCTAAAGAGCCAGCGCTGTCTGAAGACATCTCTGTGGTCATGTGACCGGCATGACTAAATGCCAGAGGCGCATGGAACGCTGTTACCTTCCCACAAAAATCGGCTCCTATTCTTCTAATTGCATTTTTACATGCTTTCCAACTGCTAGGTTGGCAGAAGCTGGGACAAGTTAACAGGAGCTCACTCCCTTACGTGGCGCTAGGGATTCAAACCACCGAACTGCAGACTTTTCTGATCGACAAGCTCAGTGTCTTAGCCATTGAGCCACCGTGCCCCTCCAAAATCCGTTTCTAAAAGTCCCTTTCTATTCTGTTATTCCTGAGCTAAATAAGCTAAGACCCTCATTGGGACCCTATTTCCTTTTCTCCCTCTGGGCTAATGAGTTAAAGAGCGGCCTTTAGAGTCTAGACCAGTGAGGGCTAACCTTTTTCCCATCACATGCTAAAAGCAGGGGGAGCGCAGGGGGGTTGTGCGCGGGCATGCCTACACCCATAACGCTATGTGTGTGACCCCCGTGTGCATGCATATGCGTGGCACCTACCACCACCACCTCGCTTTTGGCACGTGATGGACCTGTTTTTCGCCCTCCCCAGGCTCCAGAGGCTTTCTAGGAGCCTGGGGAGGATGAAAACAGCCCCACCCTGGAGGCTGAAGCCTCCGGAGGGCAAAAAACGGCCTTAAAAGAAGACCAAAGTTAACAGGACAGTGCACGCATGCACGCTGGAGCTGACAGGAAAATGTGTCGCATGCCGTAACAAATGGCTCCACATGCCACCTATGGCATGCGTGCCATATGTTTGCCATCACGGCTCTAGTCTAGACATTCATTTTAATAGATTGTTAGAAACGTGCAGTTGAAAGTTCTTCATATCTCCTTACCCTAAAGACCCTATTTCATTTGGAATTTACTCCCAAGCTGATTTCCCTTTTAACATTTCTTTTGACTTCTCCAAAATGCACTCCCAAGATTCCACATCTCTCTCTCTCACACACACGCACACGCACACGCACACACACACTTTAAGCAAATTCTCTAGTCTTGGAGTCTTTAGAATCATAGGCTAGGTACCTTGGAGATCTTCTAGTCCAACCTTCTGCTCAGGGTGGAAGACCTCATACATAGCTTTGGCTGCAAGAACTTCCCGGCCACACGCTTCCTCCTCCCACCACCACTGCCCCCCCCCCACCGCCCGAGGCAGGACCATCCCCAATTTGAAAGATCGTCCCTCCAAACTGGAGAAGCCACAGGATACTCTTTTGTTTCAACTGTCCTAAAATAATTAAGTGACACCTGCTATTTAGACACCTGACTCACAACGCATGCCTAAGCCATAAATAAAGTATCATAAAGACTAACCTATATTCTGTGAGTCTAAGAGCAATTGCAATAGAATATTTTACATGTCCAATATCAATCTTCTTTATTACAAGTTTCTGGAAAGTGAATTCAAAGAAATTTAGGTATGCATTTACCATTGCCAGACATATACTGAAATAAATGTGACCTTCACCTTCCCATTTTTGGAATACAAATCAAAATAGTTCAAGTGGCTTAAAGACTAGTAATTTCCCCCATTTCTTCAAGTACTTTACTTCTTTTCCTTCATGTCTAGATGAAATTCAAACAGGTATGTAAATAAAAACATGCAAAAATCCATATTTTCAGCTGACTTATGGAAAAGAATCAGGCGAACCAAACCAATTTTGTTGAATTCATCTTTTGCTGGATAGTCTTGCTGTTCTTCTCAGGAAATGCAAAAAAAGGGCATTGTTTAACAAAAGAGGACAAAAAAGAGTTCTGGCTAGAATAAGCAACCCATTTTTTATCCCCTTTTCTTGCTTTTCCCGAGTTATGCAGTTATGAACTCCAACCCATCATGACTAATTAATCTTGAGTTCCCTGTTTCTGCATGGAGGGAGGGAGGGAGGGAGAGGAGGGGGGGGAGAATGCAAGGAGAGGGAGAAAGGGAGAGAGAAAAATTCAAAGAAGTGCAAATACACCTTCAGCTAGAGAAACTGTGTTACTGGAGCCAGATCCAGCCCCTTGACACTTGGGGAGGGTAATAAATTAAGTATAGGGGGGGAAAAGATATTATTAGAAAGGATTGTTTTGGCTTAATGGACTTCTGATTTTATGCATTTCCCCTTCCCCTCCAGAAGTCATGAGGAGCAGGATGGGTTACAATAATTTTTTTAAAAGTCTCCAACAGCTAAAATTACACGGAAGATAGGAAAACTAAAGGCGGCTTTGCCCCTTTTTGAAAGGAAAGCACCCAATAAATCTGATTCACACCTAGTAAGACACTGACTAAACCCTGGAAGTTTTAACCCTGTGCTCCCCCCCTCCCCCCAATAATGAAATAGTTTGGGAAATATTTTTTTTAAAAGGCAGGATAAAGTATTTCCCCTAAAGGAGAAATGGAAAAAAGACTTAAGAGAGGGAGAAACCAGCCCCCCTTTCCCTGTCTCCCAACCAGAAACTGAGGAGGCCAGCTTTTAGAAATGCAGATTTGGTAACCCATTCAGAAAGACTGGGTCAAGACAGAAACTGAGATAAGCAACAACCAAAAAAGTTGACCAAGTTAGTTCCAGACAAACATCTAGGACCGTGATGGCGAACCGATGGCATGCGTGCCAGAGGTGGCATGCAGCACCCTCTCTGTGGCTACGCGAGCCGTCGCTCCAGCTCAGCTCAGCTGCACATGCGCGCGCACCTCCCGCCCGCCAGCTGGTCTTCAGGTCTCTGCAGCACATGCGCCGGAGGGCAGGGTGCATGCGAGGGGCCCACACGTGCATGCACAGGGATGCGCATGTGGGGGACACACACGCACATTGCATTTTGGGTGCACACGCCTTCACACGCACTTTGGGCACACGGTCCGGAAAAGGTTAGCCATCAGTGATCTAGGATTTGCATTTGCTCTTTTGCCTAGAGAGCAAGCCATGACCTCCACAGGAATCCAGAGGGTATACAAACCCACCCACCCTCAACTCCATTTTGTCAGCTGTAACCAGAACCACAAAAACCCTGGTTTTCTGTTCACCAATAAATGGACTTTCTTTTCAATCACCCTCCTGGATCCATTTTATTTCCACCATCTTTCTCCTGGCTTGGAACTGAACCAGATGGATTTTCCTTCCAAAACCTGCAATGGAGGGGGAGGCAGCAATCAAACGGAAAACCAGAGCTAAGCTGCCCCCCCCAATGACATGGAAAAGGGGGGACCACGAATCCCCTTGTTTCTTCCGCTTAGGGGCCCCCTCCGATATTTTATTTCTGGGATCTCTTTCGGGTGGGGTGGTTTCCCAGTTCTCTGCTTCTCTGCTTCCCTGCTCTGCGGCTTCGCTTCGTCCAAATGCATGGAAAAGAGGAGACCACGGACCCTTCCTCACCCAATCTTTTATTTGCAAGATCTTGGGGGGGGGGGGCTTCCCAGCGCTCTTCCTGCTTCTCTGCGGCGTCGCTTTGCTGCAATGCACAAGGCGGGTGCATAGAGGGTGTTACCCCGCCCCCCGCGCCGTGAAGTGCTCACCCAAGAGCCCGATCCCCCAACCCCGCACCTCCCTTCCCTACATGCACACCACGCACCAGAAACGCCCGGACGGAGAGCAGGGTCGATCTCAGCCCCTTCTGCAAACGCCGCTGGCAGAGTCCCAACCAGACCGGGAATGGGAAGAGCCTTTGGCGCTCTCTTCTTCCCCCCCACCCCTTCAAACTCCACCCCAAATTTTCTTCCTCTCTAGGAATCCATCGCCTCTACTTAACTCTTTCGATGACCGGAGCAAGAAGAGGCTTGATGAAAAAGGGGAGGGAGAGGCATGAAGGATTCGCCCCGGGTCTGTAAATTACCCCCCCCCCTCACAGGTGACCTAAGGCCGGACAGAGGCACCTGGTTTGTGCGAAGCTATAAATCAGATTGAGGGGTTGAATGCATGAAATTAGTCTAGGGCAGCGTTTCTCAATCTTTGCAACTTTTAAGATATATATGAACTTCAACTCCCAGAGTTCCCCAGCCAGCATGGAGCATTCTGGGAGTTGAAGTTCAGCTATCTTAAGGTGGCCAACGGTCTCTATGGCAACCCAGGGAAACAGGGAAATTCACAAGGCCAGTTATAGGAATATCACCATTAACATCCCTACAGGAACATTATCCCTCAGGCTTCTAAGGACTTCACCACTGCACCAAAGAAACTGGCTGGAAAGGGTACCCCAAACATATGAAGGCAGGGTGTGATGGGACTTGTAGTACTAGGGCCATCCACAGAACAGGAATAGGGAAAGTTCAGAGGCATCATTCCTCGTCCTTGTTTAATACCAACTTTGGCTTCTATTCTGTTCCATTCCATTGTTTATATATTTTTATTCCACTATTTCACTTTTCTCTCTAATCTTTGCTTCATCTATTCCATTTTCTTTTCTATACTTTATATTTCATTTTTACGTTCTATTCTGTTTTGTTCATTGATCATAGAGATTAATTTTATTTTATTAAATTTATAGACCGCCCCCTCTCCCCAAAGGGACTCGGGGCGGTGTACAGACCACAGTAAAAACAATATGATCATCGCTTAAAGGTAAATGTTTGCCCCATGCACGTGCTCGTCGTTCCTGACTCTAGGGGGCGGTACTCATCCCTATTTCTAAGCCAAAGAGCCAATGCTGTCCTAAGACATCTCCGTGGTCATGTGGCTGGCATGACTAAATGCCGAAGGCACACCGAACGCTGTCATGGCTTACACAATTCCAATTATTGTACTAAGAGACCCATCATGGCATTAAAATATGTTTTCAAAGGCCTTTATGGCTGCTCTACCAAGTGCTGAACTGGTGCTTATTTCTTCCTTTACTGTTGACAGTTGATCCTAAAAGGCAGGAGCTGTTCACTGCTGTGATATCTACATTGTCAATTCTAAAAGGGTTGGTCCCACCTATTGTCATTAGTTGATCTTCCGTATATTTAATTCTGGACATCTCTGACTTGTACATTTATTTTACATACTTGTTTAATGTCTGGAGAGAATGTGCCTGACAGTTGGCAATTGAAGCGAAAGTTGTCATCGAAATAAGGTAATATTAAATGCAGATTTTTTAAAAAAACTTAATGATTGGTTTCTCTCCAATGTGAATTGTGTGGCCAAGCCAAACACTGGTACAGGTCACTCTCTGGTGTGGACCCTCTGATAGCCATAGCACTTAGAATTATATATAACTTCACAGTTCTTTACAGCCCCCTTTCTGAGCAGTTTACAGAGTCAGCATATTTCCCCCCACAATCTGGGTCCTCATTTTACTGACGTGGGAAGGATGGAAGGCTGAGTCAACCTTGAGCCAGTCAGGCATTCAAACTCCTGGCTATAGGCAGAGTGACCCTGCAATACAGCCTTGTAACCACTGCGCCACCACGACTCTAAACTGCGTGTCCGTTAATCAAACAACATACAAGCTTCCAACTGATAGCAGGGGGACGACAGAGGAAAAGAGAAAGTTGTGCAAGAAAATGGGTAGAACAAGAAGCAATGGGTGGAAACTAATCAAGGAGAGAAGCAATTTAGAACTGAGGAGGAATTTCCTGACAGTGAGAACAATTAATCAGTGGAACAGCTTGCCTCCAGAAGCTGTGAATGCCCCAACACTGGAAGTCTTTAAGAAGATGTTGGATAGCTATTTGTCTGGAACGGTATAGGGTTTCCTGCCTGGGCAGGGGGTTGGACTAGAAGACCTCCAAGGTCCCTTCCAACTCTACTATTGTATTATTATTGTATTATTATTAAATACCGGATCCAGCTTCGCTACTTCTGTAAGCACTTCGACTTTAGTAAAGTTTTATTTTGGCTGAACAATGGGCCAGAAGTCTTTTTCTTTGCTGGATGACCGAGTGGGGAAAGTTGGCATTAACACTGAAAGAATTTCTCTCCATTGTTTCCACTGAGGTTTAAGATTCAATTTATAGCTGAAAACTTTCTCTCACACAAAACATTGGATTTTCTCTCTCTTTTTATGAGAATCTCTGGAGATGCCAATTCCTGCAATCTTGTCATGGGGTGGGGATGACATGCGACTTCATGGAGAACACAGGGGAAGAGAATTAACCACAATTCAGGACAAGGAAGGAGTTAGGTCATGTCTTGTTTAGTGAGGTTAATGAATCCACAAAAATATCCCATTCAATTTCTACAGGAACTCAACTTACAACAGTTGGTTTCATAACCGCACTGAAAAATGTGACTTATGACCGTTTTCTCACTTATAACCACTGCAGTATCCCCATGATGACATGATCGAAATTCAAAAGCTTGGCAACTAGTTTTATTACAGCTGCAGTGTCTCTGGGTCATGAGATCCCTTTTTGCTACCTTCTGACAAGCAAAGTTAATGGGGAAACCAGATTCACTTAATACCCGTGTTACTAACAATAATTGCAAGGGTTCACTTAACCAGAGTGGGAAGAAAAGTCATAATATGGGGCAATTTAATGCAATATGGTATATGATTAATCAGGATTCGCACCAGGTCTGTAACTCTCTCTCTCACACACACACACATACACGTTAAGGCTGGACAAAGGCACCTGGTTTGTGGAAGTTGTAACCAGATTTGGGGCTTGAATTAATCAGGTGAGTCCTAGGCTAGGCACTGTGTCTCAACCTTACCAACTTTTTAAGATGTGAACTTCAACTCAGCCAGCAAGGAGCATTCTGGGAGTTGGAGTTCAGATATCTTTAGGTGGCCAATGGTCTCTATGACAACCCAGGAAACAGGGAAATTCACAAGGCCAGTTACAGGAATGCTACCACCAGGACAATTAACATCCCTACAGGGACATTATCCCTCAGTTTTCTAAGCACTTCACCACTACCCCAAAGAAACTGGCTTGATAGGGGGCCCCAAACACGTGAAGGCAGGGTGTGATGGCAGTTGTAGTACAAAGGCCATCCACAGAACAAGAATGGGGAAAGTTATGAGGCATCAGTCCTCTTCCTTTCCTGCTTGTTTTAAGTTCAAAGTTCACTTCTATTCTTTCTATTCTACTCTATTCTTGATATACTTTATATTCCATATTTTCTTTTTTATTCTATTTCTATTTTATTGTGTTCTGTTCAAAGAACACCATAGGGAAGAGGATCATGGGTTACAGAATTACGTTTATTGCTAATTGTTTCCGGATTGCTGGAAACGGGCAAGAAAAATATTTAATGTAATGTATGAATCATAATGAAATATCACAGTAAAGAAGAACCAGAATATGCTTAAAACAATTTATATGAATAGATAAAACAACTGTACATATAATTACCTTAATTGCATACCTTGTAACCTGACATTAATTGAATTTTGGGTCACATAGGCAACCTGATATCCATTTACAATTCACACTAATCTGAATATTACATAATTCAAAGTTAAGACATCCAACAACCTGCAATATATGTGCTAAGTAACCTGCGCTCCAATTAATCCTGAGTGTCTGATTTACCATTGTCCCTCCAATTACAAACATCTTCGGGCATCTTCGCTAAGTATCTGATCCTATTTTTCACAAACTTATCTTTAAATCTTCAGCTCTCCTATTGATCAACAAAGATCCAGTTCTAATGGAAAAAAATAGCTAACAACATTATATAACCCCCCTTTCCAATTAGCTTAAAGCCCCCTCATAACAACTAAACAAAATAATTACAAAACAATAGTAATAAAATTGGAAGCTATTATACATTTCCTGAAATAATAAACTTTATATTGAAAAATGAAAACAAAAATGAAAGGTTAACAAAAAAAGATTTGATTTTTTTGATAGCACACACTGATTGAAAACTTTTCTCTTCAGTCATAGGGGGATGTTCTTGTAAAGTGTACTTAAATTTAAGGTTATGTGACTAGGACTTCTCTCCTGTATGTATTTGGTTATCCATACTTCCCTGGACTTCTAAGGGAAGATGAATCAGCAAATGTTCTCCCACAGTCTAAACATTGGAAATTTTGGTCCCCATGTGCAGTTTTGCATGTTTTTTAAGGGTTGTTATGCTACGATAAAATTGTCCACATTCATTGCACTGAAAGGGCTTCTCCCCTGTGTGGGTTTTATAATGTACTGAAAGGTATCCCTTTTGAGCAAAACATTTTCCACATTCTCCGCATCTGTATGGCTTCTCTCCTGTGTGGACCCTCTGATGCCTGGCAAGGTTGTATTTATCCGAAAAGCACATCCCACACTCCCCACATTTGAATGGCTTCTCCCCTGTATGGATTCTCTCGTGACTCTCAAGCTTCCTTCGTTCAAGGAAACCTTTCCCACATTCCCCACATTTATATGGTTTATCGCCTTTGTGCCCTATCTGGTGTTTCCGAAGATCAGAAGAAGTTAGAAATCGTTTCTCACATTCTGTGCATTCATAGGGTCTTATTCCAGTGTGGAGTCTCTGATGTTGCAGCAGGTTTGATTTCAGGATAAAACATTTCCCGCATTCGAGGCACTTTTCGTTTTTCTCCCCTCTGTGTGTTTTCTCATGACTTCGAAGAGATGAGATCTGGGTGAAACATTTCCCACACTCCAAGCATTTGTGAGGTTTGATTCCTGCATGAATCTGCTCATGGACACAAAGATTTATCTTCTGGGAAAAGCTCTTCCCACACTGTCCACAGCTGAAAGGTTTCTCTCCTGTGTGAGTCCTCTCGTGTTTTATGAGAGTGGCTTTTTCACGGAAAAATGTCCCACATTCCAGACATTGATAAGGTTTCTCTCCCGTGTGGATTTTCTGATGTGTAAGAAGGTATGACGATCGACCAAAACTTAAGTCACATTCATCACATTTATAGGGTTTTAGTGTTGGGGGGCTCCTGACCTCTTTGGAGTTTTTTCCAGGGGAGGATTTCTCACACTCTAGATCTTGACTGGATCCGCTTCCCGCATGGACCTTCCTGTGGGTCAAAAGCAGTGACCGGCCAGCAAAGGATTTCCCGCACTCTGAGCATTCATGGAGTCTCCCAAGCTTTTTCGAAGTGCTGCTTGTGTCTGATGGGGGATCCAAGAGTTTCCCAGGCTCCATCCCTTCTGGCGGCGGCTACTTTGGGCTGAATTTCTATTTTCTAGTTTTCTTGCAGGTAAATCTTTGGTCACAATCTTTTACGCTCTGTTAGAAAAAAAAACAAAGAAATGCAGAATAATATTTCCTTTTGAGAAAGGTAGAGATTCACAATATCTGAGACTTGGAAGGGATCAGTAAGGAGTCAGAATCCAACCGGGGGTGGCCCAGGTTGGAAGAAATGGAGAGGTGCCTGAAAAGGGGGGGGGGAGAGACCCTGGATGTCCATCGCATACCATGCATGAATTAAAAGAGCTTCAGTGAAGTACAAAGATGCAGCTGCCCCCAGAAGCCTCAGTCACCCAAGTTGGGCCCTACAATGGGGCAGAAATGCCAGGGCAGTGCCTTAAGTGGAGGATTGGGGCCTTCTGCATTTTCAGCCAGTGCCAATGAGACCAGGCCTAGACTTCAGCCCAGTGTCACCGTTGCCGCTGAGAAATGCAGCCTTAATTTCCGAGACTGGAGTCCTTTGCAGACTTGCGCCATTCTCCCATGGACATGGACCAAAGCATCTCTAAGCTTTTCCAACACCTCCTCAAGTCAAACGTTTCCAATGCTGGGACTCCAATGGCCTCCCCTGCCACCCACCCACCCAAACCCATGCTTCTTACCTGGGACTATGTGCACATAATAACCAATGAAATCACTTATCTGTAACAGTGAGTGCAGAATTATAATTCTTGAGCAAAGCCATCATGTGATATCTCACATAATGACCACTTTGCTAAACAAAGCACAGCAAAAGAGGAGGAAAGAGAGTTGAGGTAAGTGCAGTCAACCCATTTCTTCTCCCCTTTTCTTGCTTTTTCTGAGTTATGCAATTAGGAACTCCAACCCATCATGACTAATTAATCCTGGGCTCCTTGTGACACATTTCCTGTTGGAGGGGGGAGAGGAAATAAATACAAATTCAAAGGGAGAGAGGGAGAAAGAAAGGAGAGAGAGAAGGGAGAGAGAGAGAAAGTTAGCACCTACCCCTCTCTTCTAAAATTGAAATATTTTGAGAAATATTAAAAAGACCAAATATTATATTTCCCTGGATGAGAAATGGAGAATGACCGTTGTCTTACCTGAACGGTCGTTCTCATGGCGCTGCGGAGAGTACAAGGATGGGTTAACACAGCCTGTTTGCCCATGGACTGAGTAGATTTTTCCCCTCTGGCCACGCCTCCTTTGCCTCTTCTGGCTCAGTTTTAAAAACGAGGTCTTGTCCGACGAAGATGTCCTCAGCTCACACCTGTGTAAAGATACAATCTCGGAGCTAAACAATCACCCTGGGTGGGTCTTGTACTCTCCGCAGCGCCATGAGAACGACCGTTCAGGTAAGACAACGGTCATTCTCCATAGCGCTGCTTGGAGAGTCCAAGGATGGGACATGCCCAAGCTATTGTGTCCCAGGGCGGGAAGAAGTGACATTGTCCGGAGCCTCAATAACCTTCTGTAATACTCTACGGCCAAAAGAGGCTTCGGCAGAGGCAAAGGAATCGATCTTGTAGTTTCTAATGAAAGCCGTGGGAGACGCCCACGTGGCCGCTCTGCAAATGTCCAGAATAGATGCTTGAGTCGCCCAGGCCGCGGTCGTGGCCGCACTTCTGGTGGAATGTGCCGTTACACGAGGTGGAACCGGCTTGCCCTGAAGGTCATATGTCATCTTAATGCAAGCTCGCAGCCACCGACCTATGGTTGAAGATGACACCTTGCGACCCAGCGAGCCTGGTTGAAAAGACACAAAGAAGGCCTCGGAGTGCCTGATGTCCTTAGTTCGTTTCAGGTAAATGCGGACTGCCCTTCGCACGTCCAATTTGTGCCACCTGCGCTCCTTGGAGTGTTGAGGGCTGGGACAGAAATTCGGGAGGATAACCTCCTGAGACCTGTGAAAATGAGAATTCACCTTCGGCATGAAGGCGGGGTCTAACCGTAGGATGACCCTGTCTGGGTGGATGATGCACAGCTCTTCCTTGGCCGAGAAGGCCGCAATCTCAGATACCCTTCTGGCTGAAGTAATGGCTATGAGGAAGGCGGTCTTAAGAGTCAGATGTCGAAGAGATACCTTCCTCAAAGGTTCGAAGGGAGCCGCTGTCAATGCCTGCAGGACAAAGGGTAGGTTCCAGGTCGGGTACCTGTGCACCACCTGGGGTCGGATGTTGTAGGCCCCCTTCAAGAAGCTCTTGACCTGAGGATGGTGACTCAGGGATTGAAGTTGGTGTCTGGCTAAGATGGTGGATAATGCAGCAACCTGGCGCCTGAGAGTGGCTGGTGCCAGTCCTTTGTCCAAGCCCTCTTGTAGGAAGTCCAATAACTGAGGGATGGACGCTTCTACACTGTCAATGTCCCGTTTGCTGCACCAGGAAGAAAAGGCAGCCCAAGTCGCGTCATAAATGCAAGTAGTGGCCGGACGTCTGGAAGCTTGGATGGTTTTAATGACGTTGTCTGAGAGGCTCTGGTCCTTCAGGAGCTGCCCCTCAAGTGCCAGACGGCTAACTGCAACCATTGGGGCTCTGGATGGTTGATGGCCCCTTGACGCACGGATACCTGGTCTGGAGGAATTTTCCACGGTTGCTCCACAGACAGATCGACCAGGTCCGCGAACCAGGATCTCCTGGGCCAATGTGGAGCCACCAGAATGAGCTCCGCCCCCTCCTTCAGCAGCTTGTAGATCACCTGCGGGATCAGAGGGAGGGGCGGAAACGCGTATAGAAGCCCTGGAGGCCAGCTGGACCTCAGGGCATCCGTCCCCTCCGCTTGTGCTGACTTGTAGCGGGAGAAGAACCGCTGGAGCTGTGTGTTTGCCGCCAAGGCAAACAGGTCGACCTGTGGGAGACCAAACCTCCTTACCACCTGTGCGAACAGGTCCGGATGAAGTTGCCACTCCGAGTTGTCGATGGTCTGACGGCTCAACCAATCCGCACTTACATTGCTGGTTCCGGAGATGTGATCCGCCCTCAGCGACGCTAAGTGGATCTCTGCCCATCGTCCTATGGCCTCCGCCTCTGACATGAGTCTTTTGGAGTGGGTCCCTCCTTGTCGGTTCACGTGAGCCTTTGTGGCCACATTGTCGGTCAGTAGCAGAACGTGGTGCCCCTTCAGCTGTTCTGCAAATCTCCTCAGCGCAAGCCGGGCTGCCCTGAGTTCTAGCCAATTGATGCTCCGGGCTGCCTCCGCGCTGGACCACCTGCCTTGCGCCAGCTGACCTTGGCAATGCGCCCCCCAACCGTAGAGACTGGCGTCGGTCGTTACCACGATCCTGTCGGGTTCTCTGAATAGGCAGCCCTTCTCCACTGCTCGAGACTGCCACCAACTCAGAGACCGAGTCACTCTTGGTGGGATGCGAACTTTCCTGGTGGAGTTGCTGATCTTTGCTCTTTGCATTGGAAGCAAGAACCATTGCAGTTCCCTTGCATGAAGACGTGCCCAGGGAACTATGTTGAGGCAAGAAATCATGATCCCTAACAGTTGGGATAGCTGCACTACCTGCCAGGACCTGTTCCTGCGACACGACCGGATCCTGCTCCTGAGGTTGCGGATTCTTTCCGGAGACAGGGACACCTGGCAAGATACTGAGTCTATTATGGCGCCCAGGTGTTGTATGTGTGTGGCAGGAGTCAGGTTGCTTTTTTCCATGTTTACGGAAAAACCGTGGTCCTGTAAGGTGTGAACTGTGACGTTTACATCTCTCACCGCTTGCTGCTGAGTCCTTGAGTGGATGATGATGTCGTCCAGATAGCACTCCAGGCGGACTGGAAGCTTGCGCAGGTGGGCCGCCACAGCTGCAAGAAGCTTCGTGAACGTTCTGGGTGCAGAAGAAAGTCCGAACGGAAGCGCCCTGTATTGGAAGTGCTTTCCGTTGTAACACAAGCGCAGGAACTTCCTGTGAGCAGGATGGATGGGCACATGCAGGTACGCCTCCTTGAGATCGATGGAGGTGAGCAGATCCCCTTGTCGCATGCAGCTTAGGATCGACTGAAGAGACTGCATTTTGAAGCGCTTGTAGGCCAGATGTCTGTTCAGGCGCTTCAGATCTAAAATGGCCCTCCACCCCCCTGAATTCTTGGGGACCAGGAAGAGAATGGAATAGAACCCCCTCCCTTCCTGTTCTGGAGGAACTGCCTCTATTGCGTTGATCTGCAGAAGATGATCTATCTCTGCCTGCATGAGAGCCCTCTTTACAGGGTTCTTGGATAGTGGGCAGCGAACAAAGGTCCGCGGAGGAGAGGATAGAAACTCCAAGGTTAGACCCCTCCTGATGGTATTTAAGACCCACTTCTCCGAGGTTGTTTCCTCCCAACGGTCTGCATAGAATTGCAGGCGGCCCCCGATGGGAGGAGACCCCAGACGGTCACTTCCCACGTCTAAACTGACGGTTGTGGGATCCCCCACGAAAGGGCTTCCGAAAGGACCCCTGATTGGATTGTCTGCCCCTGGAAGAAAAGTTGTTTCGTTCCTGGGACCTGTCAGAGGACTGGTTAAACTGTCTTTGGGAGGAATATGAAGAGGAGGAGGCCTGGGCACCTTCCTGTGCCCGAAAGGCCTGTTTCCTGAACGAGCCCTGACCTTTCCTGTCATGCTTCCTGAAGGTGGAAGGAAGGACCTTCCTCTTATCCTTTGTCTCAATTAGGAATTTCTCTAGGGAATCCCCAAAGAGGTTCTCTCCCTTGAATGGAGCTGAAGCCAGCTTCCACTTAGCCTTCATGTCCGCCTGCCAGTGCCGAAGCCAAAGCAGGCGGCGAGAAGTGATGTTGGACGCTAGTGCCCTGGAGGCGAATTTCGCTGCATGCAGGGATGCATCAGAGGCATATTCCACAGCCGTAATGATCTTGTTAAGATCATGTCGCCAACGAGATGCTTCAGATGGTGGCTGAGATCTGAGTTGGCGCAGCCATAATAGGGATGCCCTCGTAAAGAACGAGGCAGAAGTGGAGGTTTTGATCGCCCAGGCAGCCGCCTGGTGCGTTTTGAGACAAGCCTTTTCTGCCCTCTTATCCTCTGCCTTTAACCCTTCTAATAACTCGGCCGGGAGATTAGAATTAGAGGTCAGAGAGACCACAGGGGCATCCACTTCTGGAGGCTTCAATACATCCTCCAGCCTAGGTTCTAAGGGATACAGTGATTTGTCTGCGCCACTGGGGTTGGCCAGGGTACCTGGCTGTGCCCATTGGCGCTGGATAACCTCCATGAACATGTCAGGGACTGGTATCAGTTCTGGGTCAGGGGTTGTTTCGCTGAACAGCCCTGCCATGAGGTCCTGGGAAGTAGAGGGGACTTCCTTGTCCTTAGGTTTGGCACCAAGCTCAGTAGAGGCTCTGGCCTTGTGTAAGATGGACTTGAATAAGGATGGCTTAAAGAGACCAGTGAAGGAGGGCTTGTCTGGAGGCATATCCTCATCCTCCGAGAGAGCAAAGTCCTCAGCAGTCTCCTCCTCCCACGTAGACACCTCTGTGGTGATAGAAGTGCCCGGGGAATCGAGTACTCTGGTCCTCTTTTCCCCCAGGGGGCGAGCAGGCCTAGAGGCCTTGCCACCCCTGCCTTCCTGTAGCCTCATGGCTTCTACCACACCCTGGGAAATAGCCTGCGTGATGAGATCCCTCATTTCTGCTGACATAGCTGGGCCCTTGTCCTCTACAGGCCTGGATTGGTCATAGGCCTGTCCCCTGGCACCCCTAGGAGGATCTCTCTGATCCTCTGCATGAAAACAGCATTGAAAGGAGGGGATATCCTCCCTGACTGAAGAGCTAGGAGAACCTGGGTAACCCAGAGAGGCTGCAGGGGATCCTGACATGGAATCCCTATCACAGAAGGATGGAGATCTATCCCCCATTTCCTCCCCCTGCTCTATCTCCCTCTGGATGGGTGGGGAAGGAACTGGCCCAGCCTCACTTGGTAAGGGTGCAGAGGGAACCTGGGGCCTAGCAGACTTGTCCTTTAGGGAGTCCTGCCCCTTGTCCCCTTGAATTTTGGGGGCCTTGCTCCCAGCTGAAGAGTGGGAAGCTTTCCCCCCAGCGCCCTTGTTTCCCTTTCTCCCCTGGCCTGAGGGATCTGGCCTACTGCGCTTTGCAGATGGCCCTGCCAGCTCCTCCCTTCGCTCCAAACCTTCATCAGCCATCCTTGGTTGATCTTGAGTCGAAGAGGTCGCTACTGTGGGAAGGGCAGTGGACGCTGGCCCGACGGCTCCAGAAGCGTCTGCAGATTCAGTTGGGAGGCTGGATCAGGCACCAGGACACTCCTTGCCGCTTCCCCTTAGTTGGCTGGGGAACTTCAGGCTTGCTGGAGACCCAGGCAAGCCCTCGCAATCCTCTGCGGCTGTCTGCTTGAGGCGGAGAGGCTCTGCTGCTTGCTGCTGCTTCCGGACGGTAAAAAAGTCTCAAAAAAAATGGCCGCCGGTTCTTCTGCGCGCCAAAAGCCTCACTTAAGGGCCAGGCGCTTCCCATTGGCTGCAGCCGAAAAGCACGCCAAAGCAGCGCTTTTCAAAATGGCCGCCGCTCTCCCGATCGGCAAAAGACGCCGTTTGGAGAAGCAAGGGCTTTTTTTAAAAGCCTCTCCTCCAAAACGACCAGGGAAACACGGGGATTGCCGTCCTTCCCTGCGCTCGCCAGCAGACGCCGGACAAGCGGCCTCGCTTGTTCCCCCAGCTGCGACTAAGCAGCTGTGGAACCGATCGTTGCCTCAGCCTTACTTTAGTAAATCCTCTTCTTGGTAAAAAATAGAAAAAAATGAAAATAAAAAGTCAAAATAATAAAACCTGGGAAAAAATCCTAATAACAACTAAATATCAACACATAAAATACTCTAAAATTACTATTGGAGAACCCAGCCTATTTGCTCAAAGCTGAGTGTTCCCCAAAACTCGTCCTATCGGGCGGACTGAGTTTTTTAAAACTGGGCCAGAAGAGGCAAAGGAGGCGTGGCCAGAGGGGAAAAATCTACTCAGTCCATGGGCAAACAGGCTGTGTTAACCCATCCTTGGACTCTCCAAGCAGCGCTATGGAGAAAGATGTTTATTTGAGGCAGGAAGCAGATTGACTCTTAAAAGCCCCCACCCTCCTCAACAGCCCACAGATGTCAGCACTTAAGAGATAAAGAGATAGCTAGGTCTATTCATAAGCAAATGCCCTCACAAAATCCACCAAACGTATGGTCCTGTTCACCATTAAACCATCTTTCCACGCTGCCACCTGTTTCCAGTATCTTTCTGCCAGTGGTGGGTTGCAGGCGGTACTCCCCGGTATGAGTGTACCGGAGCCTGCCCAGAGCACCGGGTATCATTTCAGTACTATGCTCCGGAGGGCCCACCTGCCTGCCCAAGCTCCTTACCTGTCGTTTAAAGCCTTCAGGGCTTCCGCACATGGCACGCACAGTGCCTGCGCAACGCTCCGCTGAGCAGCTGGAGCACCACGGAGGCGTCGCTGGCAGGTAAGATGCATGCACATGTAATCATGCAGAGGACGCCGGTTGCAACGTGATCCGGAAGCTACGACTGCTTCCTGCTCACTGTGAACTGAACTCAGAGGGACATTTCTTCTAACAACACCTTCAGCTACAGAAACTGTGCTACTTGGGCCAGATTCAGCCCCTCTACCTTGCAGGTTTACAATTGGGGAGGGTGTTAGGAATGTAAGCTAACGGTTGGGTCAGCAATATATAAACTATGATGGTAGCACTGTTTCCTTAAGTACTGCTGTAATGTGATTGGTTGCTGTTACCTCAAGCAGCCATAAGATGGAGCCAGAATGACAGCTGTTTTGTTAGATGCTTATAGGTGGATACCGCTTGAGACGCATAGCGAGTTACTGTGAGTTTTGCTACTGTTAGCGACTTTGTGTGCTGAACTGATTATATGATACTGGACTGTGTTCGATGGATCAATCCTTAACTGAGAACATCGATAACTGACTGACTGACAACCATGTGTAAATTGAACTCTGAATACCTCTATTTTCTACATAAGTAAAATACTATTATTTTTACTATTTGATGTCTCTGTATGCTGGTTTGTGCGTGTTCTTTCACACCCCTCTCATTACACTTCTCAGCACACTCGCCCTCCTAACGGGGAGCTTACCTAACAGAGGGTAATTAATTAAGTGTAAGGGGAAAAAAAG
The DNA here is from genome assembly GCF_964273705.1 of Natrix helvetica. NCBI lineage: Eukaryota > Metazoa > Chordata > Lepidosauria > Squamata > Natricidae > Natrix > Natrix helvetica. Next base: position 360,374,295 of record NC_138548.1, on the reverse strand, counting down.
ATATTATGAGAAGGATTGTTTTGGCTTAATGAACTTCTGCTTTTATGGATTCCCCCCCCCCTCCCCACCTAGAACTCATGAGGAGCAGGACAGGAAAGCTACCCAGCTAAAATACACGGGAGGTAAGAAAAACTAAAGGCGGCTTTGCCACTTTTTGAAAGGAAAGGACCCAATAAAGTCTTTCCACACCTGTGTGGGAAGCCCCCACCTCCACCCCCCAGGATGAAATGTTTTGGGAAATATTTAAAAAGGCAGATTATATTTCCCTAAAGGAGAAATGGGGAAAAATGCTCTTAAAGACAGAACTTTTTCTTCAGAATTCAGCCTTTAAGGAGATTAAAGAGCTTATGGAAAGCAGCAGCAGCCAACTGTCCAGAATGGCTCTATTCATATGCAAAGCAAATACCCGCAAAGCAGAAATCCATTCAAGGCAGGAATATTTTCCAGGGTGCTTGCAAGCTAACAGAAGCGGAATGGTGGGATTATCACAGCAGCCCCTCACCCAAGATCCAGCATTAGAAGAAAGCCCTTAGCCACAATAGGAATGGCCCAACACCCTTTCGGAACACAAAGACCTTCCATTGCACAGCCTCCGCCCCCGTGCAGCATTTCAGGACCTGCATAAAAAATCCTGGCACTCATCTAGCTAGTTGTTCAGATGACCCAGAATTACACGCTGTCTTTGTGTCCGGTTCTCTTCAATAAACTTTCTTTCCAATCAGCCTCCATGTTGTTTCCAGCGTCTTTCTCTCGGCTTTGCAAAGGGGGGGGGGAGGGGGGAGGCAGCAATCAAACTGAAAGCCAGATCGACGGAGAGGGAGGGAGGACTAAGCTGCTCCCCACTACCACGGCATGGGGAAGGGGAGACCACGGACCCTCTTGCTTGTTCTGCAAAGGCGACCCCGTCTCACCCAATATTTTATCTGCAGTAAGTTCTCGGATCTTTTTTTGGATGGGGGGGGGCTTCCCAGCGCTCTTCCTCCCTCCCTGATCCTCTGCAGCTTCCCTTTGCCCAAATGCACAAGGCGGGTGGAAGAAATCCACCAGCGGGTGTTTCCCCCCCCCCCATTAAGTGGGGATCCCAAGGGCTCGATCCCCCACCTCGCACCTCCCTTGCCCACACGCACACCACGCACCAGAAACGCCCGGAGGGTGAGCAGGGTCGATCTCAGCCCCTTCTGCAAACGCCGCTGGCAGAGCCCCAACCAGGCAGCATTCAGACGAAACCGGGAATGGGAGGAGCCTTTGGGGCTCTCTTCTTTTCCCCCGCCCTCAAAACTCCACCCCAAATTTTCTTCCTCTCTAGGAATCCGTCGCCTCTACTTAACTCTTTCGATGACCGGAGCAAGAAGAGGCTTGATGAAAAAGGGGAGGGAGAGGCATGAAGGATTCGCCCCGGGTCTGTAAATTACCTCCCCACAGGTGACCTAAGGCCGGAGAGAGGCACCTGGTTTGTGCGAAGCTATAATCAGATTGAGGGGTTGAATGCATCAAGTTAGTCTAGGGCAGCAGCGTTTCTCAACCTTAGCAGCTTTTAAGATATATGTGAACTTCAACTCCCAGAGTTCCCCTGCCAGCATGGAGCATTCTGGGAGTTGAAGTTCAGATATCTTTAGGTGGCCAACGGTCTCTATGACAACCCAGGGAAACAGGGAAATTCACAAGGCCCGTTATAAGAATATCACCATTAACATCCCTACAGGAACATTATCCCTCAGGCTTTTAAGGACTTCACCACTGCGCCAAAGAAACTGGCTGGAAAGGGTACCCCAAACATATGAAGGCAGGGTGTGATGGGACTTGTAGTACTAGGGCCATCCACAGAACAGGAATGGGGAATGTTCAAAGGCATCATTCCTCGTCCTTTCTGGCTTCTTTAAGTTCAATTTTTTTCTTGCATTATATTCCATTCTTTCTATTCTACCCTATTCTTTATATACTTTCTATTCCATTTTCTATTGTATTCTATTCCAATCCATTCCCTGTTGTTCTGTTCTATTCTATTCTATAGAATATCATAGGAAGGGTGATCCTGGCTTACACAATTCTGATTATTGTAGGTAGAGACCCATCATGGCATTTAAAGATGTTTTCAAAGACCTTTCTGGCTGCTCAACCAAGTGCTTGGATTGGGGCTTATTTCTTAATTGCTACTTCCTTTACTGTTGTTTGATCCTAAAAGGCAGAAGCTGCTCACAACTTTGATATCTTCATTGCCTGTTCTAAAGGGGTTTGTTCTACATGTAGTTGTTAGTCACTCTTTTTAATATTTATTCTAGACTCCACAGATTTGCACAGCTTGTTTTATTTGCCTGTTTGATGACTGGAAAGAATAGGCCTGACAGTTGGCCATTGAAGCAATCAGTCATCAAAATAAGCTAAAAATACATGCAGGTTTGAAAAAAAAATAAACTTTCTCCCCTTTGTAAATTGTTTGATGAGAAGCACGGTATTCAGGTCACATTGAAGCTCTTCCCCCAATCTGAACACTGGTTCGGTCTCTCTTCAGTGTGGATCCTCCGATGCTAAATGAGAGATTTGCTTTTACTGAAGCTCTTTCAACACTCGCAGCCCTGAAAGGGTTTCTCTCTAATGTGGGGTTTCCAAGGAGTTTTAAGGTTCAATTTATTGCTGAAAGTTTTCTCACACACAACACTGGACTTTTTATTTTTAATGAGAACCTTTGGAGATCCCAATTCCTGCAATCTTGTCATGCGCTGGGGATGAGATGACAGTTCATGGAGGACACAGGAAAAGAGAATTAACCACAGATCAGGGCAAGGAGATAAGGTAGTCTTCATTAGTTCAATTAATGAATCCCATTAAAGATGACATTAAATTTATATTATTTGTTGTGGTATTTCTATGGAAAATAGGCTAATTGTTTGCTGGAAATAGGCAAGAAAAATATTTAATGTAATATGGTATATGAGTCATAATGAAATATCAGAGTAAAGAAGAACAAGAATATGCTTAAAACAATTTACATTTATAGAAAAAACAACTATACATATAATAAACGTAACTGCATACATTGTAACCTGACATTAACTAAATTTTGGGTCACATGATATCCATTTACAATTCAACTAAACTAAATATTACATAATTCAAAGTTGCACTTCTCCTGACCTGCAGTGTACATACTAAGTAACCTGTGCTCCAATTAATCCCCAGTGGGTGATTTATCCCTGTCTCTGCAATTACAACCAGGTGTATCTTCATGGTCAGGGAATTGCACAGCTGGTGTCCAAATGGAGACACTGTCAATCAGCAGTTTCATATAAATAAATGTATTTACAGTAAGTAAGAGAGGCAAACGGGAGCATCAACAGAAGAACAACACAGCAGGAACATCTTTATAATGCCTCAATAAGGCCATACTTGGAATGCTGCATCCAGTTTTGGTCGTCATGATGTAAAAAAAGATGTGGAGACTCTAGAAAGAGTGCAGAGAAGAGCAAGAAAGATGATTAGGAGACTGGAGTCTAAACTATATGAAGAACGGTTGCAGGAACTGGGTATGTCTAGTTTGATGAAAAGAAAGACATGATAGCAGTATTCCAGTATCTCAGGGGCTGCCACAAAGAAGAGGGAGTCAAGCTATTCTCCAAAACACCTGAAGGCAGGATAAGAAGCAATGGGTGGAAACTAATCAAAGAGAGAAGGAACCTAAAACGAAGGAGAAATTTCCTGACAGAACAATCAGTCCAAAGACTTGCCTCCAGAAGTTGTAAATGCTCCAACACTGGAAGGTTTTATGAAGAGATTGGATTTCTCTGAAATATACAGAGTTTCTTGCCTAAGTAGAGATTTGGAATAGAAGACCTTCAAGGTCTCTTTCAACTATTCTATTTTATTTTATTCTATTCTATTAACGTTAAGATTTCAAGGCTTTCTCTCTGTGGGACTTACAAATGTATCACAACAACTGTCTCATTTCAAGGGAACAAGATTTTCCACATACCAGGTTCTAATGCGGTTTGTCACCCAGAAAGTGTCCAATAGCTGGAGCACTTGGAGGGTTTATCTGGAGGACATTTTTACCTGCAGACCAAGTAGACATTCCAGAAAAATATTTTCCACCCCCCAAATGCACAATTTCTGTTTCTTATGAATTCTTTACAGCCTCCAGAGGTATTGGTGAAGTCGGGTATTTTGCAATATTCCAAGCGTTTATACAATTATGCCCTTTTGTGAATGCTTCAGGATTTATCAAGGTTTCCTTACAGGTAGTCCTCCAATTATAAAATCATTTTGTTCAGGAAAACTAGGAAAAACATATTGCCCATACCAAGCAATTATAGGATTACCCCTCTGTCACTGTGTGAGGTTGCCAATGAATGGTAACGTGTGGCTTTTGAAAAAAAATATTTCCCACTTTGTTCACAACTGAAGGGATTTATCTCTGCTATGGAGTTTCTGATGCATTTTAGCATTGATTTGCCATGAAAAATTTTCTCACCCTCTGCACACTTGTAAGGTCACTCTCCTGCGTGACTTCGGGTGTGCCTGTGAAATGCTGCAGGTTGGGCAAAACATTTCCCACAGTCCGAACATTTATACGGTTTTTCTCCAGAGTGGATTCGTTGATGTATTACAAGAGTACTTTTCTGAGAAAAACATTTATTGCACTCTGAGCATTTATGGGGCTTCTCTCCTGTATGGATTCGGCTGTGACTTTTAAGCGAAGATGACTTACCAAATGTTCTCCCACAGTCTATACATTTGTAATTTTTTTCCCCCGTGTGAATTTTAACATGACTTCGAAGGCTTGATGTGGTACGGTAAAATTGTCCACATTCGTTGCATTGATATGGCTTCTCCCCAGTGTGGGTTTTATGATGACTCCAAAGGTCTCCATTTTGAGCAAAGCATTTCCCACATTCTCCGCATCTGTATGGCTTCTCTCCTGTGTGGACCCTCTGATGCCTTCCAAGGTTGTGTTTTTCGGAAAAGCATTTCCCACACTCCCCACATTTGAATGGCTTCTCCCCTGTGTGGATTCTCTCATGATTCTGAACCTCTCTTGGAGTAAGAAAACTTTTCCCACATTCCCCACATTGATAAGGTTTCTCCCCTTTGTGCCTCATCTGGTGCCTCTGAAGTTCAGAAGAATTTACAAATCGTCTCTCACATTCTGGGCATTCATAGGGTCTTTCGCCAGTGTGAAGTCTCTGATGTTGCACCAGGTTTGATTTCCAGGTAAAACATTTCCCACATTCGAGGCACTTTTCATTTTTCTCTCCCGTGTGTCTTTTCTCATGACTCCGAAGAGCTGAACTCTGGACAAAGCCTTTTCCACACTCAAAGCATTTGTAAGGTTTGATTCCTGCATGGATCTGTTCATGGATCCAAAGATGTGCATGCTGAGTAAAGTTCTTTCCACATTGTTCACAGCTGTAAGGCTTCTCCCCTGTGTGAATTCTCTCATGGTTTCTGAGATTGGCTTTTTTAGGGAAACTTTTCCCACATTCCAGACATTGATAAGGTTTCTCACCAGAGTGGGTTTTCTGATGTTTAAGAAGTTCTGACTTTCGATCAAAGCTTAAGTCACATTCCTCACATTTATAGGGTTTTAGTCTTGGGGGGATTCTGAGATCTTTGGCATCTGTTCCAGAGAAAGATTTCTCACCCTCCAAACTTTGAATGGATCTACTTCCCACATGGATCTTCCTGTGGGTCAAAAGGAGGGACCCGTGAGCAAAGGATTTCCCACACTCTGAGCATTCATGGGTTGTTTCGTGGTTTTTTGGAATGCTGGTTGTGTCTGATAAAAGATCCAAGACTTTCTCCATGCTTTATGGTGGCTGCTGCCTTGCGCTAATTTTCTACTGCTTGTTGATAGTTGTCATGTAGATAAATCACTATCTTTTATCTGCTGTTAGAATGAAAAAGAAATGAAGAATAATGTTTCCTTTTGAGAAAAGTATAGAATCATAAAATCCTAGACTTGAAAGGGACCATGTAGGTCTTCCAATGTAACCCCTTCTCCAGAATCTCAGAACACTCTAGACAAAATCTCCAGTGATAAGAGCGCCTACATCTTTAGAAGGCAAACTCTTCTGTTGTGGGTGATTAAGTGAAGGGAGACCTAGGCAAGAACTGCATGGGTGCCTGAAGGGGGTGTGGGAAATCCTGGAGGCCCAGTGCAGGCCATACATGAATTAGAAAAGGTGCAGTGAGGTGCAAAGCTGCAGCCGCGCCCAGAAGTCTTAGTCACCCAAGCTGGGCCCTACAATGGGGCAGAAATGCCAGGGTGGTGCCTTAAGTGAAGGCCTTGGGCCTTCAGAAGTTTCAGCCAGGGGCCACTGACATCAGCCCAAATGCGGCCTTAATCCCCAGACATGTGGCCTTTGCAGCCTTGCACCATTCTCCAAGCCTCCTGTTCCATACTATTTCTAAACAAGGTGGACCAAAGCATCTCTAAGCTTCTCCAGGACCCCCCCTCAAATCAAACATGGAGAACACTGGGACTCACAGCCCAGCCTCTCCTTTTGGGAAATCCATGCTTCTTACCTAGGATGCCATCCACTTAACGACCAGTGAGATCACTTAACAACAGCAACACTGAGTGCAGAATTACACTTCTTTAGCAAAGAGGTCCTGTGATATCTCACATAATGACCACTTTGCTAAACAAGCAAGGTTCCAATCCCAATTGTAGGCATAAATCAAGGACTACCTGCAAGCAATACAAAAGATTAAGGCTTTGTAGAAACAAAAGAGCAGGAAAGAGCGTTCAGGCTAGTATAAGGAACCCATTTTTTATCCACTTTTCTTGCTTTTTCTGAGTTTTGCAGTTATGAGCTCCATCCCATCCTCACTTATTGATCCTGGCTTCCTTATGACACATTTCCTGTTCCTTTATGGAGAAGGAAGGGAGGGAGGCATAGAACAGTGATTCTCAACCTTGGCGACTTTAAGTCCGGTGGACTTCAACTCCCAGAATCCCCCAGCCTGGCTGGGGAATTCTGGGAGTTGAAGTCCACAGGACTTAAAGTCACCAAGGTTGAGAAACACTGGCATAGAGAGAGATGGGTTCAAATCCACCTTCAGATGTAGGAACTCTGGATGACTGGTGCCAATCCCAACCTGTCTACCTTGCAGGTTTACACTTGGGGAGGGGAATAAATTAAAAGATATTGAGAGGAAGGATTGTTTTGGCTGAATGAACTGCTACTTTGATGCATCCCCCCACCACCACCTAGAATTCATGAGGAGCAGGACGGATTTTTTTAAAAAAGGCTCTAACAACTAAAATAAAGAGGCAATAAAAGGATTAAAGGCAGATTTGGACCCCTTTGAAAGAAAAACACTCAATAAAGCTGGATCCACACCTACTGAGACACTAAACACCCCCGGGAGTTTTAACCTTGTAAGGGTGGGGTGGGGACGGGGAAGTGGGGGGGGGAGGCAGCAATCAAACTGAAATCGACATCAACGGGGATGGAGGGGGGGGGGCTAAGCTGCATCCCCCTCCCCGGCAGCGAAAAGGGGAGACCACGGACCCTCTTGCTTGCTCTGCAAAGGCGCCCCTCCCCACCTCGTCTTTTCTTTGCAGGGATAACGCATATTTTTTGGGTAGAGGGTTTTCCCAGCTCTCTTCCTGCTTCTCCGCAGCTTCGCTTTGCCCAAATGCACAAGGAGGGTGGGGAGACCCATCAGCCGGTGTCTTCCTCCCCCCCCGCCCGCGTTAAAGGGCCCGATACGCCCCCACGCTCCCCCCCCCCACACACACCAGAAAAAAACGGAGGGACAGCAGAGTCGATCTCAACCCCTTTTGCCAAAGCCGCTGCCAGCGTCCGGCCCGGCAGCATTCAGAGGAGACCTGGAATAGGAGGATCATTTAGCGTTCCCTTCCCCCCTCCCCTTTCTCCTCCCCCAGACCCCAACCTCCACCCAAATTTTCTTCCTCTCTAGGAATCCGTCGCCTCTGTTTAACTCCTTCGAAGACGGGAGTAAGAAGCGGCTTAATGAAACAGGGGAGGGATAAAGGTAGGGAGGGGCAAGCAGGATTCGCACCACGTCTGTAAACCCCCTTCCCCACAGGTGACCTAAGGCACCTGGTCATGGTTGGTGCGAGGCTGTAATCCACGGGTGTCCAAACTTGAGAACTTTAAGACTTGTGGACTTCAACTCCCAGAATTCCCCAGCCAGCTGGCTGGGGAATTCTGGGAGTTGAAGTCCACAAGTCTTAAAGTTCTCAAGTTTGGACACCCCTGCTGTAATCAGATCTGAGTGTTTAATGCACTTTGGCATCTTTTAAGATATGTGAACTTCAACTCCCAGAATTCCCCAGTCAGAAAGGGGCATTCTGGGAGTTGAAGTTCAGCTAGCTTAAGGTGGCCAATGGTCTCCATGGCAACCCAGGAAACAGGGAAATTCAGTTACAGGAATGCCACCATTAACATCCATGCATTATTCCTCAGATTTCTAAGCACTTCACCACTACCCAGTGATGGGTTCCTATTGGTTCGGACCGGTTCTGCCAAAACGGTTTCATTTTGTTCACTTTTACTTGCACTGCAAGCGAACCGGCAGTAGTGCCTGCCAGAACCCACCCTTACCGCTACCCCAAAGAAACTGGCTCCAAAGGGTGCCCCAAACATTTGAAGGCAGGGTGTGATGGGAGTTGTAGTACTTGGGCCATCCAGAGAACAGGCATGGGGAAAGTTCAGAGGCATCATTCCTCTTCCTTTCCAGCTTCTTTTAAGTCCAAGTTTGGCTTCTATTCTGTTCCATTTCATTCTATTGTTTATATACTTTATATTCCATTGTTTTTTTCTCTTTATCTATTCTATTCTATTCATAGAATACCATAGGGAAGATGATCGTGGCTTACACAATTCTGATTATTGTAGGTAGAGACTCATCATGGCATTTAAAGATGTTTTCAAAGGTCTTTATGGCTGCTCTACCAAGTGCTGGATTATGGCTTATTTCTTGATTGCTAATTCCTTTACTCTTGACGGTTGCTCCTAAAAGGCAGAAACTGCTCACTACTTTGACACCTTCATTGTCAAGTTTTAAAATTCAACTTACAGCTGAATGTTTTCTCACACACAAAACACTAGATTCTTTCTTTTCTTTAATGAGATCTTCTGGAGATGCCAATTCCTTCAACCCTGTCATGGGCTGGGGATGAGATGCCAGTTCATGGAGGACACAGGAGAAGAGAATTAACTTGGATCAGGGCAAGCGAGGAGATAAATTAGGTCTCGTTTAGTGAGGTTAATGAATCCCACAAAAATGTCCCATTCAATTTATACAGGTAGTCCTCAACTTACAAGTTCATTTAGTGACCGTTCAAAGTTACAACGGCACTGAAAAATGTGACTTATGATCGTTTTCTCACTTATAACCACCATGGTCGCATGATCAAAATTCAGATGCTTGGCAACCACTTCATGTTTTATCACAATTGCAATACCTCTGGGTCATGAGATCCCTTTTTGCAATCGTCTGACAATCAAAGCCAATGAGGAAGCCGGATTCACTTAAGAACCATGTTACTAACTTAACAACTGCAATGGTTCACTTAACACTACTGGGAAGAAAAATAAAATGGGGCAAAACTCACTTAACAAATGTTTCATTTAGCAACATAAATTTTGGGCTCGCTTGTGGTCGTAACTCAAGGACTATACGTACTATTTCAAATGATATCTTGATGGAAAATAAGGTAATTACTTCTAGATTGACGGAAATAGGCAAGAAAAACATTTACCGTATTTTTCGGTGCATAAGGCGCACTAGCATATAAGACCACCAAGGTTTTGAAGAGGCAAATTTGTTTTTAAAAAAGTTTTTGCACTCTGCAAACCTCCCCAAAACAGCCCATTTTTCACAAAAATGGGCCCAGTTTTTTTTTTTCAAAAAAAGGGCATGGATAGCCTTTAGGAGGCTTATAGACTGCTCCTGGGCCTGAGGGGGCAAAATTGAGCAAAAAATGCTATATTCAGTGTATAAGAGGCACCCAGATTTTCAGCCTTTTTGTTGAGGGAAAAAGATGCTTCTTAAACTCCGAAAAATATGGTAATGCAATATGGTATATGAATAATAATGAAATATCATTATTTCATTAAAATAATGAAAGAACAAGAAGAATATGCTTTAAAAATTTAAATTTATAGTTAAAAAAAGTGTACATATAGTAACCTGTTCTGACCCCCCTCTTCATACACCAAAGCACGCCGAGACAAAGATACTGCAATGGATTTATTAACACACAGACTAGACCTTGGCAGCAATCCAGCCCGCCAAGACAGCCCCCCCCCCCCCCCCCGATAGCTTCTCCAGCTCTAGTAAATACGTTGATTCCTGCAAACAACTTGCGGAAAGTCCCTCCTTAAATACAGTCTTGAGAGGAACCTAATTACAACCACCTGGGTCCAATTATCTCCTGTAACTGCGTAGCTGTTCTTTACGTCTATTAGCCCTCCATTGCCGGGCATCCAGAATCAACTCCCTTGTCTCCTCCCCACTGCTCCAATGCATGACCTCAGGAGCACACTCCCTTTGGCTTTCACCCTGCTCCATGCCTCAGGTGCCTCCTAGTGGCCAACCAGCCTCTCTGATCCCTGCTCGGAGTCGGAATCCTGTCCAGCGTCCTCCACATCTTCCAGAGCCGACTCATCAGACCCCTCGTCATCGGAGTCTGGTTGCAGCTCTAACGGCTCCTGCTGGGTCACAACAGTAACCTTAATTGCACATATTGTAACCTAACATTTTCGGTCACATGATAAGCAACCTGGTTTTATTTATTTGTTTAGTGTATGGCAAATATATGGACTTATAGATCATCAGACATTGAGCCGGTGTAAGCTGTTGATGGACATTCTGACACAATGTGGTGGATATTTTCTCTGGGAACACTACAGTCACACTGAGGGTATGTGCTGCTGGTTCGCCTCCTGGTGGTGCACCCTGGAGAGTACAGTAGCGTGAACCAAAAGACTAGCAACTACTGGCAGCCAGATTACATTGAAAAATTGGCAGTTAATGACAGTTGGCAGACAGACATCATTGTAGAACTCCTGGCTCTCTAAATACATGTCAACGAATAAGCAACCTGGTATCAATTTACAATTCACACTAAACTGAATATTACGTAATTCAAAGTTAACACATCTCACAACCTGCGATGTACGTGCTAAGTAACCTACGCTCCAATTAATCCTGAGTATATGATTTATCACTGTCTCTTTAATTACAAACCACAATTAGGTGCACCTTCATTGTATATCTGATCCCATTTTTTTACAAACTTATCTTTAAATCTTCAGCTCTCCTATTGATCAACAAAGATCCATATCCAATGGACAAAATAGCTACCGACTAGAATCCCCCTCTCCATTTAGCGTAAATCCCCCTTATAACAACTAAACAAAATGATTAAAAACAACAATAAAATTGGAAGCTGTTAAACATTTCCTGAAATAATAAACTTTATATCAAAAAATGAAAACAAAAATAATACAAGAAAGATTTAATTTGATTAGCATACACTGATCAAAAATTTTTCTCTTCTGTCATAGTGGGAGGTGGTTCTTGAAAAGTATGCTTAAATTTAAGGTTATGTGGCTAGGGCTTCTCTCCTGTATGGATTTGGCTGTGACTTCTAAGGGAAGATGAATCAGCAAATGTTCTCCCACATGCTAAACATTGGAAATTTGGTTCCCCTGTGTGAATTTTAGCATGTTTTCTAAGTGTTGAGGCGGTACGATAAAATTGCCCACATTTGTTGCATTGATATGGCTTCTCCCCTGTGTGGGTTTTATAATGTATCGAAAGGTATCCCTTTTGAGCAAAACATTTTCCACATTCTCCACATCTGTATGGCTTCTCTCCTGTGTGGACGTTCTGATGCCTGGCAAGGTGGTGTTTTTGGGAAAAGCACATCCCACACTCCCCACATTTGAATGGCTTCTCCCCTGTATGGATTCTCTCATGACTCTCAAGCTTCCTTCGTTCAAGGAAACCTTTCCCACATTCCCCACATTTATATGGTTTATCGCCTTTGTGCCCTATCTGGTGTTTCCGAAGATCAGAAGAAGTTAGAAATCGTTTCTCACATTCTGCGCATTCATAGGGTCTTATTCCAGTGTGGAGTCTCTGATGTTGCAGCAGGTTTGTGTTAGATATTAACATATATCGGGATAAGTCTTCCCTCTGGTCCGCTCCTACAGCGGGAAACAGGTATCCCTCTGATTGGTCGAGGGGCGTGCCCAATCCCTATAAAAGGGGAACCCTCCGACTACCAAACAAGCTGGATCACTATTATTACTAATAAAGAGCTGTTAAGTCACTTCGTGTCCGCAGTCTGTCTCTCGTTGCCCAGATCTAACATTGGCGACGAAGGTGGGATCGAGAGACAGATAGGACGAAGAACGCTACCTCCAGAATCTCCGGATTTGATCCAGCCCAGGAATTCGGCAGCAATTCCGACAGCCATCTCAGATCACCGCAGCGCGGCAAATTCAAACAGAGAAGATGGCGATGCATGCTCCCCCCGCTCCTTTCGACCCAGCAAACGACGAATGGGAAGCCTTCATGATTCGTTTCGAGTGTTTCCTCGAAGCGAACGAATACACGGGGATCACCGATGCGAGGAAGAAAAACATCTTCCTCGGCTACTGCGGAAAAGAAGTCTTCAATACGGCCAGAGACCTCACCGCGCCTACTCCAATACAAGCAGTATCGTGGACAACGTTGCAACAGACTCTGCAAACTCACTACGCGCCAAAACCTTCCCGCCATGTCTGCCGCAAAGAATTCAACATGAGGACTCAGAAGGCGGGAGAATCCATTAATCAATATGTTGCAGCCCTACGAAAAGCAGCAGCTCACTGCGAATACAGGGATCTGGAAGAACACATCTTAGAGCAACTCATCTGTGGGTTAAGAGACATTTCGCTGCAAAAGAAGCTGTTGGCAAACCCGAATTTAACCCTACAGACAGCGTTAAACGAAGCAAGAGCGTCAGAATCAGCGGAGAAATCATCTGTAACCATACAACGAGGGGCCAACATAAACCAGCCAGCAGCAAGGCAAACCAGAGTGCACTACGAGGACGCAAGCCCTGACTACGAGAATCCCGAGTTCGAGGACAGTCACCTGATGCAGAGCAGTCACTTGAGGCCTGGGGGGAGACCCGGATCCCGTTTGCCGCCCTGCGCAAGTTGCGGAGGGAATCACCCCAGGTCTACTTGTAGGTTCAGGAACGTTGTTTGTTCGCATTGCAACAAACTTGGGCACATCGCACGAGTGTGCCGGAGCGGAGTCCCTGCCTCACGGCAGCCACCCATGTACCGCCAACAGAAGCCCAACCCAGGGGCTTGGCGAAATCAAAAAGGGCGCCCAGAGAGAAATCCACAAGTGTTTACCCAGAGAGAACATTTCCAAAGAGCTGAACGAGCGTATCCCCAGAGAGATTACTCACAAGGAGTTGAGCGAGCGTATCCCCAGAGAGAATACACACAAAGAGCTGAACGAGCGTTCTATCAAGACGCTCAACGAGAGTATTTTCAGGATGTAGACGATGAGATAGAGTTGACCCAGAGAGAGGAGTTGCGAACGTATCTCACCACAATACATCAAGTCCGCCCTAAGCGGCCCAAAAGGCTGAGAGTCACAGTCCTCTTGGAGGGCTCACCCTGCGAGCTAGAAGTCGACACAGGATCGACCCTGACGATCATTTCATGGGCATCCATGAAACAGGCTATCCCTAGCCTCAGAAAGAGCCAACTACACGCTCCAGACGTCCTGCTACGAGACTACCAGGGGAACCAAGTCCCCATCGTGGGCCAAGGCACATTCCACATCCGTTTCAAGGACATCGAAGCCCAGCTGCCCGTGACCATCGCCAGCGCGCCATTGCAGAACCTTCTGGGGCTTGATTGGTTTGAAGCCCTGGGGTTAGAAGTCACCGGGATCAACGCCGTAAGAAACAGCAGCGCTGAACAGATTTTTAAGGAATTCGAGGATGTGTTCAGCCCCGGTCTTGGTAAGTATGTGGGTAAACCAATATCATTCAATTTAGACCCTAAAGTGGCGCCAATCCGACTTAAACCGAGACGAGTGCCTTTTGCACTCCGCCCTAAAATAGACAAAGAGATAGATAAGTTAGTGGAGCAAGGAATCCTTGAGCCGGTAGATCACGCGCGCTGGGAAACGCCCATCGTGACCCCAGTCAAGCCAGACGGATCAGTCCGCATCTGCGCGGACTATAAGTGCACAATTAATGTCGCGCTACAACAGAGCGCATATCCTGTGCCAGTAGTACAGCACTTATTGCACTCGTTGGGGCCAGGAAAGGTATTCGCAAAGTTAGACATGGCACAAGCTTACCAGCAACTGCCAGTTGATAGCGCCACAGCGGAGGCCCAAACGATAGTGACGCATAGAGGAGCATTCAAATGCAACCGGCTACAATTCGGCGTTAGCATTGCCCCAGGATTGTTCCAGAGCGTCATGGAACGACTGTTGCAAGGGATACCAGGAGTCGTCCCCTATTTTGACGACATCTTGGTGTCAGCTGCAAACGAGGAGCAATTAAACAAAAGAGTCAGATCTGTTTTGGCCAGAATCAGAGAAAAGGGTCTCCGCCTTAAAAAAGAAAAATGCCAAATTAACGTGCCTAGCGTAGAATTCCTGGGTTATAGAATCGATGGTCAGGGAATACACCCCACTTCAAAGAAAATTAAGGCGATCCAGGACGCCCCCACACCACGAAATCAGACCGAGTTGCAGGCCTTCCTCGGATTACTTAACTTCTACAGCGTTTTTCTGAGACAGAAGGCGACCGTTGCTGAGCCACTACACCGTCTACTCCAGAGGAACGCACCATGGAAATGGGGACGATCCGAAGCTGCAGCTTTCGCCGGAGTAAAGCGTCTACTCACCACTGACTCATTGCTTGTTCAATACAGCCAGACCCTACCGCTGGTATTGACCTGCGACGCATCACCTTTCGGAGTTGGGGCAGTCCTCAGCCACAGGATGCCCGACGGAAAAGAAGCACCCATCGCGTTCTACTCCAGAACTCTTTCATCGGCCGAAAGAAATTACAGCCAAATGGACAGGGAAGCGCTGGCTGCCGTCGCGGGAGTAAAGCGTTTCCACGAATACCTCTACGGCCGCGATTTTGAACTGATCACAGATCATAAACCGCTGTTGGGACTTTTGGCGGGAAACCGCCCCACTCCGGTCTCCCTTTCTCCTCGCATGACCAGGTGGACTGTTTTCCTGGCTGCATATTCATACAAATTGATACATCGACCGGGCTCCACTCTTGGACACGCAGACGCACTCAGCCGTTGCCCATTACCTGACATTCTGCCAGACCCCACTCCAGAAGTACCGGTATTGCTCATTGACTGTTTGGATTCGGGACCGGTTTCTTCCTACGATGTTGCAAGGTTCTCCTCTAAAGACAATTTAATAAAACAAGTTCAAACTTGGGTTTGGAGGGGGTGGCCAAAGGGAAATGTGGGCCCGGAATTCAAAATGTTTTGGTCGAAACGGGACGAGCTCTCAGTACTACAAGGATGTTTGTTGTGGGGGGATCGAGTTGTTATTCCGCATGCTTTACGTAAAAATGTATTAGATGCTTTACATATGGGTCATCCGGGGATTGTTAGAATGAAGGCGTTAGCAAGAAGTTACGTGTGGTGGCCAAACATGGACAAAGAAATAGAGGAGTGGGTGGCCACTTGTGACCCATGCCAGGAATCGAGACCAGCACCCCCGGAAGCGCCCGCCACAGAATGGGAGAAACCCAAAGCACCCTGGTCGCGAATACACATCGACTTCGCAGGGCCATTCCAAGGTCAGACTTTCCTTATAGTTGTGGATGCATACTCAAAGTGGCTAGATGTAGTCCTAATGACTTCAACCACGGCAGAGGCAGTCATAAAGGTTCTACGGCGACTCTTCGCCACCCATGGCCTGCCAGATCTCCTCGTATCCGATAACGGGCCCCAATTCACGGCCATGCACTTTGAAACATTTTTAGCAGGGTTGGGAATCCGGCATGCCCTCATCGCGCCATTCCACCCAGCATCAAACGGACAGGCGGAGAGAATGGTGCGATTCGCAAAAGAGGCCCTCGCCAGGATGGGTCCAGGTGATTGGCAAACACGCATTGACCATTACCTCCTCATTCAACACATTACCCCGAGCGCAACGACGGGTAGGAGCCCCGCTGAACTACTCATGGGCCGTCGCCTACGATCTCACCTAGACCGGCTCCATCCGAATTACTCTGCCACGGCTCCCCCAGACTCTACAAGTAAGGTCCGGTCTTTCAGAGTAGGGGATTCAGTATACGCTCACAACTACACGGGGGGAACATTATGGATGCCGGCAAAGGTCATAGGCATCACGGGCCCACGATCGTATTTGCTAGAGCTAGAAGATGGGCGGAATTGGAAAAGGCACATCGATCAACTGCGGGGTCGCCTAGCACACTCCAACCTTAGAAATGAAGACGAAAGTTTCCTGTCTACGGAAAGTCAGCCACAAGAAAACCCCAGCATAGGAAACAACGACGCCGGCGAGCCAAGCGTGGAACAAGACTACACACACGTAACAGAGAAACCCCCAGACAGCGCAGCCGAACAAACTCCTGAACGCCCGAGCAACGAAGGCACAAGACCTCCAGAACGGGAAATAGAAAAAGCACCCGATCCTGCAACTACTTCAAACCAACCCGCACCCAGTCCTGCAACCACTTCAAGCCAACCCGAACTACGACGTTCCTCCCGAGCAAGACAAACACCCACCTACCTAAAAGATTATGTTACCTACCGCAACGTCCCATCTAGGAGGGGAGGGGTGTTAGATATTAACATATATCGGGATAAGTCTTCCCTCTGGTCCGCTCCTACAGCGGGAAACAGGTATCCCTCTGATTGGTCGAGGGGCGTGCCCAATCCCTATAAAAGGGGAACCCTCCGACTACCAAACAAGCTGGATCACTATTATTACTAATAAAGAGCTGTCTCTCGTTGCCCAGATCTAACAGTTTGATTTCAGGATAAAACATTTCCCGCATTCGAGGCATTTTTCGTTTTTCTCCCCTCTGTGTGTTTTCTCATGACTCCGAAGAGATGAGATCTGGGTGAAACATTTTCCACACTCCAAGCATTTGTGAGGTTTGATTCCTGCATGAATCTGCTCATGGACACAAAGATTTGCCTTATGAGAAAAGCTCTTCCCACATTCCCAACACTTGTAAGGTTTCTCTCCTGTGTGAGTCCTCTCGTGTTTTATGAGAGTGGCTTTTTCACGGAAAAATGTCCCACATTCCAGACATTGATAAGGTTTCTCTCCTGTGTGGATTTTCTGATGTGTAAGAAGGTATGACGATCGACCAAAACATAAGTCACATTCATCACATTTATAGGGTTTTAGTGTTGGGGGGCTCCTGAGCTCTTTGGAGTTTTTTCCAGGGGAGGATTTCTCTTCCTCTAAACCTTGACTGGATCCGCTTTCCACATGGACCTTCCTGTGGGTCAAAAGGCGGGACCGGCCAGCAAAGGATTTCCCACACTCTGAGCATTCATTAGGTTTTTTGTGGTTTTTCGAAGTGTTACTTGTATCTGACGGGGGATCCAAGAGTTTCCCAGACTTCATCATCCTTTCTGGCGGCTGCTGCCTTGGGCTGAATTTCTATTATCTGTTGATAGTTGGTTTGCAGGTAAATCTTTGCTCACAATCTTTACACTGGCAAGGGTATAAGAATAAGAAAAAAAAGATATTATGAGAAAGAATTGCTTTGGCTTAATGGACTGCTGCTTTTAAGCATTCCTCCCCCCACCCCCCACCCCGCATCACCTAGAACTCATGTGGAGCAGGGTGGCTTAAAAAAAAAAGAAATAAGGCTCCAACAGGTAAAGTACATGGGATTACAAAGAAAAATAAAGGCGGCTTTCCCCCTTTTGGAAAGAAAAGCAGCCAATAAAGCCAATCCACATTTACTAAGACATTGACTGGAAGTGTTAGCCCACTGTGGGAAGCCCACCTGCCCCAGAAGAATGAAATATTTGGGGAAATACTACCAAAAAATACAGAATAAAATATTTCCCTTAAAGGAAAAACAGGGGGGGGAAATCTTAAGGGAGGCAGAAAACACCTCTAGTTTCCCTGTCCCCCAACCAGAAACTGAGGAGGCCAGCTTTTAGAAATACAGATTTGGTAACCCATTCAGAAAGACTGGGTCAAGACAGAAACTAGGATAAGCAACAGAGACTGACTAGATTAGCTCAAACAAGCAACTAGGATTTGTATTCCCCCTTTTCCCTACAGAGCCAGCCATGACTCCCATAGGAATCCACAAGGTAAAACCTTAACCCACCCACTCTCAACTTCATTTTGTCAACCATTTTGTGGTTCCGTTCACCAATAAATGGACCTTCTTTTCAATCAGCCTCCAGCCCCCATTTTGGTTCCAGCGTCTTTCTTCCAGCTTTCTAAGCTACGTATCTCAAAAGCATCTCTAAGCTTCTCCAAGTCCCCCTCAAGTCAAATGTGGACTGTGCCGGGACTCACATGGCTTCTCCTTTCCATGCTTCTTATCTAGGATGCCATCCACTTAATGATCAGTGAGACCCAGGAATAGAGAATGGTGGGTTCAAATTCATCTTCCCCTATAAAAATTCTGGATGACTGGGGCAGCCTGAGCCTGCCTACCTTGTTGATTTACAGTTGGGGAGGGGAATAAATTAAGGGGGGGGGGGGCAAAACGATATGGTGAGAAAGGATTGTTTGGGCTGAATGAACTGCTTTGATGCATTTCTCACCCAGTCACCTAGAACTCATGAAGAGGACGGATTAAAAAAAAACCAAAAGGCTCCAACAGCTAAAATAAAGAGGCAATAGGAGGATTAAAGGCAGCTTTGGACCCCTTTGAAAGAAAAGCACCTAATAAAGTGATTCACACCCAGTGAGGCATTTGAACTACCCCTGGAAATTTGGGTGGGGTGGGGTGAGAGGCAGCAATCAAACTGAAATCGAGATCGATGGGGATGGAGGGGGAGAGTTCAGAGGCATCAGTCCTAGTCCTATCCTGCTTGTTTATTTTGGCTTCTGTTCTGTTCCATTTAATTGTTTATGTATTTATATTCCATTATTATATTCCATTGTTTCTCCTCTCTTTTCCTCTCTTTTCTTATTCTATTCTATTCCTATTCCTATTCACGATAGGAGGACTGGAGGCTAAAACATGTGATGAACGGTTGCAAGAACTGGGCATCTCCCCCTCCCACAAGGCAGTGAAACGGGGAGACCATGGACCCTCATCCACTCTCATAGTTTAATGAAAAGAAGGACCAGGGGTGACATGATAGCAGTGTTCCAATATCTAAGGGGCTGCCACAAAAAAGAAGGAGTCAAACTATTCTCCAAAGCACCTGAGGGTAGAACAAGAAGCAATGGGTGGAAACTAATCAAGGAGAGAAGCAACTTAGAACTGAGGAGAAATTTCCTGACAGTTAGAACAATTAATCAGTGGAACAGAAATTGCCTCCAGAAGTTGGGAATGCCCCAACACTGGAAGTCTTTAAGAAGATGTTGGATAGCCATCTGTCTTAAATGTTGTAGGGTTTCCTACCTAGGCAGGGGGTTGGACTAGAAGACCTCCAAGGTCCCTTCCAACTCTGTCTATTCTATTCCTATTCCTATTCCTGATTAGGGGACTGGACTGGAAGCTAAAACATACGATGGACGGTTGCAAGAACTCGGCATCCCCCTTAAGGCAGAGAAAAGGGGAGACCACGGACCCTCTTGCTTGCTCTGCAAAGGCACCCCCTCCCCACCTCCTCTTTTCCTTGCAGCGATAGCTCGGATCTTTTTGGGTAGGGTTCCTCTTCCTCCCTCTCTGCTTCTCCGTAGCTTCGTTTGCCCAAATGCACAATGCGGGGGGGGGGGGGGGACGACCCACCAGCCGGTTTCCCGCCCCCATTTAAATTCTGCAACCTCCCCCCCCCAACACACACACACACACACACACCAGAAAGGCCCGGAGGGAGAGCAGGGTCGATCTCATCCCCTTCTGCCAACGTCCTGCTCCGGGAGCATTCAGACGGGACAAGGGAATGGGAGGAGCCTTTGACATCTAGGTCAAGCGAGTTCATTCATGGTTGAGAACTTATAGTTCATTGAGCCATACAATAAGCCTCCTTCTCCAAACTGGTGCCACGCGGATGTGCTGAACCGCAGCTCCCATTATCCACAGCCAGGCCAGTGAAAGTTTAGATCCATCTATAAATGTGCATTAAGGATAGGAAAGCCTTGGAAGAAATCCGGGCGCGAAAGAGTTAAGTCTAGCGAATCCCGGGGTGGATGGGGGGGGGGGGAGGCATTCCTAGAGAGGAAAAGGCGGATGTGAACCCATAGCTTGAAAAAAAGGAGCCCTGTAAATATTGCAGACCCTTTTCCTGTTGTCACAGTTTTCCCCTTCCCTCTGGAAACAGGCGCTTTTCGTCCTGCTAAGGATGCCAATGCATTTAAAAAGGGGATTTGCCTTTCTCTGCCAGAGTCACTAGGGGTGCATCTGCAGGAAGGAAGACCTGGGGGGGGGGTGCAGTCACAATCAGGAAAATTGGGTGAGTTTGTAAAAATAAAGGGTGGGCGGGAGGCAGGAGAAACCCACTCAGTCTTTTGCATCAAAACGGGGGAAAAAAGCACCTACCCCCAAATCATGTGACTGTCAGTTGTCTTGGTTTTTCAACCCCCGCAATTTTTAACGAATCCAAGAGAGCCTATGGAGATGCTCAGTCATCCACATCATGGTTATGTCCTGTTGGAAGAAATGTCCTTCTGGGTTCGATTCCAAGTGGGGAGAAAGCCACTGGAAACATGGAGGCTGTTTGGAAAGGTGGCTTTAATGGTGGACAGGACCACATGCCTTGAAGATGTTGGGTGAAGAAGGAAAAAAGGGGAGAGTTGCTGAGAGTGCCTGAGTTTTATACCCCCTCTTTTTTGAGTTTGAGCTTGTAGTCTGACGTTGTCAGGCTCCCATGCAGGGGTAACTCTGTAAGCTGTCTTGAGTCCCAAGCTTGCTGGGCGATGATGTAATAATTTCTACTATGGCTCTGCCTGAAGGAGGTAGATCTTTGTTATGTAGAATAGATTGGCTCAGTGGCCCATTGAAAATTTTCTGCCTCTTTTAGGGGAAATATTCTGTCCTTTTAATATTTCCTAAAATATCTCCGTTGCAATGTAAGGCTGTGAAAGTTGGACCATTAAGAAAGGCTGAGCGCCAAAGCATTGAGGCCTTTGAACTATGGTGCTGGAGAAAACTCCTGCCGGTGCCTTAGACTGCAAAGCGATCAAACCTGTCAGCCCTTGAGGAGATCAACCCTGACTGCCACATCCTGAAGATGAGACTCAAGTACCACCTAATGGGAAGGAAGGACTCCCTGGAGAAGAGCCTAATGCTGGGAACGATTGAGGGGAAAAGAAGGAGACAACAGAGAATGAGGTGGCTGGATGGAGTCACCGAAGCAATAGGCATCTGCTTAAATGGACTCCAGAGGATGGTCAAGGACAGGAAGGCCTGGAGGAACGTTGTCCATAGGGTCGCGATGGGTCGGACACGACTTTGCAACTAACAACAGAATATCTCATTTTCCTAGGAGGGGGGGGGGGTTGCTAACTTCCTACAATGGTTATGTCCCAAAGGTGGTTTTTTTTTCAAGAGGCAACTGAACTTTCTTGTTTTTTCTTTGAAGATGTTCCACTTCTCATCCAAGACGCTTCTTCAGCTCTAACTGGTTGGTGGGGAATGGAAGGATTTATATTCCTTGCAGACAGCTGGTCATTTGCAACCTTTTAGAGAATTGTTGACTAGGTCAACGTTGAGCAGCCCTCTCTCAACAGAGGGAGAGGGATATGACATTGTCTATGTCAAGTCTACAACATAGTCCTTTCAGCAGTTCCCAGAAGGCTCCACACCCCTCTGCACCACAGAGGACACAGATAAACCTCCAAGTGGCCTCAACAATTCTCTCAAAAATGCAAATGACTGGCTGAGGAATTCTGGGAGTTGAAGTCCACAAGGTTGCCAAGTTTCAAGACCTCGTATCTAATCAAAGCAAGAAAGATGGTATCAATGAGAAGGTCAGATGCTGGTTTGGGTTTCTCAGCCCATCATGGGCAGGATTTCCCCTCTGTACTTTACAGGTAGTTCTCAACTTATGACCACAATTGAGCCCAACATTTATGTTGCTGAGTGAAAAATGTATTAAGTGAGCTTTGCCCCATTTTACGACTTTTCTTGCCATGTTTATTAAGTGAATCGCTAGCATGGTTCAATTAGTAGCACAGTTTTTAAGTGAATCAGGTTTCCCTATTGACACGAAGATCGCAAAAGGGATCATATGACCCCGGGTCACTGCAGCTGTCATAGATGCGAGTCAATTATTAAGCATCCAAATGTAAATTATGTGGCCACGGGAATGGTGCGAGGGTCATAACTGTGAAAAACAGTCATACGTCCCTTTTTTCAGTGCCGGTGTATCTTTGAACCGTCGCTAAGCAAACAGTTGTAAGTCGAAGGCTACCTGTATCAGCTTTCATTCCCAGCAACAAAGGTTCTGTTGCGTATCTTCTTTCTCCCCCTGCAGGGAAGCTCCACTTCTGTCTTGGAAATGGAAGATCCGGTGATGGTCCTCAAAGTGGCAGGAGGGTCAGGCAAGGTGGAAAGAAACCCTCAACTGCTACCAACTGGAAGCACTGGGAGATTCCCACAAAGGCTGCCACCACCGCAGAAGAAAATTAAGCAGGAACCAGACGAAGTGGTCCTTCCTTGTTGGGACACCCAGTGGCAGCACTTTCGGCAGGAAACGGGGTCCCCTTGCTCAGGATGGGGGTCTCCTCAGCCGCCCCAGGAGCCCACTCCGTGGGATGATGCCAAGGGCTTCCTGGCCTCCTTTGAGCAAGTGGCCAAAGCCTGCCGGTGGCCGAAATACGAGTGGGTCGCCCGTCTCTTGCCCTCCCTCAGTGGGCAAGCTGAATGGGCCTTTAGTGGCCTGGAGGCCGGAGAGCGAGAGGATTACGGGAAAGTGAAGGCGGCCATCTTGTGGGGAAGCGCCCTGAGCCGAGAGAAGCAGCGCCAGCACTTCCGGCGTTTCTGCTACCAGGAGGCTGAGGGCCCACGGCGGGCTTGCTCCCGTCTTCAGGAGCTTTGCCAACGGTGGCTGAAGGTGGAGAAACACTCCAAGGAGCAGATTCTAGAGTTGTTGATCATGGAGCAGTTCCTGACTATCCTGCCAGGGGAGATTCAGAGTTGGGTCAGAGGCCGGGGCCCTGATACCTGCTCCCAGGCGGTGGCCCTGGCCGAGGATTTTCTGCAGAAGCAGCAGGAAACGGAGGAGTGGGAGCGCCAGGTGAGGAGAACTGATCCTGATTACATCCGTGAGGTTAGTGGTGGAGATGCAGCTTGTCTCAGAGAGACATGAAGCATTGCTATCAATTTCCAATGTGGATGGACTTTAATGTTCACTAAACTAGCACCTTATTTATATATATATGCTCTGCTATGTACTGCAAGCTCTGATTGTACTGTATCAGCCACTGAGAAACTGACTAGCTTTGAGAAACTGATCGCTGATGTTTTTAATTTATTTGCATCACACCTTTATTTATTTATTTTTACAAATAACACAAGGTGGCAAACATGTCCAGCACACCTTCCTCCTCATAATTTTCCCCACAACCCAGTGGGCCTCAACCTTCCTCATGCCGCGACCCTTGAATGCAGTTCCTCATGTGGTGACCCCTAACCATAAAATTATTTTTCCGTATTTTTTCGAAAATATGTGTTTTCCGATGGTCTTAGGCGACCCCTGTGAAAGGGCCATTCGACCCCCAAAGGGATCTCAACCCACAGGCTGAGAACCACTGCCACAACAAGAACCGGGTGAGGTGGGTTGGACTGAGAGTGACTGGCCTAATATCCCCCCCAGCTGGCTTTCATGGCTAAAAGGTGGGACTTGAACTCACTGTGCCCCGTTTTCTAGCCTGAAGCTTAACCACTGGATAGTGTCTGTCTGTCTGTCTGTTTCTATCCATCTCTATCCCCATTGTCGCCCAGAGTTACCCCACGGTCAGCTGGATGGCAATAAATTTGACAAATAAATAACTAAGTAAGTAAGGCTAGTTAGTTAGTGAAGAGGTCTGTTACTGTAATAAAAATTGTTGCTGCAATAATTAGATAGATGATAGATAGATAGATAGATAGATAGATAGATAGATAGATAGATAGATAGATAGATGATAGATAGATGATAGATAGATAATTACATAAATAAATAGATAGATAGATAGATAGATAGATAGATAGATGATAGATAGATAGATGATAGATAGATAGATAGATAGATGATAATTACATAAATAAATAAATAAATAAATAATTACATGATAGATAGATAGATAGATAGATAGATAGATAGATAGATAGATAGATGATAGATAGATAAATAATTACATAAATAATAGATAGATGATATATAGATAGATAGATGATAGATAGATAGATAAATAGATAGATAGATGATAGATAGATAGATGATAGATAGATGATAGATAGATAAATAATTACATAAATAATAGATAGATGATAGATAGATAGATAGATAGATAGATAGATAGATAGATAGATAGATAGATAGATAGATAGATAGATAGATGATAGATAGATAAATACAGGTAGTCCTCATCTTACAGCAGTTCATTTAGTGACTGCTCAAAGTTACAACAGGACTGAAAAAAAGTGACTTCACACCATTGCAGCATCCCCATAATCCCCATGTGATCAAAATCCAGATGCTCGGCAACTGGTTCATACTTATGACGGTGGCCATGTCCCAGGGTCATGCGATTTCCCCCTTTGGGGAGCATCTGACCAGCAAAGTCAATGCGGAATCCAGAGTCCCTTCCCAGCCATGTTATTAGTTTAACAACGGCAGGAATTCACTTAACAAATGTGGCCGGAAAAGTCACAATATGGGGCAGAAGTCAAGATATGCCTCACTGAACAGCATCAATTTTGGGCTTGATTGTGGTCGTAACTCGAGGACTACCTGTAGTCAGAGACACAACTTTTTCCTGGATTCAGTCTTGTTTGGTGCAAAGCAAGAGGAAGCATTTTTCCCTGCATGTCACTTTCCTGAATGTATTTTGGCTGTTCACCTCCAGAAAGAGCACACTGGCTTGGATCACATGAATAGGAATAGGAATAGGAATAGGAATAGGAAGAGAAGAGAAGAGAAGAGAAGAGAAGAGAAGAGAAGAGAAGAGAAGAGAAGAGAAGAGAAGAGAAGAGAAGAGAATAACAGAGCTGGAAGGGGTCCTGGAGGTCTAGTCCAACCCCCTCCTCAGGCAGGAAACCCTTTGTACCATTTCAGGCAAATGGTTATCCAACGTCTTCTTTAAAACTTCCAGTGTTGGGGCATTCACAACTTCTGGAGACAAGTTGTTCCACTAAATAATTGTTCTGTCAGGAAATTTCTCCTTAGTTCTAGGTTGCTTCTCTCCTTGATTAGTTTCCACCCATTGCTTCTTGTTCTACCCTCAGGAGCTTTGGAGAATAGTTTGACTCCCTCTTCTTTGTGGCAGCCCCTGAGATATTGGAACACTGCTATCATGTCTCCCCTAGTCCTTCTTTTCATTAAACTAGACATACCCAGTTCCTGCAACCCAATTCCACCAACCATCTTTATATTAGATTAAGGTATAGTCTCTCCATCAGCTAGCTAAAGCATATCTCCATTAATATTTCAGGACGTCATGCCATGTGAAGAAGTAGCGGTTGATTTTTCAGAACAAGGCTTCCAGCCTCCGGATCAGAGCCAGCTGCAAGGAGAAGTCAAAGGAGAAAGTGATGGGGACAGGAGTCTCCCAGGTACTGTTTTCTTTCCACATCCTTAAAATCTCTCGGTTTAGGTTTTGCTCCTCCTCCTCCTACACATCTTCTAAGGCACATATTTCTTGCAAAGGTTTCTACACTGTTGTAGCCTTTCTTGGTTTAGATATGAGTCAGTGTTTTTTTAGGACACTAGACAGCCCATGTCCCCTTGGGACATCATTTCAATGATGGAGGTAGTCCTCGCCTTATGACTGCAATTGAGCCCAAAATCTCCATTGCTGAACACTGACCTATAGTAGCAAAATAATAATAATCAGGAGGAGTCTGGTAGCACATTTTCAAGCCAAGAAATTATATTAAAAAGGATGAAACTTTTGAGAAATAAAACAAATGAAAATAAATGATGAAATGAATTTCGGCTCATAAAATCTTCTGCCTTTTAATATAATTTCTCGGACAGAAAAGGTGCCCCTGACTTCTGCACTGAGAAGCTAAGATTTGCTTAGGGCAGAAAGCAGCAGGAAGAAATTGGGCACTATCTAACAAAATGAAATTCAGTGGTGAGAAAAATAAGGTTCTACACTTAGGCAAGAAAAACAAAATGCACAGGTACAGTATAGTGGTACCTTGCTCAATAGTAGTAACTGTGAGAGGGATCTTGGAGTCCTAGTGGACAACCATTTAAATATGAGCCAGCAGTGTGCAGCAGCTGCCAAAAAAGCCAACACAGTTCTAGGCTGCATCAACAGAGGGATAGAATCAAGATCACGTGAAGTGTGAATACCACTTTATTAAGGCCTTGGTAAGGCCACACTTGGAATACTGCATTCAGTTCTGGTCGCCACGATGTAGAAAAGATGTGGAGACTCTAGAAAGAGTGCAGAGAAGAGCAACAAAGATGATTAGGGGACTGGAGGCTAAAACATATGAAGAACGGTTGCAGAAACTGGGTATGTCTAGTTTAATAGAAAGAAGGACTAGGGGAGACATGATAGCAGTGTTCCAATATCTCAGGGGTTGCCACAAAGAAGGGGGTGGTGGTTTCAGCTTAGTCTCCAAACTACCGTATTTTTCGGAGTATAAGATGCACCAAGGTTTTGAAGAGGCAATTTTTTTAAAAAACGTTTTTGCCCTCTGCAAACCTCCCAAAAATGGCCCGTTTGTTTCCCCCCCCCCGCAAAAAAGGGTATGAGGAGGCTTGTAGTGTGTTCCCGGGGGGGGGGGGCAAAAACGAGCAAAAAAGGCCTGTTTTTTGTGAAAACCAGCCCGTTTTTTGTCAAAAAGGGGGCATTAGGAAGCTTATAGAGTGCTCCAGGGGGGGCGAGAATTGAGCAAAGAATGGCCTGTTTTTCATTTATTTCTGCCCTCCCCAGCCCCCAAGAGCTCTCTGAAAGCCTCCTACAAGCTATGCACGGCCATTTTGGTGAAGGGGCGGGTTTTCAGGAGGCAAAAAATTGCTGTATTCTGTGTATAAGACACACCCAGATTTTCAGCCTCTTTTTTGAGGGAAAAAGGTGCGTCCTAAACTCCGAAAAATATGGTAATCAAGGAGAGAAGCAAGTTAGAACCAAGGGGAAATTTCCTGTCAGTTAGAACAGTTAATCAGTGGGACGACTTGTCTCCAGAAGCTGTGGGAGCTCCGTCATTGGGGGGTGGGGGGTGGAGGGGGGTGTTAAGAAGAGATTGGATAGCCATTTGTCTGAAATGGTATAGGGTCTCCTGCCTAAGCAAGGGCTTGGACTAGAAGACCTCCAAGGTCCCTTCCAACTCTGTTAATCTATTCTACGTGAAATCAACATCTCTTCTTTTCTCATTCCAACAGAGTGCAGACCTGCGAATGATCAGAAGGAGAGAAGCTGTTTGCAGGAAGGAGGTGAAGAAAGCGATCTGTGGTGGATCCCCCAAAGACAATTCGCCGACAACTTTTCCCGTGTCCCCGAGCAGCGGAAACTCTTCCCGAATCAGACCCGGCCAAAGATTCAGCAAGGAATCCATATACGGAGCAAAGCAGCCATGTCCATCACTTCGGTCATCAATAGGAAGATCTTGGGCAAACCCCTCTTATTCCAGACCCAGAGGTCAAGCATCCCATCTGGGGTGCCCTTGAGACAGGAAACAGACGATAATATCCCGCTTCCCGAGAGACCTTACCACAAGTGTCCGATCTGCGGGAAGACCTTTGGTCAAAGCTCTCATCTCGGTTTCCACCAGAGGACCCACGACGTAGAGAAGCCCTACAAGTGCACCCAGTGTGGGAACAGTTTCCATTCACGCCAAGGCCTCATCTACCACCAACGCAGCCACGCCGGCGAGAAGCCGTACAAATGCTCCTTCTGCGGGAAAAACTTCAGCCAGAGTTCTCACCTCCTGGTGCATAAGAGGAGCCACACGGGCGAGAAGCCCTTCAGGTGTCCGACTTGCGGGAAATGCTTCAGCCGCAACTCCCTTCTGACCATCCACCAAAGGACCCACACGGGGGAGAAGCCGTACGCCTGCGTGCAGTGCGGCAGCCAGTTCCATTCGGGTTCGGGGCTGATTAACCACAAGAGGATTCACGCAGGAGTGAAACCGTACAAATGCTCGAAGTGTGGGAGGGATTTCATCCGGAAGGCGCATCTCACGCGGCACCAGAGTGTACACAGGGATGACAAGGACGGCACGTGACCTGGCTTGCGAGGGACCAGGGAGAGAAGCTCCGTCAAGAACTCACTGTTTACGTTAGATCAGAGGTCCCCAATCTGTGGGCCGTGAGCCACTACCAGGCCCTGGACTAATTGCCATCGGGCCGTATGAGCCGCCAGCCAGAGCCCCACTCGCACAAGCATCCCTCCGAGCACTGTGGCCGGGCAACAGCCCCCCTCGTGCAAGCCTTGTTGCAGGCCCTTGTGTCCCCACTTGTGCGAGCGTCATTGCAGGCTGTCTCAGTCCTACTCGCATGAGCCTCCTCCCAGGTGCTTGCAGTCCCACTTGGATGAGATCTTGATTCTCTTAAGCATCTTTTTGATGCTTGGGAGGGCCATGGTTGCACGGCCTGTGCTCTTCCTCGTGGTGACCGCTAGGCAAGGTGCCGGTGGATTGACTCCCCAGCACCTTAGCAAAGAGCCAGGCCATCCCCCGGTTTTCTTACCTAAGACGGAGAATCCAGCAGCTCTGGGGGACTACTGTCCCATCTCGATAGCCTCAATTCTTTGGCGCCCAGCCTTTCTTATGATCCAACTTTCACAGCCACCCATTGCAACTGGGAAAACCATAGCCTTGACTCTATGCGCTTTTGCTGACCGGGTGACGTCTCTGCTTTTTAGTAGGCTGTCTAGATTTGCCATAGCTTTCCTCCCCAGGAGCGAGCCTCTTTTAATGTCTTGGCTGTAATCCCCATTTGCGGTGATCTTGGAGCTGAGGAAAATAAAATCTATTTTCAGTGTAGGATTTATTTGGGAAGAAACTTTTTAATTTTCTTCTTTGTAGCCCGATGAAGAGGCAAGTCTGTTCACTGATAACGGGAATGCTTGCAGCTGTTTATCTGTGATGCTCCATCATTCAGGTCCTGGTTGTGTCAAAGGTGCTTTTCAAAAACCAACTGGACTTTCTTGGTTTGTTTGTTTGTTTGTTAGGGATGTAACCCTAGTCTTGGCTTGGCAGTGTGTGTGTGTGTGTGTGTGTGTGTGTGTGTGTGTGTATGTATGTGTATGTATATAGATTCAAATCCCAGGTTCAAATCCCAGTAAGGGTATGGCTAGCTGATGAGAGCTAAATAGCTTGAAATAGATCTATACTAGTCTCCCTTTATTTATTTATTTATCAGCACAAATACAACATACACACACACACACACACACACATATATATGCATAAGCCATGAATGTAACAATGTATCTGTTACTTTAAATACAAGTGAGATGTAATTGGATGCTCTTGGTTTAAGCAGCCATAAAAGGAAGTAGGAACTATTACTGTTTGCTCCTGGTTGTTCCTGTATGTTCTCCGTGCTTGGCATTGGGATTGAATACTGTTTATTGGATGGTGGCTACTCTGTATATTAGTTACCTGTCTACATGGTGAATCGTGAGTTGAGCATCTGTAAATCAACGTGTTGTATCATAGACTGTGTATATAGTTCAAGACTACTTATAGCTTGTTTTGGAGACTATTTATCCTATAAGTAAAGCTATCCTTGTTTTACCTTCGGTGGCTGTGAGTGACTATTCAGCTGCACATTCGTTGCTACTTCTGCTACTCAACTCTAATCTCCAAAAGGAGATATACTTAGCATTGTTGTTGAAAACACTTCGCTTGTCGTCCAAGAAGTTTCTTCAGTTGCAACTGCTTATATAACCGTTTTGAATCTTATCAGTCTAGGAACCAGCTCATATGTGTGGGCTGTCTCTTGCTCTTGTTTAATAA
This sequence comes from Natrix helvetica, assembly GCF_964273705.1. Lineage (NCBI taxonomy): Eukaryota > Metazoa > Chordata > Lepidosauria > Squamata > Natricidae > Natrix > Natrix helvetica. The sequence goes on along the minus strand of NC_138548.1, from coordinate 360,344,018 downwards.
TAAAGTGGCTTAGGGTGAATATTCTGGGTTTTTTAAAAAAATTGCTTGCCTTCTTTTCATCATTGAAGCAGTCACATAAAACAGAGTAAACAAACAAACTAAATACAGTTTATGATAAAAAAAAACTAGTAAGAACAACAAAAACAAATCTGCAGTTACTTGATATCAATCAAAGATCAGGATAAATGTATCATTTTTATTGCTAGTGCTTAAAAGTTGCAATATTTGTAACAGCAGGGAAGAGATTGCCCAGAATGGGGTGCCACCACTGAAGAGGCCCTGTTGTGCATCATTACACTGGGGGACACATTCACAAAGGGACCATGATCACAAAGGTGTAAGGAAGGTTTTCTTTTAGGCCATTGATTGCATTCACACCATGCATGTAAGAGGGTCAGAAATGCTTGCTAAACCTGACTCATTTTAGACTTACTTTGAGGCCTTGTTGTGATTGATTGGCGTGTTGTTTTGTAATGATTCCAGAAAATGGATTAACTCATAGTCCATTTGTGAGATTTGGGGTAAGCACAGCCCCTGGGTGCTTAATTGTTCCAGAATCAATACGGTCAAGTCAACCCACTAACCCACATAACAACCAGAACGATGTTTCGAAGGTCATTTCATCACTGGCGTCTTCTATGGACTCCAAGATCATTTAGAAGAGAGTATTTTAACATCTCCACCAGATTTTATGAGATAGACAAGATTTTGACAATGTGTCTGCCCATATCCTGTAGGAAGTTATCACTTAGCCCTCTCCCAGAAAAATGAAATATCCTAAGAAATATTGATAAGGCAGAATATTATATTTTCCTGGATGTGAAAAAGGGAGAAACACATTTTAAACACAGAGTAAATTCCTGCAGCTTCCTGCCCATCCCCACTTTGTCAATAGGCCATTAAGAAGGCCAAGCTAGTCCACTTTACATAATAAAGAGTTCAGCTCCAGGGGGATGGGTGTAGAGTTCAGTGTAAGAGACAATGAAGGCATGATAATAAGCCTTTACTCAACTGACCACATGGCATCTGAACTCAATCAAACCTGGATTCAAAACAGCCTAGAGGGTTGCCCTTGCAAGGGCCCATGGGAGTCTGGCAACCAATCAGAATACATTTCTTACACAGGAACAGGAAACAGATAGGTGGGGCAGAACAGATTATAAAAATCCCTGCAAGCCCTTCTTCAGCCCTTCTCTTCCCTTCCCTTCTCTTCTCTTCTCCACCAACATTGAACCATGTGATCACCTTTTCTGTTCAGGACTCAAGCCATGCGGTCCTGTCCACCATTAAAACCATCTTTCCAAGCAGCCTCCGTGTCTCCAGTGTCTTTTTCCCCACTTGGAGCCAGAAGGACATTTCTCCCAACAATCCAATTGGGGAGTTTAATGGAAGAAACAGAGATTAGAAGCCAGATGTCTGAGCCAGCAGCTTGGAGTTTGGTGGAGCTAACATTTTTGAAATGAACAATTGTTTCCTTGGGGATCTGTTCAGGGGTAAAATTCAGCAGGTTCTGGAGAACCAGTATCAGAAATTTTGAGTAGTTCGGAGAAGCGGCAAATATCACCTCTGGCTGGCCCCAGAGTGGGGTGGGAATGGAGGTTTTGCAGTATACTTCCCCTGCCACACCCACCAAGCCACGCCCAAGAACGGGTAGTAAAAAAAACTGAATTTCACCACTTGATCTGTTGCATAGTTGGGTCAGAGAATTAAGAGAATTGGAGGAATCTTAGAATACCTCTCAGCCAGCTTTGATGCTCTTTAGCTATTTGGAACGATGCAGCTTTCAGATTCATGCTGGAGCCCATCCCCAGGAAACTTCTCTCTAGCAGGAAGTGTGGGATAAGTCTGGAATTCTCCACTATATTATAATTATAATCAGCCGCAGTGGTTAGAGAGCAGTACTGCAGGCCACTTCTGCTGACTGCAATTTGGCAGTTTAAATCTCACCAGGTTCAACGTTGACTCATCCTTCTATCCTTCCAAGGTAGGTAAAACGAGGACACAGGTTACTGGGGGCAATAGGCTGACTCTGCAAACTGCTTAGAGAGGGCTGGAAAGCAGTACGTAAGTCTAAGGGCTATTGCTATTATGGTTGAGAATTATGGGAAGAGAAGTCTACCCATCTGGAGAAGTTGGTTGATCTACTTTGATCCTTCAGCCAGCCCAGGTGCTGAATAAGGTGCTAGAAAGCCCCCAGGTTCTCCCTCCCTTGTCGTCCCCCACCACCACCACTAATTTTGCTGTTCAAACAGTAGCCGTAGAGATTTCCTGACATTTCAGATTAGGTGAAAGGCTCAGGGGATGTTGAGTCCAGCATCAGTTCTGGGAACGATTTGCATTTCAATGCAAACGGTGCTATCCTTTTGATGTGGATCCACTTTGCATTCAAGGTGATCTACCATGGGGGGGGGGATGGGACGGAATCCTGATGCCTCTCTGTGACTGGGATTCTACTCACCTGCAGAGAGAAGTTAAAGAGATCTAGCAGTTGCTCCGATAAAGACCTAGTAACTTGCACATGCTAGCTAAACCTGACTCATTTTAGACTTAAAGTACTTCAAACTCTTGTTGTGATGTATTTGGCATGTTGCATTGTAATGAATCCAGAAAACGGATTAATACCATTTGTAAAATTTGGGGGAAAGCACAGCCCCTGGGTGGATCCAAAATCAATTACTGTCAAATGATCCCACTAACCCACAAATGGCCAGAACAGTTTGTTTGCTTTTCAAGATCCTTTCACCACTGGGGTCTTCTATGGACTCCAAGGTCATCCAGAAGAGACTTATTTTAACATCCCCACCACCGTTTCCAGACTGACGTTTCTCAACCTTAGGAACTTTAAGATGCATGGACTTCAACTACCAGAATTCTCCACCCAAGCATGGGGAATTGAACTGGGAGTTGAAGTCCACTCATCATAAGGTTTCCACAAAGTTGAGGAGTCTGTTTCCACTCATTTGCAACTTTCTGAACCTCAGACCCAAAACCAATAACTTGCAGCTCCTCAGAAGCAGATCGCGGCCTACTGAATGTCTGCCCAAGATACAGGCAAGGATTTAATACAGAGATACATAGAATGGCCGTTTCCTGAAGCTCAGCCGGTATTTCAACCCCAATCGGAGCTGTCCCAGGTCCTGAAACGCTGGTCGCGTCACGACTCTCTAGTCTAGTACAGCGGTCGCCAACTTTTCCGACTTGGCGGGCTGGTGTGGGAAGAGGATTGCTTCGGGGGCGTGGTAGGTGCACGTGCACAGCTCCATGTGTGTGTGCGCGCGCGCGCGTGCGCTTGCCGCTCACGCGAGTGGAGCCTTGCACACTCGCGTGAGTGGAGCAGTGCACGCAGACGTGCTCTCCGAATGGGACAAGGCCCTGGGATTCGTGACTCCAGGTCTAGTAATACCTTTTACCTCTCGTTTTCTTAAAAGGCAGGTTTTATTTCAACAGGTCTGTCTTTTAACAAACCGTGTTAATTGATACCAGATCTCTGCTTTCCTGCCACCAAGGACTAATATCTAATTCTAATTCTACAGAGGAATTATTGAGTCCGTCATCTGCACCTCCAGGACTGTCTGGTTTGGTTCTGCAGCCCAACAAGACAGGCACAGACTTCAGAGGAGAATTAGAACTGCAGAAAAAACAATTGCTGCCAACCTGCCTTCCCTGGAGGACCTGTATACTGCACCAGTCAAAAAGAGGGCTGTGAAAATATCTACAGACCCCTCGCATCCTGGACAGAAATTGTTTCAACTTCTACCCTCAAAACGACGCTATAGGGCACTCCACACCACAACAACTAGACACAAGGACATTTCCCCCCCTCCCGGAATGCCATCACTCTGCTAAACAACTAATTCCCACAACACTGTCAAATGATCTCCTAAGACTGTATTACTATTCTTCTTCTCCTTCCTAGTACCTATCTCTTCCCACTTATGACTATAACTATGTTGCTTGTATCTGTTGGAAGAAATGTCCTTCTGGGTTCAGTTCCAAGTGGGGAAAAATATTGGAAACATGGAGGCTGCTTGGAAAGATGGTTTTAATGGTGGACAGGACCACATGGCTTGAGGTCCTGGGAGAAAAGGTGATCACATGCTTCAAGATGTTGGGTGAAGGGGAAAAAAAGGGCTGAGATGCTGAAAGTCCCTGATGTTATGCCCTCTCTGGCCTTTGATCTTGAGCTTGTATTCTGATTGTCACACTCCCATTGGGTCATGCAGGGGTAACTCTGTAGGCTGTGCTTTGAGTCCAAGTTTGGTTGCCTTGTTGGCTGATGTAATTTTCCCAGGTGTCTTGTGGTGAGTTTCTGTAGAAGGCTAATCCTGCCTTTGTTATGTAGAATAGACTGACCCAGGCTTTAATGTCCTATTAATAAAGGTGGGGGCTATTAAGAGTGAGTCTGTTTCCTGCCTGAAAACATTTCTCCATTTCTCATCCAGGGAAATATAATATTCTGCCTTTTCAATATTTCCTAGGATATTTCATTCTTGTAGGAAAGGGGTGGGTGCTAACCTCCTACTATCTTACAATTTTATATTGTTTTATTTGTTTCCTCGTATAATTTGATTGCTTGTTAGTAACCTATGACTATCACTAAGTATTGTACCTTATGATTCTTGATGAATGTATTCTATTTTATTTTTCTTTATGTACACTGAGAGCCTATGCACCAAAGACAAATTCCTTGTGTGTCCAATCACACTTGGCCAATAAAGAATTCTATTCTATTCTGTCTATTCTATTATATTCTTTTCTATTCTATTCTGTTCTATTCTATTCTATTATTATAATGGCTCTCCTATACCTCTTACTATATTGCCAAAAGTATTCGCTCACAACTGATTCTGATTATTTGGATGGGTGAATGAATACTTTTGGCAATATAGTGTATCTTTGTTCCTACCAATAGGGAGTCTCTGCCAACTGACACCTACTTTTTGACACCTACCTTGATTATATTTAGTGCATATTCCTGACTCTATCATGATATCTATATTTTTGTATCATAGCACAAAAAACAACAATTATTGTCTGGAAGCCACGGTGGGCCAATGAATCTTAACACCCCTCCCCGCCCCATGAATTTGGCAGGTCCCTGTTGCAATAATAATAGCATTTAAACTTATATACCACTCCATAGTACTTAATAGAAAGGGCTCCCCAATCTCCTGCCTCCTGGGAACGTGACCCACTACCAGGGCTGGCTTACTCGGAATTGGGCTATGCAAGTGGCACGGTGGCACACATGTGTGCAACTCAACTTGTACAAGCAGTAAGATAGTGGGCACTCGCGCGTGTACGTCAGCTCAGCATTCATGCAAGTCGAGCAGTATGTGTACACGCCAACTAACCACTCCTGCAAGGGCTGCATGTGTGCATATGCTTGTTCATGCAGCCCAGTTCCCTCCCCCCCCCAGCCCCTGCCAGGCCACCAAGCCTCAAAGTTTGGGGGTTATTGCTTTTACAGCACTCTCTGACCGTTTATAACAATTACAACCAACGTGTTTTACAATGGCAGCATTATTTGCATTATTTGCCCCCAACCATCTCGGTCCTCATTTTGCAGACCTCGGAAAGATGGAAGGCTGAGTCAACCTTGAGCCCCATCAGGATCGAACTCCAAGCATTAAGAGAGAGCAAGAAAGAATGTTCATTTTATTGTAGTGAAGCAGTCATTGGCTACAAAGAAACAGATGGTGTACTGTTAAATGGAAAAAGGTTTCCTCTGCGGGTTCGGATTTCCCAGCTGGGAGAATGAATTTAGGATCGAAGCACGCTGCGTTTGAAAGCAAGTTGTCTTTATTATTTCAGGAAAGCAAGACCGACAGTGATGTGGATCAGCGTTCCTGGGTGAGCTGAACCCCCCCCCCCCCCGACATACAGAAAGTGTACATTTTTAATACCATTTTCCTCTTTGAAGTCCTTTTATTTTCTTTGTACTATTGTTTTATCCCTTTTTGTGTGTGCCTTTGCTAATGGTTCTAATCCTGTCCTGAGTTTTGTTATTCCTCTGCCCTAAAGTGCTTCCCATGGGACAGAGATGAGCCCTAGTGTCTTCTACTGTATTTCCTATTTTTCCATCTTCCCCTCATCAGTCTAATCAGTCTTTGTTGTCCCTCTGACCTTTTCCTTCTCTTAAAGATAGCTTCTTCCTGCACTTCCTAGGTCTTTTGTCTTATTTGTACTCTGCAGCTATTTCTAATTGTCCTGATATCCTGGTAATTATTCTCAGGATGTTTCTTTTAGAATGTATGCTGGCTTTGTTATTCCAGTGACTTCCAGTTTGGCTATGGGCTGTATAGTCTTCCTAATACAACACTGTCTTGATGAAGTTCCCTTCCCACAGTACCTACAAAAACCTGCCACACTGATATGCCTTTCAAATGATCGAAAAATCCGAATAAGATTTTGCCCCTTTTTCTCCTTCCTAATTTCCCTTTTACTGCTCCTGTGGGTTTCACAGCCAGGAGTGTCTGTGGGGGAAGACCAAAAAGGCAAGTAGTGGTTGTAGGGTTTCCTGCCTAAGCAGGGGGTTGGACTAGAAGACCTCCAAGGTTCCTTCCAACTTTTGTTACTCTATTCTATTCTAAAACAGGCTGGCCCCCACACATGACTGGAGCCCCGCCCCTTTTTCACACACAAATAACTATCTAAAATAATGCCAATGACCAGCTGTCTGCAAGGAGTATAAATCCTTCCATTCCCCACTATCCAGCCAGAGTGGAAGAAGCTTCTTGGATGAGAAGCAAAATGTCTTCAAAAGAAAAACCAGAAAATCCTGTTGCCTCTTGAAAAAAAGCACCTTTGGAAAAACCATGACCGGGATGACTGAGAATCTCCATAGGCATTAAGCATGCGGTTCTGCAGATCCAATTACTCTGCTTGGCTCCTGTTCATTGTTTTGAAATTGGAGATCGGGAAAGGTTTGTGAAGGTGTTTTTATCTATTTCAACATGCACACTTGGGGAAGCATAGAGAGCAATGGGGAAAATATTTCTGCCTATCTTTTACCTGATTTTAAGGGCTGAGGTGGTTAAGGGTCTAGAATGGTGACCTACAAAATTTTGGGGTCGGTTTTTTTTTTTTTGCATTGCTTTTCTTTTTTAAGCTTACAGGTGTGTTAAGGCTCCACTAGGGGGCAGCACCACCTTGGACTATTCTCAACAACAGACTTCAAGACAGTAAACAGAATAAGAGTTAGAAGGGACCTTAGAGCAGGGGTCGGCAAACTTAAACACTCAAAGACCCATTTGGACACGTTTCCCACAGAAAAGAAAACACCGGGAGCCACAAAGGTCCTAACCGGAAGCCTCCTCTTCAATTCTGGTGCTGACCGGAAATTCAGTTCCCCCACCATAGAGTCTCCTTCTAGCGCGGCATACTTTTTCCTCTACCTGTCATATCCGAAAGCCCTATCAATTGTGGAGAAAACTGGAAAACCCTCCCCTTGCCATAGAGTCTTCTCCTGGCGCACTCTGCTTCTCTTCTCCCCCCCCCCCGAAGCTCCTCTCAAAATTGTGGCGCTGACCGGTGACGGAGCCGCAGCAGAGGGAGGAAAGAGCCACATGCGGCTCCAGAGCCGCAGTTTGCTGACCCCTGCCTTAAGAGTCTTCTAGTCCAATCCAGAGATGAGCTCCAGCGGTCACTACTGCCACTTCGCTCGTGGCTGCGCCGCCTGCACGATTCATGCGCTGCACACGCATGTGCAATGCAATAAAAATTGCTCTGCGCATACAGAGATGCAACAAACAAGAGCTGAGGGGTGTGGCAGGCCTGGGTCGCTGCCAGTTAGGAGCCCACCTCTGGTCCAACCCTTCTTCCTGCTCAAGCAGGAAGCTCTATAACAGTGGTGGCTACACTTTTTCGGTCAGAGTGCCCAAAGCACAAGGGTATGTGTGGGCCCAAACCCCCCAAATGCAATGCGCACAGCCCCTGTGCAGGCGTCCTGCCCTACTCCACCCCATGCATGCATGCGTGACTCCTCCCATGCAACCCTGTGCATGCACAGGTGCCCTCTCATGCCCCGTGCGCATTCGTGGCAGAGATCCAAAGATCAACTGGCCGGCGGGAGGCGTTGCACGGATGCCGGAGGAGCTGAACTGGGGTGATGGCTCGCGTTCCATCAGAGAGGGCACTCCGTGCCACATTTGGCACACATGCCATAGGTCCTCTTCCATACCTGTGCATTTGGTTTTTCTTGCCTAAATATAGAACCTTACTTCTCCCGCCCTTGAATTTCATTTTGTGTTGTTAGTTCTCCTTGGTGCTTGGATGGGAGACAGCAGAAAATCATAGAACCTCAGGCTAGACTCCCATCCAAAGGAAAAAAATTCCTCAAGGAAGGGAATGGCAAAGCACTTCATTATTTCTGCAAAGAAAACCACAGAGATGTCATCCTAAAGCCACAAGAGTGACACTCTACTTCAGTGGTTCATAATTTATGTAATTATTTATTTATTTATCTATTTATTTATGTAATTATCTATCTATCTATCTATCTATCTATCTATCTATCTATCTATCTATCTATCTATGTAATTATTGCAGCAACAATTTTTATTACAGTAACAGACCTCTTCACTAACTAACTAGCCTTACTTATTTAGTTATTTATTTGTCAAATTTATTGGCCATCCAGCTGACCGCGGGGTAACTCTGGGTGACAATGGGGATAGAGATAGAGATAAGGATAGAAACAGACAGACAGACACCATCCAGTGGTTAAGCTTCAGGCTAGAAAACGGGGCACAGTGAGTTCAAGTCCCACCTTTTAGCCATGAAAGCCAGTTGGGGGGACTTTAGGCCAGTCACTCTCAGTCCAACCCACCTCACCCGGTTCTTGTTGTGGCAGTGGTTCTCAGCCTGTGGGTCGGGACCCCTTTGGGGGTCGAACGGCCCTTTCACAGGGGTCGCCTAAGACCATCAGAAAAGACATATTTTCGAAAAAATACGGAAAACATAAAATAATTTTATGGTTGGGGGTCACCACAACATGAGGAACTACATTCAAGGGCCGCGGCATTAGGAAGGTTGAGACCCAGTGCTCTACTTGAAGAAGGCTTTGCTTCCAAGCCCAAAAACTAATTACAAGAAATGCGGCTGACTTTTATTTGGCCACTTGCCTGCAACTTTCAGCAGCCTGATTTGGGATAGTGCAGAGTTGCAAAAACCAGGGAGGTGGGGAAACCCATGAGGCATTGACCCTCCCCAGGTGACACTGAATGCTTGTCTGTAGGTGATCAGCAGTTCTTGCTCATGCCGGAGCAGAACTTTCTTAGCTGGCATCTGAAGTCGGTTTTGATTTTAAAAAGTCTATGATTGCTATGAAGCTGGTGAGAAAGATGGTTTCTCCTTTCTCCCTCCTTCTCCCTCTCCCTGCTCCTTCTCTTCTTCTCTTTCTCTCTTTCTCTCATTCTTCTCCCTCTCCTTCTCCCCCTCCTTCCCTTCTCCCTCTCCTTCTTCTTTCTCCTTCTCCCTCCTCCTTCTCCCTCTCCCTCCTTCTTTTCTTTTTCCCTTTCTCTAATTCTTCTCCCTCTCCTTCTCCCCCTCCTTCCCTTCTCCCCCTCCTTCTCTTCTCCTTCTCCTTCTTCTTTCTCCTTCTCCCTCCTCCTTCTCCCTGCTCCTTCTCTTCTTCTCTTTCTTCCTTTCTCTTTCTTCTCCCTCTCCTTCTCCCCCTCCTTCCCTTCTCCCCCTCCTTCTCTTCTCCCTCTCCTTCTTCTTTCTCCTTCTCCCTCCTCCTTCTCCCTCTCCCTCCTTCTTTTCTTTCTCCCTTTCTCTCATTCTTCTCCCTCTCCTTCTCCCACTCCTTCCCTTCTCCCTCTCCTTCTCTTCTCCCTTTCACCTCCTTCACTTCGCCCTCTCCTTCTTTCTCCTTCTCCTTCTCCCTCCTCCTTCTCTCCTTCTTCCTCCTCCTCTTCCTTCTTCCCACTTCTCCTTTCCCTTCAATTCTTTCTCTGTTAACTCCACTTGTCTCCACCCAGTTGCAAAGCACACGAATTGCAATCTTGTAACCATGAAGAGCTGCAAAGGTCCCCATAAATTCAAGAATTGGTCACAGCCATTTCTTTCAATGCCACTGCAAGTTTGAATGACCACCAAACAAGGCAGTCAGTAAGCAAGGATTAACTGTACACTTGCCAACTGCAAGCAGTAGCCCCTAAGTACTCTTAAAGGTAAAGGTTCCCCTCGCACATATGCGCTAGTCGTTCCCAACTCTAGGAGGCGGTGCTCATCTCCGTTTCAAAGCCGAAGAACCAGCGCTGTCCGAAGACGTCTCCGTAGTCATGTGGCCGGCATGTGACCGAAGATGCAGGGAACACTGTTCCCTTCCCACCAAAGGTGCTTCCTATTTTTCTACTCGCATTTTTACATGCTTTCGAACTGCTAGGTTGGCAGAGCTGGGACAAGTAACGGGAGCTCACTCCATTACTCGGCGCTAGGGATTCGAACAGTCGAACGTCCGATCTTTCTGATCGACAAGCTCAGTGTCTTAGCCACTGAGCCACCACATCCCTAGCTAAGCACTCTTAGCTAATCTCAAGAAACTGAATAGCTTTGGAATCGGGTGGCTAATAAATGCAAACAAATAAAATAGAGGATACACAGAAAAGCCCTCTGTAAAGAAGAATAAGGCAAAAATAAATCGCCTTCATTTCCACTGCCAAAACTCTCTGACATGTTCCCAAAAGACCGTATCTCATGGAAACTTTGACCCTCTTATGCAGCACTTGTAGTAATGTATTAAAGATACACACTTAAATGTGAATGTGCTGCCAACAGCCATTAACTGCTCATTTGGAGAAGAGAGAAACCTGAAGTGTCATCAGGATGTTAAAATCAACCAGGTCGGTTTTTTTTTTTAATTTTATTGTTGTTATTATTCTGTTATTACAAGTACTACACAAAAATTGCTGGGGTCAAACAGCCCTATTCTTCCAATCCAGCACATATCCTCAGATCAAATTCCTACCTTTGCCTGGTAGAGAAAAGTTACCACAGGTGCCAGGATCAAAAGCCAAAAAACCCTTTTGACCCATTCAAACTGACCTCTCAGAAACAGGTCTAATTCTAGTTTTTAAAAAAACAAAGCAAAGTCTGTGTTGTGGCCCACCAGTGGAGCTGGCAGCCGATTCGGACAGTGAGGAGGTAGGGGAGGAAGATGGGCCAGTCCTGGAGTCTGGGGAAGGCTCTGATGAAGGCTCTGTGTTGGAGGCAGAGAGGGGGCCAGAGCCGTATGCCAGTTATCAGCTGCCTTCAGAGTCAGATATCAGTGAGGCAGATGAACAGCTGGAGCCCGTTCCTAGTATGCGTATGTGCAGAGTTGCCAGACGAAGGGAACAGCTGAAGAACAGGGGTCGACTTGGGAGTAAGGCCCCAGGCCCCAGGTGGAGAATGAATGGCCCCTCCCAGAGGATATAAAAGAGGAGCAAAAGGGGAGTGGAGTTTGCAGGAGACAATTCATTGGTTTGTGACTTTCTGAGACTCCTTGCCAAGTTTTTCACATACTGTATCGGCCTGTCAGCTCTCCAAGCCAGATAAGGTCTGTGACTGTAAATCCTCCATTGAAAAACTTTGCTGGGTGTCAATGAGCAGAATTCACAATAAGTTAATTAATAAAAGGGTTTTTTTGTGGGGACAAGAAGTTTGCTTCATGCTCTCAGGAAGCCTCGGTCAGAACAGTCACCCCTTCCTTAATTCCATCAGTTTTTTTCTGGAAAAAACTTCGTCTTTGGAGGAGATTGTGGAGATCCTTTCTCCAAATCTTGTCCCCTTTCTAATCTCTGTTCTTGGGTGCAGATCCATGTCGCTGAAGTGGCTCCATAGTGGATCTTAGAAGGAGACCACTAAGATTCATGCTCTCGGGAAGCCTCGGTCAGAACAAGGTCCATAAACTCAGTGCCAGCTCATTTTCCCCTAACCTAATGAAGCAGAAGAAGTAAGGACTTCAGAAAAGAGAAAACGTTGAGCTATAAATACAGGTGGTCCTCGTTTTACCGCCATGATGGGGACCAGAATATCCGTGGTTAAGCAAGGCGTAAGTGAATCATGCCCAACTTTATATCTTTTTTTGCTGAAGTCGTTAAGCGAATCAGCACAGTTGTTAAGTGAATCACATGGTTGTTAAGCAAATTCATCTTTCCTCCCTGACTTTGCCGGGTCAAAAGCGGGTTGGAAAAGTCACAATCACATAATACCAGGTTGCAGAAACCGTTGCAAAGACATGCTGCTTGCCGGGTGCCCAAATTTTGATCATGCGACCCTAGGGATACTACAGGCAAAGAAGAGCAACCAAGATGATGAGGGGACTGGAGACTAAAACATATGAAGAACAGTTGCAGGAACTGGGTGTGTCTAATTTAATGAAATGAAGGACTAGGGGAGACAAGATAGCAGTGTTTCCATCTTTGAGAACGAAGAAGAGCGAGTCAAGCTATTCTCCAAAGCACCTGAGGGTAGAACAAGAAGCAATGGGTGGAAACTAATCAAGGAGAGAAGCAACTTAGAACTGAGGAGAAACTTCCTGACAGTTAGAACAATTAATCAGTGGAACAGAAATTGCCTCCAGAAGTTGTGAATGCCCCAACACTGGAAGTCTTTAAGAAGATGTTGGATAGCCATCTGTCTGAAATGGTGTAGGGTTTCTTGGCTAAGCAGGGGGTTGGACTAGAAGACCTCCAAGGTCCCTTCCAACTCTGTTATTACTCTGTTAGTCTGTTAATTTGAAGACTGGTGGACTTCAACTCCCAGAATTCCCCAGCCAGCATGAATTCTGGGACTTAAAGTCCACACATTTTAAAGTTGCCAAGGTTGAGAAACGCGGGATTATAGTATCAATGGTTGGATTGTTCTTCCTTGTTTGATCTGGCCAGTGATTTTTTTTTTAAAAAAAGACTTTTAGCTCCCGAGTCTCTTCGATTTAAAATTAAACTCTGGTTTTCAAATCAAATTTTAAAAAAACACACACCACCTTCGTTTACAAAGGGTTAAGCCTATAGAGCTGAGCTTCCTAGAAAGGACGAGGGGAGGAGTTAATGGGAGGGATCAAAAGGTTCTCCTTCTGTAAAGCAAGAAGAGGTTTTGTTTTATATGTATAATTGCTTTCAACCGCTGCAAAAGGACCCAGGCGAAGGTAGTATGAAAAAAAGCAAAGAATTTAGGGAGGGAGGATGGAAGAAGGTGCAAAAACGCGAAGGAGCTTTCGACAAAATTAGGGGGAAACCCTCTGGATTTGATTGACAGACAGACAGACTTTTCTTCCCCCCCCCCTCCCTCTGCATAGAGCGCAGGCGAGGCGCTCCCGATACCAACGGGAGGGAGATGGGAAATAGGGTGCCTTGCTTGAGCAGGGGGTTGGACTAGAAGACCTCCAAGGTCCCTTCCAACTCTGTTATTCCGTTATACCTTGCCATCGTGTCGAAGCGTCCTACCGCACCCATCATCCTGGGCTCGGTGGGTTTGGGAATCCAATGACATCTGCAGGCAGCCTGCTGGGAGCGGAATCCTTCGTGGTGATTTAAGCAGATTTGAAGCGGGGGGGGGGGGAGATTTCCAGCAGCTGTTCATGTTCTAACTAAGAAAAATACGTAAAATGTTTTTCTTTATAACAGGTGAATGACGGTGGGTTTAGTTACTTGCTTTAGTTTTGCCGCAGGCAAAATGAGAGCGGAGGGGAGATAGAGGGAAAGAGATGAGAAGGAGAGATGAAAGAGAGGGGGAAGAGTGGGAGGGACAGATAGAGAAACAGATGAAAGAGGGAGATAGAAAGAAAGAGATGAGAGAGAGGGGGGGAGGGGCAGATAGAGAGAAAGAGATGAGAGAGGGAGATAGAGAGAAAGAAAGAGATAAGAGGGGGGAGAGGAGGATATAGAAAGAGAGATGAGGGGGATAGAGATGAGAAGAGGGGGAGATAGAGAGGGGGGAGAAAGAGAGAGATGAGAGGGAGAGAGTGGGGAGATGAGATAGAAAGATGAGAGAGAGGGGGAGAGGAGGAGATAGAAAGGGACATGAGATGGGGAAAGAGATGAGAAGAGGGGGAGATAGACAGAGAGAGTGGGGAGAAAGTGAGAGAGATGAGAGAGAGAGAGTGGGGAGATGAGATAGAAAGATAGAAAGATGAGAGAGAGGGGGAGAGGAGGAGATAGAAAGGGAGATGAGAGGGGGATAGAGATGAGAAGAGGGGGAGATAGAGAGATGGGGGAGAAAGAGAGAGAGATGAGAGGGAGAGAGGGGGAGATGAGATAGAGATGAGAGAGGGGGGAGATGAGATAGAAAGAGATGAGAGGGATAGAGATGTGAAGAGGGGGAGATAGACAGAGAGATGGGGGAGAAAGAGAGAGAGATGAGAGGGAGAGAGTGGGGAGATGAGATAGAAAGAGATGAGAGAGGGGGGGAGATGAGATAGAGATAAAAAGAGATGAGAGAGGGGGGGAGAAAGAGAGAAAGAGATGAGAGAGAGGGAGAGAGGAAATGAGATAGAGGGAGAGAGGGAAATAAAAAATAAATCTTATTCTGGAAAGGGCTGGCAGTTGTTCTCAGCATATATTGCCGTGCCAGGCTTTTGTTGTGACAAATTATGCCTTGGTATATTCTGTCCAGGATTACTCAGGTAGATCTGTTGTAATCATTGTGACCTAGTGGAATCAAAGAGAAATTAAATATATAGGCTCACATTACCCATTTTGCCAAAGTAAACCGAAATGGGATTGGGTGTTAAGGTGGGGAAAACCTCAGCATAGTTTTGCATCAATTAAAAAAAAAACCCACAGATAATCCTTGACGTATGACCAAATTTTCTGTGGCTAAGCAAGGATAGTTGTTAAGTGCATTTTGCCCCATTTTAAGACCTACCTTGCCACTGTTGTTAAGTGAATCACTGCAGTTGTTCAATTAGCAACATGGTCGTTAAGTGAACCTGGCTTCCCCAATGACTTTGCTTCTCAGAAGGTCGCAAAAAGTGATCATCACGTGATGTTGCAGCCGTTATAAATAGCAGTCAGCTGCCAAGCGTCTGAATTTTGATCACGTGACCGCGGGGGTGCAGCAACGGTCGTAAGTGTGAAAAACGGTGATGAGTCACTTCTTCAGTGCTGTTGTAACTTCGAACGGACGCTAAACAAACTGCTGTAAATGAAGGACTACCTATTGTCCCAGTTATCCATAAATAGTTAGATGTATGTGAATATATATTACAGAATGATACATTGATAAAGAAAATGTTTTTCCTTTCCTGACCATAGATAATATACCAGCGATGGCTAACCTTTTTCTCCTTGCGTGCCGAAATCACATGCGTGCGTGTGACAGTGCGTGCATACCCACACCCATAATGCAATACGCCCCCCCCCCAGTGCTGTGTTTTAGGCCTAGCAGGCCTCCCCGAAGCCTCCTGGGAGCAGAAATGGGGCACAGGGAGGGGAAGCACCGTACCCCTTTCTTGGGTGGGTTACTTTGCAACCCGAATGCAACATAAGTGTTTGCGCAGTTCAATATAAATTGTTCTGCACACATGCGCGGAACAATTTACATTGCATGCGCAATCACTAAAATCCAAAATGGCGGCCACCAAGTGGCAGTGAGGGAACTGGTGCCAGGGCGTGGCCGGCCTGGGTCCCTGCCGTTTCTGCAACCCAGGCCTGAATTCCACTACCGACTCCGCCGAACCGGGCTGAATCAACAGCAACCCACCTCTGCCCCCCGTGCTCCCTCCTGCCCTGTTCATGCATGCATAACCCCTTTCCCCCCCCCCCACCCGTCCGTCTCCCGCATGCACGGCAAAGACACAAAAATCAGCTGGCCGATGGGAGGCGTGCACGTATGCGCGATGGAGCTTAGCTCTGGCAACAGCTCGCGTGCCCGCAGAGAGCACCACAGGTTCACGATCACGGTAATCTGCTATTTGACACCCAGGATTTTGAGTAAGGACATCAGTTGATCGCTAACTTAGGTTCGGTTTTTCTCTTCTTTCGCAAACAGGAGTTGAGGAGAACAGTGTGACTCCCGAGAACTTATTTGTGGAGCTCCTTACATCCCTGGCTTAAAATGGAAGAGACCCCGTTCCCTGTCTGGCCAAAAGAAGAAGACCTAGAAGAGGTCAGAGAAGCCCTTGGTGGCCTCCAGAAGGTTGTTGCCCTCAAACCCCAGGCAGATGAGGAAGGAGGAGGAGGTCCACTGTTGGAGTCAGTCCCTTCTGGGTGTATTGGACACCATCCCCAAAGGGCAACACCATCCCATTGTGTGAGAGAAGACGCAAGAGAGTCAGTGAGGAGATGCTGGGAAGCCCAGTTGCAGGTGTTTCTGAAGAAGATGGAGTCCTCTTGTTCCACCTGGACATCCGCGCCCTTGGCGGAGGAGCCTACCCCGTGGGACAATGCCAAGGCATTCTTGGATTCCTTTGAGCAAGTGGCCAAAGCTTGCCGGTGGCCCAGGGAGGAATGGGTAGCCAGGCTCTTGCCGGCTCTCAGTGGAAAAACACAACAGGTCTTTGACGGAATGGTTGCCAAAGATAGGATGGATTACGGGAAAGTGAAAGGAGCCATCTTGCAAGGGGACGCCCTGCAGAGGGAGAAGCATCGTCAGCACTTCCGGCATTTCTGTTACCAGGAGGCTGAGGGACCTGCCGCAGCATACAGTCGGCTCCAAGATCTTTGTTACGGGTGGCTGAAAGTGGAGAGACACACTAAGGAGCAGATCCTGGAGCTGTTGATCTTGGAGCAATTCCTGGCGATCCTGCCCCCGGAGATCCAGAGTTGGGTCCGGGAATGCAGCCCCGAGACTTGCTCCCAAGCGGTGGGCCTAGCCGAAGAGTTCCTTCAGCGTCAACGAGAGGCCAAGGAGCGCTGTGGAAAGCAGGTGAGACGTTGTGGGACACTGGTGTAGAAGGTCGCAGAAGTCTCCACATTGGCCAAGAAGCTTAGTGATAATCATGGATTGCTGGCTTGTCTTGAGTTCTCTGTCTTAATCAGAGCTATGTTTTGGGATGCAGAGTTGCAGTAATAAAGCTGGTGCAGGCTAAGTCAAAAGAGGCCAGACAAAACATATAAGAAGCTGGGTAGAGAAGCTTATACTAATGATAAGCAGAGGTCAAGTAAAGGGTGTTGTAGCTGCTCCTGCTTCCCCAGACATTCTGGAGAACCAGTCAAGCCTTGTTCCAGCATCTGTTGAGTTCTTCCTTCCTTTAGTCTTGTGCCTGTTTTCTGTTTGGCTTTGGCTTCAACTGGCTAATGTTCCAATGATAGCCAGCTACCAAATGCCCTCTCTCAGCTTTCCCCATTGAGCTGTTTTCTAGAGGTTTGGGACTAGGCCCCATCTGTCCCAGAGCAGCCAATGCCTAGGGTTAATTGGAGTTGTAATTCAAAGTCTCTATCAGACACCTCCATTTTATCCATTAAGATTAAACCTGTTCTCCAATTGCAGTCAAGACAGCAGTATCCTTACACAAAAGAAATATATTTATAGGTTTCAGAAGAAACCCACGATTTCCAGAGAGAGAGAAAGGGAGATATATAGATAATGAATAGATGATAATAGATAATGAGAGGATAGATAGATAGATGATAGATAGATAGATAGATAGATAGATAGATAGATATAGATAGATAGATAGATAGATAGATGATAGATAGATAGATAGATAGATAGATAGATAGATAGATAGATAGATAATGGATAGATAGAGAAATGGATGGATGGATAGATAGATAGATAGATAGATAGATAGATAGATAGATGATAGATAGATAGATAGATAGATGATAGGTATAATGGATAGAGAAATGGATGGATGGATGGAGATAGAGATAATGGATAGAGAGAGAAATGGATAGATGGATGGATGGATGGATGATTGGATAGATGGATGGTCTAGAGGTAGATAGATATAGACAGACAGACAGACAATGAATGGATGGATTGATAGCTAGATAGATAAATGGAAGGATGGATGGATAGATGATTGGATGGATAACTAGATAGATAGATAGATGATAGATAGATAGATAGATAGATAGATAGATAGATAGATAGATAGATGATAGATAGATAGATAGATAGATAGATAGATGATAGATAGATAGATAGATAGATGATAGATAGATAGATGATAGATTGATAGATGATAGATGATAGATAGAGATGGACAGATAGATAGATGATAGATAGATAGATAGAAGATAGATAGACAGACAGACAGACAGACAGACAGACAGACAGACAGACACAGACAGGTAATGGATGGATTGATAGTTAGATAGATAAATGGAAGGATGGATGAATGGATAGATAGATAGACAGACAGACAGACAGACAGACAAAGATGATGGATAGATGGATGGATGGATGGATGGATGGATGGATGGATGGATGGATGGATGGATGGATAGATATGTGTGTGTGTGAGAGAGAGAGAGAGAGAGAGAAATGAAAAATGAACTCAATGGGAGACAAAGCCAATCCTATCTGGGAATAAATATCTATCCATGTGGCAAAGGACACAATCCTCCCCTCCCAGCTCTTTTGTCCTATCCTAAAACTCTTCCTCTCTGCTAATTCCAGGTCAACATCAAAGAGAGCTCCCTGCCTTCCTCTGAGAGCAGCCAGGTTCCCCCTGATACGGAGCAGAGGCAGCTGTATGCCGAAACTAAGCAGGGAGACGGTGAGTGGGACGCCAGGCCATTGGATCAGAAAGGGAATCTTCTAATGTGCATTGAGCTAGGCTGAGGGTCAGATCTAAGGTTAAACCTGAAGTTGAGTAACCATCCGGAAGCCATTATTTTGTCACCATACTTTGTCTGCGTTTTAGATGTAGATGGTCTGACGTATGTCACCAAAACAAATAAGGGTGGGTCGTTCATCGGAGGAACAGCTTCTTCCACTGTTTTAATTGCTTCCCCTTTTTATTCCAGTGGGGGGAATGAAGAATGAAGACGAGATGGAACTTTGTGAGATGCCTTCAGAAACCAACCCTATCGAAGTGCTCAAAGAAAATGTACAGAAGGAGGGCGGATCAAACAAATCTGAGGGGATCTTTCTAGAGAAAAGGAGTGACGTCGCCACTTCCTGCCAGGAGGAAGACGTCCATGAAGTCATCATTCCGGGACAATCAACGGAAGAGAGGAAGAAGCAGCGCCAGGGCGGCCCCTGGAGAGAGGAACCCAAGAAGAACCCGAGTTTTGGGAAGACTATTCTTCAGACCAACTACCTTGCTGAGTGTGGCGTGAAGCCCTACAAATGCTTAGAATGTGGGAAAGGTTTTAGTCAAAGCAACCAACTGACCGCCCACCAGAGGACTCACACGGGGGAGAGGCCGTACGGTTGTCCAAGCTGTGGCAGGACCTTCAGTCAGAGCAACAGCCTGATTCAACACCAGAGGATCCACACCGGGGAGAAGCCCTACCAATGCACCGAGTGCGGGAAGAGCTTCCGCCACAACACCAGCCTGACCTCCCACCAGAGGATCCACACGGGGGAGAAGCCCTACAAATGCTCGGATTGCGGGAAAGGCTTTTGTAACCAGTCGGGCCTCGTTAACCACAAGACCATCCATACGGGGGAGAAGCCGTACAAATGCTCGGAGTGCGGGAAGAGTTTCAGCCAGAGCACCCACCTTACCTCCCACCAAAGAATTCACACCGGTGAGAGACCGTACAAATGCTCGGACTGTAACAAAACCTTCTACGATCAGTCGGGACTCGCTAAACACCAGAGGATTCACACAGGACAGAAACCCTATAAATGCCTGGCATGTGGGAAGAGTTTTAGCCAAAGCACCAATCTTATTAGACATCAAAGAATCCATACGGGAGAAGAAGCCCACAAATTAACCTCTCCTTGTAACGCAACGGTTGTGTTTCAAATGCCCGCCATTTCTAAGGCTTAATACAGGTAGTCCTCGACTTACGATCACAATCGAGCCCAGAATTTATGCCGCTGAGTGAGGGTTGCCCCATTTTACGACTTTTCTTGCCACCTTTGTTAAGCGAATCCCTGCAGTTGTTAAGTTAGTAATACTACAGGAGGTATTCTGCCTGGTTTGGACTGGTTCACCCAAAGCGATAGTGGAAATCACGGGCCGTTGTAACTTCGAACGTTATTAACAACCGTCAATAAATGAAGAGGGAAAAAAAAGTCATAAAAATTGGGCACGACTCATCTAACATCTGTTTTGCTTAAACTTTGGGCCCGGTTGTGCTCGTAAATTGAGAACTACCTGCAGTCACGCCCAGTGCAATGTTATAAATTGGTGTCTCTTGATCATGTGTCTATAGCAGTGTTTCCCAACCTTGGCACCCTTAAGATAGGTGGACTTCAGCTCCCAGGATGCCTCTTGCTAGCTGTGGAATTCTGGGAGTTGAAGTCCATACCTCTTAAAAGTGGCCAACCTTGAGAAATACCAGCTTGTAGGAACAATAGTCAAAATTGAAACAGGCGAGTGCTCCCTTTCCTAAGCGTTCGATCTGCTGCTCCTGAGCCTTCTCAAAACTGCCACCAACTTTGAATATGCTAGAATGAAGAAATGATTCGATCCAATGGGAATAAATAGGAACTATATTGCAATGATGCCTGCATTATTTTTATTTTGGTTCTTCTCATCTTTAATTTGGTCCCACTCATTCAAGACGTACATCTGTTGGCTTGCCTCTCTTAAGTCCTTGTTGGTCCATGCTTCCCAGCCTGTGCTCTTAGGGAATTTTCAGTCGTGAGGAAGGGGCTAGATTAGGAGTGGTGGGATCCAGAGTCTAATCCCCCCCTAACTCTCGGGTCCCTGGGGTTTTTTTAGTCCAGCCCCAGTTGTGCAATTCAGCCGGTTCTATCCAGTTTGGGCGAATTGGTAGCGGTGGTGGCGGGAGCTCCGCCCACCCACCCGGATGTCATCACGTCCCACTTTTGACGCTCTGTGCATGCGTGAAAAGTCCTGCCCATGCGCGGTGATGGTGTGTGCACTCACATTTACGAACCGGTAGCAAAGTTAAGTTGATTTCACTCCTGTCCAGCCCCCTTAATTTCACAAGGTTGTTGTGCAGAAAAAATATGAGGGAACGCTATGTATGATTGGCTAGATAGAAATCAAGAAAGAGAAGTTTTGGGAAGTTTATGACAAACCTGGTTAAGCAGAACAAACAAGGGTAAGCAGAATCTGTGGCAGAAGTCTGAATCAATACAGGTTGTCCTCCATTTACGGCCTAGAATTGCTAAGCGAGGCAATTGCTAAAGTGAGTCCCACCCAATTGTATGACCTTTTTTTTAACCACAATTGTTAGGCGAGTGACTGCGGTCACTGCAGTTAAATCAGTAACACCATTTTAAGTGAATCCGGCTCCCTCATTGACTTTGTCAGCTGCCAACGGTCGCTAACTGTGAAAAATAGTCATAAGCCACGGTGGTTAGAGTGCCGTACTGCAGGCTACCTCTGCTGACTGCCAGCTGACTGCAATTTGGCAGATTGAATCTCACCAGGCTCATGGTTGACTCAGCCTTCCATCCTTCCGAGGTGGATAAAACAAGGACCCAAACTGTTGGGGGCAATAGGCTGGTTCTATAAACCGCTTAGAGAGGGTTCTAAAGCGGTATATAAGTCTAAGTGCTCTTGCTACTGCTATAAGTCACTTTTTTTCGGTGCCATTGTAAACTTTGAACAATGTACAACCGGTCACTAAACAAACGTAAAGTGTAAAGTGAGGACTATCTGTACTAGAAGACTTTCATTGCGTTTCCCCTTTGCTTTCTCTTCTTTAGCACAGTTCTCTCACCTCTTCTTCAGAGCAGAGTTCCCCAAACTTTCTGGCTTTGTGGACCGGCAAGGGGGGTGGGGTGGGGTAGAGACAGGGTCGGGATTCAGCCGGTTCTAACCGGTTTAGCCGAACCGGATGTTAATTTTACATCCAGTTTAGTGAACCGGTAATTCTGACCACCAGGTGGCCCCTCCCCTCCCCGGAGTCCCCACGTGGCCCGTTTTGGATCCCAGGTAAGTGCAGGGCGCGGGTGGAGCAGAGGTATACCACCTCAGCAGGTTCTGACCAGTTCTGGAGAACCGGTAGCAGAAATTTTGAGTGGTTCGGAGAAGTGGTAAATACCACCTTTGGCTGGCCCCGCCCCCATCTATTCTCTGCCACCACGAGTCCCAGCTGATCGGGAGGGAAGGGGGATTTTACAGTATCTTTCCCCTGCCACGCCCACAGAATGGGTAGTAAAAAAAAATTGAATCCCACCACTGGCATGGAGCCAGGGGAAGTGGAAAACGGGCCTATTTCCAGCCTCCAGCGAGGCTCCGGAGCCCAGGGAGGTGGAAAACATGTTCTCCAAAGCCCATTTTTGCTCCCAGGAAGCTGCAGGAAGGCCTCCTAGACCAGTGGTGGGTTCCGGATCCCGGTGCAACGAAGCCGGGCGTCCACCACATAAACGCAGCACGCAGCATGCGCGCATACGTCGCGCAGATGCCATACGCTCCGTGCCTGTGCACAGAAGCCCCAAATAGCTCAAATACAGGGTAAGGAGTGCGGGCGGGTGGGCCCTGCGGAGCACCGTACTGGAACGGTACTTGGTGCTCCCAGCAGGTTCCGGTATGCCCATACCGTGGCGTACCGGTCATATCCCACCACTGTCCTGGGCCCAAAATTAATACCAGCTAAGGGAGAAGCCTTGTAGCTTCTCTTTAATTCAGCTCTGTATGCTAGAGGGGGAAAAAAAGAACCTCCTGGCCACGCCCACCCAGCCGGTCATTAGGGCAGAGAACCGGTTGTTACATTTAATAATAATAATAATAAACTTTAATTTATAGACCGCACCCTTTCCTAAACAGGACTCGGGGCGGTGAATCCCACCACTGGTAGACAGATGGTCGTGTGCAAGCGGCAGGCAAGGGTGCATATCCATAACTCCATTTGCGCCCGTTGCTTGCGCAAATGGAGCACGCGTCCACACGCTCACTCACTGCTCACACAAGAGGGGGATGCACACACTCTCCCCCATCACGTCTGCGGCCTGGTTCCAAACTCCTCAAGGGTTGGGGACTTGCCCTTCTCACTCTCACTCTCTGCGGCTCTCCTCAGGATTTCTCATTCTTCTTGTACTGTAGTGATTACAAGTGGGCACTTCGCTCCAAGTACGGCCTTAGCCATGTGGTATCAACAGACCAATCAGCTCTCACAAACTCAATGTCCTCTTTACCACCTTTCTCAAATAGGATGGTCACTTAAGAAATCAACTTCTAACCAGGGAACGGAGTTACAACTGATTTTTGGCAGGATTTGGGTTTGGCTAATCTAGAAAAAAAGACTGGGCGGGGGGGGGGGGGGGCAGACATGATAGCAGTATTCCGGTATTTGAGGGTGTTGCCGCCAAGAAGAGGGGATCGATTTATTTTCCAAAGCACCAGAGGGCAGGACATGAAACCATGGATGGAAACGAACGAAGGAGAGAATTGAGGAATTGAGAAGAAATCCCCTAATGGAGAACAATTAACAGCTGAAACAGCTTTTGCCTTCAGAAGTTGTGGGTGCTTCATCGCTGGAGGTATTGAAGAAGAGATTGGACTTGTCTGAAATGGCATAGGGTTTGCTGCTTGAGCAGGGGGTTGGACTAGATGACCTCCAAGGTCCCTTCCAGTTCTACTCTGATTGTTTTTCTGGTTGAAAGTGATAAGGCGGCATAGCAACATGCATAGAATCTTGACTTGAGGCATTCATGCTAAAAGCAATTGGAAACTGACAAGAGTGACAGAACTTTAGTCTAAAATGAAACGAGTTTGACCCTGTGACCCTTGAGGGCATGGACAGGATTATGGGGAGACTCAATGCTGCCACTTTTTTGTACCCGTGTCCCTCTTGGTTAGTGTCGGCTTCCCGGGAAGTGACACGAGGCTGGCTCCAGGCAATTACCAATGCTTCATTGAGAGAGGGGTTCTTTCCCACCGCCTTGAAGGAGGCGGTGGTGAGGCCCCTCCTTAAGAAGCCTTCCCTGGACCCAGCTTCTTTAGCCAGCTATCGTCCAGTCTCCAACCTTCGCTTTGTAGCAAAGGTTGTTGAGAGTCTGGTAGCACATCAGCTTCCCCAGTACCTGGATGAAGCTGTCTACCTGGATCCGTTTCAGTCGGGTTTCAGGCCCGAGTACAGCACGGAGACGGCATTGGTCGCGTTGGTCGCTGATCTCTGGCGGGCCCAGGACAGGGGCTGCTCCTCTGTCCTGGTCCTATTAGACCTCTTGGCGGCTTTCAATACAATCGACCATGGTATCCTACTGTGACGACTCAGGGGGTTGGGAGTGGGGGGCACCGTTTTACGGTGGTTCTCCTCCTACCTGTCGGATCGATCACAGTTCGTGTTGACTGGAGGGCAGAGATCGACCCCGAGGCGCCTCACTTGTGGGGTGCCCCAGGGGTCGGTTCTCTCACCCCTCCTGTTCAACATATATATGAAACTGCTGGGTGAGATCATCCGTGGTTTTGGGGTACGGTATCATCAATATGCTGATGATACCCAACTTTTCATCTCTACCCCAAACCACCCAAACGATGCCCTTGACGTGATGTCCTGACGCCTGGAGGCTGTGCGGATCTGGATGGGGAGGAACAGGCTCAAGCTCAATCCCTCCAAGACTGAGTGGCTGTGGTTTCCGTCATCCCAATTTGTGCATCTTGTTCCATCTTTGATGATAGGGGGAGAAATTTTAGCCCCCTCAGAGAGGGCCCGCAATCTGGGAGTCCTCCTGGACACACGGCTTAGTTTAGAAGAACACCTGACGGCCGTGACGAGAGGGGCCTTTTACCAGGTTCGCCTGGTATGTCAGTTGCGCCCCTTCCTGGATCGGGATGCTCTATGCACAGTCACTCATGCCCTCGTCCTTTCTCGCCTGCACTACTGCAACGCTCTCTACAGGGGGCTGCCCTTGAAGAACAACCGGAGGCTTCAGCTGGTCCAGAGTGCGGCCGTGCGGGTTGTCATGGGGGTACCTAGGTGCTCCCATGTTACACCCCTTTTAGGCGGCCTGCACTGGTTGCCGGTTGTTTTCCGGGTGCGATTCAAGGTACTAATTATGACCTTTAAAGCGCTCCATGGCTTAGGCCCAGGGTACCTGCGAGATCACCTACTGCCACCAGTAGCCTCCCACCGTCCAGTGCGATCCCACAGAGTTGGCCTCCTCAGGGTGCCGTCGGCCAGACAGTGTCGGCTGGTGACCCCCAGGGGGAGCGCCTTCCCTCTGGAATGAGCTGCCCCTGGAGCTTCGCATAATCCCTGACCTCCGGTCCTTCCAACGCGCCCTAAAAAGTTGGCTTTTCCAGCAAGCCGGCCTGGCCTGTTAATTTTATCCAATTTATCCAATTAAATGTTAGTGTTATATTAATTCGGTTTGTTTCTTGGATTGTTTCTAATTTTCTTTTAAGTTTTGTAATACGTGTTTTTTTAAATGCTGTACGCCGCCCTGAGTCCTTTTGGAGAAGGGCGGCATATAAATCCAATAAAACAAACAAACAAACAAACAAACAAACAAACCACAACCTGTGATCTTTGCAGCATTTGCCTTTCTCTGTCACACCTTCCCTTGGCAACCATCTTCCTTAGTGACCATTTCGCTTCCAATTTAAGAAATGGATTGCAGTCGCTAAACGAGGAGAGGATGTGTGTAACTGTTGAGGAAGCGCAAGCTTGCATTGGCTATTTTGGTAGCTGCAGCACACCGTTGGCTCATGCTGAATTCATATTCCAGTAAACCTTAGTGTTTATTACGTATTTTAATTTATTGGCTGCCCAACTCCAGTGGACTCTGGCCAGTGTACCAAACTAAACAAATAATTAAAAACCTCAAAAGATTTTATATATATATATATATATATTACAAACTGGGGATTTCTGGGAGTTGAAATCCATAATGGAGAGTCTCAAGGATGTCAGTCCTTCATTTCTTTGGCCCTAGATCAGGGGTGTCAAACTCAAGGCCCATGGGCTGCAACTGGCCGCAGGGTGCTTAGATCTGGCCAGGGGTGAAACGCTCGGTGGTTTGCTACCAGTTCGCTTTTCTGAGTCTGCAAACGTAAGTAGAACAGCGATGGGGGGGGGGGGGCAGCTGTGCCACAGGATTTCCTGCTTTCTAGCAAATATAATCGTGCGGCGCAGCTGATTCTCGCACAGCTGATCGTTGAAACTTTTTTTTTTAGCATTTTGTTACTATAGGTAGTAAAAAAAAAATGCTTTACAAAGTTTTTAAAAGTTCTGACAATCAGCTCTGCTGTGAATATGAAGAATACCAACAACCTCAGAGAGGACCAAGGACTCTTCGTTTCCACCCTGAACTACAAGCATTCTCCTTTTATTGGAACTGGAAGCAAATACTGTTTCGGGTTAAAAACATTGTAAAATGTTGGCAGGAGGGATGAAAGAGCCACATGTGGCTCCAGAGCCGCAGATTGTCGACCTCCGGGGCTAATCACTCAGCTTCTCCGAAGTCTCGCAAGCCATGGCTTCCAATTGAATCTTGTCTCCACATTCGAAAACACTGATACTTTTGCCCAACGCGTACATTTTCTGGTGGGCCAAGCACGGCGAATGCTGTTTCAACTTCTGACCGTATTCGGGGCATTTAAAGGTCTTCTCCTCCACAGGAACGATGGGGGACTGAATCAGTTTGGGCTGATCTGGGAGGCTACAATCTGCATTTTGATACATCCATCCCCCCAGGTGGACTCGCTGATGGGAAGCCAGGTAAGTGCTCCGGCTGAAGCTATTCCCACACTCGCCGCATTTGTGGGGTTTCTCGCCCGTGTGAATCCTCTGGTGGGAGTTGAGAATCGCCTTCTGACTGAAGCTCTTGCCACACTCCACACAGATGTACGGCTTCTCCCCCGTGTGGATCCTCCGATGCTTGATCAATGTGGACAGGTCGCAGAAGCACTTGCTGCAAAAGGAGCAGCTGTAGGGCTTCTCCCCCGTGTGGATCCTTTGATGGGAGGCCAGGAGGTCGCTACGGATGAAGCTCTTCCCGCACTCCAAGCACTTGTACGGTTTCTCCCCGGTGTGGATTCTCAGGTGGATCTTCAGGCTCGACTTGTAGCTGAAGAATTTCCCGCAAACGTTGCACTTGTATTTTCTCTTTTCATTCGGTTTCTCTTCGGGGAGGGAAGCGTTATGGAATCCCGCTGCTTGGGAAGGCGTACTTTTCTTACACTTCTCCGTGAGGTAATTTCTCCTTGTCCTCTTCAGTGGGCACATCTCTTCCAGTTTTGGTGGCTCAGCTCTGTCAGAGGCAGTTTTCAAAAATCCCCTGCCATTCTCGTTCTGCCGGACACCGCCTGCTGAAATAAAGAAAGGATTGAAGAGGGCAAAAGGCAGAAAACATAAAATACACCAGACAAATGGTTATCCAACATCTTCTTTAAAAAGTTGTGAGTGTTGGAACATTCACAACTTCTGGAGGCAAGCTATTCCACTGATTAATTGTTGTAACTGTCAGGAAATTTCTTCTTAGTTCTAATTTGCTTCTCTCCTTGATTAGTTTTCACCTTCTTGTCCTGCCCTCAGGGGCTTTGGAGAATAGTTTGACTCCCTCTTCTTTGTGGCAGCCCCTGAGATATCGAAGCACTGGTGTGATGTCTCCCTTAGTCCTTCTTTTCATTAAACTAGACATGCCCAGTTCCAGCAACTGTTGTTCATATCTTTTAGCCTCCAGTCCCCTCATCCTCTTTGTTGCTCTTCTCTGCACTCTTTCTAGAGTCTCCACATCTTTTTCACATCGTGGCGATCAAAACTGAATGCCGTATTCCAAGTGTGGCCTTACCAAGGCCTTATAAAGTGGTATGAACACTTCAGGTGATCTTGATTCTATCCTTCTGTTGATGCAGCCTAGAACTGTGTTGGCTTTTTTGGCAGCTGCTGCAGACTGCTGGCTCATATTTAAATGGTTGTCCATTTAAAAATCCCTCTGACAGTTACTACTATTGAGTAAGGTGCCAAATTTTTCTTTTCATTATTCCATGGAAACCCAGGAATCTCTGTTTGTTACTCACCGCATGAATTTCCAGCTTTCTCCTCTTCCTCCAGGAACGGCCTTGGGAAAATCACTCCGCTGTCAGGCGAATCCAGCTCTTCCTTGGCTGAGGGAACAGCGGCTGTGGTTCCCTGCAATGGCAGACAGGATCAAAACATGAAATGGAACTTAGGAACAGGGAAGGCGACGAAATGACAGTTTGCCCCATCGCCTCAGCCTGTCCCACACATTCAGGTAGGGAAGGCATGCGACAGGCCCTGTCAGTTCAAGAATTTTGATTGGCAGGGTCAAAGAAGAGGGCCTTTTATGCCACTGCCCCTGCTTTGGAGAACACCTTCCTCTCAGAGATCAGAAAAAACCCAGGTCTTTTGGCCTTCCGCCAAGGAGTCAAACCCAATCCCTTGCGTGAGGGACACAGGAGACTCGATGTCCATGGAGCTGGCCGGCCCCACGATAACATCTCCCCCCTTCCCCCCCCCCCCCAATTAACATGCACTAACCTCCCCATCTTGGAATTCGTCTTCTGTTGACATTTTTAGAATGTTGTTTTAGAATTTTATTTTATTTTTAAATCCTAAATTATTCTGACTTTAATGTTTAATGTTATTGATTAAATTGTACACTGCCTAGAGCCCCTCCCTGAAGGAGCTGAGCAATTAAGAAGAATGGAATGGAATAAGAAAGAATGGGGGAAGAATGGATTAGTCACGATCAGGAAATTTCTGCCACTCGCATGGAACCATCCCGTCTCCCTCCCACCCCGGTCCAACAAGCAGGAAAGGTTGCTGTGTAGAGCATGGGTGTCAAACTGGATTTCTTTGAGGGCTGGATCAGCATTGTAGCTCTCCTCCGCGAGCTGGCGGGGGTGGGGAGACAGGACGGATGCCTCCTACAGCATCCAGCCGGCCAAAATGGGCCCAAGCCCGCCCCCGAGCTCCGTTTTTGGTCTGGACGGTCTCCTGCAGCACTCTCCTGGCCGAAAACAGGCCCCGTGGGGCCTCCACGTGAGAATACTGCTGGAGGCCGGGGAGGCCGAAAATGGTGCACACAAGAGGTCTCACCAAGGCATCTGCATGGCCAGTCCTTTCCAGGCCAACCCCTCAGGCCAGATTTAACCATCCCGCAGCTGGATCCGGCCCGCAGGCCTTGAGTTTGACACCCCTGTTGCAGAGCATCTGGTGTAAAAACAAGGGGTTTTCTTTTGGGCCTTTGGCTGCCACTTTCTATTATTCTGCTCCCATTTTCCCACAATAGAAAATGCAAAAAACTCTGATTTACTTTTGGATGCTATTTGGAACCCTGACGGACGGGGGGTTTACCTGTTGTTCCCATCTCAAGGACTCTCTTTGCATCCAGAGGAAATCCTCGGCCAGGGCCACCGCCTGAGCGCAGCAAGCAGGGCCCCTCTCCCGCACCCAGCTCTGGATCTCCGGAGGCAGGACGGTCAGGAACTGTTCCAGGATCAGCAACTCCAGAATCTGCTCCTTGGAGTGTCTCTCCACCTTCAGCCACTGACGGCACAGCGCCTGCAGCCGGTTGTAAACCCCGCGTGGCCCCTCGGCCTCCTGGTAGCGGAAACGCCGGAAGTGCTGGCGTTGCTTCTCCCGGCTCAGGGCATCCCGGTGCAAGATGGCTGCTTTCACTTTCCCGTAATCCTGCCGGTCTCGAGACTCCAGGTTACTGAAAGCTTGTTCGGCTTCTCCGCGGAGGGCAGGCAAAAGCCGGGCTGCCCACTCTTTCCGGGGCCACTGACAGGCCTCAGCCACTTGTTCGAAGGAGGCCAGGAAACCCTTGGGGTTGTCCCAGGGAGTGGGCTCCTCTGGACCCTGGCTGCCCCCCCATCCAGAGTGCAGAGAGCCTGCGGTTATGATCAGGTCTTGCCAGTGTTGGGGTAACTCCGCGTCCGTCTGTAGCATCTCCGCTCCCAGTTTCTTGGGGAAAAATTCCCACATGCGTTTTGCCTGGACCTCACTCAAGGCGCTCAGTGTGGCCATCACCTTCTCCCTTTTGCCTCTTCTCCTAAATTTCTTTCCCAAACTGGCTCGGTCAGTGAAGTAATTGCTTTTCCAAAAGGTTGACGTTCTTTTTCCCTACAGGACAGAGAAGATGGGAGAAATGGGGAAAAAGACAATCCAACAATTAGCTTTTTAATCATTTTGTCATCAGAGTTGGAAGGGACCATGGAGGTCTTCTAATCCAACCCCCTGCTCAAGCAAGAGTCCCTATATTGCACATTTCTGAGTGCCCAAGCAGATTGGTCCCCTGTCCAAAAGCAAACAAATCCTTGCATATAAAATGCAAATCTGTCAAGGGTCGGGGGAATGTATCCTTAGAGATGAGAACATGGGAACAGTGAACAAGCAGGATGGCGAGGGATTTTTGGGAGTCTACTCGTCTGCCTGGAATTCACACTGTATATCGGACATTAATACAATGGAGCGAGTCCAGAGGTATTTCACAAGAAGAGTCCTCCACTCCTCCGCTCACAACAGAATCCCTTATGCCACCAGGCTCGAAATTTTGGCCTTGGATAACCTGGAACTACATCGCCTATGGTCTGATCTAAGCATAGTACACAAAATTGTCTGCTACAACGTCCTACCTGTCAACAATTAATTCAGCTTCAACTGCAACAATACATGGGCAAACAATAGATACAAAGTCAAGGTAAACCACAGAAAATACGACTTCAGCAACAGAGTGGTCAACGCCTGGAATGCTCTACTTGACTCCGTTGTTACATCCTCAAACCCTCACAGGTTTCAATCTCAAACTGACTAGTATGGACCTCATCCCTTTCCTAAGAGGTCTATAAAGGGGGCATGCATAAGCGCACCATCATGTCTACCGTCCCTATCCTACTGTCCCCATTTATTTGTACTCATTTCATGGGCTCATGTCCATGTTTATATTTATACCTGCTATCTTGTACATGCTTGACAAACTAAATAAATAAAAATAAATAAATATCTTAAAATTTTCCAAGGTTGAAAAACACTGTTAGGAAGTAAGAAGCATTCAGGAGACCCAGCCTCTGGGTACTTCAACTCGAGAACTCAGGATTAACCTTCCTTCCTTTCTTTCCTTCCTTCCTCTCTTTCTTACCTTCTTTTTATCTCTTTCTCTCTCATGCTAAACTAACTTTCAAGGTTTGGGTGTGTGTGGGGGGGGGGGAGGAGAAGGAATGGAAGGAGGAAGTGCTAAACTGCCCTCCTCAGCTACCATTCAAAAGGCAATGCTGATAGTCCTCGACTTACGACCACAATTGAGCCACAAATGTCTGTTGCTAAGCGAGGCATTTGTTAAACGAGCTTCGTCCCATTTTAGGACTTTTCCAACCGCCATTGTTAAAGGGAATCACTGCCGCTCTTAAATTAGTAAATTGGATCTGGTTTACCCCCCCTGACTTTGCTCGTCCAAAAGTGGTGAACTGCAAACCGTCATCCATACGAGTCGGGGTTGCCCGGTATCGGAATTTTGATCGCATGACCCTGGGGAATGCCGCAGGGGTCATCATCACCATGAAAAACGGTCGTAAGTCACCTTTTCAACTGGCTTTGAACAGTCACTAAATGAACTATTGTAAGTTGAGGACTGGGTCTATTTCGGGGTGGTGGTGGGTGCAACTCGCAAGCCATTTGTCAACAACAGACCCCCCCCCCGAGGACCCAATACAGATGCCCTTAGTCCTCGCCCCAAGAAAAATTAAACAGTCCCCCCCCCAAAAAAAATCCCAGACCAAACTTGGAGGCAAACTCCTTAACGGAGAAGCAAGGACGGGGTGCGTTGCCCACTAGACCGGCCCTTCCGACGTGCACACGGAAAGGGGAGGGCGACCCAATCCGGGTTTCGTTTAGCCGTCGTGGGAACTCGCCCCAACTGGGAAGGCGGCAGCTTGGAAAGAGCCGCCAAACACCCTCCTGCTGACGCCAGCTCTGGGATACAGCCTCGCCCATCATCCCCGGCCAAGCCGTCTGATGATTGCTGGAGTCCTGTCCCTCTGACTTTCTAACGCCCTCCTCCCGCTTAAAAGACTCGCCTTCGCCCGGCCAGGAAAGAGGCGGCTCTCGCCCAGCGTCCTCCGAGAGGGAAAAGTCGCTTGCCGGACCCCGAAACTGCAGCTGATCCCGGGGGAGAAGAGGAAGGAGGGGCCAGAGCGGCTCCACACCCCCACATTATCCCAGGAAGGAAACAGGAGACGGAAAAGGCGGGGAGAGGCCTTATAGGGGCATCTCTAGGAATCCTGTCTCGTTCTTCCTCCCTCCCTAGGGTTTCCCCACTTGCGGCATTTTGGGCGGCTGGGCAACTTCTGGGCGTCCGACAAAGCTGCTCCTAGGCTCCGCTCCGGCCAGGTGGGGCTCCCGCTCTCCCTCGGGCTGCCAGGAGGGCTTCTCCCCGCCAGGAGGAAGGTAGCCCCGAGTCGGTGCCAGGAGGGAGGTGCGGGTGGACGCGGGGCTGGACGGGGAGCCTCTGGGCAAAGGGGGGGAAGCGTCGCCCCACGGAGGGAAAGGGGGCTTCTCCTCCAAGGGTTTAAGGGGGGGGGATTATTGGGTGGCTGAAAGAAATGCCCGCCCTTCTCTCTCCAATGGGGGGTGGAGGGTTTTTCTGTAGGGGAAGAAAAAGGGTTCAAATGGCTTGGATTGAGTTGAATCTTTTCCCAAGGCAGAAAAGATCCACTTTCTTTCGCCTTTATTTAAATGGTAGAGAATGAATGAAGGTTCTTTGCTTTTATCCTAGTGTTTTAATTGTTTTGTTTCTGCAAAGCTTGGTAGAATCTGAAAAAAAATCATTCTTTGCCCAGTTTTGTTTTGAAGGGATGTGTCAGTTGTGGGTTTTATCCATCAGAATAGGGCGGCAAGGGACCTCAAGCAGGAGTCCCTATACCATTTCGGACCGGTGGCTGTCCCTTCTTTTCTTAAAAGACTCCCGTGTTGTAGCAGCCACAACCTCTGCAAACCAGTTGCTCCACTGATTAATTGTCCTCCCTGTTAGGAAGGTTCTCCTTAATTCCAGCTTGCTTCTCTCCTTGATTAGCTTCCATCCAATATTTCTCGTCCTGCTTGGAGAATAGGCTGACATCTTCTTCATTCTGGCAGCCCCTCAAATACAGGAATAGCTATCATGTCACCCCCAATCCTTCTTTTCTAGTCTAGACTAACCATTCTTGTCAAAGAAGGAAAAAAGATTGGTTTGGCATGATCTGTTTTAACAAACCCATAATAGCTTTTATTTATCACATTGTCTCTAGATGTTCGAAGATCTGTGTTTTTATTATTCTTTCCAGTATCTTCCCAGATATTGATGTTGGGCTGAATGGTTTGTAGTTTCCAGGGTCTCCCACCCCCCTTTCTTGTAAATGGGAACCATAATCTGCTCTCTTCAGATTCATTGTTGTCTTATTGGTCTCCAGGTGCAGTAGAAGAAAGGGGTATAACTCCATGGGTTGGATTATTTCTCTTCCATCTTTGATTTTTGCTTCAGGGAGATAACATACCTGCCTAGATCGACTATAGTTTCTGTTACCCTAGGAATTGAATCACCTGTCACTGACAGTCATCTTCTTTCCCTAAGAAATGCCAGGATATTTTCTTCCTGCTGCAGAAATGCGGGATTTTGCCTCTTTTTTTAGAAACTATTGCTCTTTTCTGGGTGGCTGCATATTTCCTTCCAGGGGGAGAACATGACAGCGATTGTTCAGTTCCAGAGGGGCTTCCTTGGAGTGGAGGAGGATACATAGAATGGGATTTGCTCTCGGTTGTTGTTTCCTTCTAGAAGTGATAGGCTTCCATCGGTCTTCCTCTTTAGGTCCATATATACTAGGGTCAATTTTTTTTAATGGAAGGTGTTTGTTCCCTGTTGTGTTCAAACTGCATTGCTGGCCCCAATCAATGTATTTGCATCCTCCCTTAACTATAAAGCAACAATAGGAAGCCATTCTAGGAGGAAGAACATATTCAATCTGTGCTGGCCCAAAGAACAGTGTCCATGAATACCTGCATGGGTTGTACTCTGTACACAATTAGCTCCACTTGGAACATATAAATCCTATGAGGGGTCTTTGCAGTTTCTCTCATCTCATGTATAATCATTGCACTCCTTCCCTCCTGTGGAAAAGGAAAAGGCAGGGATCCTCCCCAGTTCAGACAGGCAAATGGGCAGGGGTGGGTGGGGCGCAGAGGGCAACAGGGACTGGGTCAGCCATCCCTCTCATCATACTAAGAAAAGGGGAGGGGAGGTCAGCTCCACAGGGGGCATCCCAGCATTGCTTTGATCCTGGGGGGAAGGAGTAGAGGCCTTGGGGGGGCTATTGTTTGGGCTATTTGGAGAGCTGAAAAAAATAAATCTTCCTCTCTCCTTCACTTCTTTTATCTTCATCCTGCAGGTGCCACCAGGAAATCCTTTGGACAAAGTTCTGCTTGCAGGATCCAATCTGGGTCAGTCACCAGGACCAGAGGTTTCGTCTTCTCAGCTTTCGGACTCATGCTGGAGCCCCTCCTCCTGCCCATCTTCCAACCTTTTGGGCAAAGTTCTGCTTGTTCGAATTTCCTCTGATAGAAATCCCTGGAAGTGAGCAGCCCCTCGGGACTATGCAGAGGGGGGAACACTTTTCCCAAAAGTCCCCCAAGAGGAATCAGGGAAGACTCTTCAAATGCTCAGTTTGCGGGAAATCCTTTGCTTACCGGTCCCTCCTTTTGATCCACCAGAAGCTGCACACAGGGAATGGATCCCACTTGTGTTTCCTTTGTGGAAAATCCTTTCCTGGAGTGTGGAGCTTTGCCAAACATCTCCGGAGCCACCCTGGACTGAAGCCTTACAAATGCGGAGAGTGCGGGGAGCGTTTTGCTAAAGGCTCGGACCTTGGAGCGCATCAGGGAATCCACCAGGGAAAGAGATCTCAGGAGTCCTGGAAGCGCTGGGGAAGATTTCCTGAGAGACGGCGTCTCTCTAGGCCTCAGAACAGCCCGACTGAAGAGAGGCCCTGCAAGTGTGTGCAATGTGGGATGTGCTTTTCCCAAAACTCAGAGCTGCTTAAACATCAGCAAATCCATACCGGAGGGAAACCTTATCAATGTCTGGAGTGTGGGAAATCTTTCCATTATCTGCAATGGTTTAGAAAACATGAGAAAATTCACACAGCTCAGAGTCCTTATAAATGCCTAGAATGTGGGAAGTGTTTCACTCAGAGCAAATCTCTTTGGCAACATAATAAAACACACACAAAGGACGAAAGCACAACGTGCCTAGAATGTGGGAAATTTTTTTCAAACAAATATTGCATGCTGAGACATCAGAGAATTCACACTGGGGAAAAACCCTATGAATGCCAAGAATGTGAGAGATGTTTTGGTGAAAAGTCAAGTCTAATTCAACACCAGAGAATTCACACTGGGGACAGACCCTATCAATGCCCAGAATGTGGGAAAAGATTTGTCATTTCTTCTAACCTTAAGAGACATCAAATGACGCACAGGGGAGAAAAACTCTATAAATGTAATGATTGTAATAAATGTTTTTCTGTTAAGGAAACTCTTTTTCAACATCAGAGAATCCATACAGGGGTGAAGCCTTATATGTGCATCGAGTGTGGAACATTTTTCCGTACAGTACAAATCCTCAAAAATCATCAGAACGTTCACAGGGGGGAAAAAAAGTTCAAATGTTTAGAATGTGGGAAAACATTTGCTTATGCATCATCCCTTAGAAATCACTGCCAAGCCCACACGGGTGAGAAATGCTACAAATGCCCTGTTTGTGAGAAATCTTTTACCCGGAAAAATACACTTTGGCTGCATCAGAGTAGCCACTTAGAGAAGCAGTATAAATGTCCAGAGTGTGAGAAAACTTTTCGTTGCAAATATTATCTTAGAAAACATGAGAGGATTCACAAAGGAGAGATGCCTTCCAAGAAAAATGAAATGTGCCCAGAATGTGGGAGATGTTTTAGCACAAAGTCACAGCTAAATAAACATCAGAGAATTCACACCGGAGAAAGACCCCATCAATGCCCAGACTGTGGGAGATGTTTTGTACAGAAGGGAAACCTAATTCGACACCAGAGACTTCACATTAAAGACAGACCCTATCGATGCTCAGAATGTGAGAAACGTTTTGTGGATACTGCTGAACTTCGGAGACATCAGAAGGTGCACACAGGGGAGAGGCCCTATATATGTGGGGAGTGTGGGAAAAGTTTTCTCACAGCAACACCACTTCGGATTCATCTGAGAATCCACACGGGGGAGAAGCCATACCTATGTGTGGAGTGTGGGAAAGGTTTTCCCAGAAAAGACTACCTTGGAAGGCATCAAAAGGTCCATTCACGAGTGAAGCTGTAGAGATGCACAGCATGTGGTAATGTTTTGTTCAAAAGGGAGACAGGAGAAGAATGACATGGAAAAAGGCCCTGATGGTAGAACAGTTTTTCATGGTTGTTCAACCCTTAGAAGCCACGTAAGAGATCATAAAGGGGAGAAAAATTAGAAACTCTTAGATCGTGGGAGAGCATTTTCTTTTCAATTGTCCCTTAAAAATCAAACTCAAATCCATATAACAAATGATGCCGTTTAAATGATTGAAGTGTGATGTATCAGGGCTTAGAATGTGGCAAAGTTTTTTATCTGATCAGCAGATCTTCAGATGTACATGAAAATCCACACAGGAGGAAAACGTTGCAGGTGTGAGTAACATGAGAATTCTTTTCCTTGCCAATTGGAGCCTCTTGCCTCCTGGAGTTTGTCCATTAAAATGTCCTCCTTGGAAATTTTCTTCGCTAAGTTAAATTTTGTTATAATCTTTAGAACGAATTAATTCTAAGACGTGAATATGAAAATCTGATGTGAGTGTGGAAACCTAACATCTAATGTGAAATTGTTGGGAACCGTATAAGGACTTCTTATACGGGAAGGTGGGACTAGAAGTCTACTCCTCTCTTATTCTGTAGTAGGTCCCTTCTAGCCCTTTGATTCTAAGAATTTGAAAAGAAAAAGGGAAATGGATGAAAAGAAAAAGGAGGGTTCATTTAGTGTCCATTCAAAGTTACAGTGGCACTGAAAAAAGTGACTTATGACCATGTCTCAGCAACCCCATAGTCATGTGATCAAAATTCAGGTGCTTGACCACTGACTCACATTTATGACGGTTGCAGTGTCCCAGGGTCACCTGATCCCCTTTTGTGACCTTTTGACAAGCAACGTGAAGGGTGAAGTCAGGGTGTTTCACTTAACAAGTGTGGGAAGAAAGGTCGTAAAATGGGGAAAACTCACTAAAGTGTTTCACTTGACAACAGAAATTTTGGGTTCAATGGTGGTCGTAAGTAGAGGACTATCTCTAGATGATAAATTGAGAGTTCTTAGAACAGGAACACGGAGAAGACAAGGTGAAGACAAAAGAATGTGGAGATGTTTTGATGAAAAGTCACACCTAATTTAAACATCAGAGGCTTCACACCCGAGAGAGACCCTATCAATGCCCAGAAGGTGAGAATAGATTTGTGGATTCTTCTGAACTACGGAGACACCAGGAGGGGCAGGAAGGAGGCCCTATAAATGTGGGGAGTGTGGGAAAAGTTTTATCCGAAAACAAAACCTTAGAAATCATCAGGCTGGAAGGAAGCCATCCAGATGCATAGAGCAGTGGTGGCTTCCTGCGGTTTTGCTGATTGTGCGTGCGCACTTTAAAGAAACTTGCTCTGAAAGCAAGGAAAACAGCTGAGGAGCAGCAATTCAATCTGCCCCCCCCCCATCAGCTGGGCTTCAGAAGCTGAAATAGAGGTAGGTCTAACCCAGGGGCTGGTGGGGGAGGGCCCCTTTTTCTTTTTTTAAATGTATTTTTTATTTTTGCATTTAAAATAGTGCTGCACAGCGAAGCCATTATGGCCATACAATCATAGTATATGTACATAATCTCATCCATTAGCTGTCAGTCTACTTAGTACACTATCTATCCTTCTATACAATTATTTACAGTTTGTTCCAGTCTTGTCACCTTGTCTTCTACCAATAATAAAATCTGTTCCAAACATCATAGTATTCTGACTCCCCTTTATTTTTTAATTCTAGGGTGAGCCTTATCTGCTCCCGCACAGGCCAAGATTTCCCTAATGATGTCTAATTCTGATGGGATACTTCCTTTTTTCCAATACTGCGCATGGGTTATTCACACCACTGTCAATACATGGATAACTAAATGAAGCACATCCTTCTTAGACCCCTCTGGTTTTATACCTAGGAGGAAAATTTCTGGTTTGAACAGAATTTGATCTCCCACCATTTGTTCCAGCCATAATTGTACCATTCTCCAATATCTTTTTGCTTTGTTGCATGTCCACCACATATGGAAAAAGGTGCCTGGTGTTTTCTTGCCCTTCCAACAATTTGGGGTCAAATTTTTAAACATTTCAGAGAGCTGTGCTGGGGGAAGTTGCCATGTGTAGAACATTTTGTACAGAATTTCCTTGTAGGTCGTGGCCATTGTGCAGCGTCGCCAGCTGCATTAGGGAGGGCTCATACATGAGATGAAATAACAGGATGACAGCAAAGTTTCCTTGAGATGATATGAGCCCCGAATGTGTTCTGGAGCCTGCTTTTATTAAGTCAGAAGGCATTCAAAAAGTTTCCGTTATACATCGTGTGATTACATGATTGGTTACCTGCTTGTGGCAGGGCAGAACTAAACAGGTTAGCATACAGCCATATAATTGGTTAAAGCTTTCCATAGGATGTGGTTTTTTCTCTCCTGTCCGGAGTTCTCTGGACAGGCTCTGTGGTTAGCATTTCTTGCATAAACAGCAGGTGTTGAAGCATAGCAAAGGATGTGGTTTTCTATGTCGTTAGGCTACCTTGACCATTGCAAAAGATCCCAACATCTCCTCCTTTCTTTTTTTATTTCAATGGAAAGGCTGTGGCGGTTGGAGCCGGAGTGTGGCCCAGGCCCCTCCGGGCCCGAGATTCACTATCACTCACTGACCACTGGACACAAGGTCAAGTCCTCCGACTCAGCCTGTATCGTTGACCTTACCCTGATGTTTTTCTGAGGAGATGTTTGTATGGTTTGCAAAGTGAGCTAAAGGATTGACTCATCCTCTTCACTCACGATGAAATTATTTGACACCTCATCCTGAGGTATGGGTTGGTAGGTCCCTCTGCTTTCGAGGTCCCAGAGGGTATTCTGGGATTGCAACAGCATGGTCTGCAATGAATCTATTCTAGATGTAATAAATGTAGAAAAGCGATTAAATAAGCATGGACCAATTGTGCACACTAATACAAGCAAAATTAATGGTCCTATAAGAGCACTTAGCAAAGTTTCCAAACCATCCTTGTTGATCTTCCCTCTCCTGTTTTCATTTATTCAGGCCTTCTCTGAGTTTTGTCATAGAGTCCTGTACTATGCCAGAGTGGTCTGCATAAAAACAACATTCTTCCCTTAAGGCCATACATAACCCCCCCTTCTTTTTAAAAATAAATAAATCGAGTCCTCTTCTGTTTTGCAAAACCACTTCTGAGAGGGAGGTTAAAGATTGTCATGTTAGGCAAAGTATTGTTAGGAATACAGTCATGTGGATGTAACTTGGGATGGAATTGGCAAACATGGCGATCCGGAATTCACAAGGAGTAGCCTGGGAGTATAAAGTCACACATCAATGGTTGCAGACTCAGGAGACGAGGAGGCTGGCAGCGGAGATGGGTGGGGTGCTGGTGCAAAGTAAGGCCGGATACAGCGACCAGGAACCCACAAGACTTTGTCAGGCAGTTGGACTGCTGCGTAGCCTCTTCCCCAGGTGATGAGATCAGCGGGCCCTCTCCAGGCAGGATCTGGGAGTTGGCGATACCAAACCTGAGGGCGGGGGAAAGAGAGGGAGGGGGAAGAAAAATGCCTTGTGGCAGCAGAGGAGGCAGGAGTGCCAGTCAAGTTTAAAAAATTCAAGGAAAATAAGCATAAGTTCAAAATGTTTTGCACCGTTGGGAGGTTAGGGAGGTTTTTCCCTTTTTTGTCAATGTGTCTGTCTAATGCATGTTTTAAGGTTTGGTTAGCCCTTTCAACCAAGGCTTGACCTTGGCTGTTATAGGGAATGCCAAACTTATGAGTGATTCCCCATTTCGAACAAAAGTCAGCAAAGGCACTGCTGGTATAAGCAGGGCCATTGTCAGTTTTGAGTTCATTTGGACGTCCCAGCGATGCAAAGGTACGAATACAATGAGTAATAACATGCTTGGTGGATTCACCCCTTTGGGGTGAAGCCA
Source organism: Natrix helvetica (assembly GCF_964273705.1). Classification (NCBI taxonomy): domain Eukaryota; kingdom Metazoa; phylum Chordata; class Lepidosauria; order Squamata; family Natricidae; genus Natrix; species Natrix helvetica. Next base: position 360,303,804 of record NC_138548.1, on the reverse strand, counting down.
TGATGAACCCAGAAAAAGTATCAATAGATACGTGAATATACTTCCATGGGGAAAAGGAAGGATATTGGGTAACATCCATTTGCCAAATTTGACAACATTCAGTTCCTCTGGGATTGACACCCATAGGAATGGAATGAGACTGTTTACTACAAGTAGGACATTGTTGTAAAATTGCTGAGGCTTCGGCAGCAGTGATGCCAAATTGTCTAATGAGAGCCTTTTTGTTTTGATGAAAGTATGAATGACTTTCCCAAGGAGTGGGAGAGGTAAGAGGAAAGACAATTGTAGACGCAGAAGCAGCAGTGGCAGCTGCATCAGCACGGTCATTGCCTTCCTGGATGATGCCAGGAAAAGGTTGATGACTTCTAATGTGAGAAACATGAAATGGATTTGATCTAGTATTGATAAAACATTGTAAAGCTAAAAATAATGACATCAAAGAAGATTCAATAGAAGGAGATAAATAAGACATGTAGACGGAAGAAATAACTTGGAAAACATACAAACTATCTACTATAAGATTAAAGGGTTGATGTTGAAAGTGTTGAAAGGCCAATAAGGAAGCAGCTAATTCAGACCGTTGAGCAGAAGTTTGTTCAGATGTGGTTTTAATTATCCATTCACCATCCTGCTGCCAAGTGCATGCACCAAACTGCTTGCTTCCATCAGCAAAGACAGTGACTGCATTAGCAAAGGGAACAGGTGAGTAGGGGGAGGACCACTGAAAAGGTACAGTTTTTGGTTTGGAGCTTCTTTGTAGATTGTTCCTGTTTGCACCGCCCCCAAGGGCGTGGCACTAAGCCTTGAAATGACCAGGTTTCCCACAATTAAAACAATTTACAGTAGGGCGGGAAGAAGCAGATGAAGAAGAAGCAGAGGAAGAAGAAGCAGGAAAAGCGCCATGTTGTTGCAACACAGCAGCAAGAGCCCCCATCTTGTGGTCAGTTGTACCCACGATGCAACAAGCCTAAAGGAAATCAGCTAAAGTAACCCTGGGACGATTTGCTATAGGTTGAAGAACCTTTTGACAATCCCTATTAGTATTTTCATAAGCCAATTTCAGAGAAAGTTCCTCATTATCAATTTGTCTTTCTAGATTTCCTTGTAAACTGAGCTGGATTCAAACAAAAATGTTATTCACTCTCTCTGACTACATATTGTAATTTCTAAGTCATCTCTGTAAGAATTCCTAATAGGGCAGCAACTAGCGCTGCCGACAGACAAACAAACAAACAATCAACAGATCAATAAACAAATAAACAAACAAACGTGCCATCTGTTAAGTATGCAAAGTGCACGCAAACATAAAAACATAAAAGAGAAAAAAAACAGCTTCAAAAATAAAACAAACAATCTAAATAAGGTAATTTGAGTCAATATTAAAATTTTCCAAAAAGCAAAGTTGAATTAAAACTTCAGATGCAGACATCAGATATCACCCTTTACCCCGCCTTTCTGAGGCTGAGACGTCAGGGAGAGAAAAGGAAAAAAAAATGGTGAAAAAAAACACAGCCCCCCTCCTCCTGCCTTCTCACCAGGGGCAAAGAGGGGGGTGAGAGGAAGGGAAAAAAATTGTTTTTAAAACGACAGGCTCCCTTTTCGGGGAAGACGGAGAAAAATATTTTCTCATTATTCATTTAAAACACCTCTTTTAGCAAAACAACACACTCTGCTTTTTAACCTTACATTTCAGGCATCCAATACTGACTACATACGCACCCATTCACACCTATAGTTTCATTTCTTTTGCAATAAATCAGTCATTAAATTTATTTCAATGAACTAGCTTACCCCCAAAGCAGTGAAAACTCAGGCAGTAGTTTTAATCACAAAAGTGAAATAGGGCCCTTAACGACTACTATCTGTGTCAGACTGCCTCAAGGCGAAAGCACGTCCATTTTGCTGGCCAGCAATTAATTAATTAAATCACATTAATTTTACACACTATCATTATAGATGCAAAGAACAGTAAGTTAAAGGAAATTGAATGCACAGCGGGGAAGGATTGCAAAAGCAAAAGTCAGGAAAGGGGAAGCAAAAGTTGTATTTTAAAACTGATACAATTTACAATCCGTAGACACATAAATCATTTTTGTACTAGGGTTTTGATCCCTGATGAAAGAGAGGGCGAGATGTTACAGACATGCCCCTCCTTGGATTTTTACACTCTCTTTTAAAATAACGCTTTTCTTGAGGTTTGCTGTCTTGTAATAAAGCACAAGTCATTGCAGAATTGTACGGGGGAGGTGCGACACCTACTGGCTTAGAAGGTGAATTAGGATCATATTTATGATGAACAACTAAACATTCCATAATTATGCGCCAATTAATCACTATTTGAATAGGTGCTCTAGGAGATTGATGCAAATATTCCCCCAATTTGATCCATGTAGAGATTTTTAAAGTCCCTTTCTCAGGGTAAAATGGAAATTTTTGCCAAATGTAAGTTAACAAATTCCTAATCTCCTTTTTTTTTTGTGTGTGTGTGGTAATTTTTTACCACTTTGAGAGGCGATCTTAGAAGTAGCATCGATTAATTCCCCCAATTCCTTCAAATGACCTATTTGAGGTTGGGAAAACTTTCCACCCATAACTCACGAGATCCTGTCGTCTTTCAGATGGACGATGCGCGGCCTTCCTCAGCGATGAGAATGGGCAGTTCGATCTAACGGCTTCTTCGCAAAGAAATCACGTCGGGGTCACCAAAATGCAGCGTCGCCAGCTGCATTAGGGAGGGCTCATACATGAGATGAAATAACAGGATGACAGCAAAGTTTCCTTGAGATGATATGAGCCCCGAATGTGTTCTGGAGCCTGCTTTTATTAAGTCAGAAGGCATTCAAAAAGTTTCCGTTATACATCGTGTGATTACATGATTGGTTACCTGCTTGTGGCAGGGCAGAACTAAACAGGTTAGCATACAGCCATATAATTGGTTAAAGCTTTCCATAGGATGTGGTTTTTTCTCTCCTGTCCGGAGTTCTCTGGACAGGCTCTGTGGTTAGCATTTCTTGCATAAACAGCAGGTGTTGAAGCATAGCAAAGGATGTGGTTTTCTATGTCGTTAGGCTACCTTGACCATTGCAAAAGATCCCAACACCAGTGACGTGCAGTCAGGTGAGGCAAGTGAGGCACAGCCTCACCACTCTCAGCATGAAAAAAAAAAGTAAAAGGAAAAAGCTGAGCTAGTTACTGCCTCACCGTGGATGACTCTGCTTAACTGTTAAAAAAAGCTGGAAAAGGTACGTGTGGGATGGAGGGAGGGGGAGGAATTCAAACTTCATCCTCCTGGTGCTGTGCAGGGCTTTGGGCAAAGGCTGGAGGGAAGGACCCTGGCTCGCTTGTGCTCTCCCTCCCCAAGAGTAGTTTGATTGCAGGCAGAGCCACGTTGTGGGGCCAGTGTGTGTGCTACAGCATGGCTCTTTGCCTGGCTTCCTGCCTCCTCCTGTGGTCTCCTCACTGGTGCTCTCCCTCCCCAAGTGTAGTGACTTCCTCCCCAGGCCCCCATTCATTTCTCTCTCACACACACACAGCTGGATAAAACTATATAAAAATCTAGCCCAGCTTCACTGATTACAAGTTTGAAAAGGCAACGTGGCTCCGCCTGCAATCAAACTATACTTGGGGAGGGAGAGCACAAGCGAGCACTGAGGAGACCACAGGAGGAGGCAGGAAGCCAGGCAAAGAGCCATGTTGTATTACACACACTTCCCCCCAGCCTCTTTCTTTTGGAAGGCTCAGATCAGCTCCCCTCCGGCTTCTCTGCCTCTCCTCTCACCCCAGCCTGCCAGCAGGAGGTGGTGGGTGGGCTTTATTGTGTTCCAGGCATTTCCCACCCAGACAGCAGGCTGCATTTGCAATGGTGGAGGTGTTTGGGAAAGGCAGCAGGGGAATGGGGGGGATGACAGAGGAGCTGCTTTCAAGCCACTGGAAAAGATATCCAATCCAACTTTTGTGTCTGTGGGGGTTTGTTTGAGAGTGAGTGAGAGAGGGAAGGGGTAGGAGAGATAGTCCAATCCAACTTCTCTGTGTGTGTGTGTGTGAGAGAGAGAGAGAGGGGGGGGGAGGAAGGGAGAGAGGGAGGAAGGAGGGGAAGGAGAAGAAAAAGAAAAAGAAAGAAGGAGCAAAGGAGAAAAACAAATGCTGTCGCTTTAAATTGGAACTGAGCATGCCTGGCTGTGGAATTCTGGGAGTTGAAGTCCACAAGTCTAAAAATATTTGAAACCCAGCACTGTGTCAGTGCCTCACCAGTCATAAACCTCACCGCACGTCACTGCCCAACACCATTGTTCATTTCCAATTGAGTGTCCAAAGTCTTTCCCATTTAGCCAATTCAACATTGCAACCAAAATTTTTCACCCAGGCAGCCATAGTTTCCTTATCATGTTCTTCCTCAAGTTTACATTCAAGCAGATATCTGTACAACATTTAATCAAAATTTTGATGAAAGTGGGTGGGCCCACTTTCAAAGCAACAGAACCGGTTTGCTCTCTGCTTGATGGGAGAGCTACCGGTTCGGGAGAAATGGTGCAAACCGGTAGAAACCCAACACTGGCATAGAATGCGATCAAGTTTTGCTCAAAAGCGACACATCTGAAAAATGACATGGGAAAATCCCCACTATGCCCTGATTGTGGAACAGTGTCCAATAGTGGATCAACCCCTGAAAATCATATAGAAGTTTAGAAGCTTTCTTAAATTTTAAGAAGAAAGGAGAAAGAACTGAAAAAAAGGAAGTGAGGGAAAAACAAAATTGAAGAGGGCAGAGAAAAAGTGGAAAAAGCTATAGAGAGAAAACTTTCTTCACTAAAGGTAAAATCCTAAGTACCAATAATTCTTTAAATTGGAATAAACCATAACAGAGAGTACTTTTATCATTATAAACATGCAAATCCATAAAGTGAAACGGGACAGAGAATATCATGGCTACCATCATTCTGGTCTTATGATTCTGTCCATTCTAGCCTACATCAACAGAGTGAGAATTCCAGAACTCTTCTGGGTTTCCCTTTGTGATTCAGCCTCTCTTGAAGACCTGATATCCGTCTTGACCCCAATATCATTTTTCTTTCCAAAACAGGCAAGGCAAAGTCTCATGAAAATTAGCTCCTGTTCCCAGGGCTTTCTTTGCAACCCTCCAAGCGTTTCAAACCGTAAATTTATGAACATTTTTAAACATTCCAGGTTGGGCTAAAGTTCATCTCTGAGGTTTTGTTCATTTTGTATCACGATACAAAAAGGTGTTAAAACTAGAAAAGGATGCAGGATGAAGAGCAAGAAAGATAAATATGGGAATGGAGGCTACAGCATAAGAGGAAAGGTTGCTGATTACATCCAGTCCAAGGGAGAGAAATAGGAGTGACAGGATGGTGACCCCCCCACACACACATATACAACCCCTCCCCAGGCTCCGGAGGCTTTCCTGAAGGCTGGAGAAGGCGAACAATGAGCTGGCCGCAGAGCTGACAACTGGGATGCAACCAAATATGGCTCCATATGGCACCTGTGACACATGTGACATCCCTCCCCCTGTTCCATGCATGCACGCAGGGCTTTCTTGGAGCCTGGGGAGGGCGTAATCAGTTGACACAGGTTCACCATCACGGGCATAGGATCTCTTGCTGGAGGGGGGGTTGAGTTTGAGGACCTCCAGGTTCCCTTCCAAGTCAGTTTTCACACCTGTCACACCCATCAGTGGCCAGAATGTGAGAAAGGATTTGTGGACTCTGCTGAACTTCGGAGACACCAGAAGAGGCACACGGGGCAAACCAGGATGAAAGCAAAGCTTACGGGATGTTCTTTCCTGATGCCCAGAAATGCACAATAAGGGAAACATGTCGCCCCTTTTCTACAATTGGCAAATAGCCCTCCCATTAAAGCCTCTGGTCCACGTGTCTCATCCACTTGCAGTTTCGATGCCGCATTTCCCCACAACCCACCCGGGAAGAGGCGCCCCTGAGTGGAGACGGAGCTCCTTGGGAAGGGATGAAAGGCAGGGAATTCAACTTTCGCCCTTTGCACCTGGTGGGAGGAGGAGGGGGGGTTTCCTTCCTTCCACCTCCACAGGGCCGCCTCTGCTGCAGGGAGACCGGCCGGGGGCAATGAATGGATGGAGGGCTTGGCTGACTTCCAAGGCTGGAAGGGAATCCTCGTTTAATGTCGGCCTGTGTCCCTGCGGAAGCCACGAGCTCCCTACTACGGAGCCCATCCTCCCCAACCGTCTCAGCCTTGCTAGGTGCCGGATGGGGGATCCCAGCGCCCGGTGTCTCCTCCAAGTCCACCCCAAACTTCGGGGGAAGGAGGGAGCGGGTATCCCCGGTCGCCTCTTCCCAATCCTGGGTGATGGGGGGGGTGGGGAGAGGGAGGGGAAGGCTCGGGGCCCTTCTGGACTCCGCCCGGCTGGGAAAGAGGCGGCTCTCGCCCAGCGTCCTCCGAGGGGGGAGCGGCGCTTGCCGGACCCCGAAACTGCAGCTGATCAAGGAGGAGAAGAGGAAGGAGGGGCTAGAGCGACTCCCCCACTCTCTCAGGGGGGAATGGGGACCGGAAAGGGCGGGGAGAAGCATCCGTGGGGCCTCTCTAGGAACCTACTCTCGGTCTCCCTCTCCACCTTGTATGGGAGCTGAATTTCGGGTAGTTTTGCTGCCCTTTTCGCCACTTGCGGCATTTTGGGCGGCTGGGCAACTTCTGGGCGTCCGGCAAGGCTGCTCCTGGGCCCCGCTCCGGCCAGGTGGGGCTCCCGCTCTCCCTCGGGCTGCCAGGAGGGCTTCTCCCCGCCAGGAGGAAGGTAGCCCCGAGTCGGTGCCAGGAGGGAGGTGCGGGTGGACGCGGGGCTGGACGGGGAGCCTCTGGGCAAAGGGGGGGAAGCGTCGCCCCACGGAGGGAAAGGGGGCTTCTCCTCCAAGGGTTTAAGGGGGGGGGATTATTGGGTGGCTGAAAGAAATGCCCGCCCTTCTCTCTCCAATGGGGGGTGGAGGGTTTTTCTGTAGGGAAAGAAAAAGGGTTCAAATGGCTTGGATTGAGTTGAATCTTTTCCCAAGGCAGAAAAGATCCACTTTCTTTCGCCTTTATTTAAATGGTAGAGAATGAATATTCTTTGCTTTAAAAAAATATTTTCAAACATACAAAATGCACACAAACAAAACTTAGACATAAACTACATTTACACAATATATTAGAACTTCATGTTCCTTCTTATAGCAGTTTCAAATCGGTTCAATTCTCCTTATGTTATTTCCCCTTCTAATATATTTGAGTTTCACCATTTTTAACCCTCTTATTTTACTTATCTATCTGATATATTGGGTGATTACCTCTAATAAGTTTAAGCTCTCTTGAGTGCATATATACAGTACATGTTGATCCTCCTTAACTTCTATTTATGGTCTTTAATGGCTTCTTTCATTGACCTTTGTTTCTTTCCTATCTCCACCTATACCATTTTTCCCATATCTGATAATATTCTGTCTCTTCCCTGAATTTCTTTTGTTAATTTTTCCATTTCGGCACAAATTTCGCCATTTGGCTGTCTGGGTGTTATATAGTTTTTCTATCATTTTTGTAAATTTTTCTCCAAATTTCATCCTATCTAATTGAGTTGTTATAAACTTCCAGATTACATTGTCGAATATTTTTTCTGCATCAAGAAAAACCAGTAACGGAGATCACTTCCAGTCACTGAAGGCGACGGACGTTGTTGTCCGCTGTTTGTCTCTCTGGTGGGCTCCTTTTAGGAGCATAGGGAGCCTCGGAGGGGCCACCTGACGCAGGGCGGCTTGGTGTAACCCCCCGGATTCAGCGGCAGCTGACGGGAGTGTTTGCAGCCTCGCCCCAGGAGCCGGGGAACGGAGTGGGGGGCATGGAACAGCATTTGGCTGTCTGCCCTTTCGCTGAATGGGCTCCGGGTGGAAGGAGTTGATTAAGGAGGAGCAGCTGGAATGCGGATGGCAAGAGATCCATCTGCTTAATGATCGTTGATGGATAAGCAGCAGACTATTGTAAATTCGTGTTCAATCTATTTGAAGCTGGAAGATTAGAGGGCGGTTTCTCTTTCTCTTCACCTCCCTTGGATAAAGCGGCATTTGAACTATCTGTCTCTCTATTGGAATGGAGAGAGAATAAAGGCTGACTTGTCACCTGTTTTAACTATGTGACAAAGATTCATATCACAACTGCAAGAGGTGATTGCTGAGCTGTTTTCTTAAAGGAAAAAAAAACTTTATGGAAATCTTTGTTCTTCTCCCTGTGAAAGGAGGAGCCAAGATGGCTCCCCTCCGTCTTCGTTTTTGTACTTACAAATGAAGTCTGCCTTTTGAAACTACCTTTGAAAAAATCTCTGACATTGTATTATTACCCCCCATGAAGGACCTCTCCTGTTATATGGCCTTCCTGGATTTTGATTATTTGACTTTCCCCTTTCTGGTGTGCCACCGTGCCTTGGAACTGTGATGGAGAACTAACTTTTCACCTTCGGATTTGCCTGCCTCCTTGGATCGGCACAGCTGCACACTCCACTGACGCCATTTCTTTTGTAAAAGATTTATACCATCTCTGAACTCAGATAACTAGGGCCCAAAAAACCTGCTAACGGGCAAGTCATTCTTGGCTCCCACATCTGCCACCTCCAGCCCAAGTATGCATCAGACAAAAATTACTTCATTGTTACAACAAGAAGGGACTTGAGAGAGCTCAAAAGACTTATCCATTACTCAAATGTTTCAGGAAATTATGAGGGGTCAAAATGAGTTGAAAAAGGGAGATCACTTCCGGTTCCTGCTGGCGACGGACGTGCTGTCTGCCACTCGTCTCCTCGGTTGGCTCCATAAGGAGCACAGGGGGCCTTGGAGGGATCCCCTGCCGAAGGGCAGCTCGCTGAAAGCCCCTGGAAGCAGCGGCAGCCGGCAGGGGTGTTTTCAGCCTTGCCTAGGAGCCGGGGAGCGGAGGGGGGGTTGGGAAAGCTTCAGGCTGTCCGCCCTTTCACCGAATGGGCTCCGGGAGGAAGGAGTTTATCCAAGGAAGAGCGGCTGAATGCTACTGGTGGGGAAGCCATCCTGATCTCCTTAATCGTCATTAAAGGATAAGCAGCAGAGTACTGTAAGTTCGTGTTCAACTTATTTGAAACTGAAGATTTTAGTGGGGTGTTTTTTCTCTTTAACCCCCCCCTCGGATTTAGCGGCATTTGAACTATCTCTCTCTCTATTGGAATGGAGAGAGAACAAAGGCTGACTCGTCACTTGAACTAACTATGTGAGAAAGATCGCTATCACAATTGCAAGAGATGATTGCTGAGCTGTCTTTTTTTAAAAACTTTATGGAGATCTCCGTTCTTCTCCCTGTGAAAGGAGGGGCTAAGATGGCTCCCTTCCGTCTTTGTTTTTGCACTTATAAATGAAGTCTGCCTTTTGAAACTAGCTTCGGGGAAAAAAAACCTCTGGTATTGTTTTATTACCCTCTCTGAGGGAGACTGGGACCTCTCCTGTTACGTGGTCTACCTGGACTTTGATTATTTGACTTTCCCCTTTTTGGTGTGCCTCTGTGTCTTGGAACAGTGAAGGAGAATTAACTCTTTGCTTTCGGATTTGCCTGCCTCCTTGGACCGGCACAGCTGCGCAATCCGCTGACGCCATTTTCTTTGTAAAAGACTTATATACATCTCTGAACTTAAACAAATGGGGCCTAAGAAACCACCAACGGGCAAGTCATTTTCAGCTCCTGTGTCTGCCACCTCCAGTCCAAGCATGCAGCAAACGAAAATTACTTCATTGTTACAACAAGAAGGGTCTGGAGAGAGCCCAAAAGAGCTATCTGTTACCCAAATGTTTCAAGAAATTATGAGGGGTCAAAATGAGTTGAAATAGGAGGTGACAGATCTCAAAGAAGAACTTCGACATGTACAACACCATATAACAGAAAACGAACAAAGAATTAATGTGTTGGAGGAGGTGGCGGCTGGGCTGGGGGAGGGGGTTAAGGCAGTCCGGAAGGGGAATTTAGAATTGGAAAATTTTATGGCAAAGATAGAACTTGAAAGAATGTCCTTTTTTTCTCAGATTCCAGAAATTACCAGAGACAGAAAATGAAGATCTTAAGGATATTATGAGTACAATTTTAGCAGAATATATTAAGAGAGACAAAGAACAGTTGTGGTGGGATGTGGATCTTGTTTACAGGATTAATTCAGCATATGCTAGAACACATAATGTTCCAAGGGAGGTACGTGTTAAATTTCTTAGGAGGACCACGAGGGATGAGGTGCTACGGGCTCAAAGGGGGGACCACTATAAGAGAGAAAAGGAGACAGTACTCCTCCTTATGAAAGAAATTATATAATAAAGGAGTTTGGTTTAGATGATTATTGCCAGAGGGAATGTTGATCTTTTGGGAGGGAAACAGAATTAGAATTAATACAGTGGGGGAGGCAGAAGCCTTCATTAAAAAACACAGTTGTCTCCTAGAGGATGAAAATGTGGGAGGTAGTGAAAAAGGTAGTAATGTACAAGATATGAAGGAGGAGGGGCTGTGGCTCCATCTGGGGACAGGGAGGAGGGAGCAATATCGAAAAGGCTCAGGTCACAAAAATAAATGCATTTGAAATATTATTGTAATTGTTGATATACTAGAAAGTGATAAAAAATAGATGATTGAACACATGGTTGATATAATGTAGAATAAGATTCTGTTTTTGCTTATCTTTTATACGTTGTCTTTAACATTGTTAAAACTGTAAGATTTGGAAGGATTTCTACCACTAGCACCGGAGCTGCCAAAATTTTCTATGTACCCTTTTACCTTTCCCCATAAGTGTTTAAAATTTAAATAAAAGAATTTAATAAAATTCTTTAAAAAAGAAAAGAAAAGAAAAACCAGTAGCAATTGCTTTTCCGGATGCACCTCATAATATTCTAATATATCTAGGATGACTCTCGTACTATTTTTAATGTGTGTAAGATAAAAATCCATTTTGATCATTCATTTAGCACTTGTTTAATTCCTCCTGCCATAATTGCTGCAAATAATTTATAATCGGAATTCAATAGTGAAATTGGTCTATAGTTTTGAATTTCTTGTAAGTTAGCTGCTTCTTTAGGGATGAGCGATATTACTTCCGTCCCTGATTCAAGCATCTTGGCTTTTTCTAAAACTTCATTAAACATTTCCAATCCTAGTTCTTCCAATATTATTTGATTATATTTGTATAATTCCACCGGGATTCCATCTGGTCCTGGGGTTTTATTCTTCTGGTTTTTCAGGACTAATTCTACTTCTGCTGTCGTTATTGGCCTCTTTATCGCCTCCCTTTGTTCTTTCGAGATTGGATTTTTCTTTTCTTGGTTTAAAGATTGTTTTATCTTAGTTTCCTCCATACTATCTTGCGCGTATAATTTTGTGAAATATTTTTGAATAATTTGCTTCTTCCGATTTATGTTGAAAATTTCCTTTGTCATCTTTTAGTTGATATATCATTCTTTTTTCTCTTTCATTTTTCAGTCTCTATGTCAGCCATCGTCCGGGTTTGTTGGCTTGTTGAATGTAATTTTGTATGGCCGCTTAAATTTTCTGTGCTAATTCTTTTTGGGTTATTGAATTAATCTTATGTTTTATCATCCCTCTTTTTTGTTTTTTAATTGTATTCTTTGGGTCTTTCTGTAATTCAGCTTCAGCTTCACTAAGTTCTTTTTGCATACGTTCTTGTTGATCTTTTTGTTTTCTGCTTTTTCTTGTTATATAGGTGATCGTGAGGCCTCTAATGTACAGTATGCTTTCATGGTATCCCAGAGATTTTGCATTGAGGTGTCTTCTTTTTTGTTCGTTCTAAGAAATAATTTTAATTCTTTCTCTAGCATTTGAGTGTATTCTGTTTCTTTTACGGTATCTGGGTTCATCATCCATCTTTTCTTCTTTTTTGGCCTTTCCATTTTAATCTTGTTAGGTTATGATCCGCCCACTTATTTGTTTCAATTTTGATTTCCTCTAATTAGTTATGTAGTCCAAATGATGTCCAAGCAATATCTATTCTCGACCAAGACTGATGCGGATTGGAATAGAAGGTATACTGCTTTCTTGTTTTGTGCATTTCTCTCCAAATACTGTGTAGTTTACATTCCGCGCCATCTCGGAAAAGGATTTTCTATATGCTAAACATAACACTTTTTGTAATGCCAATAAACCAGGTCGATGGCTAGCATATATGTTAAGAAAAAAACAAAGATTCCATAATATAGAAAAAGTACAATATAAAGGGAAAGATGTTTTTCAACAGGATATGATTAAAAAGACTTTTTTAGAACTTTACACCAGACTGTGTGCTGGCGACAAAATGCAAGGGTCAGATATAGACCGATATTTGGAGAAAGAGAAAATTCCTATACTTACAGATGAGCAAAGGGGAAGATTGAATCAACTTGTAACTGCAGAGGAAATCCTCCTGGCAATTAAGCAGTCAAAAATCGGCAAAGCGCCTGGCACAGATGGCCTGACAGCAGTTTATTATAAAAAGTTACAACTAGAAATGATAGAACCTCTTAGGGAACTATTTAATAAAATTCAAATGGAAGGCAGGGTCCCACCATCTTGGAAAACAGCTTTTATTTCATTGATTCCAAAAGAGGAACAGGATCTTACCCAGCCAAAAAACTACAGGCCTATTTCATTACTTAATACAGACTACAAAATTTTTGCTAAAATATTGGTAAATAGTTTAATGCCAATTGCGCAACAAACGATTCACAATGATCAGTCTGGTTTTAAAAAGGAAGGCAAATGAAAAGTAATGTAAGACAAATCATTAATATAATGGAATACTTGGGAAAATATAACCAAGTCCCGGCAGTGCTTCTATTCTTAGATGCGGAGAAAGCATTCGACCAAGTCAGTTGGCAATTTTTAATAAAAATACTACAAAAGATGCAGTTCGGAGAGCATTTCATGCAATCTATCAAAGCAATATACCAGAAACAGACAACACAAATTATAGTTAATGGAGGCTTAACAGAATCTTTTAAAATTTAAAAAGTAACAAGACAGAGGTGTCCCTTGTCTCCATTATTGTTTATCTTAACCCTGGAATTGTTATTGAACAGAATACGTGGGTCTGACGAACTACAAGGAATGAAGATTAGGCACTACGAATATAGAGTGAGAGCATTTGCGGATGACTTGGTTGTAACTTTAACTCAGCCAGGGGAATCAGTTATAGGTCTAATGAATATAATTAACCAATATGGTCAAGTATCTGGGTTCAAAGTAAATCTAGGGAAGACAAAGATGATAGCTAAAAATATGACTACGAACTAAAAAAAAAAAGAATTAGAAAAAAAAAAGAATTAGAAAGAGTAACAGGATGTGAGATAGTTTTTACTAGATTAAATATTTAGGAATTTATATTACAACCTCAAATGGGAAATTATATAAGTACAATTATGAACCATTATGGCATAAAATACAGATAGAAATGAATAAATGGAAAAAAACTACAATTGTCTTTGTTGGGAAGGATAGCAGCAGTTAAAATGAATGTTTTGCCCAAGTTTCTATTCTTCTTTCAAATGATACCAATACTTTAAAAAGATGCAAATTTGGATGAATGGCAGAAAGGTATTAACAACTTTGTTTGGGCAGGAAAGAAACAGAGAATAAAACTTAAAATAATGCAAGATATACGTGAAAGAGGAGGCTTAAAAATGCCTAACTTAAAATTATACTATGAAGCAGCAGTTTTAGCAATAATTAGCAATTGGATTAACCTAACAGAGGATAGAATATTGAGGGTTATGATTTGTTATATGGCTGGCATGCTTATTTAATATACAACAAGAAGGCCGACAAGATCTTTAAAAGTCACATTTTAAAGAATGCCTGTGTGTTTGGAAAAAATATCAATATAGGTTAAACGACAAAATACCTATGTGGGGGTGCCCAGACATGCTATAGAGAATATAAGTATAGAACAAAAACAAGATCAAACTACATATGCAGAACTCTTTGAATACATTAAGAAATGAAAGGGTAATTTAAACCTGGTTCCAGTATGGTCAGTTACAGGCTAGATGGAAAAAAGACCAGAAATCCAGTATTATTCAAAATGAGGATAACTTGATAAAACAAATCAGGGACCAGGGTCAAATGCACATAAAAAGGTTGTATAATGTATTGATAGAAATAGACTCAGAAACAGAATTAGTTAAAGATTGTATGATAAAATGGGCACAAAATTTTGAAGAACCAATAATGATGGAAACATGGGAAGAGATTTGGGTAAGAAATGTAAAATTTACACAAGCTCAGAACTTGAGAGAGAATTTCTACAAGATGTTGTACAGATGGCATTTAGATCCAAAAAGGCTAGCCTGTATGTATCCGAACCTACAATCTAAATGTTGGAGATGTGACTGTGCTGGTGCCACTTACTACCATATTTGGTGGACTTGTAAAAAAGTTAAAGCATTTTGGATAAAAATATGGTGGGTTATTCAAAATATTTTGAAAAAGAGGATAAAGTTCACACCCCGGTTGTTTTTGTTAGGCATAGTTTCAGATTGTACTGTCATAGAGAGTAATCTGATCTTGAACCTAACGACGGCAGCAAGATTGTTGGTGGCGCAATATTAGAATAAGGAAGAGTTGCCTACTATCCAAGAATGGATGTTAAAAGTAGTAAACTTACAATACAATACAATACAATAGTAGAGTTGGAAGGGACCTTGGAGGTCTTCTAGTCCAACCCCCTGCCTAGGCAGGAAACCCTATACCGTTTCAGACAAATAGCTATCCAACATCTTCTTAAAGACTTCCAGTGTTGGGGCATTCACAACTTCTGGAGGCAAGCTGTTCCACTGATTAATTGTTCTCACTGTCAGGAAATTTCTCCTCAGTTCTAAGTTGCTTCTCTCCTTGATTAGTTTCCACCCATTGCTTCTTGTTCTACCCTCAGGTGCTTTGGAGAATAGTTTGACTCCCTCTTCTTTGTGGCAACCTCTGAGATATTGGAATAATGCTATCATGTCTCCCCTAGTCCTTCTTTCTCTTAAGCTAAACATACCCAGTTCCTGCAACCGTTCTTCATATGTTTTAGTCTCCAGTCCCCTAATCATCTTTGTTGCTCTTCTCTGCACTCTTTCTAGAGTCTCCACATCTTTTTTACATCGTGGCGACCAGAACTGAATGCAGTATTCCAAGTGTGGCCTTACCAAGGCATTATAAAGTGGTATTAACACTTCACGTGATCTTGATTCTATCCCTCTGTTGATGCAGCCTAGAACTGTGTTGGCTTTTTTGGCAGCTGCTGCACACTGCTGGCTCATATTTAAATGGTTGTCCACTAGGACTCCAAGATCCCTTTCACAGTTACTACTACTGAGTAAGGTATCACCTATACTGTACCTGTGCATTCCGTTTTTGTTGCCTAAATGTAGAACCTTACTCTTTTCACCATTGAATTTCATTTCATTAGATAGTGCCCAATGTTCAAGTTTGTCAAGATCCTTCTGTATCTTAAGCCTATCTTCTGGAGTGTTGGCTATTCCTGCCAGCTTGGTATCATCTGCAAATTTGATGAGTTCCCCATTTATTCCCTCATCCAAATCATTGATGAAGATGTTGAAGAGTACTGGGCCTAAAACAGAGCCTTGGGGTACTCCACTGCATACTTCCCTCCATGTAGATGCAGTTCCATTGAGAACTACACGTTGAGTGCGGTTGGTCAGCCAGTTACCAATCCATCTGGTGGTGATGCTGTCTAACCCACATTCTTCTACTTTATCTAGTAGTAGGTTATGGTCTACCTTATCAAAAGCCTTACTGAAGTCCAAGTAAACTATATCAACGGCATTCCTCTGGTCCACTAATTTTGTCACATTATCAAAGAATGCAATAAGATTAGTCTGGCATGATCTGTTTTTGACAAATCCATGTTGGCTTTTGGCTATTACTTTGTTTGCTTCTAGGTGTTCGCAAATTCGTTGCTTGATTATTTTTTCCAGAATCTTTCCTGGTATTGAGGTTAGGCTGATAGGTCTGTAGTTTCCTGGATCTAATTTTTTCCCTTTTTTGAAGATGGGAACCACATCAGCTCTTTTCCAGTCCTCTGGTAGTTCCCCGGTGTTCCAGGATCTCTGAAAGATATAATTCAGTGGTTCTGAGATCTCGTCTGCTAGTTCCTTCAGAACTCTGGGGTGTAATCCATCCGGTCCTGGTGATTTGAACTCATCTAGGGTAGACAGGTGCTCACTTACCATTTTCTTCCCTATTTCAATTTGTGTTCCTAATTTTGTGGTGCTGCTTTTGATAGGTTGGACTGTTTTATCCCTTTGTGTAAAGACAGATGCAAAACATGAGTTAAATAGTTCTGCTTTCTCCCTGTTGCTTGTCACCTTCTTGCCACTTCCTCCTAGCAATGGACCAATTGTTTCCTTAACTTTTTTCTTGTTTTTAACATGTTGGAAGAAGCTTTTTTTGTTAATTTTTACTTTTGTGGCAAGCCTTTCTTCATTGTGAGCCTTAGCTTTCCTCACTTCATCTTTACAGGCTCGGGCTATTTGCTGATATTCTGCCTTAGTTATGTCCCCCTCCTTCCACTTTTTATACTTACTTTTTTTGTCTTTCAGTTTGTCAGATAGTTGTTTATGCAGCCATGCTGGTTTCTTTTGGGAGCTGTTGTTTTTCTTCTTCATTGGTATTGTGTTAGACTGGGCTTTTCTAATCTCATTTTTCAAAATTTCCCAAGCTTCTTGAGTTGTTTTCCCCTCGAGGATTCTCATCCATGGAATTTTTCCCAAGCTCTCTCTAAGTTTATTGAAATTAGCTTTCTTAAAGTCCAAGACTCTAGTTTGACTTTGTTCTACTACTTGTGTTTGGATAATGTTGAATTCCAATATTGCATGGTCACTTGCCCCCAGGTTTCCTATGGCTTCAACACCTTCTATCATTTCCTCTCTGTTAGTGAGAATTAAGTCCAGTATGGCTGATCCCCTTGTTTCCTTCTCTACTTTTTGGAAAACAAAGTTGTCTGCTAGGTTTGTTAGGAACCTGTTGGATCTTCCACTTGGTGCAGAGTTTGTTTCCCAGTTGATGTCAGGGTAGTTAAAATCTCCCATTACTATTGTGGTGTGCTTCCTACATACCTTAGTTAGCTGACTAGCAAAAAGTTCATCTTCTTCCTCTGCTTGGTTGGGTGGCCTGTAGTATAGACCTATGGCAATGTCATTTCCCCCACAACCTTTAATATTGACCCAAATGCATTCAAGATAGTTCTCATTATTGTTGTGCTCTATTTCTGTAGAGACGTAGTTATTTCTTATATATAGTGCAACTCCACCTCCTCTTTTATTTGGTCTATTTCTTTTAAATAATTTAAATCCTTCTAGCTGTATGTTCCATTTGTCAGTTTCATCCCACCAAGTTTCTGTAATGGCAATAATATCATATCTGCCCTCTTTTACTTGAATTTCTAATTCTCCCTGTTTATTCCTCATACTCTGTGCATTGGTATATAGACATTTGAGTCCATTTTGATTGACCTTGTGTTTACTGTCTACATAACCTGTATTATGCCTGACTGCCCCTATTTTCTTGCCACTTGTGTGATTCATGCACATGGTATGACAATCACTATTACATGCTTGGTTTTGCTTGACAGCAGGAGTGATAATCTTACCCACACACACATCTATGTTACATGCATTTATAACCCTATGAATTTTAGTTTGCTGGGGACAGAGATGTTCTGTATCTATTAATTCTCTGTCCCCGCTCTTCAGTTTAAATGTTTATCAAGAAAATCTGTGAATTTAATGCCAAGTAACTCAGTTCCTTTCTTGGATGGGTGCAACCCATCTCTTTTGTACAGTTTTTCATTGGACCAGCTACAGGCTTCATGACTAATAAAACCAAAGCCTTCCCTTTTACACCACTCCTTTAGCCAAACATTAAACTCTGCTACACGCTGGCCCTTCCCTTTTTGTTCCTTATATACAGGTAAAACCTCTGAAAAGATAAGCCTACAACCTATACTATTAAGTTCATACCCCAAGTTCTGGAAATCATTCTGCACAGAAAGTACATCTTTCTGGGATAGATCATTAGTGCCAAGATGTATAATAGCATCAACGTCACAGTCCTTACTTGCATTCTTGACTATCTTAAGAATACGCCTCTTGTCTCTGCTGGCAGTAGCACCTGGCAGACACCTGACCTCTTTTAAAACCTCCTTATCCTCTCCTAAATTAACATCTCTTACGATTGAATCACCAACCAGAAGGTGACTTCTCTTTTTACATACCTTGATCTTCTTCTGCGACTGATGTGTGATACCTGGTTCCCCTTTTCGCCTTTCCGAAGAAAGTTCTTCGTTTTGGACCACGATCCCCTGCTTATTTGAGTCATCATTATCACAACTGCCTTGACCTATCTCTTTAGTGTCCCCATTAAGGTCAGCAAGGGCACTATATCTGTTTTGCTGGGTCACAGCAAAAGCTTTGTGTTTATGGTTCACAGCTCTCAACCTGCCAGATCCCACAGTTGTCCAGACAGCTCTTCTCCTGCAAGATCTTTGTGGTAGAGGGGGCTGATAGTGTGGCTTCACCATAGAGTGGAATGGCTGACGTAGACACCTAGTTTCTGCTTGGAGAGCACAGATTACAGATTCTAGATAGGTAATCTGCCTATGTAGACTCGTAATTTGTTTACAAAGGGGACAGTATCCAAATTTGAAAAGAGTACTGCGAAAGACAGGTGCAAAACAGCTATTACATTGAACTAAGCCAGTCATTTTGAAATAAATAAAATCACAATCTCAAACACACTAATCCAGAATGTATTATTGCTATTTTGGTTTATAGATATATGATTCGCGCGCCGTTCTCTCCAGCAGCTCCAATCCTAGCTTCAGGAAGGTTCAAATGATATGGAGTTTAAGGGCCCCCACCTCAGTGTCTTTGTCTTGTGACTCACCCCCTCCTTCTTTCCAGCAGCTCCAATCCTAGCTTCAGGAAGGTTCAAATGATATGGAGTTTAAGGGCCCCCACCTCAGTGTCTTTGTCTTGTGACTCACCCCCTCCTTCTCTCCAGCAGCTCCAATCCTAGCTTCAGGAAGGTTCAAATGATATGGAGTTTAAGGGCCCCCACCTCAGTGTCTTTGTCTTGTGACTCACCCCCTCCTTCTCTCCAGCAGCTCCAATCCTAGCTTCAGGAAGGTTCAAATGATATGGAGTTTAAGGGTCCCCACCTCAGTGTCTTTGTCTTGTGACTCACCCCCTCCTTCTCTCCAGCAGCTCCAATCCTAGCTTCAGGAAGGTTCAAATGATATGGAGTTTAAGGGCCCCCACCTCAGTGTCTTTGTCTTGTGACTCACCCCCTCCTTCTCTCCAGCAGCTCCAATCCTAGCTTCAGGAAGGTTCAAATGATATGGAGTTTAAGGGCCCCCACCTCAGTGTCTTTGTCTTGTGACTCACCCCCTCCTTCTCTCCAGCAGCTCCAATCCTAGCTTCAGGAAGGTTCAAATGATATGGAGTTTAAGGGCCCCCACCTCAGTGTCTTTGTCTTGTGACTCACCCCCTCCTTCTCTCCAGCAGCTCCAATCCTAGCTTCAGGAAGGTTCAAATGATATGGAGTTTAAGGGTCCCCACCTCAGTGTCTTTGTCTTGTGACTCACCCCCTCCTTCTCTCCAGCAGCTCCAATCCTAGCTTCAGGAAGGTTCAAATGAAATGACTTAGCAGAGATGGCCAAAATTTCAGCGTATTTGAAGGATCATTTGGATGAGAAGTACAAGCTGGACTGGAGAAGATGGATTGACTATATTCAAAACAAATACCGGACTAAAAAAATTCAGTTAGTTTATGAATGAAGGCATAAGGAATGCTACAATTTATTCAAACTTAGTTTAATAAAAGGGGAGTTAAAGCACAAGAATAGTAACATGTTAAAATTAGTTAGCTTATGTTAGCGTATGGTTGGTAAATGTTTATACCCTGTATTTTGCTCTGGGAGGGAGGGGGGAGGAAGGGGGGGAAGAGGGGAGGGTAAGGGGGGTGATAATTGTAAAATTTATTAAAAGTTTAAGAAAAAACGATCTGTTTTTATATTGTTTCTAATTCAATCATTAGAATCGACTATAGTTTCTGTTCCCCTAGGAATTGAATCACCTGTCACCGAAAATCACTGTGGGATTTTGCCTCTTTTTTTAGAAACTATTGCTCTTTTCTGGGTGGCTGCATATTTCCTTCCAGGGGGAGAACATGACAGCAATTGTTCAGTTCCAGAGGGGCTTCCTTGGAGTGGAGGAGGATACATAGAAGGGGATTTGCTCTCGGTTGTTGTTTCCTTCTAAAAGTGATAGGCTCCCATCGGTCTTCCTCTTTACGTCCATATATACTAGGGTCAATTTTTTTAAAATGGAAGCTGTTTGTTCCCTGTTGTGTTCAAACTGCATTGCTGGCCCCAATCAATGTATTTGCATCCTCCCTTAACTATAAAGCAACAATAGGAAGCCATTCTAGGAGGAAGAACATATTCAATCTGTGCTGGCCCAAAGAACAGGGTGCATGAATACCTACATGGGTTGTACTCTGTACACAATTAGCTCTACCTGGAACATATAAATCCTATGAGGGGTCTTTGCAGTTTCTCTCATATCATGTATAATCATTGCACTCCTTCCCTCCTGTGGAAAAGGAGGCAAATGGGGTGGGGGAGGACAACAGGGACTGTGTCAGCCATCCCTCTCATCATACTAAGAAAAGGGGAGGGGAGGTCAGCTCCACAGGGGGCATCCCAGCATTGCTTTGATCCTGGGGGGGGAGGGAGTAGAGGCCTTGGGGGGGCCTCCAGTGTTCATGTAGGGGTGGGGTTATTGTTTGGGCTATTTGGAGAACTGAAGAAAATAAATTTTCCTTTCTCCTTCACTTCTTTTATCTTCATCCTGCAGGTGCCACCAGAAAAACCTTTGGACAAAGTTTACCTTGCAGGATCCAATCTGGGCCAGTCACTGGGATTAGAGCTTTCGCATTCTCAGACTCATGCTGGAGCCCCTCCTGCTGCCCATCTTCCAACCTTTTGGCCAAAGTTGTGCTGGTTAGAGTTTCATCGGAAAGAAATCCCTGGAAGTGAGCATCCCCTGGAGAATATGCAGAGGGGGGAACACTTTGGCCAAAGGTCCCCCCAGAGGATTCAGGGGAGATTCTCCAAATGCTCCGAGTGTGGGAAATCCTTTGCTTACCGGTCCCTCCTTTTGATCCACCGGAAGCTGCACACGGGAAATGGATCCCACCTGTGTTTCCTTTGTGGAAAATCCTTTCCTGGAGTGTGGAGCTTTGCCAAACATCTCCGGAGACACCCTGGACTGAAGCCTTACAAATGCGGAGAGTGCGGGGAGCGTTTTGCTAAAGGCTCGGACCTTGGAGCCCATCAGCGAATCCACCAGGGAAAGAGATCTCGGGAGTCCTGGAACCGCTGGGGAAGATTTCCTGAGAGACGGCATCTTTCTATGCCTCAGAACAGCCCGACTGAAGAGAAGCCGTGCAAGTGTGTGCAATGTGGGATGTGCTTTTCCCAAAACTCAGAGCTGCTTAAACATCTGCAAATCCACACCAGTGGGAAAGCTTATCAATGTCTGGAGTGTGGAAAATCTTTCCATTATCTGCAATGGTTTAGAAAACATGAGAAAATTCACACAGTGCAGAGTCCTTATAAATGCCTAGAATGTGGGAAGTGTTTCACTCGGAGCTCATCACTTTACAAACATCATAAAACACACACAAAGGACGAAAGCAAAACGTGCCTAGAATGTGGGAAATCTTTTTCCAGCAAATATTGCCTGCTGAAACATCAGAGAATTCACAATGGGGAAAAACCCCATGAATGCCAAGAATGTGGGAGATGTTTTGGTGAAAAGTCAACTCTAATTGGACATCAGAGACTTCACACTGGGGACAGACCCTATCAATGCCCAGAATGTGAGAAAAGATTTGTCAATTCTTCTGAACTTCAGAGACACCAAGGGGCACACAGGGCAGAAAAACTGTACAGACCCCATGAATGTCCAGAATGTGGAATGCATTTTTCCCGAAGGGCAAACCTAATTCGACATACAAAACTTCACACCGGAGAGAGACCATATGAGTGCCCAGAATGTGGGAAATGTTATGTGGAAAAGTCACAGCTAATTCAACATCAGAGAATTCACACCAGGGAGGGACCCCATCGGTGCCAAGAATGTGGGAGATGTTTCAACTGTAAGTCAACTCTAATTCAACACCAGAGAATTCACACTGGGGAAAAACCCCATGAATGCCAAGAATGTGGGAGATGTTTTGGTGAAAAGTCAAGTCTAATTCAACACCAGAGAATTCACACTGGGGACAGACCCTATCAATGCCCAGAATGTGGGAAAAGATTTGTCAATTCATCTCGTCTTCAGAGACATCAAATGACACACACGGGAGAAAAACTCTATAAATGTAATGATTGTGATAAATGTTTTTCTTCTAAGGAAACTCTTGTTCGACATCAGAGTATCCATACAGGGGTGAAGCCCTATATGTGCATCGAGTGTGGAACATTTTTCCGTAGAAGAGAAATCCTCAGAAATCATGAGAACGTTCACAGGGGGGAAAAAAAGTTCAAATGTTTAGAATGTGGGAAAGCATTTGGTCGTTCATCAACCCTTAGAATTCACTGCCAAATCCACACGGGTGAGAACTGCCACAAATGCTCTGTGTGTGAGAAATCTTTTGCCCGGAAAGATACACTTCGGATGCATCTGGAAAGCCACTTAGAGAAGCAATATAAATGTCCAGAGTGTGAGAAAACTTTTCCTTCCAAATATTATCTTAGAAAACATGAGAGGATTCACAAGCCTACGGAGAAAAATGAAAAGTGCCCAGAATGTGGGAGATGTTTTAGCACAAAGTCACAGCTAAATCAACATCAGAGAGTTCACACCGGAGAAAAACCCCATCAATGCCCAGAATGTGGGAGATGTTTTAGCACAAAGTCATACCTAAATCGACATCAGAGAATTCACACCGGAGAAAGACCCAATCAATGCCCAGAATGTGGGAGATGTTTTAGCACAAAATCATACCTAAATCAACATCAGAGAGTTCACACCGGAGAAAAATCCCATCAATGCCCAGAATGTGGGAGATGTTTTGGCTACAAGTCACACCTAATTCGACATCAGAGGCTTCACACTAAAGACAGACCCTATCGATGCACAGAATGTGAGAAAACATTTGTGGAGTCTGCTGAACTTCGGAGACATCAGAAGGGGCACACAGGAGAGAGGCCCTATATATGTGGGGAGTGTGGGAAAAGTTTTCTCACAGCAACACTGCTTCGGGTTCATCTGAGAATCCACACGGGGGAGAAGCCATACCTATGTGTGGAGTGTGGGAAAGGTTTTTCCCAAAAACAACACCTTGGAAAGCATCAAAAAATCCATTCACGAGTGAAGCCGTAGAGATGCACAGCGTGTGGTAATGTTTTGTTCAATAGGGAGACAGGAGAAAAATGACATGGAAAAAGCCCTAATAGGCCCTGATGGTAGAACAGTTTTTCATGGTTGTTCAACCCTTAGAAGCCACGTAAGAGATCATAAAGGGGAGAAAAATTAGAAACTCTTAGATCGTGGGAGAGCATTTTCTTTTCAATCGTCCCTTAAAATTCAAACTTCTTATACGGGAAGGTGGGACAAGAAGTCTACACCTCTGTTATTCTGTAGTAGGTCCCTTCTAGCCCTTTGATTCTAAGAATTTGAAAAGAAAAAGGGAAATGGATGAAATGCAAAAGTAGGGTTCATTTAGTGTCCATTCAAAGTTACAGTGGCACTGAAAAAAGTGACTTATGACCATGTCTCAGCAACCCCATAGTCATGTGATCAAAATTCAGATGCTTGACCAGTGACTCACATTTATGACGGTTGCTGTGTCCCAGGGTCACCTGATCCCCTTTTGCGAATTTTATTGGTTTTTAAACATTTATGGGAAAAGGTAAAGGGGTACATAGAAAATTTTGGCAGCTCCCACGCTAGTGGTAGAAATCCCTCCAAATCTCACAATTTTTACAATATTAAAAACAACGTATAAAAGATAAGCAAAAAACAGAATCTTATTCTACATTGTATCAACCATGTGTTAAATCATTTTTCTCCTTTGTCACTTTCTAGTATATCAACAATTACAAATATTTCAAATATTTTTATTTTTGTGACTTCAGCCTTTTCGATATTGCTCCTTCCTCCCTGTCCCCAGGTGGAGCCACAGCCCCCCCCCTTCATATCTTGTACCTTGCTACCTTTTCACTACCTTCCCTGTGTTCGTCCTCTAGGAGAGAGAAATATTTTTTAATGAAGGCTTCAGCCTCCTACACTGTATTAATTCTAATTCTGTTTCCCTCCCAAAAGATCAGCTATCCCTCTTTCAATAACCATCTAAACCAAACTCCTTTATTGTATAACTTCTTTGATAAGGAGGAATACTTCCTCCTTCTTTCTCTTATCTTTTTCGGAATTTGCTTAACAATGGTGATTTCTTCATCTTTATATTTTAGTGGTCCCTCCTTTTGGGCCCCAAGCACCTCATCCCTTGTGGTCCTCTTGAGAAATTTAACAGGTACCTCCCTTGGAACATTATGACTTCTAGCATATGCTGAATTAATCCTGTAAACCAGATCCATATCCCACAACTGTTCTTTGTCTCTCTTAATGTATTGTGCTAAAATTGTACTCATAATATCCTTAAGGTCTTCACTTTCTTGTCTCTGGTAGGTTCTGGAATCTGAGAAAAAAGGACATTCTTTCAAATTCTATTTTTGCCGTGAAGTTTTCCAATTCTACATTTCCCTTCTGGACTGCCTTAACCTCCTCCCCCAGCCCAGTCGTCCCCTCCTCCAACACAATAATTCTCTGTTTGTTTTCTGAAATATGATGTTGAACACCTCTGAGTTCCCTTTTGTGACTTTTGACAAGCAAAGTGAATGTTTGCTGTTATGTTAAGTCAGATTCACTTAACAACCATGAGACTAGCTATACAACTGCAGTGTTTCCCTTAAAAAGTGTGGGAAGAAAGGTCATAAAATGGGGAAAGCTCACTAAAGTGTTTCACTTGACAACAGAAATTTTGGGTTCAATGGTGGTCGTAAGTAGAGGAGAACCTCTAGATGATAAATTGAGAGTTCTTAGAATAGGAACACGGAGAAGACAAGGTGAAGACAAAAGAATGTGGAGATGTTTTGATGAAAAGTCACACCTAATTTAAACATCAGAGGCTTCAGACCCGAGAGAGACCCTATCAATGCCCAGAAGGTGAGAATAGATTTGTGGATTCTTCTGAACTACGGAGACACCAGGAGGGGCAGGAAGGAGGCCCTATAAATGTGGGGAGTGTGGGAAAAGTTTTATCCGAAAACAAAACCTTAGAAATCATCAGGCTGGAAGGAAGCCATGCAGATGCATAGAGCAGTGGTGGCTTCCTGAGGGTTTGCTGATTGTGCGTGTGCACTTAAGAAACTTGCTCTGAAAGCAAGGAAAACAGCTGATTCAATCTGCCCCCCCCCCCTTGATCAGCTGGGCTTCAGAAGCTGAAATAGAAGTAGGTCTATCCCAGGGGCTGGTGGGGGAGGGCCTCTTTTTCTTTTTTAAAATATATTTTTTATTTTTGCATTTAAAATAGTGCTGCACAGCGAAGCCATTATGGCCATACAATCATAGTATATGTACATAATCTCATCCATTAGCTGTCAGTCTACTTAGTATACTGTCTATCCTTCTATCCAAGTATTTACAGTTTGTTCCAGTCTTGTCACCGTGTCTTCTACCAAT
Source organism: Natrix helvetica (assembly GCF_964273705.1). Lineage (NCBI taxonomy): Eukaryota > Metazoa > Chordata > Lepidosauria > Squamata > Natricidae > Natrix > Natrix helvetica. The sequence goes on along the minus strand of NC_138548.1, from coordinate 360,277,996 downwards.
AATAAAATCTGTTCCAAACTTCATAATATTCCGACTCCCCTTTATTTTTTAATTCTAGGGTGAGCCTTATCCGCTTGCGCACAGGCCAAGATTTCCCTAATGATGTCTAATTCTGATGGGATACTTCCTTTTTTCCAATACTGCGCATGAGTTATTTACACCGCTGTCAATACATGGATAACTAAATAAAGCACATCCTTCTTAGACCCCTCTGGTTTTATACCTAGGAGGGAAATTTCTGGTTTGAACAGAATTTGATCTCCCACCATTTGTTCCAGCCATAATTGTACCATTCTCCAATATCTTTTTGCCTCGTTGCATGTCCACCACATATGGAAAAAGGTGCCTGGTGTTTTCTTGCCCTTCCAACAATTTGGGGCCAAATTTTTAAACATTTCAGAGAGCGGTGCTGGGGGAAGGTGCCATGTGTACAACATTTGTACAGAATTTCCTTGTAGGTCGTGGGCATTTTTCATTTCCAATTGAGTGTCCAAAGTCTTTCCCATTTAGCCAATTCAACATTCACTATGCCCTGAGTGTCCAATAGTGGATCAACCCCTGAAAATCATATAGAAGTTTAGAAGCTTTCTTAAATTTTAGGAAAAGTTAAAGTGCAAGAAAAGAAAGGAGAAAGAACTGAAAAAAAAGGAAGTGAGGGAAAAACAAAATTGAAGAGGGCAGAGAAAAAGTGGAAAAAGCTATAGAGACAAAACTTTCTTCACTAAAGGTAAAATCCTAAGTACCAATAATTCTTTAAATTAGAATAAACCGTAACAGAGAGTACTTTTATCATTATAAACATGTAAATACATAAAGTAAAACGGGACAGAGAATATCATGGCTACCATCATTCTGGTCTTAAGATTCTGTCAATTCTAGCCTACATCAACAAAGTGAGAATTCCAGAACTCTTCTGGGTTTCCCTTTGAGATTCAGCCTCTCTTGAAGACCTGATATCCCTCTTGACCCCAATATCATTTTTCTTTCCAAAAGAGGCAAGTCAAAGTCTCATGAAAATTAGCTCCTCTTCCCAGGGCTTTCTTTGCAACCCTCCAAGCGTTTCAAACCGTAAATTTATGAACATCTTTAAACATTCCAGGTTGGGCTAAAGTTCATCTCTGAGGTTTTGTTCATTTTGTACCATGATACAAAAAAGGTGTTGAAACTAGAAAAGGATGCAAAGAAGGGCGAGAAAGATAAGCAGGGGAATGGAGGCTACAGCATAAGAAGAAAGGTTGCTGATTACGTCCAGTCCAAGGGAGAGAAATGAGTGACAGGATGGTGACCCCCCCCCCACACAGCTTTCACACCTGTGGCTTGGAAAGCGTCATACACCCGCCAGTCACTCCCATCAATGCCCAGAAAGTGAGAAAGGATTTGTGGACTCTGTTGAACTCCGGAGACACCAGAAGAGGCACACGGGGCAAACCACGATGAAAGCAAAGCTTACGGGATGTTCTTTCCTGATGCCCAGAGATGCACAATAAGGGAAACATGACTCCCCTTTTCTACAATTGGCAAATAGCCCTCCCATTAAAGCCCCTGGTCCACGTGTCTCATCCACTTGCAGTTTCGATGCCGCATTTCCCCCCAACCCACCCGGGAAGAGGCGCCCCTGAGTGGAGACGGAGCTCCTTGGGAAGGGATGAAAGGCAGGGAATTCAACTTTCGCCCTTTGCACCTGGTGGGAGGAGGGGGGGGGGTCCTTCCTTCCACCTCCACAGGGCCGCCTCTGCTGCAGGGAGACCGGCCGGCGGGCAATGAATGGATGGAGGGCTTGGCTGACTTCCAAGGCTGGAAGGGAATCCTCGTTTAATGTCGGCCTGTGTCCCTGCGGAAGCCACGAGCTCCCTACTACGGAGCCCATCCTCCCCAGCCGTCTCAGCCTTGCTAGGTGCCGGATGGGGGATCCCAGCGCCCGGTCTCGCCTCCAAGTCCACCCCAAACTTCGGGGGAAGGAGGGAGCGGGGATCCCCGGTCGCCTCTTCCCAATCCTGGGTGATGGGGGGGGGGGAGAGGGAGGGGAAGGCTCGGGGCCCTTCTGGACTCCGCCCGGCTGGGAAAGAGGCGGCTCTCGCCCAGCGTCCTCCGAGGGGGGAGCGGCCCTTGCCGGACCCCGAAACTGCAGCTGATCAAGGAGGAGAAGAGGAAGGAGGTGCTAGAGCGACTCCCCAACTCTCTCAGGAAGGAATGGGGACCGGAAAAGGCGGGGAGAAGCATCCGTGGGGCCTCTCTAGGAACCTACTCTCGGCCTCCCTCTCCACCTTGTATGGGAGCTGAATTTCGGGTAGTTTTGCTGCCCTTTTCCCCACTTGCGGCATTTTGGGCGGCTGGGCAACTTCTGGGCGTCCGGCAAGGCTGCTCCTGGGCCCCGCTCCGGGCAGGTGGGTCTCCCGCTCTCCCTCGGGCTGCCAGGAGGGCTTCTCCCCGCCAGGAGGAAGGTAGCCCCGAGTCGGTGCCAGGAGGGAGGTGCGGGTGGACGCGGGGCTGGACGGGGAGCCTCTGGGCAAAGGGGGGGAAGCGTCGCCCCACGGAGGGAAAGGGGGCTTCTCCTCCAGGGGTTTAAGGGGGGGGGATTATTGGGTGGCTGAAAGAAATGCCCGCCCTTCTCTCTTCAATGGGGGGTGGAGGGTTTTTCTGTAGGGAAAGAAAAAGGGTTCAAATGGCTTGGATTGAGTTGAATGTTTTCCCAAGGCAGAAAAGATCCACTTTCTTTCGCCTTTATTTAAATGGTAGAGAATGAATATTCTTTGCTTTAAAAAATATTTTCAAACATACAAAATGCACACAAACAAAACTTAGACATAAACTACATTTAGACAATATATTGGAACTTCATGTTAAGTTTAAACTCTCTTGAGTGCATATATACAGTACATGTTAATCCTCCTTAACTTCTATTTTTGGCTTTATTGGCTTCTTTCATTGACCTTTGTTTCTTTCCTATCTCCACCTATTCCAGTGATGGCGAACCTTTTTCGCCTCGGGTGCCAAAAGCACATACGTGCACGCTATCACACGAACTCGAGTGCCGACCCACATAACGTAATGTCCCCGCTCACCTGTGTGGACCGCACATTTTTGCACAAGGCTTCCTCGCCACTCCCTGCTCTGGCTGCTTCCCCTTGGATAACACCCAGTGAGGGGAGAAGTTGCTCTGCCACTAACGGGCAGAGATTGGGGTGGGGGTGGGGGGATGCTCAAGTGTGCTCCTGTGTCAAAAAACCTTCCCTTATCATTCTCCTGTGTAAAGATTGGGCCCTTTTTACAATGGCAGGTGTGAGTCCAGTTGCTAAATTCTCCCCTTCTATTAAAGAGGATCCTGGGCACTACAGTCAATAGACAAATGAGGAAGGGAGCTTCTGGCACAGGGGAAAGAAAAGCAGCAAGAAAAGAAGAAAAAGCAGCTTTTTCCCCTCAAGGTGGCTGCTCTGTTCCCCCCCCCTCCCCTGTGCTAGCACAGAGGATCCTGCCTGGTCCCTGCAGTCCAAAGGGAAATGAGGAAGAGACCAATCTGCATAAGGGAAAGACAAGTAGCAAGGAAATAAGGAAAAGCAGCTTTTCCCCCCTCAAGGTGGCTCCTCTGTTGCCCTTTTCTCCATTTCAGCACCACTCCATGGAGCCTGCCCCACCCCCCATCGCCCAGGTCCTTGCTTCTCCCAAGCATTTCTTTGCCTATTTAATTTCCCCTCCGTAGCATTTTTCCATCGTGTTTCTTGCCATTTTGGACAGAAAAACAAAGTTTGTGGGACTAAAAAAAACTCCTTTCAATCAATCAATTCCAACTTTGCGAGATCTCTTCCCCCTCCCCAAGTTGTAATTGATTGAACTTTTTTTTTAGTCCCACAAACTTTGTTTCTCTGCACACGATGGCAAGAAACGCGATGGAGCTGGAAATCAGGTAGGCAAAGAAATGTTTGGGAGAAGCGAGGACCTGGGCGATGGTGGGTGGGGCAACCTCGATGCCCTAGCACTGAAATGGAGAAAAGGGCAACAGCAGCCACGTTGAGTGAAAGAAGCCTCTTTTCTTCTTTCCTTACTGCTTGTCTTTCCCCCCTGGTGGCAGCTCTCCTCATTTCCCTGTGGATTCAAGCGATCGGGCAGGATCCTTTTTAGTAGCAGGGGGGAGGGGGGAACAGAGCAGCCAGCACGGGGGAAAGACAAGCGGCAAGAAAAGAGGCTTCTTTCACTCGTGCTTGCAGCTCTCTCCCTGTGGATTCAAGCGATCGGGCAGGATCCTTTTTAGTAGCAGGGGGGAGGGGGGAACACAGCAGGCAACACGGGGGAAAGAAGCCTCTTTCCTTGCCGCTTATCTCCCCCGTGCTGGCAGCTCTCTCAGCGATCGGGCAGGATCCTTTTTAGTAGCAGGGGGGAGGGGGGAACACAGCAGGCAGCAGGAGTGAAAGAAGCCTCTTTCCTTGCCGCTTGTCTCCCCCGTGCTGGCAGCTCTCTCAGCGATCGGGCAGGATCCGTTTTGGTAGCAGGGTGGAGGGGGGAACACAGCAGGCAGCAGGAGTGAAAGAAGCCTCTTTCCTTGCCGCTTGTCTCCCCCGTGCTGGCAGCTCTCTCAGCGATCGGGCAGGATCCTTTTTAGTAGCAGGGGGGAGGGGGGAACACAGCAGGCAGCAGGAGTGAAAGAAGCCTCTTTCCTTGCCGCTTGTCTCCCCCGTGCTGGCAGCTCTCTCAGCGATCGGGCAGGATCCTTTTTAGTAGCAGGGGGGAGGGGGGAACACAGCAGGCAGCAGGAGTGAAAGAAGCCTCTTTCCTTGCCGCTTGTCTCCCCCGTGCTGGCAGCTCTCTCAGCGATCGGGCAGGATCCGTTTTGGTAGCAGGGGGGAGGGGGGAACACAGCAGGCAGCAGGAGTGAAAGAAGCCTCTTTCCTTGCCGCTTGTCTCCCCCGTGCTGGCAGCTCTCTCAGCGATCGGGCAGGATCCTTTTTAGTAGCAGGGGGGAGGGGGGAACACAGAAGGCAGCAGGAGTGAAAGAAGCCTCTTTCCTTGCCGCTTGTCTCCCCCGTGCTGGCAGCTCTCTCAGCGATCGGGCAGGATCCTTTTTGGTAGCAGGGTGGAGGGGGGAACACAGCAGGCAGCAGGAGTGAAAGAAGCCTCTTTCCTTGCCGCTTGTCTCCCCCGTGCTGGCAGCTCTCTCAGCGATCGGGCAGGATCCTTTTTAGTAGCAGGGGGGAGGGGGGAACACAGCAGGCAGCAGGAGTGAAAGAAGCCTCTTTCCTTGCCGCTTGTCTCCCCCGTGCTGGCAGCTCTCTCAGCGATCGGGCAGGATCCTTTTTAGTAGCAGGGGGGAGGGGGGAACACAGCAGGCAGCAGGAGTGAAAGAAGCCTCTTTCCTTGCCGCTTGTCTTTCCCCGTTCCGGCAGCTCTCTTTGCATTGGGCTGTTTTTCGCCCTTTGGAGGCTTCAGGGAATCCTCCGGAGATTAAAAAAATCGAAAATCAGCTGGCCAGCGGGTGCATGCGCACTGGAGCTGACAGGGCAATGCCTCGCGTGCCCTCAGAAATGGCTCCGCGTGCCGCCTGTGGCACGCGTGCCATAGGTTCGCCATCATGGACCTATTCCATTTTCCCCATATCTGATAATATTCTGTCTCTTCTTTTCCCTGAATTTCTTTTGTTAATTTGTCCATTTCGGCATAAATTTCGCCATTTGGCTGTCTGGGTGTTATATAGTTTTTCTATCATTTTTGTAAATTTTTCTCCAAATTTCATCCTATCTAATTGCGTTGTTATAAACTTCCAGATTACATTGTCGATTTTTTTTTCTGCATCAAGAAAAACCAGTACCAATTGCTTTTCCGGATGTACCTCATAATATTCTAATATATCTAGGATGACTCTCGTATTATTTTTTATGTGTGTATGATAAAAATCCGTTTTGATCATTCATTTAGCACTTGTTTAATTCTTCCTGCCATAATTGCTGCAAATAATTTATAATCGGAATTCAATAGTGAAATTGGTCTATAGCCTTGTTCCCCAACCCCCGGGCCGCGGACCGGTGCCGGTCCGTGGATCAATCGGCACCGGGCCGCGCGGCCGCGCACGTGCCTAGAGTACGCCACGCACTAATTTGGTGTGGACACGCACATGCGGTCTCCAGCCAGCTCCAGCTAAACGCAGTTCATTGCCGCCTGACTTGTGTGACTTCAGGATTCTCCTTAATCAGTGTAGGTCAAAAATAAAAAAGGGAAAGGGGCACTTCAAAACAAGCACTTCAAAACAAGCACCCCTTTCCCTTTTTTCTTTTCGACCCACAATGATTAGGGAGGGTCCTGAAGTCGGGCGGGGCTGAGAAGCGAGGAGGGAGAAAAAGAGACAGAGGCCAAGGAGCTTCCCCCCCACCCCCTCCCAGCAAAAATCTAACCGGGGAGCCGGGCGGGCAGTAATAAATTAGCCGATCACGCAGCGTGATCGGTTAATTTGCTACTGCCCACGCGGCGTGATCGGCTAATTTGCTACTGCCCGCCCGGCTTCCCGGTTAGATTTTTGCTGGGAGGGGGTGGGGTGGGGGAGCTCCTTGGCCTCTGTTTCTTTTTCTGCCGCCTCGCTTCTTGGGGCTGTTTTAAGACTGGTGGACTTCAATTCTCAGAATTCTGGGAGTTGAAGTCCACCAGTCTTAAGAGCCAATTTTGCCCAGGGATCTGCAAAATTGGCTCTTAAGACTGGTGGACTTCAACTCCCAGAATTCTGAGAATTGAAGTCCACCAAGGGCATCAATCACTCTCAGAATTCTGGGAGTTGAAGTCCACAAGTCTTCAAGCTGTCATGTTTGAAGACCCTGGGTTTTTTTTTTCCTAAAGGGTTAGGGGTGCAAAGGGTCTTGCAACTTGACAGCTTTAAGACTTGCACACTTCAATGCCAGAGTTCCTGAGCAAACATTTTGGTTGCTAAGCAGGAGCGTTGTTAAGTGATACTGACATTATATAACACTGGAACCATCTCGTTGCAAAGAAACAAGCTCAGGGTTCTCATTGATTTGGCATTCTAGTGAGTTAAATAAAATAAATCACTTTATATTCATTTTTTGGTGTAGCTGTATTTTATTTTGAAGGCATGTTTAAATACAATTAAATTAAAATTATTAAATCAAAACAAGCGGGCCACGGAAAAATTATCAAACATTTACTGGTCCGCGGCGATAAAAAGGTTGGGGAGCACTGGTCTATAGTTTTGAATTTCTTGTAAGTTAGCTGCTTCTTTAGGGATGAGCGATATTACTTCCGTCCCTGATTCAAGCATCTTGGCTTTTTCTAAAACTTCATTAAACATTTCCAATCCTAGTTCTTCCAATATTATTTGATTATATTTGTATAACTCCACCGGGATTCCATCTGGTCCTGGAGTTTTATTCTTCTTCTGGTTTTTCAGGACTAATTTTTCTTTTCTTGGTTTAAAGATTGTTTTATCTTAATTTCCTCCATACTATCTTGCGCGTATAATTTTGTGAAATATTTTTGAATAATTTGCTTCTTCCGATTTAAGTTGAATATTTCCTTTGTCATCTTTTAGTTGATATATCATTCTTTTTTCTCTTTCATTTTTCAATCTGTATGCCAGCCATCGTCTGGCTTTGTTGGCTTGTTGAACGTAATTTTGTATGGCCGCTTAAATTTTCTGTGCTAATTCTTTTTGGGTTATTGAATTAATCTTATGTTTTATCATCCCTCTTTTTTGTTTTTTAATTGTATTCTTTGGGTCTTTCTGTAATTCAGCTTCGCCTTCACTAAGTTCTTTTTGCATACGTTCTTGTTGATCTTTTTGTTTTCTGTTTTTTCTTGCTATATAGCCGATCGTGAGGCCTCTAATGTACAATATGCTTTCATGGTATCCCAGAGATTTTGCATTGAGGTGTCTTCTTTTTTGTTCGTTCTACGAAATAATTTTGATTCTTTCTCTAGCATTTGAGTGTATTCTGTTTCTTTTACGATATCTGGGTTCATCATCCATCTTTTTCTACTTTTTTGACCTTTCCATTTTAATTTTATTGGGTTATGATCCGCCCACTTATTTGTTTCAATTTTGATTTCCTCTAATTGGTTACGTAGTCCAAATGATGTCCAGGCCATATCTATTCTCGACCAAGACTGATGCGTGTTCGAATAGAAGGTATACTGCTTTCTTGTTTTGTGCATTTCTCTCCAAATATTGTGTAGTTTATATTCCGTGCCATCTCGGAAAAGGATTTAGGTAATCGGTTTTGTCTTTTTTTTTACTTTCATAGTTCATCTTTTTATCCACTATTGCGTAATAATCCCCAATTAAGCAAACATTTTCATACTCTAATTCATTTATTTTATTGTGCAATTTCCTATAAAATTCCTCTTGTTTCTGATTTGGTGCATATATCACTATTAATAAGATCTGTTTTTGTGTTGTTTCTAATTCAATCATTAGAATCCTGCCTTCTTCGTTGGAGTAGACTAATTTGGACTTTATTTTTGCTTTTACATAGGTTGCTATCCCTCTTTTTTCCTGTCTCCCAAAGCTGTATATAATTTTCCAAATTTTGTGTTTTCCAGTAAGTGAATATGTTCCCTTTTAATGTGCACTTCCTGTTTACAGGTTATGTCTGCCTTCAGTTTCCTAAGTTTATTAAACATCTGTGCTCTTTTCTTGGGCAAAGGGGGGGAAGCCTAGGCCCACAGAGGGAAAGGGGGCTTTTCCTTGAAGGGCTTAAGGGGGGGATTATTGGGTGAATGAAAGAAATACCCACCCTTCTCTCTTCAATGGGAGGGGGGTGGAGGGTTTTTGTTGAGGGGAAGAAAAAGGTTCAAATTGTTTGAATTGAGATGAATGTTTTCCCATGGAGAAAAGATTCACTTTTGTTTTTGCCTTTATTTAAATGATAGCGAATGAATATTGTTTGCTTTTCTTCTACTGTTTTCATTGTTTACATCTGTTTCTAGAAAGCTGAGTAGAATCTGAAAAAAAAATCATTATTTTCCCAGTTTTGCTCTAAAGGAGGGTGGGATGTGGCAGTCCCTTGTTGGTGGGTTTTATCCCTCAGAATAGGGCGGGAAGGGACCTTGGAGGTCTCCTACTCCAGCCCACTGCTCAAGCAGGAGTCCCTATACCATTTCGGACCGGTGGCTGTCCCTTCTTTTCTTAAAAGACTCCCGTGTTGTAGCAGCCACAGCCTCTGCAAACCAGTTGCTCCACTGATTAATTGTCCCCCCTGTTAGGAAGGTTCTCCTTTATTCCAGCCTGCTTCTCTCCTTGAATGGTTTGTAGTTTCCTGGGTCCCCCCCACCCCCACTTTCCAACCACTGTTTCATTCTGGCAGCCCCTCAAATACGGGAATAGCTATCATGTCACCCCCAATCCTTCTTTTCTAGTCTAGACTAACCATTCTCGTCAAAGAAGGAAAAAAGATTGGTTTGGCATGATCTGTTTTAACAAACCCATAATAGCTTTTATTTATCACATTGTCTCTAGATGTTCAAAGATCTGTGTTTTTATTATTCTTTCCAGGATCTTCCCAGATATTGATGTTGGGCTGAATGGTTTGTAGTTTCCAGGGTCTCTTTTTTCCCCCCTTTCTTCAAAATGGGAACCATAATCTGCTCTCTTCAGATTCATTGTTGTCTTATTGGTCTCCAGGTGCAGTAGAAGAAAGGGGTATAACTCCATGGGTTGGATTATTTCTCTTCCATCTTTGATTTTTGCTTCAGGGAGATAACATACCTGCCTAGATCGACTATAGTTTCTGTTCCCCTGGGAATTGAATCACCTGTCACTGAAAGTCACCTTCTTTCCCTAAGAAATGCAGGGATATTTTCTTCCTGTTGTAGAAATGCTGGATTTTGCCTCGTTTTTAAAAAACTATTGCTCTTTTCTGGGTGGCTGCATATTTCCTTCCAGGGGGAGATAGCGATTGTTCAGTTCCAGAGGGGCTTCCTTGGAGTGGAGGAGGATACATAGAAGGGGATTTGCTCTCGGTTGTTGCTTCCTTCTAGAAGTGATAGGCTCCCATCGGTCTTCCTCTTTACGTCCATATATACTAGGGTCAATTTTTTTTAATGGAAGCTGTTTGTTCCCTGTTGTGTTCAAACTGCATTGCTGGCCCCAATCAATGTATTTGCATCCTCCCTTAACTATAAAGCAACAATAGGAAGCCATTCTAGGAGGAAGAACATATTCAATCTGTGCTGGCCCAAAGAACAGTGTCCATGAATACCTGCATGGGTTGTATTCTGTACACAATTAGCTCTACCCGGAACATATAAATCCTATGAGGGGTCTTTGCAGTTTCTCTCATCTCATGTATAATCATTGCACTCCTTCCCTCCTGTGGAAAAGGAGGCAAATGGGGTGGGGGAGGACAACAGGGACTGTGTCAGCCATCCCTCTCATCATACTAAGAAAAGGGGAGGGGAGGTCAGCTCCACAGGGGGCATCCCAGCATTGCTTTGATCCTGGGGGGGGAGGGAGTAGAGGCCTTGGGGGGGCCTCCAGTGTTCATGTAGGGGTGGGGTTATTGTTTGGGCTATTTGGAGAACTGAAGAAAATAAATTTTCCTTTCTCCTTCACTTCTTTTATCTTCATCCTGCAGGTGCCACCAGAAAAACCTTTGGACAAAGTTTACCTTGCAGGATCCAATCTGGGCCAGTCACTGGGATTAGAGCTTTCGCATTCTCAGACTCATGCTGGAGCCCCTCCTGCTGCCCATCTTCCAACCTTTTGGCCAAAGTTGTGCTGGTTAGAGTTTCATCGGAAAGAAATCCCTGGAAGTGAGCATCCCCTGGAGACTATGCAGAGGGGGGAACACTTTGGCCAAAGGTCCCCCCAGAGGATTCAGGGGAGACTCTCCAAATGCTCCGAGTGTGGGAAATCCTTTGCTTACCGGTCCCTCCTTTTGATCCACCGGAAGCTGCACACGGGGAATGGATCCCACCTGTGTTTCCTTTGTGGAAAATCCTTTCCTGGAGTGTGGAGCTTTGCCAAACATCTCCGCAGCCACCCTGGACTGAAGCCTTACAAATGCGGAGAGTGCGGGGAGCCTTTTGCTAAAGGCTCGGACCTTGGAGCCCATCAGCGAATCCACCAGGGAAAGAGATCTTGGGAGTCCTGGAAGCGCTGGGGAAGATTTCCTGAGAGACGGCATCTCTCTTGGCCTCAGAACAGCCCGACTGAAGAGAGGCCCTGCAAGTGTGTGAAATGTGGGCTGTCCTTTTCCCAAAACTCAGAGCTGCTTAAACATCTGCAAATCCACACCAGTGGGAAAGCTTATCAATGTCTGGAGTGTGGAAAATCTTTCCATTATCAGCAATTGTTTAGAAAACATGAGAAAATTCACACAGTGCAGAGTCCTTATAAATGCCTAGAATGTGAGAAGTGTTTCATTCGGAGCTCATCACTTTACAAACATCATAAAACACACACAAAGGACGAAAGCAAAACGTGCCTAGAATGTGGGAAATCTTTTTCCAGCAAATCATGCCTGCTGAAACATCAGAGAATTCACACTGGGGAAAAACCCCATGAATGCCAAGAATGTGGGAGATGTTTTGGTGAAAAGTCAATTCTAATTCGACATCAGAGAGTTCACACTGGGGACAGACCCTATCAATGCCCAGAATCTGAGAAAAGATTTGTGAATTCTTCTGAACTTCAGAGACACCAAGGGGCACACAGGGCAGAAAAACTGTACAGACCCCATGAATGTCCAGAATGTGGAATGCATTTTTCCCGAAGGGCAAACCTAATTCGACATACGAAACTTCACACCGGAGAGAGACCATATGAGTGCCCAGAATGTGGGAAATGTTATGTGGAAAAGTCACAGCTAATTCAACATCAGAGAATTCACACCAGGGAGGGACCCCATCGGTGCCAAGAATGTGGGAGATGTTTCAACTACAAGTCAACTCTAATTCAACACCAGAGAATTCACACTGGGGAAAAACCCCATGAATGCCAAGAATGTGGGAGATGTTTTGCTGAAAAGTCAAGTCTAATTGATCACCAGAGAAGTCACACTGGGGACAGACCCTATCAATGCCCAGAATGTGAGAAAAGATTTGTCCATTCTTCTAGCCTTAAGAGACATCAAATGACGCACAGGGGTGAAAAACTCTATAAATGTAATGATTGTAATAAATGTTTTTTTTTAAAGGAAGCTCTTTTTCGACATCAGAGAATCCATACAGGGGTGAAGCCCTATATGTGCATCGAGTGTGGAACATTTTTCCGTACAATACAAATTCTCAGAAATCATGAGAACGTTCACAGGGGGGAAAAAAAGTTCAAATGTTTAGAATGTGGGAAAACATTTGCTTATGCATCATCCCTTAGAAATCACTGCCAAATCCACACGGGTGAGAACTGCCACAAGTGCTCAGTGTGTGAGAAATCTTTTACCCGGAAAGATACACTTCGGAGGCATCTGGAAAGCCACTTAGAGAAGCAATATAAATGTCCAGAGTGTGAGAAAACTTTTCGTTGCAAATATTATCTTAGAAAACACGAGAGGATTCACAAAGGAGAGAAGCCTTCCAAGCCTATGCAGAAAAATGAAAAGTGCCCAGAATGTGGGAGATGTTTTAGCACAAAGTCATACCTAAATCGACATCAGAGAATTCACACCGGAGAAAGACCCCATCAATGCCCAGAATGTGGGAGATGTTTTAGCACAAAGTCACACTTAAATCGACATCAGAGAGTTCACACCAGAGAAAAATCCCATCAATGCCCAGAATGTGGGAGATGTTTTGGCTACAAGTCACACCTAATTCGACATCAGAGACTTCACACTAAAGACAGACCCTATCGATGCTCAGAATGTGAGAAAACATTTGTGGAGTCTGCTGAACTTCGGAGACATCAGAAGGGGCACACAGGAGAGAGGCCCTATATATGTGGGGAGTGTGGGAAAAGTTTTCTCACAGCAACACTGCTTCGGGTTCATCTGAGAATCCACACGGGGGAGAAGCCATACCTATGTGTGGAGTGTGGGAAAGGTTTTTCCCAAAAACAACACCTTGGAAAGCATCAAAAAATCCATTCACGAGTGAAGCCGTAGAGATGCACAGCGTGTGGTAATGTTTTGTTCAAAAGGGTGACAGGAGAAGAATGACATGGAAAAAGCCCTAATAGGCCCTGATAGTAGAACAGTTTTTCATGGTTGTTCAACCCTTAGAAGCCACGTAAGAGATCATAAAGGGGAGAAAAATTAGAAACTCTTAGATCGTGGGAGAGCATTTTCTTTTCAATCGTCCCTTAAAATTCAAACTTCTTATACGGGAAGGTGGGACAAGAAGTCTACACCTCTGTTATTTATTTTATTTATTTTTATTTTATTTATTTATTATTCGTATTTATAGACCGCCCCTTCTCCCGAAAGGGACTCGGGGCAGTGTACAGTCACTAAAATGCGTTATAAAATACATACATAAAACAGTTAAATAATTAAATACGTAGGTGGAGGAGGTTGCAAGACTGTATATAGAATAATAAATGTAATACATTAAAAGCTTATTAAAACCCCAAACCCAATTAAAATGAATAGATCCCCGGGAGGTAAAACTAAGAAAGTGCCAGGCCAGCTGATTGAAATAGGTGAGTCTTTAACTTCTGCCGGAAGGAACGGAGGTCGGTGGTAGTTCGAATGTCTGGGGGGAGGTCATTCCAGAGGGTTGGGCCCATCACAGAGAAGGATCTACTCCTAGGTGTCGCCCGCTGGCATTGCCTAGCAGACGGCACCAGGAGGAGCCCCTCTCTGTGTGAGCGGATAGGTCGCAGGGACGTGTGTGGTAGGATGCGATCCTGCAGATACCTAGGTCCTATGCCATGGAGCGCTTTAAAGATGGTAATCAATACCTTGAAACGCACCCGAAAGGCCACAGGTAGCCAGTGCAGCTCACGCAGGAGAGGTGTTACGTGGGAGTAACGAGTACTTCCCATAATAACCTGCGCGGCTGCGTTCTGAACTAGCTGCAGTCTCCGGATGCGTCCCAAGGGAAGCCCCATGTAGAGGGCATTGCAGTAGTCCAGGCGAGACGTCACCAGCGCATGAGTGACCGTGCGCAGGGCACTCCGGTCCAGTAGGGGGCGCAATTGGCGCACTAGGCGAACCTGGTGGAACGCCCCCCTTGCCACGGCTGCCACATGGTCCTCCATTGACAGCCGGGCATCGAGGAGGACGCCCAAATTACGCGCCCGCTCCACAGGGGACAGCTGTTCGCCCCCTATGGCCAGCGATGGGGTCAGCTGGCTGAACCGAGGCGCCGGTACCCACAGCCACTCAGTCTTGGAGGGGTTGAGTTTGAGTCTGTTGTCCCCCATCCAGACCCCGACGGCTTCCAAACACCGGGACATCACTTCGACAGCCTCGTTGGGGTGGTTTGGGGTTGAAATATACAGCTGAGTATCATCAGCGTAAAGGTGGTACTCAACCCCAAAACCACGGATGATCTCGCCCAGCGGCTTCACATATGCATTGAACAGGAGAGGCGAGAGGACCGACCCCTGTGGCACCCCACAAGTGAGTGGCCTCAGGGACGACCTCTGCCCCCCTGTCAACACACATTGCTTCCGGTCGGAGAGGTAGGAGCCGAACCACCGCAAAACGGTGCCTCCGACTCCCATCCCCTCCAGCCGGCGCAATAGGATACCATGGTCGATGGTATCAAAAGCCGCCGAGAGATCTAATAGGACCAGGATAGAGGAACAACCCCTATCTCTGGCCCTCCAGAGATCATCAACCAACGCGACCAAGGCTGTCTCAGTGCTGTGCCCGGGTCGGAAGCCGGACTGGCGTGGGTCTAGATATTTTGTTATTCTGTAGTAGGTCCCTTCTAGCCCTTTGATTCTAAGAATTTGAAAAGAAAAAGGGAAATGGATGAAAAGCAAAAGGAGGGTTCATTTAGTGTCCATTCAAAGTTACAGTGGCACTGAAAAAAGTGACTTATGACCATGTCTCAGCAACCCCATGGTCATGTGATCAAGATTCAGATGCTTGACCACTGACTCACATTTATGATGGTTGCTGTGTCCCAGGATCACCTGATCCCCTTTTGCGACCTTTTTTAAAAAAAAGAATTTTATTGGTTTTTAAACATTTATGGGAAAAGGTAAAGGGGTATATAGAAAATTTTGGCAGCTCCCACGCTAGTGGTAGAAATCCCTCCAAATCTCACAATTTTTACAATATTAAAAACAACGTATAAAAGATAAGCAAAAAACAGAATCTTATTCTACATTGTATCAACCATGTGTTAAATCATTTTTCTCCTTTGTCACTTTCTAGTATATCAACAATTACAAATATTTCAAATATTTTTATTTTTGTGACTTCAGCCTTTTTGATATTGCTCCTTCCTCCCTGTCCCCAGGTGGAGCTACAGCCCCCCCCCCTTCATATCTTGTTCCTTGCTACCCTTTTCACTACCTTCCCTGTGTTCGTCCTCTAGGAGAGAGAAATGTTTTTTAATGAAGGCTTCAGCCTCCTACACTGTATTAATTCTAATTCTGTTTCCCTCCCAAAAGATCAGCAATCCCTCTGGCAATAACCATCTAAACCAAACTCCTTTATTGTATAACTTCTTTGATAAGGAGGAATACTTCCTCCTTCTTTCTCTTATCTTTTTCGGAATTTGCTTAACAATGGTGATTTCTTCATCTTTATATTTTAGTGGTCCCTCCCTTTGGGCCCCAAGCACCCCATCCCTTGTGGTCCTCCTGAGAAATTTAACAGGTAACCTCTCTTGGAACATTATGACTTCTAGCATATGCTGAATTAATCCTGTAAACCAGATCCATATCCCACAATTGTTCTTTGTCTCTCTTAATGTATTGTGCTAAAATTGTACTCATAATATCCTTAAGGTCTTCACTTTCTTGTCTCTGGTAGGTTCTGGAATCTGAGAAAAAAGGACATTCTTTCAAATTCTATTTTTGCCGTGAAGTTTTCCAATTCTACATTTCCCTTCTGGACTGCCTTAACCTCCTCCCCCAGCCCAGTCGTCCCCTCCTCCAACACAATAATTCTCTGTTTGTTTTCTGAAATATGATGTTGAACACCTCTGAGTTCCCTTTTGTGACTTTTGACAAGCAAAGTGAATGTTTGCTGTTATGTTAAGTCAGATTCACTTAACAACCATGAGACTAGCTATACAACTGCAGTGTTTCCCTTAACAAGTGTGGGAAGAAAGGTCGTAAAATGGGTAAAACTCACTTAAGTGTTTCACTTGACAACAGAAATTTTGGGTTCAGTGGT
This sequence comes from Natrix helvetica, assembly GCF_964273705.1. NCBI lineage: Eukaryota > Metazoa > Chordata > Lepidosauria > Squamata > Natricidae > Natrix > Natrix helvetica. The sequence goes on along the minus strand of NC_138548.1, from coordinate 360,261,767 downwards.
GGCCGTAAGTAGAGGACTACCTCTAGATGATAAATTGAGAGTTCTAAGAACAGGAACACGGAGAAGACAAGGTGAAGACAAAAGAACGTGGAGATGTTTTGATGAAAAGTCACACCTAATTTAAACATCAGAGGCTTCACACCCGAGAGAGACCCTAACAATGCCCAGAAGGTGAGAATAGATTTGTGGATTCTTCTGAACTACGGAGACACCAGGAGGGGCAGGAAGGAGGCCCTATAAATGTGGGGAGTGTGGGAAAAGATTTACCCGAAAACAAAACCTTAGAAATCATCAGGCTGGAAGGAAGCCATGCAGATGCATAGAGCAGTAGTGGCTTCCTGCGGTTTTGCTGATTGTGCATGCGCACTTTAAAGAAACTTGCTCTGAAAGCAAGGAAAACAGCTGAGGAGCGGCAATTCAATCTGCCCCCCCCCCTGATCAGCTGGGCTTCAGAAGCTGAAATAGAGGTAGGTTTAACCCAGGGGCTGGTGGGTGGGCCCCTTTTTCTTTTTTTAAATATATTTTTTATTTTTGCATTTAAAATAGTGCTGCACAGCTAAGCCATTATGGCCATACAATCATAGTATATGTACATAATCTCATCCATTAGCTGTCAGTCTACTTAGTACACTGTCTATCCTTCTATCCAATTATTTACAGTTTGTTCCAGTCTTGTCACCGTGTCTTCTACCAATAATAAAATCTGTTCCAACCTTCATAATATTCCGACTCCCCTTTATTTTTTAATTCTAGGGTGAGCCTTATCTGCTCCCGCACAGGCCACGATTTTCCTAATGATGTCTAACTGATGGGATACTTCCTTTTTTCCAATACTGCGCATGGGTTATTCGCGCCGCTGTCAATACATGGATAACTAAATAAAGCACATCCTTCTTATACCCCTCTGGTTTTATACCTAGGAGGAAAATTTCTGGTTTGAACAGAATTTGATCTCCCACCATTTGTTCCAGCCATAATTGTACCATTCTCCAATATCTTTTTGCCTAGTTGCATGTCCACCACATATGGAAAAAGGTGCCTGGTGTTTTCTTGCCCTTCCAACAATTTGGGGCCAAATTTTTAAACATTTCAGAGAGCGGTGCTGGGGGAAGGTGCCATGTGTACAACATTTGTACAGAATTTCCTTGTAGGTCGTGGGCATTGTTCATTTCCAATTGAGTGTCCAAAGTCTTTCCCATTTAGCCAATTCAACATTCACTATGCCCTGAGTGTCCAATAGTGGATCAACCCCTGAAAATCATATAGAAGTTTGTAAGCTTTCTTAAATTTTAGGAAAAGTTAAAGTGCAAGAAAAGAAAGGAGAAAGAACTGAAAAAAAGGAAGTGAGGGAAAAACAAAATTGAAGAGGGCAGACAAAAAGTGGAAAAAGCTATAGAGACAAAACTTTCTTCACTAAAGGTAAAATCCTAAGTACCAATAATTCTTTAAATTGGAATAAACCATAACAGAGAGTACTTTTATCATTATAAACATGCAAATACATAAAGTGAAACGGGACAGAGAATATCATGGCTACCATCATTCTGGTCTTAAGATTCTGTCAATTCTAGCCTACATCAACAAAGTGAGAATTCCAGAACTCTTCTGAGTTTCCCTTTGTGATTCAGCCTCTCTTGAAGAGCTGATATCCGTCTTGACCCCAATATCATTTTTCTTTCCAAAAGAGGCAAGGGAAAGTCTCATGAAAATTAGCTCCTCTTCCCAGGGCTTTCTTTGCAACCCTCCAAGCGTTTCAAACCGTAAATTTATGAACATCTTTAAACATTCCAGGTTGGGCTAAAGTTCATCTCTGAGGTTTTGTTCATTTTGTACCATGATACAAAAAAGGTGTTAAAACTAGAAAAGGATGCAGGGAAGGGCAAAAAAGATAAGCAGGAGAATGGAGGCTACAGCATAAGAGGAAAGGTTACTGATTACGTCTAGTCCAAAGGAGAGAAATAGGAGTGACAGAATGGTGACACACTCCCCCCCCACACCCATATACAACCCCTCCCCAGGCTCCGGAGGCTTTCCTAAAGGCTGGAGAGGGCGAACAATGAGCTGGCCGGCGCACCGTATGAGGGCCAGTGCTGACAACTGGGATGCAACCAAATATGGCTCCATATGGCACCTGTGACACGTGTGACATCCCTCCCCGTTCCATGCATACACGCAGGGCTTTCTTGGAGCCTGGGGAGGGCGAAATCGGTTGCCACAGGTTCACCATCATGGGCATAGGATCTCTTGCTGGGGGGGGGGTGTTCAGTTTGAGGACCTCCAGGTTCCCTTCCAAGTCTGTTATTCTGTCAGTTTTCACACCTATCAATGCTCAGAATGTGAGAAAGGATTTGTGGACTCTGTTGAACTCCGGAGACACCAGAAGAGGCACACGGGGCAAACCACGATGAAAGCAAAGCTTACGGGATGTTCTTTCCTGATGCCCAGAAATGCACAATAAGGGAAACATGTCGCCCCTTTTCTACAATTGGCAAATAGCCCTCCCATTAAAGCCTCTGGTCCACGTGTCTCATCCACTTGCAGTTTCGATGCCGCATTTCCCCCCAAACCACCCGGGAAGAGGCGCCCCTGAGTGGAGACGGAGCTCCTTGGGAAGGGATGAAAGGCAGGGAATTCAACTTTCGCCCTTTGCACCTGGTGGGAGGAGGAGGAGGGAATCCTCTTTTAATGTCGGCCTGTGTCCCTGCGGAAGCCACGAGCTCCCTACTACGGAGCCCATCCTCCCCAGCCGTCTCAGCCTTTCTAGGTGCCGGATGGGGGATCCCAGCGCCCGGTGTCTCCTCCAAGTCCACCCCAAACTTCGGGGGAAGGAGGGAGCGGGGATCCCCGGTCGCCTCTTCCCAGTCCTGGGTGATGAGGGGAGGGGGAGAGGGAAGGGAAGGCTCGGGGCCCTTCTGGACTCCGCCCGGCTGGGAAAGAGGCGGCTCTCGCCCAGCGTCCTCCGAGGGGGAAGCGGCCCTTGCCGGACCCCGAAACTGCAGCTGATCAAGGAGGAGAAGAGGAAGGAGGGGCTAGAGCGACTCCCCCACTCTCTCAGGGATGAATGGGGACCGGAAAGGGCGGGGAGAAGCATCCGTGGGGCCTCTCTAGGAACCTACTCTCGGTCTCCCTCTCCACCTTGTATGGGAGCTGAATTTCGGGTAGTTTTGCTGCCCTTTTCGCCACTTGCGGCATTTTGGGCGGCTGGGCAACTTCTGGGCGTCCGGCAAGGCTGCTCCTGGGCCCCGCTCCGGCCAGGTGGGGCTCCCGCTCTCCCTCGGGCTGCCAGGAGGGCTTCTCCCCGCCAGGAGGAAGGTAGCCCCGAGTCGGTGCCAGGAGGGAGGTGCGGGTGGACGCGGGGCTGGACGGGGAGCCTCTGGGCAAAGGGGGGGAAGCGTCGCCCCACGGAGGGAAAGGGGGCTTCTCCTCCAAGGGTTTAAGGGGGGGATTATTGGGTGGCTGAAAGAAATACCCGCCCTTCTCTCTCCAATGGGGGGTGGAGGGTTTTTCTTTGGGGAAGAAAAAGGGTTCAAATGGCTTGGATTGAGTTGAATCTTTTCCCAAGGCAGAAAAGATCCACTTTCTTTCGCCTTTATTTAAATGGTAGAGAACGAATATTCTTTGCTTTAAAAAAATATTTTCAAACATACAAAATGCACACAAACAAAACTTAGACATAAACTACATTTACACAATATATTAGAACTTCATGTTCCTTCTTATAGCAGTTTCAAATCGGTTCAATTCTCCTTATGTTATTTCCCCTTCTAATATATTTGAGTTTCACCATTTTACTTATCTATCTGATATATTGGGTGATTACCTCTAATAAGTTTAAACTCTCTTGAGTGCATATATACAGTACATGTTGATCCTCCTTAACTTCTATTTATGGTCTTTATTGGCTTCTTTCATTGACCTTTGTTTCTTTCCTATCTCCACCTATACCATTTTTCCCATATCTGATAATATTCTGTCTCTTCTTTTCCCTGAATTTCTTTTGTTAATTTGTCCATGCACAAATTTCGCCATTTGGCTGTCTGGGTGTTATGTAGTTCTTCTATCATTTTTGTAAATTTTTCCCCAAATTTCATCCTAATTGAGTTGTTATAAACTTCCAGATTACATTGTCGAATATTTTTTCTGCATCAAGAAAAACCAGTACCAACTGCTTTTCCGGATGCACCTCATAATATTCTAATATGTCTAGGATGACTCTCGTATTATTTTTAATGTGTGTATGATAAAAATCCGTTTTGATCATTCATTTAGCACTTGTGTGAAGGTTCCAAGAGTTACCCTAATTAATTTAGGAGCCCTGAGACGAAATTCAAAAAAACCCATTCGTTTATTAGGACGAACATCTTAGCATGGACTTCTGTGTAGCTGAAACTAATCACATTTAATGGCGTCTGACCTTTAACTCTGTGCCCCCTCCCCTCTGGCTGAGGTCATCAATCACATTCTCCAACAGGACGTTATGGCAGGGTTCTGGACATGCTCATTCACATCCCAGTACAGAAATATGAAACTTTTACTCTAGTCAAAAGTATGCATGGCATTCCCCCCCCCCCACTTCTCAAGTTGATATATCTAGGATGACTGTATTATTTTTAATGTGTGTAAGATAAAAATCCGTTTTGATCATTCATTTAGCACTTGTTTAATTCTTAATGCCATAATTGCTGCAAATAATTTATAATCGGAATTCAATAGTGAAATTGGTCTGTACTTGGGTTTTTTTTTTTTTTTTGAATAAAATTTTTTATTAGTTTTACAGAGTTTTAAGGAAAAGGGTAATGGGTATGGTTACAAATTTTGACAGCTACATTATGCAGGAAATGGTACTCCCCCCGGTTCTCATAACTTTCACATGTTAATAAACAAGATACTTATTACTTAACTATATTTTGACAGCTTATTTTTAACCTTATATCTTCCAATAATTTCAATCATTTTATATCAAACAGAAAAAAATTCCCTGTATCAGCAATTGCATTATTTTTCTAACTCACTTCTGTGATCTAAGTTTTCTCAATGTTGCCTCTTCCCCCCCTGCCAGCAAAGCCTCGGCACCTCTCGTGTCTTGTGTGTCTCGTGTGGTATCATCAGCTTTGTCTAGGAGAGCTTTATTTTTTTCCATGAAGGCCTCCGCCTCCGTAGTTGTATTAATTCTAACTCTACTGCCCTCCCAGAATATCAGCATACCTTCTGGCAAAAGCCACTGGAACCAAACCCCTTTTTCGAATAATTTTTTCGCTAAAAGCGCATATATTTTTTGTTTTATTTCTAACTTTCTTTGGGATTTGTTTCAGGATGACTATCTCTCTATCCTTGTATTTTAACATTTGCCCCCTTTGTGCACTCAGAATCTCATCTCTTGTAGTCTTTCTAAGAAATTTAATATGGATCTCTCTTGGAACATTGTGTGTTCTAGCATAAGCTGAATTGACTCTATAGACCAGTGTTTTTCAACCACTGTTCCGCGGCACACTAGTGTGCCGCGAGATGTTGCCTGGTGTGCCGTGGGAAAAATTAAAAAATTCGAAAGATTTTTTTTAAAAATGTCAAATTTTTGCCCACTAGGCGGGCGCTGGACTGTGTCCTGGGTATGGGGGGGTGGGGTTTTTGACCCCACCCTCGGCCAGCAGGGGCGCCGATTGGCGCTCCTCAGGGGGACACCCTCCACTTTTCTGATGTCCGGGCTGTGATTGGTCCAGACTCCAGCCTGGACCTATCACAGTAGGACATCATCTTCCGACTTCCTTCCCGCCCGAGCACAGTGTGCGCAGCAGCGGAGAGAAGAAGACGTCGCGACTCGAGTCACCAGGAGGACCGGAGCAGGAGGAGACGGATGGAGACCAGGACTCGGCGGGAGTCGGCACTGCAGAGAGACCGCATCTGGATCCAGACCAGGCCGCAGGTGCACCGTGACTAAATACACAGAGAGACTGAGAGCTGTTGATGAAGAGCTACGTGTGTGTCTTTCTTCGATTCCAGCCAGAATATCAGCTTTGTGTTCAGCCCAACAGGCCCAGGTTGTGCACTGAATAAAGTATTTTATAATTTTTCATATTTCTGTTTACTTACTATTTCATAATAAAGTAATTATAAAATACTTTCTTTGTGTTTATTTGATTCCTATTCAAGAGAATTACTTTATATATAGTCAATATAGGCACAGAGTTAAATTTTTTAACATTTTCTAATGGTGGTGTGCCTCGTGATTTTTTTCATGAAACAAGTGTGCCTTTGCCCAAAAAAGGTTGAAAAACACTGCTATAGACCATGTCAATATCCCAACCCAACTGCTGTCTGTCTTTTTTGATATATTCAGCCAATAATTTTGTCATGATCTCCCTCAAATCTTCATCGTCAGTCTCAATTACGTTTTGAAATCTAAGAAAAAAAGACATCCTTTCAAATTCCATTTTTATCAGATGGTTCTCTAATTCTAGGTTTCCTCTCTGGACCCCCCCTCACCTCCCCCCTCATCTCAGCCGTCCCCTCCTGCAAAACTTCCAGTCTCTGTTTATTTTGGGCCATTTGGTTTTGATTCTCTCTGAGCTGTTCATTCATTTCTTTCAGTTGATTTTTCAAGTCCTCCTGCCCCTTTTAAAGGTTTTGAAGCAACTGGTGGGTTAGATCCTCCTCAGGGGCTTTGGGTTGTAGTAGCGATGTTAATGTCTGTTGTCCACTGGGGCTGGATGTTGAAGATGTTGGAGCAGAACCAGCAAAACCTGGTTTCCCAGGAGATGGTCTCTTCGGTGCCATTTTAAAGAAACTCAGAGATGTCTGTGTGCAAACAATGAGGTGGCAGCCATAAAAGGGGATAGCCAAGAGAGATCACGAGGCAGGCAGTCCAGACAGTAATAAGGACCTTTTCTATAGTTCAAATCCAGACAATAAAGTCAATTATTCCAGGTCCAGGATACAGTGTATCAAAATATATTTCTGAGTGTCACGGAGACAAAGACAAAATGCCAGCAATTTCCATGGGTGGAGTCAAATTTCAAAATACATAGAGACAACGGAAGTGTGCCATCTTGCTTCGCCAGCACCAGGATCAAAAGGTAACAAACCAAAAGTTTTCAAAGTTTTTTTTAAAAGAATCAGATCATCACTTCTCTTTCACAATTGCAGCAGGGTATTCATCTGCTTGCTTACTATGAGTGTGATTTCTTTTTAAGGCTCTCTCTCTCCTCCTCCCAGAGTAGAGAGCAGTCCAAAGCCGCTTTTCCAAGGGGGGGGGAGGAAATCCCCCTCCCTCCAATCACACTTCCCAGTAACAGATTGAAGACTTTTAAAAAGCTGGCAGACCTTCATTTAAAAGCCAAAAAGGGAATTGGGGAGCATTCCCATCTCACCACATTGCAGCTGTAGCCTTCAGAATGTTAGGTTTGTCCAGTTGTCTCGACACGAAAGCGCGCAGGAGCATGGAAGCTCCTCGCGCATCCCCTTTTGCCTCCTGGCTCCTAGGGCAATGCAAGGAGCCCCCCCGCGGCCGCCGCCAATGCAGGGGACTCCCAGGTAGCCGCCCCCTCGGCAGGGCGCCCCTTCAAGGCACCCTGTGCCCCCCCTCGATCGAGGGGAGCCCACCAACAGCGCGCAGGGCGAGCGAAACACGCCCTTCGCTCTCAACACCGGAACCGGAAGTCGAAATTGGTCTATAGTTTTGAATTTCTTGTAAGTTAGCTGCTTCTTTAGGGATGAGCGATATTACTTCCGTCCATGATTCAAGCATCTTGGCTTTTTCTAAAACTTCATTAAACATTTCCAATCCTAGTTCTTCCAATATTATTTGATTATATTTGTATAACTCCACCGGGATTCCATCTGGTCCTGGGTTTTTATTCTTCTGGTTTTTCAGGACTAATTCTACTTCTGCTGTCGTTATTGGCCTCTTTCTCTCCTCCCTTTGTTCTTTCGAGATTGGATTTATCTTTTCTTGGTTTAAATATTGTTTTAGCTTAGTTTCCTCCATACTATAATGCGCGTATAATTTTGTGAAATATTTTTGAATAATTTGCTTCCAATTTATGTTGAATATTTCCTTTGTCATCTTTTAGTTGATATATCATTCTTTTTTCTCTTTCATTTTTCAATCTGTATGCCAGCCATCGTCCCGGTTTGTTGGCTTGTTGAACGTAATTTTGTATGGCCGCTTAAATTTTCTGTGCTAATTCTTTTTCGCTTATTGAATTAATCTTATGTTTTATCATCCCTCTTTTTTGTTTTTTAATTGTATTCTTTGGGTCTTTCTGTAATTCAGCTTCGGCTTCAGTAAGTTCTTTTTGCATACGTTCTTGTTGATCTTTTTGTTTTCTGATTTTTCTTGCTATATAGCCGATCATGAGGCCTCTTATGTGCAGTATGCTTTCATGGTATCCCAGAGATTTTGCATTGAGGTGTCTTCTTTTTTGTTCGTTCTAAGAAATAATTTTAATTCTTTCTCTAGCATTTGAGTGTATTCTGTTTCTTTTACGATATCTGGGTTCATCATCCATCTTTTCTTCTTTTTTGGCCTTTCCATTTTAATTTCATTTGGTTATGATCCGCCCACTTATTTGTTTCAATTTTGATTTCCTCTAATTGGTTACATAGTCCAAATGATGTCCAAGCCATATCTATTCTTGACCAAGACTGATCTGGGTTCGAATGGAGGGTATACTGCTTTTTTTCTTTTGTGCATTTCTCTCCAAATATTGTATAGTTTATGTTCCGTGGCCATCTCGGAAAAGGATTTAGGTAATCGGTTTTGTCTTTTTTTTTTTTTAACTTTCATAGTTCATCTTTTTATCCACTATTGCGTTATAATCCTCAATTAAGCAAATATTTTCATAATCTAATTCCATGGATGAGAATCCTCAAGGGAAAAACAACTCAAGAAGCTTGGGAAATTTTGAAAAATGAGATTACAAAAGCCCAGGCTAGCACAATACCAATGAAGAAGAAAAATAACAGCTCCCAAAAGAAACCAGCATGGCTGCATAAAGAACTCTGTGACAAATTGAAAGAGAAAAAAGATAAGTATAAAAAGTGGAAACGGGGGGACATAACTAAGGCAGAATATCAGCAAATAGCCCGGGCATGTAAAGATGAAGTGAGGAAAGCTAAGGCTCACAATGAAGAAAAGCTTGCCACAAAAGTAAAAATTAACAAAAAAAGCTTCTTCCAACATGTTAAAAACAAGAAAAAAGTTAAGGAAACAATTGGTCCATTGCTAGGAGAAAGTGGCAAGAAGGTGACAAGAAACAGGGAGAAAGCAGAACTATTTAACTCATGTTTTGCATCTATCTTTACACAAAGGGATAAAACAGTCCAACCTGTCAAAAACAACACCACAAAACTCAGATTAGGAACACAAGTTGAAATAGGGAAGAAAATGGTAAGTGAGCACCTGTCTACCCTAGACAAGTTCAAATCACCCGGACCAGATGGATTACACCCCAGGGTTCTGAAGGAACTGGCAGACGAGATCTCAGAACCACTGAACTATATCTTTCAGAGATCCTGGAGCACCGGGGAACTACCAGAGGACTGGAAAAAAGCTGACGTGGTTCCCATCTTCAAAAAAGGGAAAAAACAGATCCAGGAAACTATAGACCTGTCAGTCTGACCTCAATACCAGGAAAGATTCTGGAAAAGATAATCAAGCAACAAATTAGCGAACACCTAGAAGCAAACAAAGTAATAGCCAAAAGCCAACATGGATTTGTCAAAAACAGATCATGCCAGACTAATTTTATTGCATTCTTTGATAATATGACAAAATTAGTGGACCAGAGGAATGCCATCGATATAGTTTACTTGGACTTCAGTAAGGCTTTTGATAAGATAGACCATAACCTACTACTAAATAAAGTAGAAGAATGTGGGTTAGACAGCATCACCACCAGATGGATTCGTAACTGGCTGACCACCCGCACTCAACATGTAGTCATCAATGGAACTGCATCTTCATGGAGGGAAGTATGCAGTGGAGTACCCCAAGGCTCTGTTTTAGGCCCAGTACTCTTCAACATCTTCATCAATGATTTGGATGAGGGAATAAATGGGGAACTCATCAAATTTGCAGATGACACCAAGCTGGCAGGAATAGCCAAAACTCCAGAAGATACAGAAGGATTTTGACAAACTTGAACATTGGGCACTATCTAATAAAATGAAATTCAATGGTGAAAAGAGTTAGATTCTACATTTAGGCAACAAAAACGAAATGCACAGGTACAGTATAGGTGGCACCTTGCTCAACAGTAGTAACTGTGAAAGGGATCTTGGAGTCCTGGTGGACAACCATTTAAATATGAGCCAGCAGTGTGCAGCAGCTGCCAAAAAAGCCAACACAGTTCTAGGCTGCATCAACAGAGGGATAGAATCAAGGTCACGTGAAGTGTTAATACCACTTTATAATGCCTTGGTAAGGCCACACTTGGATTCAGTTATGGTCGCCACGATGTAAAAAAGATGTGGAGACACTAGAAAGAGTGCAGAGAAGAGCAACAAAGTTGATTAGGGGACTGGAGACTAAAACATATGAAGAACGATTGCAGGAACTGGGTATGTCTAGCTTAAGAGAAAGAAGGACTAGGGGAGACATGATAGCATTGTTCCAATATCTCAGGGGTCGCCACAAAGAAGAGGGAGTCAAACTATTCTCCAAGGTACCTGAGGGCAGGACAAGAAGCAATGGGTGGAAACTAATCAATGAGAGAAGCAACTTAGAACTGAGGAGAAATTTCCTGACAGTTAGAACAATTAATCAGTGGAACAGAAATTGCCTCCCGAAGTTGTGAATGCCCCAACACTGGAAGTCTTTAAGAAGATGTTGGATGGCCATTTGTCTGTAACGGAATAGGGTTTCCTGCCTAGGCAGGGAGTTGGACTAGAAGACCTCCAAGCTCCCTTCCAACTTTGCTATTATATTATAATTGATTTATTTTATTGTGCAATTTCCTATAAAATTCCTCTTGTTTCTGATTTGGTGCATATATCACATACCCCCACTTTCCATCCACTTTTTCTCCTCCTGCCTTCTGGTGCTTTGGAGGGTAGGCTGACCTCCTCTTCATTCTGGCAGCCCCTCAAATACCGGAATAGCTATCATGTCACCCCCAATCCTTCTTTTCTAGTCTACACTAACCATTCTCATCAAATAAGGAAAAAAGATTGGTTTGGCATGGTCTGTTTTAACAAACCCATAATAGCTTTTATTTATCACATTGTCTCTAGATGTTCGAAGATCTGTGTTTTTATTATTCTTTCCAGGATCTTCCCAGATATTGATGTTGGGCTGAATGGTTTGTAGTTTCCAGGGTCTCTTTTTTCCCCCCTTTCTTCAAAATGGGAACCATAATCTGCTCTCTTCAGATTCATTGTTGTCTTATTGGTCTCCAGGTGCAGTAGAAGAAAGGGGTATAACTCCATGGGTTGGATTATTTCTCTTCCATCTTTGATTTTTGCTTCAGGGAGATAACATACCTGCCTAGATCGACTATAGTTTCTGTTCCCCTGGGAATTGAATCACCTCTCACCCAAACTTGCTTTCTTTCCCTAAGAAATGCAGGGATATTTTCTTCCTGTTGTAGAAATGCTGGATTTTGCCTCTTTTTTTAGAAACTATTGCTCTTTTCTGGGTGACTGCATATTTCCTTCCAGGGGGAGAACATGACAGCGATTGTTCAGTTCCAGAGGGGCTTCCTTGGAGTGGAGGAGGATACATAGAAGGGGATTTGCTCTCGGTTGTTGTTTCCTTCTAGAAGTGATAGGCTCCCATCGGTCTTCCTCTTTAGGTCCATATATACTAAGGTCAATTTTTTTAATGGAAGCTGTTTGTTCCCTGTTGTGTTCAAACTGCATTGCTGGCCCCAATCAATTTATTTGCATCCTCCCTTAACTATAAAGCAACAATAGGAAGCCATTCTAGGAGGAAGAACAAATTCAATCTGTGCTGGCCCAAAGAACAGGGTGCACGAATACCTACATGGGTTGTATTCTGTACACAATTAGCTCTACCCGGAACATATAAATCCTATGGGGGGGGGGGTCTTTGCAGTTTCTCTCACATCTTATAGTATCATCTCCCCCACCCAAACTGAGCAAAAGGAAAAGGCAGAGATCATCCCCAGTTCAGGCAGGCAAATGGGGGGCAACAGGGATTCTGTCAGCCGTCCCTCTCATCATAGTAAGGGGAGGGGAGGTCAGCTCCACAGGGGGCATCCCAGCATGGCTTTCATTGGGGGGGAGGGGAATAGAGCCTTTTAGGAGCCCACCAGTGTTCATATAGGGGGGGGGTGTCTCCCAGCTATTGTTTGGGCTATTTGGAGAGCTGAAGAAAATAAATCTTCTTCTCTCCTTCACTTCTTTTTTCTTCATCCTGCAGGTGCCACCAGGAAAACCTTTGGAGAAAGCTCTGCTTGCAGGATCTAATCTGGGTCAGTCACCAGGACCAGAGGTTTCGTCTTCTCAGCTTTCGGATTCATGCTGGAGCCCCTCCTCCTGCCCATCTTCCAACTTTTTGGCCAAAGTTCTACTCGTTCGAATTTCCTCCAATAGAAATCCCTGGAAGTGAGCAGCCCCTCGAGACTATGCAGAGGGGGCAACATTTTGGCCAAAGGTCCCCCCAGAGGAATCATGGGAGAGATTCCAAATGCTCCGATTGCGGGAAATCATTTGCTTACCGGTCCCTCCTTTTGATCCACCGGAAGCTGCACACGGGGAATGGATCCCACCTGTGTTTCCTTTGTGGGAAATCCTTTCGTGGAGTGTGGAGCTTTGCCAAACATCTCCAGAGACACCCTGGACTGAAGCCTTACAAATGCGGAGTGTGCGGGGAGTGTTTTGCTAAAGGCTCAGACCTTGGAGCCCATCAGCGAATCCACCAGGGAAAGAGATCTCGGGAGTCCTGGAAGCGTTGGGGAAGATTTCCTGAGAGACGGCGTCTTTCTAGGCCTCAGAACAGCCCGACTGAAGAGAAGCCCTGCAAGTGTGTGAAATGTGGGATGTGCTTTTCCCAAAACTCAGAGCTGCTTAAACATCAGGAAATCCACACCGGAGGGAAACCTTATCAATGTCTGGACTGTGGGAAATCTTTCCGTTATAAACAATTGTTTAGAGGACATGAGAAAATTCACACAGCGCAGAGTCTTTATAAATGCCTAGAATGTGGGAAGTGTTTCACTCGGAGCTCATCTCTTTGCCAACATAATAAAACACACATAAAGGACGAAAGCAAAGCGTGCCTAGAATGTGGGAAATCTTTTTCCAGCAAATCATACCTGCTGCTACATCAGAGAATTCACACTGGGGAAAAACCCCACAAATGCCAAGATTGTGGGAGATGTTTTGTCCAGAAGGGACACCTAATTCGACATCAGAGACTTCACACTGGGGATAGACCCTATAAATGCCCAAAATGTGAGAAAAGATTTGTGGATTCTTCTGAACTTCAGAGATACCAAAGGACGCACTGGGGAAAAAAACTTTATAAATGTAAGTCACACCTAATTCGACATCAGAGAATTCACACTGGGGAAATACCCTATCAGTGCCCAAAATGTGGGAGATGTTTTGGCAGAAAATCACACCTAATTCGACATCAGAAACGTCACACTGAAGAAAGACCCTATCACTGCCCAGAATGTGAGAAAAGATTTGTCAATTCATCTCGTCTTCAGAGACACCAAATGACGCACAGGAGAGAAAAACTATATAAATGTACGGATTGTGATAAATGTTTTTTAAAAATGTCGTATCTTTCTCAACATCAGAGTATCCATACAGGGGTGAAGCCCTATATGTGCATCGAGTGTGGAACATTTTTCCGTACAATACAAATCCTCAGAAATCATGAGAACGTTCACAGAGGAGAAAAAAAGTTCAAATGTTTAGACTGTGGGAAAGCATTTGGTCGTTCATCAACCCTTAGAATTCACTGCCAAACCCACACAGGTGAGAAATGCTACAAGTGCTCAGTGTGTGAGAAATCTTTTACCCGGAAAGATACACTTCGGATGCATCTGAGAAGCCACTTAGAGAAGCAATATAAATGTCCAGAGTGTGAGAAAACTTTTCGTTGCAAATATTATCTTAGAAAACACGAGAGGATTCACAAAGGAGAAAAGCCTTCCAAGCCTGTGCAGAAAAATGAAAAGTGCCCAGAATGTGGGAGATGTTTTAACACAAAGTCATACCTAAATCAACATCAAAGAGTTCACACCGGAGAAAGACCCCATCAATGCCCAGAATGTGGGAGATGTTTTGCCTTCAAATCATCCCTGCTGAAACATCAGATAATTCACACTGGAGAAAGACCCCATCAATGCCCAGACTGTGGGAAATGTTTTGTACAGAAGGGACACCTAATTCGACATCAGAAACTTCACACTGGAGACAGCCCCCATCAATGCTCAGAATGTGAGAAACGTTTTGTGGATTCTGCTGGACTTCGGAGACATCAGAAGGGGCACACAGGAGAGAGGCCCTATAAATGTGAGGAGTGTGGGAAAGGTTTTTCCCGAAAAGACTACCTTGGAAGGCATCAAAAGGTCCATTCACGAGTGAAGCCATAGAGATGCACAGAGTGTGGTAATGTTTTGCTCAAAAGGGAGACATGAGAAAAATGACATGGAAAAGCCCTAATAGGCCCTGATGGTAGAACAGTTTTTCATGGTTGTTCAACCCTTAGAAGCCATATAAGAGTTCATAAAAGGGAGAAAAATTAGAAACTCTCAGATAATAGGAGAGCATTTTCTTTTCAATTGTCCCTTAAAAATTACACTCTATATCGGAAAGATGCACTTTAAATGTTTGAAGTGTGATGTATGATTTCCCTGGAAAACTACTCTTTTAGCATCAGTGAATTCTTATTGGAGAGAAAATTTTATCAGGGCTTAGAATGTGGCAAAGATTTTTATCTTCAGATGCATATGAAAAATCCACACAGGAGAGAGGAGGAGCCAACGTCGTGACGATACAGACGTGCGATCTCAATGCTCCAAGACCGCAGTCGATACTTTTGACGCTGGGTGGTCCAATCGGACCTAAACCATCCCACAGAGATGGTGAACAGAACAGGAAGAATATGTCTTGCTGATCTCAGGGACATCGCAAAGTCTCTGATCGATACAAGAGAAGTTTTTCAAGCTGGCGACAAAAAGTCTAGCCAAAGGCTGATGAAGTCGGGGCAGTTCCAAAACGGAAGGATACGGGAAGAGAATGTGTTTCCAGCTGGTGAGGAATTTTTACCGTTTTAAAAGAGACTGCCTATAAAAAACTTAAAGTTAATTTAAATTTGAGAACAGAAAAAATAAGCAGAGGAATTAAGCTTTGAATGGTTTTGGACAGTGGGTTATCTTACTTTTTAAATGTTATTTTCATGGATGGAATTTATGCAAGCCTTTTAAACCGAATGGATTAAATTTTCTTCTTCTTTTTTTATTATTATTTTTTGCAACCTATAGAGTAAAATTCTCCCCCTTCATTACTGCATGTGTTTTTCCCTTTTTCTTCTCTATTTCATTTAAGAATTTGACTTTTTTTAAAACTTGGAATAAAAAAAGATACAAAAAGCAACAAAGAACATTATAACAACAGAGGGGAAGACGGCACTGCTCAGAGGCTGGAGATTTATGTATTGGAAACAAAACACTTTTACTTTCCTCACTAATTATTCTGGCTTGGCACTTCAAGGTCTCACTGTTTTGTCTATAGAGAGTGATAAGAAGAAAAGCATACAGATGTTCCTTTGAAGTATATATTTAACTAGAAAAAGTGAAAATAAGACGTTATTGTGAATTTATGCTTAATCTTGTAAAAACCTTCCAAGCCAGAGCAGCAGTGTTTGTCAGCTGGAGATAATGGCACAATCTCAACAGCAGAAAGAAACTTTAAGTTTGCAAAAGATATTGTTAGAAATTCAGAAATTATCAAACGCATTTGAGGGGATGGAGAAGAAGTTGGACAATCTAGAGCATCTAACAATAAAATATGATGAAGAAGTTGGAGATGTTTATCAAGTGGAAAAAGTGGAGGCTAGAGTCCTAAAAACCGAAGAGAAAAATGACTACAAAGAAATTAAATCCGCTGATAATCTACGGTGATTGGTTTGTGTCTGGAAATGGAAAGAGTGGAATACAGAAAGAGGAATTAAATGGAGGGGAACTCTACCCCAGATGGCAAGATACAGAAGAAGAAGAAGAAAATAAAAGAATTTATGGATTTAAAGAGAGAAATTTTGTTAGCAACATCGTTGAAAACACCACTGACAATTAAAGATAAGCTGATTAAGGAAACAGAAGAAGGGCATAGAAATTACATGAGAGATTTAATAAGCAATGAGTTGCAAAGAGGAGTCCATACAAATTTGATTAAAGAGGTGATTAGAGGACTGATACCACAAATGGCAGAAGATATGAGATTGTTTGGCTACTGGAAAGATACAGGTTGATAGATGAAAGGGTATAATCTAAAACTAGTTAAACTTAAAGGACACAGTCAAATAAAGGAGGGATAATGATAACAATGTATATGTATATGCATGGGTACAACATAAGGAAAGTGGATGTAAATTGTAAATCGATTTGGAAAGGAGGATTAGAAATTTTTGTTACTAAATATTATGGATGTTTAGCTAGAAGAGGCCATAAGGATTCAGTGTTATTGGAGGATATTAGAAACAGCAAATGAAATGCCAGTGTGTGGTTATGTTTTAAATCTTGATATATTTTATGATGAAGGACGTTTAAACAATTATAGTCAAATGAAAATAGAGGTATGATGATGGTAATATGTATAAATATGTCTGAGTTAAAATACTTGAGTTAATATGAATTATGGTTGATGACTGTGGAAGAGATGCACGAAAGTCTTTTGTAACCAACTGATACACTTTCTACAGTATGTAAAGAAGGGTGATTCTCCCAAGTTGGTGGAGACAGCGGTTATGCATGGGTTAACTCAGTCAGTAACCAATAGAACTGAGTCTACCAAAGTGATGTCATCGCCTCTGAGGAGCATGCTCCCACTTTTTTAGACTCAGTTTGATTGGAACTGGCTGTGCTAATCGCTTTTTCCTCAACTAATTCTGAATAATTGATTAATTTAATTCGATTTAATCGGATTTAATTGGATTTCACTAAAACAAGAAAGAAAATTACTTTGTCTAAATTGAATTCTGGATTGGGCTCCTGCTGAATTTCGGAAGAGAGCTCTCAATAGCCTCTGGAGGCTGGAGAGTATTTGCCTCGTCTTCTCGAGACTTGCCTTTGAATTGCCTCCAGGCTTCTGAGGCAACGCTAATTGCAATAGCCAGGGAAGGCTTTCCTCACCGCTTTCACCTCAGCGAGGGAATCCCCGGCCTCTGCCTTGCCTCTTGCTCCGCTGACTGCCGCCGCCGCCATCAAGAGCCTCCGAAAGCCGCGGGAAGTCTCCAAAAGCCGCAGGGAGCCACCTCGCCTCTGGGAAATGCCGCTGCTACCGCCGCACCTCGCTATCGACGCTCCGGCTACCGCTGCCGTTCCGCAGCTTCGCCCTTGGCCCCACAGCCTTGCCGCAGGGCCTATATTGCCCACGCTTACCTCACGGCCTCGGCTACCTCGTGGCCCCGGCCCATAGGCTCTGTAGCCTCAGTGGCCATTTTGTTTGGGCACGAAAATTGTCCGGTGGCCATTTTGAAGAGCAAGGAACTCTGAGTACTGGCTATGGCCTCCTCTCCTACTCCTGGGCCTCAAATGCCTCCAGTCTCCATGGCTCCTGACCCCACCACCGAGCCCCCTACTTCTAGGGGCCGTAGGCACAGGCCTGCTCCAGAGGATACCATTGAGCCCCCTCCCAGTGATCCAAGACCTAACCAGGAGGGCATAGAGAATCCACCCCCTCAGGAGGATGACAGGGCCCCTCAGACCCCGGCTAAGAAGGAGAGGTCCAAGACCAAGCACACTGAGCCTCACATTTTTCAGGCCCAGAGGCCTATTCATTCCGGCCCCCCTCCTGATTTATCTTCTGATTCGGAGGATGACCTCTCCCCTGCTGCCTCAATCTTGCAGCCCGAGGATGCTAGGGGCACAGAGGCTTTGGCCAACAGTGAGGATGATTTGGATTGTGAGGATCCCCTCTACCAGGAAGATATTTCTCCCCCTCCCCGCCGACGCCATTCTTACTCGCCTGGCATGGCTGATATGATCTCTGAGGCCATAGAACGTGGTATTACGGCTGGCTTTAAACACAGGTCTTCTAATCACTCTGCTTCTCACAGGTCTGCTTCTTCCTCTAGTTCCAGGCGCGGGGATGATGATCTCTCGGCTTCTTCGTCTAACGAACTATCCGGCACTTCCAACCAACAGTCGGTCTTCGGGGAAGAGGAACACCCTGCAAGAGACTCAGATCTATCGGAGGATGAGGGTCTTCCTCCTGATCCACCCCCCTTTGTAGGTTTATTTAAACCTGCTATTTTTCGCTCTCTCCTTTTTAAGGCCAAAAAGATCGCAGGCATTCCTTCTCCTAAGACGACTCAGACTACGGAAGCAGACAAGACTGACACCACTGATTCGTTCTTCATCCAGCCTATGGTGGAGAAGGAGGTGATCCCATCACCACAGTTCTTCATAGACATTGTCCAGAATCAATGGGCATCTCCAGGTACCGGGCCCCTCCCCAATGCCTCGGATAAGTGCCTGTATAATGTCGCTCCTGACCTCGCCAAGGCTTTGGAGGTACCTTATATTGATTTACCTATAATTGGCCTTTCCTCTCCCAACACGGCCTCAGCAGCTCCTAAGGAAGCTCTGCGACCTGAAGACAAGAGAATAGAACAAACTCTGGTCAAGGGTCACCAGGCCTCAGCTTGGTCCATTAGAGCGGGCACCTCCGCTTCCTTCTTTAGTCGCTCCGCTCTCCTGTGGCTGAGACAACTTCAAGCTTGCCTTCCAGCCAGGGATTCTAGGGCTCGCAGGGACATTAACAAAATTAAGGTGGCCCTAGAATACACAGCAGATGCCTCCTTGGACGCCGACCGTTTTGTGTCCAAAGCCATTGCATCCTCCATCTCCACCCGTCGGCTTCTCTGGCTAAAGCAGTGGCAGGCAGAAACGCGGGCCAAATGGAGGCTTGCCTCCTCTCCTTACTCTTCATCCCTTCTCTTTGGTCCTCCATTAGAGCCCCTTCTGGTAGAGTCCAAGCATAAGAGGAAGGTTCTGCAACCGGCCACTAAAAAGCAGGAAGGTCAGTGCCAATCTTTTTACCATAGGCAGCCCTTTCGTGGCCAGGATGGGAGTGCTTCCAACTCCCGTCCGCAACGACAGGCTCCACCCAGACAGACCCCCTCCTTCTCTAATAGATCAGGCAGGAACAACCAGAGATTCCAGCCCAGAAAGCCTTTCAGGGACAATTCCTTCATCAGGGCTCCATTCACCAATTTCCCTCCTGGGATCTGATCAAACTCCTTGACTTCCTTACTGACTCGCCCTTTGAACCTCTCAGGTCGGCAATCTTACATCACCTCATGCTCAAGACGGCCTTTCTGGTGGCCATGACATCTGCGCGGAGGGTTTCAGAGCTGGCGGCCCTTTCCATCCGATCGGACTTGTGTATGTTCCACCCAGACCCTGTGGTCCTTCACATCGATCCCACTTTTGTCCCGAAGGTGAATTCAGCATTCCATCGGTCTCTGGATCTCTCTCTTCCAAATTTCTGTCCTGCTCCATCTCACAGTCTGGAGTGCAAATGGCATAAACTCGACGTCAGGTGGGCTCTTAAAATCTACATCGCCAAGACGGCGGTCTTCAGACACAGCGAAGCCCTCTTCGTATCTTTCCACCCTACCAACAAAGGGCTGAAAGCTTCTCCATCCATGATTGGACGATGGATCAGGTCTGCCATTGCTCAAGCTTACAGCACGCATCATCTCACTCCTCCACCTAACATTACGGCTCATTCCACGTGAAGCACGGCTATGTCAGCGGCGTGGGTCCGACAGTGGAAGAGATCTGCAAGGCAGCGACCAGGTCTCCTCCTAATTCGTTTATACGACATTACAAGGTGGGTTGATATGCATCGGCAGATGCAGCTTTCGAACGGCGAGTCCTCCAGCAGGTTCTTCCTTCTTCCAGCTCCTAGGCCAATCTCATGCCCTCCCGGGGACACGCAAGTTTTGGTACGTCCCATGCATGACCGCTGTCTCCACCAACTTGGGAGAATGGGGCGTTGGTTCTTACCTGATACGCCCCTTCTCCGGGCAGGAGACACCGGTCATCCCCACCCTTGGGGTCCTGGCCTACCTCGCAGGGATGATCTGGGAGCATGTTATGTAGTCACATAGCGGAAAGCGATTGTTCACTGCACAGCAGTCTACTTATCTCCTTCGTCAAGAAAAGCGGGAGCATGCTCCTCAGAGGCGATGACATCACTTTGGTAGACTCAGTTCTATTGGTTACTGACTGAGTTAACCCATGCATGACCGCTGTCTCCACCTGCTCAGAGAAGGGGCGTATCAGGTAAGAACCAACACCCCATTCTTTGCGTGGTGTCTGTTTTGAAAATTAAAAGTAAAATAAAAATTGTATATATATAAAAAATCCACATAGGAGGAAAACCTTACAGGTGTGAGTAACATGAGAATTCTTTTCTTGCCAATTGGAACCTGTTGCCTCCTGGAGTTTGTCCATTAAAATTGCCTCCTTGGAAATTTTCTTTGCTAAGTTAAAACATTTTCATCATTTTGTAAACTTTTTAATTCTAAGACGTGAATATGAAAATCTGATGTGAGTGTGGAAACCTAACATCTAATGTGAAATTGTTGGGAACTGTATAAGGACTTCTTATACGGGAAGGTGGGACAAGAAGTCTACACCTCTGTTATTCTGTAGTAGGTCCCTTCTAGCCCTTTGATTCTAAGAATTTGAAAAGAAAAAGGGAAATGGATGAAATGCAAAAGTAGGGTTCATTTAGTGTCCATTCAAAGTTACAGTGGCACTGAAAAAAGTGACTTATGACCATGTCTCAGCAACCCCATAGTCATGTGATCAAAATTCAGATGCTTGACCAGTGACTCACATTTATGACGGTTGCTGTGTCCCAGGGTCACCTGATCCCCTTTTGCGACCTTTTTTTTAAAAAAAGAATTTTATTGGTTTTTAAACATTTATGGGAAAAGGTAAAGGGGTACATAGAAAATTTTGGCAGCTCCCACGCTAGTGGTAGAAATCCCTCCAAATCTCACAATTTTTACAATATTAAAAACAACGTATAAAAGATAAGCAAAAAACAGAATCTTATTCTACATTGTATCAACCATGTGTTAAATCATTTTTCTCCTTTGTCACTTTCTAGTATATCAACAATTACAAATATTTCAAATATTTTTATTTTTGTGACTTCAGCCTTTTCGATATTGCTCCTTCCTCCCTGTCCCCAGGTGGAGCCACAGCCCCCCCTCCTTCATATCTTGTACCTTGCTACCCTTTTCACTACCTTCCCTGTGTTCGTCCTCTAGGAGAGAGAAATATTTTTTAATGAAGGCTTCAGCCTCCTACACTGTATTAATTCTAATTCTGTTTCCCTCCCAAAAGATCAGCTATCCCTCTTTCAATAACCATCTAAACCAAACTCCTTTATTGTATAACTTCTTTGATAAGGAGGAATACTTCCTCCTTCTTTCTGTTATCTTTTTCGGAATTTCCTTAACAATGGTGATTTCTTCATCTTTATATTTTAGTGGTCCCTCCCTTTGGGCCCCAAGCACCTCATCCCTTGTGGTCCTCCTGAGAAATTTAACAGGTACCTCCCTTGGAACATTATGACTTCTAGCATATGCTGAATTAATCCTGTAAACCAGATCCATATCCCACAACTGTTCTTTGTCTCTCTTAATGTATTGTGCTAAAATTGTACTCATAATATCCTTAAGGTCTTCACTTTCTTGTCTCTGGTAGGTTCTGGAATCTGAGAAAAAAGGACATTCTTTCAAATTCTATTTTTGCCGTGAAGTTTTCCAATTCTACATTCCCCTTCTGGACTGCCTTAACCTCCTCCCCCAGCCCAGTCGTCCCCTCCTCCAACACAATAATTCTCTGTTTGTTTTCTGAAATATGATGTTGAACACCTCTGAGTTCCCTTTTGTGACTTTTGACAAGCAAAGTGAATGTTTGCTGTTATGTTAAGTCAGATTCACTTAACAACCATGAGACTAGCTATACAACTGCAGTGTTTCCCTTAACAAGTGTGGGAAGAAAGGTCGTAAAATGGGTAAAACTCACTTAAGTGTTTCACTTGACAACAGAAATTTTGGGTTCAGTGGTGGCCGTAAGTAGAGGACTACCTCTAGATGATAAATTGAGAGTTCTAAGAACAGGAACACGGAGAAGACAAGGTGAAGACAAAAGAACGTGGAGATGTTTTGATGAAAAGTCACACCTAATTTAAACATCAGAGGCTTCACACCCGAGAGAGACCCTATCAATGCCCAGAAGGTGAGAATAGATTTGTGGATTCTTCTGAACTACGGAGACACCAGGAGGGGCAGGAAGGAGGCCCTATAAATGTGGGGAGTGTGGGAAAAGTTTTACCCGAAAACAAAACCTTAGAAATCATCAGGCTGGAAGGAAGCCATCCAGATGCATAGAGCAGTGGTGGCTTCCTGCGGTTTTGCTGATTGTGCGTGCGCACTTAAAAGAAACTTGCTCTGAAAGCAAGGAAAACAGCTGAGGAGCGGCAATTCAATCTGCCCCCCCCATCAGCTGGGCTTCAGAAGCTGAAATAGAGGTAGGTCTAACCCAGGGGCTGGTGGGGGAGGGCCCCTTTTTCTTTTTTTAAATATATTTTTTATTTTTGCATTTAAAATAGTGCTGCACAGCTAAGCCATTATGGCCATACAATCATAGTATATGTACATAATCTCATCCATTAGCTGTCAGTCTACTTAGTACACTATCTATCCTTCTATCCAATTATTTACAGTTTGTTCCAGTCTTGTCACCTTGTCTTCTACCAATAATAAAATCTGTTCCAAACTTCATAATATTCCGACTCCCCTTTATTTTTTAATTCTAGGGTGAGCCTTATCTGCTCGCGCACAGGCCAAGATTTCCCTAATGATGTCTAACTCTGATGGGATACTTCCTTTCTTCCAATACTGCGCATGGGTTATTCGCACCGCTGTCAATACATGGATAACTAAATAAAGCACATCCTTCTTAGACCCCTCTGGTTTTATACCTAGGAGGGAAATTTCTGGTTTGAACAGAATTTGATCTCCCACCATTTGTTCCAGCCATAATTGTACCATTCTCCAATATCTTTTTGCCTTGTTGCATGTCCACCACATATGGAAAAAGGTGCCTGGTGTTTTCTTGCCCTTCCAACAATTTGGGACCAAATTTTTTAACATTTCAGAGAGCGGTGCTGGGGGAAGGTGCCATGTGTACAACATCTTGTACAGAATTTCCTTGTAGGTCATGGCCAGTGGTCGGCAAGCCGCGGCTCGCGAGCCACATGCGGCTCTTTACACACTTTAATGTGGCTCTTCTGTGTGCCGGGCGCCCGCTCCCCTCCCTCCTCGGGCGGCCGCCAATATTCCCTCTAAGCTGCGCAGATAACAAGGAAACGCCGCGCAGAAGTTTTAAAATGTGAGTGAAAATATGCCCCCTCCCTCCCTTCTCTCTGTCTGCACTGAACTCTCTCTTCCATGATTGGTGAAATCAAGGAAGATTCTGCCCGGATACCGATGACGTTGCAGAATGGAGAATTCCCATTGGTCCTATGGGGCTTCATTGGTTCGTGGGAAAACGTGATTCGCTGGTTGTAGCCTGCTTTTCTCTGCATATCCAGGGTTTCTAAGGCATTGCATCGTCTGAAGCCCGTTCTGGACTGGGAAATCTTTCTGCGATCCCTTCGCTTTGGGGAGAGAGGGAACCAGCGTGGAATTGGACTGTCTGAGCCAAAGGGGTCCACGCGATCTTGAGACTGGACTTTTGAGTAGTACCAATTCTTTCCACTCTTTTCCCTTTCTGTCCTTCTTCTATCTTCCTTTCCTTTTCATTTTTTTCTTTCATTTTTCCTTTCCTTCTTTTCCATTTCCTTTCCTTTGTCTTTTCCATTCCTTTCCTTTTCCTTATTTCCTTTTCCCTTTTTTCTTTTCCCTTCCCTTTCCCTCCCTTCTTCATCCTTTCCTTTCTACTTTCCTATTTCCTTTCCATTTTCCTTTCCTTCTTTTCCATTTCCATGGCCATCATGGAGGGGGGGGAATGTGACATGAGGGGGGAGAAATGTGACATGAGGGGGTGAAATGTGACATTGTGGGATTGACATAAAAAGGGTTGATGTGAAAAGGGGTGTGTGGACATAAAATTGCGGAATACCGTAATCTAGGAGCCAGCAAAATAAGTTAGTGGCCAGGTTCTGAGGTCAATATATAACATCCACAGATAAATAACAGTGTACCATCCTATGTATTTTCGGTTTTAAAAATGTGGCTCTCAAAATAAATTTCAATCGTGGTTTTGGCGAGATTTGGCTCAGTTGAAAAAAAATGTTGCCCACCACTGGTCATGGCCATTGTTCATTTCCGATTGAGTGTCTAAAGTCTTTCCCATTTAGCCAATTCAACATTGCAAACAATTTTTTTTGCCCAGGCATCCATAGTTTCCTTATCATGTTCTGCCTCAAGTTTACATTCAAACAGATATCTGTACAACATTTAATCAAAATTTTGATGAAAGTGGGTGGGCCCACTTTCAAAGCAACAGAACCGGTTTGCTCTCTGCTTGACGGGAGAGCTACCGGTTCGGGAGAAATGGTGCAAACCGGTAGAAACCCAACACTGGCATAGAGTGTGATCAAGTTTTGCTCAAATCACATCAAAAAATGATATGGGAAAATCCCCACTATGCCCTGCGTGTCCAATAGTGGATCAACCCCTGAAAATCATATAGAAGTTTCTAAGCTTTCTTAAATTTTAGGAAACGTTAAAGTGCAAGAAAAGAAAGGAGAAAGAACCGAAAAAAAGAAACGGAGTGAGGGAAAAACAAAATTGAAGAGGGCAGACAAAAAGTGGAAAAAGCTATAGAGAGAAAACTTTCTTCACTAAAGGTAAAATCCTAAGTACCAATAATTCTTTAAAATGGAATAAACCATAACAGAGAGTACTTTTATCATTATAAACATGTATATCCGTAAAGTGAAACGGCACAGAGAATATCATGGCTACCATCATTCTGGTCTTAAGATTCTGTCAATTCTAGCCTACATCAACAGTGAGAATTCCAGAACTCTTCTGGGTTTCCCTTTGTGATTCAGCCTCTCTTGAAGAGCTGATATCCCTCTTGACCCCAATATCATTTTTCTTTCCAAAACAGGCAAGGCAAAGTCTCATGAAAATTAGCTCCTGTTCCCAGGGCTTTCTTTGCAACCCTCCAAGCGTTTCAAACCGTAAATTTATGAACATCTTTAAACATTCCAGGTTGGGCTAAAGTTCGAATCTGAGGTTTTGTTCATTTTGTACCACAATACAAAAAAGGTGTTGAAACTAGAAAAGGATGCAGGGAAGAGCAAGAAAGATAAGTATGGGAATGGAGGCTAGAGCATAAGAGGAAAGGTTGCTGATTACGTCCAGTCCAAAGGAGAGAAATAGGAGTGACAGGATTGTGACACCCTCCCACCCCCCCACACACATATACAACCCCTCCCCAGGCTCTGGAGGCTTTCCTGAAGGCTGGAGAAGGCGAAAAATGAGCTGGCCGACACGTGCATAAGGGCCAGAGCTGACAACTGGGATGCAACCAAATATGGCTCCATATGGCACCTGTGACACCCCTCCCAACTCCCACTGTTCCATGCATGCACGCAGGCTTTCTTGGAGCCTGGGGAGGGCGAAATCCGTTGACACAGGTTCACCATCATGGGCATAGGATCTCTTGCTGGGGGGGGGGGGAGTGTTGAGTTTGAGGACCTCCAGGTTCCCTTCCAAATGTGTTATTCTGTCAGTTTTCACACCTGTCAGTCCCATCAATGCCCAGAATGTGAGAAAGGATTTGTGGACTCTGTTGAACTCCGGAGACACCAGAAGAGGCACACGGGGCAAACCACGATGAAAGCAAAGCTTACGGGATGTTCCTTCCTGATGCCCAGAGATGCACAATAAGGGAAACATGTCGCCCCTTTTCTACAATTGGCAAATAGCCCTCCCATTAAAGCCTCTGGTCCACGTGTCTCATCCACTTGCAGTTTCGATGCCGCATTTCCCCCCAACCCACCCGGGAAGAGGCGCCCCTGAGTGGAGACGGAGCTCCTTGGGAAGGGATGAAAGGCAGGGAATTCAACTTTCGCCCTTTGCACCTGGTGGGAGGAGGAGGATGAGGGGGGGGGGTTCCTTCCTTCCACCTCCACAGGGCCGCCTCTGCTGCAGGGAGACCGGCCGGCGGGCAATGAATGGATGGAGGGCTTGGCTGACTTCCAAGGCTGGAAGGGAATCCTCGTTTAATGTCGGCCTGTGTCCCTGCGGAAGCCACGAGCTCCCTACTACGGAGCCCATCCTCCCCAGCCGTCTCAGCCTTTCTAGGTGCCGGATGGGGGATCCCAGCGCCCGGTGTCGCCTCCAAGTCCACCCCAAACTTCGGGGGAAGGAGGGAGCGGGGATCCCCGGTCGCCTCTTCCCAATCCTGGGTGACGGGGGGGGGAGAGGGAGGGGAAGGCTCGGGGCCCTTCTGGACTCCGCCCGGCTGGAAAAGAGGCGGCTCTCGCCCAGCGTCCTCCGAGGGGGGAGCGGCCCTTGCCGGACCCCGAAACTGCAGCTGATCAAGGAGGAGAAGAGGAAAGAGGGGCTAGAGCGACTCCCCCACTCTCTCAGGGAGGAATGGGGACCGGAAATGGCGGGGAGAAGCATCCGTGGGGCCTCTCTAGGAACCTACTCTCGGTCTCCCTCTCCACCTTGTATGGGAGCTGAATTTCGGGTAGTTTTGCTGCCCTTTTCCCCACTTGCGGCATTTTGGGCGGCTGGGCGACTTCTGGGCGTCCGGCAAGGCTGCTCCTGGGCCCCGCTCCGGGCAGGTGGGGCTCCCGCTCTCCCTCGGGCTGCCAGGAGGGCTTCTCCCCGCCAGGAGGAAGGTAGCCCCGAGTCGGTGCCAGGAGGGAGGTGCGGGTGGACGCGGGGCTGGACGGGGGCAAAGGGGGGGAAGCCTCGCCCCACGGAGGGAAAGGGGGCTTCTCCTCCAAGGGTTTAAGGGGGGGGATTATTGGGTGGCTGAAAGAAATGCCCGCCCTTCTCTCTCCAATGGTGGGTGGAGGGTTTTTCTTTAGGGGAAGAACAAGGGTTCAAACGGCTTGGATTGAGTTGAATCTTTTCCCAAGGCAGAAAAGATCCACTTTCTTTCGCCTTTATTTAAATGGTAGAAAATATATTCTTTGGTTTTTTAAAAAAAATATTTTCAAACATACAAAATGCACACAAACAAAACTTAGACATAAACTACATTTAGGCAATATATTGGAACTTCATGTTCCTTCTTATAGCAGTTTCAAATCGGTTCAATTCTCCTTATGTTATTTCCCCTTCTAATATATTTGAGTTTCACCATTTTTAACTCACTTATTTTACTTATCTATCTGATATATTGGGTGATTACCTCTAATAAGTTTAAACTCTCTTGAGTGCATATATACAGTACATGTTAATCCTCCTTAACTTCTATTTATGGGATTTATTGGCTTCTTTCATTCCATTTTTCCCATATCTGATAATATTCTGTCTTTTCTTTTCCCTGAATTTCTTTTGTTAATTTGTCCATTTCGGCACAAATTTCGCCATTTGGCTGTCTGGGTGTTATATAGTTCTTCTATCATTTTTGTAAATTTGTCTCCAAATTTCATCCTTTCTAATTGAGTTGTTATAAACTTCCAGATTACATTGTCGAATGTTTTTTGTGCATCAAGAAAAACCAGTACCGTGTTTCCCCGAAAATACGGCAGGGGCTTATTTTCTTTTGCCTCACGAAATATGCCCTTGGGCTTATTATCAGGGAGGGCTTATCGTTTTGGGGCTGCCGGGCGGCTGCTCCCTTGTGAACTGGCTCCCGAAGAGCCGGGCACAGCCTCAGGGACAAAGCAGCCATGAGGTAACCATGCTCACGAGCAGCCGCCCGGCAAATTCCCTCTCCAGCCGGGCAGAGCGCCATTCACTGACCTAGGGGGTAACCCTAAGGTGCCAAGCCATGTGGTGCTCTGCCCGCCCCCCCAGCTCCTGGAGAAGGGGGTTGCGGGAGCGCCTGTTCCGCCCACAGCTTCACCAAGCCCTTGCGCAGCTCTCCCAGGCCGCCGCCGCTGGCCGCTGCTGCCCGCCGCCGCCCTACTCCAAGCATAACTTTCAAATCCAAAACTCGGGGTCGAATCTTCCAGCATCGGCCGCTCTAGGAGTGCTCTCTATGGTGGGCCGGCTGCCGGACAGAGTCTTCCAGCAGCCGGCCCAACATAGAGAGCACTCCTAGAGCGGCCGATGCTGGAAGATTCGACCCCGAGTTTTGGATTTGAAAGTTATGCTCTGAGTGGGGCGTTGGTAGTCGGCGGTGGGCAGCAGCGGCCAGTGGCGGTGGCCTGGGAGAGCTGCGCAAGGGCTTGGTGAAGCTGCAGGCGGAACAGGCGCTCGCGCAACCCTCTTCTCCAGCCGGGCAGAGCTCCATGCACTGACCTAGGGGGTATCCTGAATGTGCCAAGCCGCAGGAGCTGGGGGGTGGGCAGAGCACCACATGGCTTGGCACCTTATGGATACCCCCTAGGTCAGTGAATGGCGTTCTTCCCGGCTGGAGAGGGGATTTGCCGGGCAGCTGCTCGTGGGCATGGTTACCTCATGGCTGCTTCGCTCCTGAGGCTGTGCCTGGTTCTTCGGGAGCCAGTTCACAAGGGAGCAGCCACCCGGCAACTCTCCCCTCTGGCTAGACAGAACGCCATTCCCCAACCTAGCGGAATCCCGAAGGCAGCAAGCAACGTGAGCGCTCCCCCCCCAGGCTCCTGCGACTTGGCGCTTTCGGGATAACGCTAGGTCAGTGAGCGGTGCTCTGCCTGGCTGGAGGGCGGTGGTTGTCCAGGGGGTTTGTTTTCGGGGGTGGACTTATATTTTTGCCCACGCGAAAATTGTGGCAAGGGTTTAGTTTCGGGACAGGTTGTATTTTCGGGGAAACACGGTGCCAACTGCTTTTACGGAAATACCTCATAATATTCTAATATATCTAGGATGACTCTCGTATTATTTTTTATGTGTGTAAGATAAAAATCCATTTTGATCATTCATTTAGCACTTAGTTTTATCCATCAGAATAGGGTGGAAAGGGACCTTGGAGGTCTCCTAGTCCAGCCCCCTGCTCAAGCAGGAGTCCCTATACCATTTCGGACCGGTGGCTGTCCCTTCTTTTCTTAAAAGACTCCAGTGTTGTAGCAGCCACAGCCTCTGCAAACCAGTTGCTCCACTGATTAATTGTCCCCCCTGTTAGGAAGGTTCTCCTTAATTCCAGCTTGCTTCTCTCCTTGAATGGTTTGTAGTTTCCTGGGTCCCCCCCACCCCCACTTTCCACCCACTGTTTCTCCTCCTGCCTTCTGGTGCTTTGGAGAATAGGCTGACCTCCTCTTCATTCTGGCAGCCCCTCAAATACGGGAATAGCTATCATATCACCCCCAATCCTTCTTTTCTAGTCTAGACTAACCATTCTCGTCAAATAAGGAAAAAAGATTGGTTTGACATGATCTGTTTTAACAAACCCATAATAGCTTTTATTGATAACTCTCTAGATATTCGAAGATCTGTGTTTTTATTATTCTTTCCAGGATCTTCCCAGATATTGATGTTGGGCTGAATGGTTTGTAGTTTCCAGGGTCTCTTTTTCCCCCCCTTTCTTGAAAATGGGAACCATAATCTGCTCTCTTCAGATTCATTGTTGTCTTATTGGTCTCCAGGTGCAGTAGAAGAAAGGGGTATAACTCCATGGGTTGGATTATTTCTCTTCCATCTTTGATTTTTGCTTCAGGGAGATAAAATACCTGCCTAGATCAACTATAGTTTCTGTTCCCCTGGGAATTGAATCACCTGTCACCCACACTTGCTTTCTTTCCCTAAGAAAAGCCGGGATATTTTCTTCCTGTTATAGAAATGCTGAATTTTGCCTCTTTTTTTAAGAAACTATTGCTCTTTTCTGGGTGGCTGCATATTTCCTTCCAGGGGCAGAACATGACAGCGATTGTTCAGTTCCAGAGGGGCTTCCTTGGAGTGGAGGAGGATACATAGAAGGGGATTTGCGCTCCGTTGTTGTTTCCTTCTAAAAGTGATAGGCTCCCATCGGTCTTCCTCTTTAGGTCCATATATACTAAGGTCAATTTTTTTAATGGAAGCTGTTTGTTCCCTGTTGTGTTCAAACTGCATTGCTGGCCCCAATCAATCTTTTTGCATCCTCCCTTAACTGTAAAGCAACAATAGGAAGCCATTCTAGGAGGAAGAACATATTCAATCTGTGCTGGCCCAAAGAACAGGGTGCATGAATACCTACATGGATTGTATTCTGTACACAATTAGCTCTACCCGGAACATATAAATCCTATGAGGGGTCTTTGCAGTTTCTCTCATATCCTATAGTATCATCTCCCCCACCCAAACTGAGCAAAAGGAAAAGGAAGGGATCATCCCCAGTTCAGGCAGGCAAATGGGGGGCAACAAGGATTCCGTCAGCCATCCCTCTCATCATAGTAAGGGGAGGGGAGGTCAGCTCCACAGGGGGCATCCCAGCATGGCTTTCATTCTGGGGTGGGTGGGGGGAATAGAGGCTTTGAGGACCCCACCAGTGTTCATATAGGGTGTTTGTGTGTCTCCCAGCTATTGTTTGGGCTATTTGGAGAGCTGAAGAAAATAAATCTTCCTCTCTCCTTCACTTCTTTTTTCTTCATCCTGCAGGTGCCACCAGGAAAACCTTTGGACAAAGCTCTGCTTGCAGGATCCAATCTGGGTCAGTCACCAGGACCAGAGGTTTCGTCTTCTCAGCTTTCGGACTCATGCTGGAGCCCCTCCTCCTGCCCATCTTCCAACCTTTTGGGCAAAGTTCTGCTTGTTCGAATTTCCTCCGATAGAAATCCCTGGAAGTGAGCATCCCTTGGAGACTATGCAGAGGGGGGAACACTTTGGCCAAAAGTCCCCCAAGAGGAATCAGGGAAGACTCTCCAAATGCTCCGATTGCGGGAAATCCTTTGCTTACCGGTCCCTCCTTTTGATCCACAGGAAGCTGCACACGGGGAATGGATCCCACCTGTGTTTCCTTTGTGGAAAATCCTTTCGTGGAGTGTGGAGCTTTGCCAAACATCTCCGGAGCCACCCTGGACTGAAGCCTTACAAATGCGGAGAGTGCGGGGAGCGTTTTGCTAAAGGCTCGGACCTTGGAGCCCATCAGCGAATCCACCAGGGAAAGAGATCTTGGGAGTCCTGGAAGCGCTGGGGAAGATTTCCTGAGAGACGGCGTCTCTCTAGGCCTCAGAACAGCCCGACTGAAGAGAGGCCCTGCAAGTGTGTGAAATGTGGGCTGTGCTTTTCCCAAAACTCAAAGCTGCTTAAACATCAGCAAATCCACACCGGAGGGAAATCTTATCAATGTCTGGAGTGTGGGAAATCTTTCCGT
This sequence comes from Natrix helvetica, assembly GCF_964273705.1. Lineage (NCBI taxonomy): Eukaryota > Metazoa > Chordata > Lepidosauria > Squamata > Natricidae > Natrix > Natrix helvetica. The sequence goes on along the minus strand of NC_138548.1, from coordinate 360,230,139 downwards.
TATAAACAATTGTTTAGAAGACATGAGAAAATTCACACAGCTCAGAGTCCTTATAAATGCCTAGAATGTGGGAAGTGTTTCACTCGGAGCAAATCTCTTTGGCAACATAATAAAACACACACAAAGGACGAAAGCAAAACGTGCCTAGAATGTGGGAAATCTTTTTCCAGGAAATCATGCCTGCTGAGACATCAGAGAATTCACAATGGGGAAAAGCCCCATGAATGTCCAGAATGTGGGAGATGTTTCAACTGCAAGCCAACTCTAATTCAACACCAGAGAATTCACACTGGGGACAGACCCTATCAATGCCCAGAATGTGAGAAAAGATTTGTCAATTCATCTCGTCTTCAGAGACATCAAATGACACACACGGGAGAAAAACTCTATAAATGTAATGATTGTAATAAATGTTTTTCTTCTAAGGCAGCTCTTTTTCGACATCAGAGTATCCATACAGGGGTGAAGCCCTATATGTGCATCGAGTGTGGAACATTTTTCCGTACAAGAGAAATCCTCAGAAATCATGAGAACGTTCACAAGGGGGAAAAAAAGTTCAAATGCTTAGAATGTGGGAAAGCATTTGGTCGTTCATCAACCCTTAGATATCACTGCCAAATCCACACGGGTGAGAAATGCCACAAGTGCTCTTTGTGTGAGAAATCTTTTACCCGGAAAGATACACTTCGGATGCATCTGAGAAGCCACTTAGAGAAGCAATATAAATGCTCAGAGTGTGAGAAAACATTTTGTTCCAAATATTATCTTAAAAAACATGAGGGGATTCACAAAGGAGAAAATCCTTCCAATCCTGTGCAGAAAAATGAAAAGTGCCCAGAATGTGGGAGATGTTTTAGCACAAAGTCAAAGCTAATTCAACATCAGAGAATTCACACCGGAGAAAAACCCCATCAATGCCCAGAATGTGGGAGATGTTTTGGCTACAAGTCACACCTAATTCGACATCAGAAACTTCACACTGGAGACAGACCCTATCAATGCACAGAATGTGAGAAAACATTTGTGGAGTCTGCTGAACTTCGGAGACATCAGAAGGGGCACACAGGAGAGAGGCCCTATTTATGTGAGGAGTGTGGGAAAAGTTTTCTCACAGCAACACTGCTTCGGGTTCATCTGAGTATCCACACGGGGGAGAAGCCATACCTATGTGTGGAGTGTGGGAAACGTTTTTCCCGAAAAGACTCCCTTGGAACGCATCAAAAAATCCATTCACGAGTGAAGCCGTAGAGATGCACAGCGTGTGGTAATGTTTTGTTCAAAAGGGAGACAGGAGAAAAATGACATGGAAAAAGCACTAATTGGCCCTGATGTTAGAACAGTTTTTCATGGTTGTTCAACCCTTAGAAGCCACGTAAGAGATCATAAAGGGGAGAAAAATTAGAAACTCTTAGATCGTGGGAGAGCATTTTCTTTTCAATCGTCCCTTAAAAATCAAACACAAATCCATATAGCAAAAGATGCCGTTTAAATGATTGAAGTGTGATGTTTCAGGGCTGAGAATGTGGCAAAGTTTTTTATCTGATCATCAGATCTTCAGATGCACGTGAAAATCCACACAGGAGGAAAACGTTGCAGGTGTGAGTAACATGATAATTGTTTTCCTTGCCAATTGGAGCCTCTTGCCTCCTGGAGTTTGTCCATTAAAATGTCCTCCTTGGAAATTTTCTTTGCTAAGTTAAATTTTGTTATAATTTTAAAAACAAATTAATTCTAAGATGTGAATGAAGGAATGAGAGGTAACCTTACGTAAAGACATGCCTAGGAAGCTACTATGATCTCAGTAGCTGGTTATCTTGGATACCTACAAGCTCACCTAATTATCAGAACCGGATGTGGGAATAAAGGAAAGGTTACTCACAGACATACGCATTACAGCTATGGTCTCGAGTAGCCTGTTATCTTTTAGCCCACTATCTCACCGAGCAAAGACAGGCCGTATCAAGGAGTTAACCTTGGCCTGAATAGCATTCTGGATTCACAAGGGAAAAAATAGGAGAGTAAACCAAAACAATATATTGTTGCTCTGTGCTTTGCTTGTTAAAACTGTATAAAAGCCAAATAAACTCTGCGAAGGCAGGCAGACATTTTTGACACCACTGCTTGACGGATTTCTGAAACCTACATGTGAAAATGAAAATCTGATGTGAGTGTGGAAACCTAACATCTAATGTGAAATTGTTGGGAACCGTATAAGTACTTCTTATACGGGAAGGTGGGACTAGAAGTCTACACCTCTGTTATTCTGTAGTAGGTCCCTTCTAGCCCTTTGATTCTAAGAATTTGAAAAAAGGGAAATGGATGAAAAGCAAAAGGAGGGTTCATTTAGTTGCAGTGGCACTGAAAAAAGTGATTTATGACCATGTCTCAGCAACCCCATAGTCATGTGTTCAAAATTCAGATGCTTGACCACTGACTCACATTTATGACGGTTGCAGTGTCCCAGGGTCACCTGATCTCCTTTTGCGACCTTTTGACAAGCAACGTGAAGGGTGAAGTCAGATTCACTTAACAACCATGAGACTAGCTATACAACTGCAGTGTTTCACTTTTTTTTAAAAAAACAAAGTTTTATTGGTTTTTTAAAAAAATTTCAGGGAAAAAGGTAGTGGATAGGTACAAATTTTGACGGTTGCAATGTGCAGTAGGTGTCCCCTCCCTCCATACTCAAAGTATACATTTACGAAAAATTTCATTACTAAATAGTTACATATAGTCAGCATATAAGTTCAATTAATAAGTTCGGTCAACTTATGTCAAGCAAGTTTTCTTATTCATTTTTGTGATCTGAGTTTTCTCGGTGTCGCCCCATCTCCCCCCGCTGGCAGAGCTCCGTCCCCTCCCGTGTCCTGTGTATCTGGTGTAGAGTCATCTGGTTTTTCTAAGAGAGCTTTGTTTTTTTCCATAAAGGCCTGTGCCTCTATGGGTGTATTAATTCTAACTCTTGTGTCCTCCCAGAATACTAGCATACCTTCAGGCATCAGCCATCTGAACCACACCCCCTTCTGGTATAGTTTCTTCACTAACTGCGAATAACTTTTTCTTTTTTCCCTCACTTTCTTGGGGATCTGTTTCAGAATGGTTATATGCCTGTCCTGGTATTTCAATTCTTGCCCCCTTTGTGCACTCAGAATTTCATCTCTTGTGCTTTTTCTAAGAAATTTAATGTGTACCTCCCTGGGTACGTTATGTGTTTTAGCATACGCTGAGTTCACTCTATAAACCAAGTCTATTTCCCACTCCATCTGTTGTTTCTCTCTCTGAATATATTCAGCCAAAATACTTGTCATAATGTCCCTTATATCTTCATCATCTGCTTCCACCACATTTTGAAATCTAAGATAAAAGGACATTCTCTCAAATTCTATTTTCATCTGCTGGGTATCAAGTTCTTTGTTCCCCTTCTGCACCCCTTCCATCCCCTCCCTCATCTCAGCCGTCCCACCCTCCAAAAGATCCAGTCTCTGTGAGTTTTTATTAATTTGAGCCTGGTTCTCTTTGATTTCTTCTTTCATCTCGTTTAGTTGTTTTTTTATTTCCTCTTGTCCCTGTAGAAGTTGCTGAAACATTTGTTGAAACTCAGTCTCTGTAGTTTTAGGTTGCATCAAAGCTGTTATCGTTAGGACTTCCGGGTTGTTCCACGGACGTCGTCAGCAGGCTTTTTCTGAGCTTGTCAGATCAATAGACAGTAGAGGTGTTTTTTTACGATCTTTAACGCCTTGGACACTCTTAAATTCTTGGAATTTATGAGGGAGAGATTCAGCTGTCGGGTTGAGCCTCTCGTGTAGCCCTCTAGAAGGATTTATAGCCTCTGGAGTGCGACGAGGAATGCCCCCCCTTGCAGTTGTTGCATTCTCCTGTCTTTTGATAACCTCTGCTAATGAGCAGAGCCAGACGCCGGGAGCAGCCTTAACTTCTAACAACATCCCAAGAAGGAAGGAAGACTCTTGCAAGTATTTTAAGTTTTAAGTGGGGGAAAAAATCTTTTTAAAAAGAACGCTACTGCTGAGTTTGAGAGGCGTGGTCTTAGAACAAAGGATTCAAAATGGCGTTGATTTATAGTTGAAAACCTAAAGAAAACGAAAGCTAATTGCTTGCTGATAGCCGGGGCAGTAAAGGCGGAACGGCTGAAATAACTATTAACAACTTCTAAGTCAGTTTACATAACCTGACCTACTTGGAAGAGTATTTTGTGAGAAAGCTGGGAAGAACTGTCCTCCTTTTTTTTGTTAAATATGGCAATGTCCCTTTCTGGGAGAGGGGCGGTCTAAAAATCTAAGAAATAAATAATAAATAATGGATCAAGGGGCGGTTTCCTCAACCGCTACAATGAATCTCCAGGACTTGAAGGATTTTTTAGGCAAAGAACTTATAGAGATTAAACAAATGGTCCAGGACATTATAACAAGGTCCGATCAAATTGACAAAAATTTGCAAACTATTGCAATGGGATTATCAGAGGTGGTTCTTAAGGTGGACAGAAAAATTGAGCAATTAGCTGTGGACCTGGAAACCAAAACGAAAGAAACAGATTTGAAATTTGTGGAAATGGAAGGGAATATGCAAAGGATGGATAATGAGATTATTATGATACAATTTAGATCTATGGAGTTTGCTATCAGACTTAGGGGTATAAGAGAAAACCCCAGAGAGGACTTAAGAAAAGTTTGTGCAGACGCTTTGGCTACGTTATTAAAAATGAATGACCCCAGTATGATTTCAGCTAAGATCGACAAAATTTACAGAGTAAATTCACGCATAGCATCACAAAGGCAACTACCAAGAGATGTTGTGATATACTTTACTGAGAGATATTTCAGAAATGACATCTTGCAGAAGTCTTTTTACTCCGCCCTCCAAATAGATGGGCATATAATTGGTGTTTTTAAGGAGCTCCCGCCAGTGATGTTAAAGTTTAGAAGAGATTTTGGATTTTTGGTAGCTGAGCTGAAGAAGAGAGAGATACAATATAGGTGGGATGTTCCAATTGGTGTTATATTTTAGGTATCAAGGGGTAAGATATCGGTTGAATACAATAGATAAAGCCAGAGAGTTTTATTATGAAATACTCAAGGAAAGTGCAACCCCTCCACGTACATCTACACCAACATCAGCAGACTTGAATGTCACAGAGCAGAGGCTGTTTGAAAAAGAATCAGACGAACAAAGAAAGCAGTTGCCAAAAGAGAAGGAGGTACATGGTGCTGTAGGTGGATTTCGAGTGGACCCCTCCGGATCTCTGTTGAGCTCCTTCTTGGAAGAAGGACCGTCTAAGACTCTCATTGAAATGCCGATACTTAAACCTGTGGAACAACGTGTTACTAGATCCACGACTAGACAGATGCTAGAATCTCACAAGCAGGTGGACCCCCAAACACAATGTGCTAAGAAAGAAGTTAAGAAGCAAACTGGAGCCATGGGAAGAGCTGGGCCGAAGACTAGTCTTGTGGAGAGAGATCTTCAGCAAATGCTTTCAACGCTCCAGACTAGGCCTAAAGATGCTTAAGCTATTATCTTGGAATGTGAATGGACTGAACTCCCCACAAAAAAGGAAAAAATATTTTATTATTTGAAGCAATTTAATAATGATGTTGTTTGTCTTCAAGAGACCCATATTAGGCTACAAGACCAGAAGTACTTAGTGAATTCAAAATTGGGAACACTGTATGCTGCCTCTAATTTAGTAAAGAAAAATGGAGTGGTGATATATATATAAATAAAAGATTTCCAACTAAGGTTATAGAGGCAGACGACAGTGGTAGATATATAGCAATTGAACTTGATACAGACTTTGGTGCTATTTTGGTTTTAGGAATTTATGCACCTAATCAATTACAAGAAAGTTTTTACAAGATGCTTCATTTAAAAATTTTAGATTGGAATTTTAAGAGTATTTTAATTATGGGAGACTGGAATGGAGTGATTTCGCCAAGGATAGATAAGAGAACAACGACCAAATTCATTACCAAACTACCAAAGGCTTTTTTTGACCTACAAGATGACTTGAAATTAAAAGATGTTTGGAGGATACAGCATCTAAATGAGATGGACTTTTCTTTTTACTCAGATAGACATAAATCCTTCTCAAGGATTGATTTCTTTTTGTTAACACCGGATCTACTTCCTAAAGCTAAGAAAACCAAAATATTCTCCAGGACACTTACTGACCATAGCCTGGTGTGGTTACAAATTGAGTTAGGGAAGAGGCCAAGAAGGTCTTGGAGGGTAAATGAAAATTTATTTAGATACGAAAAAAATGTTGATGAACTTAAAAAACACATGAAGGAATTTTTCAGTTTTAACATGAATAAGGGTACTCCCATTGAAACAGTTTGGGATGCAAGTAATAATCCAGATGAAAAATATAATAGTAGAATTTGGCATGGTGTCTGGGTTTAGACTAAATCAAAATAAAACGAAAATGATGGTTAAAAACATGACAGAGACTCAAAGAAAGAGACTTGTAAGTTTAGCAGGCTTTGAAATAGTCTCCAAGGTAAAATATTTATGAATACAAATTGCAGAATCAAACACAAAACTTTTCTTAAATAATTATGAAATGTTGTGGCAAAAGATCCAGAAAGATCTTGAAGTATGGAAAAAGTTACAACTGTCTTTGCTTGGAAGGATCTCAGCAATTAAAATGAACATTCTACCTAGATTTATCTTTTTATTCCAGATGATACCGGTGCTTCAGTCAGATAAAACTTTGTTAAATTGGCAAGCAACATTAAATAAATTTGTTTGGAAGGAGAAAAAGCCGAGAGTAAAGATGAAGATTATGCAAGATACTCGCGAAAGAGGCGGCCTTAGACTCCCAAACCTTCGATTGTACTATGAAGCTGCGGTATTAACGCATGTAGCAGATTGGTTTGGGAAAACAAAAAGGGAATTGCTGAATATAGAAGGCCATGATCTTGTTCTGGGATGGCATGTATATCTTTTTTATGAAGATAGGGTGGACAAAGTGTTTAACAATCATGTTCTCCGAAATGCCCTGATGAGAGTATGGAAGAAGCACCGGCCCAATTGGGATTATAAAATACCGCTTTGGTTGGATCTTGCAGACACCATGGGGATTATGAATATTAAGTCACTCGGGGGTTGTTTATATAAAGATGTGCTTATCGCTGATGGGGACGAATGGAAGTTAAAAACTTTGGAACAACTGTTGGAAGAAGGAATAATTTTAAACTGGTTACATTACATACATCTACAGAAGAGATGGGAAGAAGATCGTAGGGTCGGTTTTATGGATAAAGAAGTGGAGCTGATCAAGCAGATAAAAGAGACTGGCCCAAAACAAGTTAAAAGAATATATAATGTACTGTTAGAAAGAGATTCAGAAAGTGAACTGGTTAAGGATTGTATCATTAAATGGGCTCAGAATTTTGGTGAAGTGGTTATATTGGAAACGTGGGAAAAAATATGGGTTCAGAATGTTAAATTTACACAGTCACAGAATTTAAGGGAGAACTTTTATAAAATGTTTTACAGATGGTATTTAGATCCTAAAAAATTATCATGCATGTACCCAAATATTCAACCAAAATGTTGGAGATGCGGGTGCCTAGATGCTACCTTTTTTCATGTATGGTGGACCTGCAACAGGGTTAAAGCTTTTTGGATAAAAATATGGTGGGTTATGCAAAATGTATTGAAGAAAAGAATACAATTTACTCCAAATGTTTTTATTGGGTTTAACTAAGGATTTTACTAAAGGGGAAACAAAATTGGTTTTGTATATGGTCACAGCAGCTAGGTTGTTGATTGCGCAACAGTGGAAGAAAGATTTTTTACCAACAATTGGTCAATGGACTCAGAAGGTGGCGGGGTTCGCTGAAATGGCAAAAATCTCAGCTTTCTTAAAAGGTCAGAAGCAGGAGAATTATACACAGGAATGGGTAAAATGGATTGATTAGATATAGAATAAATACCAGACTAGGAAGTACTATGTAGCCTTTAGGTAAGAATGTTTAGACTGATAGATGATCAGAGTAAATAATATATGGGATGTTTGGAATTGTTAGAGTGGTGTACAGCGGAAGTCAGGGGGGTGGGTTTGAATGGGAGGTGGGGGAGGGTTAGGGTGGAGGGCGGGGCAATATATATGTATAAATAAACTAGAAGATGGGATTAATGAAATATTGTTATTTTAAGAGAAATTTATATTATGAGTTATATATGTTAAATTAGCTTAGAAGATGGGATTAATGTGCTATTGTTACTTTAAGAGAAATTTATATTGTGATTGTTGGGAGGAGAGGGGGTACAATATGTGAACGAGTAATTTACTTTTAAGACAGGGGGAGGGGAGGGGGCAAAGTATTTGGTATAATATTTGAATGAGAATTTCTGCGGGGGGGGTTGGGGGGAGGGGAGGGGGCATAGTATTTGTATGTGATTTATACTGTATGGGGGGGGTTAAAAGGGGGAAAATTTGTCTGTATAAAACTTTTCCAATTTAAAAAAAAAAAAAGCTGATATCATTGATTGTGTACTAGGACTGGACGTTGCAGATATCGGGGCAGAGGCAGCAAAGCCAGGTTTTCCAGGAGGTGGTTTTTTAGGAGACATTGTTTGTGGAATGGGGAGATCAGTCAGTACAGAGAGTGATCAGTCAGAAAGGTGAAACAGCCAGGAAAGTCCAGGAGACAGAAGGTCCAGGCAGAAGACGGTTTTTCTAATCACCCTGGCAATAGAGTAAAGTTTTTCACTCCAGGGAGTTCAAAAGGTAGCAATCAACAAGAGATTTGTCTGAGTAGCACGGAGACAAAGACCGGAAGCCTGAAGTTTTAAAGGTGGAGTCAGGTTTCAGAGCTCATAAAGACAGCGGAAGTGTGCCATCTTGCCCTGCCAGCTTCGGGTTTAGAGGCATAGCAAAGTTTTCAAAGTTTCCAAAAACTTTCCAGATCATCCTTCCATTGTAGTTTTAAATTCAAAAATTCGCCATTAATAGGAGCGTGACATCCTTAGTTGGCTCTCCCCCCTTCTCCTTCCCTTGGGGCTGAGAACAAAATTGTTTCAAGCCCCCTGTCCGAGGGGGGGGGAAATCCCCCTCCCTCCAGTCACGCTTCTCCAGCCAAGCCGAGAGTAAAGTTTAGACTGCTGGCAATTTTTCTAAATTGATGAAGGGGATGAGAGGGAGTTGTCGCCTCACCGCACCGCAGCCGCGTCCTTCAGCTCGTCTTTTTCTTCCGTCAGCCTCGCAGCGAAGACGCCGGAGCGTCCCCCATCATGCTCCCTGGTGCCTAGAGCGAGGCGGGGGTCCCCCCCGGCCGCCGCCGATCCAGGGAATCCCCCGCAGTGCTGCTCCTCCAGCAGGAGCCTCTACGGGGCGTCCTGTGCCCCCCAAGGAGTGGGGAGCCCACCGGGAAAGCACGGGGCGAGCAAAGCTTGCCCGTCGCTTTCAGCCGCCGGAACCGGAAGTCTGCAGTGTTTCACTTAAGTGTGGAAAGAAAGGTCGTAAAATGGGTAAAACTCACTTAAATGTTTCACTTGACAACAGAAATTTTGGGTTCAATGGTGGTCGTAAGTAGAGGACTACCTCTAGATGATAAATTAAGAGTTCTTAGAACAGGAACACGGAGAAGACAAGGTGAAGACAAAAGAATGTGGAGATGTTTTGATGAAAAGTCACACCTAATTTAAATATCAGAGGCTTCACACCCGAGAGAGACCCTATCAATGCCCAGAAGGTGAGAATAGATTTGTGGATTCTTCTGAACTACGGAGGCACCAGGAGGGGCAGGAAGGAGGCCCTATAAATGTGGGGAGTGTGGGAAAAGTTTTATCCGAAAACAAAACCTTAGAAATCATCAGGCTGGAAGGAAGCCATGCAGATGCATAGAGCAGTGGTGGCTTCCTGCGGTTTTGCTGATTGTGCGTGCGCACTTTAAAGAAACTTGCTCTGAAAGCAAGGAAAACAGCTGAGGAGCGGCAATTCAATCTGCCCCCCCCCCTTGATCAGTTGGGCTTCAGAAGCTGAAATAGAGGTAGGTCTAACCCAGGGGCTGGTGGGGGAGGGCCCCTTTTTCTTTTTTTAAAATATATTTTTTATTTTTGCATTTAAAATAGTGCTGCACAGCGAAGCCATTATGGCCATACAATCATAGTATATGTACATAATCTCATCCATTAGCTGTCAGTCTACTTAGTACACTATCTATCCTTCTATCCAATTATTTACAGTTTGTTCCAGTCTTGTCACCTTGTCTTCTACCAATAATAAAATCTGTTCCAAACTTCATAATATTCCGACTCCCCTTTATTCTTTAATTCTAGGGTGAGCCTTATCCGCTTGCGCACAGGCCAGGATTTCCCTAACGATGTCTAATTCTGATGGGATACTTCCTTTTTTCCAATACTGCGCATGGGTTATTTGCACCGCTGTCAATACATGGATAACTAAATAAAGCACATCCTTCTTAGACCCCTCTGGTTTGATACCTAGGAGGGAAATTTCTGGTTTGAACAGAATTTGATCTCCCACCATTTGTTCCAGCCATAATTGTACCATTCTCCAATATCTTTTTGCCTTGTTGCATGTCCACCACATATGGAAAAAGGTGCCTGGTGTTTTCTTGCCCTTCCAACAATTTGGGGCCAAATTTTTAAACATTTCAGAGAGCGGTGCTGGGGGAAGGTGCCATGTGTACAACATCTTGTACAGAATTTCCTTGTAGGTCGTGGCCATTGTTCATTTCTGATTGAATGTCCAAAGTCTTCCCCATTTAGCCAATTCAACATTGCAACCAAAATTTTTTGCCCAGGCATCCATAGTTTCCTTATCATGTTCTTCCTCAAGTTTACATTCAAACAGATATCTGTACAACATTTAATCAAAATTTTGATGAAAGTGGGTGGGCCCACTTTCAAAGCAACAGAACCGGTTTGCTCTCTGCTTGACGGGAGAGCTACCGGTTCGGGAGAAATGGTGCAAACCGGTAGAAACCCAACACTGGCATAGAGTGCGATCAAGTTTTGCTCAAAAGCAACACATCAAAAAATGACATGGGAAAATCCCCACTATGCCCTGATGGTGGAACAGTGTCCAATAGTGGATCAACCCCTGAAAATCATATAGAAGTTTGTAAGCTTTCTTAAATTTTAGGAAAAAAAGTGCAAGAAAAGAAAGGAGGAAGAACTGAAAAAAAGAAACGGAGTGAGGTAAAAACAAAATTGAAGAGGGCAGACAAAAAGTGGAAAAAGCTATAGAGAGAAAAGAAGCTTCCAACTTTCTTCACTAAAGGTAAAATCCTAAGTACCAATAATTCTTTAAATTGGAATAAACCATAACAGAGAGTACTTTTATCATTATAAACATGCAAATCCATAAAGTGAAACGGGACAGAGAATATCATGGCTACCATCATTCTGGTCTTATGATTCTGTCAATTCTAGCCTACATCAACAAAGTGAGAATTCCAGAACTCTTCTGGGTTTCCCTTTGAGATTCAGCCTCTCTTGAAGAGCTGATATCCGTCTTGACCCCAATATCATTTTTCTTTCCAAAAGAGGCAAGGCAAAGTATCATGAAAATTAGCTCCTGTTCCCAGGGCTTTCTTTGCAACCCTCCAAGCGTTTCAAACCGTAAATTTATGAAAATCTTTAAACATTCCAGGTTGGGCTAAAGTTCAACTCTGAGGTTTTGCTCATTTTGTATCCAGATGGTGATGGGAGAAGGAGCTTCTGGGGAAATGGCGGCTGGCTTCTGAGCTCCGTATGTTTACGGGGGCTCTCTGACGGAGGAGGGGATGCTGCCGGCCCTCTTTCCACCTTGAGGGCCGGGAATCAGATCAACGACCACCCTGGCTTTCCCTAGGACCTAAATTGGCCCTCCAGGTTGGTCGAACAGCCAGAGGAGGGATGGGGAAAGCACCGGCTGGAGTCGGAACTGGAGCTGGAGTCAGAGCTGGAGGCCGGTGATGGTGGCGGCGGCAACGGCAACGGCGGCGGAGGCAGAGGAAGGACAAAGGGGGCGGCGGCGGCGTTCCGGTGACCTGAGCGGTGCCGACACTGGCGATGTCAGCGATGTTGACTGGAGACGCCGAATACCAAAACTCTCGGCCGCTGTGAGTGTGATCTAGCGGGAAACCTGGTGAGGGCCGTCTGAGGGCCGTGTGGGGGCTGAGCGAGGCTCGAGGCGCCGGAGGCCGATGGAAGGTCTGCGGGAGGGCCGTAGGCCGGCCGGAGCGGTGCTCAGGCTAGGAACAGCAGCTGGGGGTCGCCAAAGCATGGGGAGGCAGGCTACGACGGGGACTAGTTGCTAGAGGTCTGCGCTGGAGCCTCGGCAGAAGGAGGGAGACCTGTGGCACCAGGGGCAGGGCAGGGCTTGCCCTGGAGACTGGCAGGAGGCTTATCGCCTGGCAGGCAGAGGATTCATCGGCCCCTGCCAGCTGCCTGCCATGGTTGTGCCCAGGTGCCCCTCGGTGACCATCTGTAATTATCTGCCCGCCTGATATTTGGCTATCTACAACTGCTTCCAGCTGACTGTCAGTGCGTACCTGCTAGATTACCCCCCTACCATCTTTCACCCCTACCATCCTACTGTTCATTTACCCCCTCCACTTATCATCAATTATTTACTATAGACTATCTGCCTTTTACCGCCCACCACGGACTGCCTCCCGGCCTCCATCCACCTATCATCCGACCTATCATCCGACCATCTGACCAGCTCACCATCTTTTCATCTAGATGTGACTATAGGCACTGCTATCCCCTCGTATGGAACCCTGGCTTGTTGACTCACTTAACATCGACAGCACCCTGGCCCTGTTATAGCTCTTTCCATCATATACTTGAGGTCAGACTTGCTCCTACTGCGGGAGTCCCCCCTCTCGTAGGTATGGCCCTTTGCCCTCTCAAGGGCCCAGCTTGATGACGGGTTCGTTAACCCAGAGAGGTGGAGGAAGCGTAGACTCAGGGGGTTTTTAACAAAATGTTTTTTATCTGTTTTAGGGGGCTCAAGGGAGGGTGGGAGGGTTAATCAGGCCAGGAGGGGGACCAGTGCCAGGCGAACAGGTGAGGTCAGGAGGGGAGTGAGTGGAGTGGGGGGGAAGGGAGAATGATATTCCAATAGAGGGTTGTCCTATTTCAACTGTCGTGGGGAGGGGTGGGTGCGAGGATGGAAGAAAATCTCGTAGTCGGTTGGGAGACCGTGGCTGTTGCTTGTACCAACCCCCGCAGTCTAGGTGGCCAGGACCTACAGAGCCAGGGCTTGAGGCTGATGCTTTGCAATGCAAGGTCCGTTGTCAACAAGGCCCCCCTCATTAATGAGTTGATCTCAGAGGGGGAGCTGGACCTTGCAGGGATAACGGAGACCTGGTTGGGCCACGAGGGTGGTTTACTCCTCGTGGAAATGTGCCCACCGGGCTACCGTGCATTTCATCAGCTGTGGGCCCTGGGTAAGGGTGGTGGGGTGGCGGTAATTATACGGGAGAGTCTGGAACCGAGGGAGTTCACTGTGCCACAGATATCCGGGTGTGAGTCCCTTGGCGTGAAATGGGGCCCAGGGAGGCAGTTGGGCTTGCTGATTGTATACTTGGCTCCTCGCTATGCATCAGCGGCCCTGCCTGAGCTCCTCGAGCTGATCGCAGAGTCGGCGGTTGAGACCCCCAAACTTCTGGTTATGGGGGATTTCAATCTGCCGTCGACGGGTGAAGCATCCGAGGTGGCTTGGGAGTTCATGGCTTCCATGACAGCCATTGTCCTGACCCAACTAATTCAGGGCCCCACACACGAGGGTGGACACACGCTGGACCTTGTTTTTGTCTCTGGACAGTGGACGAGTGATCTGGGAATAGGGGATTTGGTTATTACACCCCTGTCATGGTCAGATCACTCATCTCCCCGGCTCGACTTCCCTGGCACTACCCCCCGCCGCGGGGAGGCGGAACCAGATTGTCCCAGATGGTTCTGCCCCAGGCGCCTGATGGAACCGGGTAGGTTCCAGACAGAGCTTGGGCCACTTCCTGTAGCCCTGACCCGCTCCCGGACGGAGGACCTAGTGGCCGCATGGAATAGGGCGGCTGCCGGGGCCTTGGACCGGGTTGCGTCTTTGCGGCCTCTCCTGTGGCAACGAACCACCCTGGCTCCTTGGTTTACCGAGGAGCTAAGGGTGATGAAACGCCACAAGAGACGCCTAGAGAGCAGGTGGAGGTCCTCACGCTCCGAATCTGACCGAACACAGGTAAGAGCCTATTTACGGACCTACCTTGTGGCACTAAGAGCGGCCAAACCTAGACATTGTGCCGCTCTTATTGCGTCCGCAGACAACCGCCCTGCCGCCCTGTTTCGGGTGACCCGCTCCCTCCTATCACAGAGGCCGCGGGAAGCCCCTTTGCAGGGTAGAGCAGAGGAGTTTGGGGAATATCTGCAGGACAAAATCGCTCAGATCCGGAATGGATGGGCCCCCTTCAGTGGACCAGGGGAGACGTCAGAAGCAAATCTTGAGGGACCACGCTGGGAGGAGTTTGACTGTTGCCCCCGAGGATTTAGACAGGTTACGTGGGCGACTGCGAGCCACTACGTTTATTGGACCCGTGTCCCTCCTGGCTTGTACTGGCATCCTGGGAGGTTACATGAGGCTGGCTCCTGGGTCTAGTGAATGCTTCATTGGGTGACGGGTCCTTACCGGCCGCCTTGAAAGAGGCGGTGGTGAGGCCCTTACTCAAGAAGCCTTCCCTGGACCCGGCGGAGCTAGCTAATTATCGTCCTGTCTCCAACCTTCCCTTCTTAGCGAAGGTTGTAGAGAAAGTGGTGGCACAACAGTTCCCATGTCACCTGGAGGAAACTGACTATCTAGACCCGCGCCAGTCCGATTTCCGGCCCGGTCACAGCACGGAGACGGCCTTGGTCGCGTTGGTGGATGATCTCTGGAGGGCCAGAGATAGGGGTTGTTCCTCTATCCTGGTCCTATTAGACCTATCAGCGGCTTTTGATACCATCGACCATGGTATCATATTGCGCCGGCTGGAGGGGGTGGGAGTAGGGGGCACCGTTTTGTGGTGGTTCTGCTCCTACCTCTCCGACCGGACGCAATGTGTGTTGGCAGGGGAGCAGAGGTTGACCCTGAGGCCGCTCACTTGTGGGGTGCCGCAGGGGTCGGTCCTCTCGCCCCTCCTGTTCAACACATATGTGAAGCCGCTAGGTGAGATCATCCGTGGTTTTGGGGTCGGATACCACCTGTACGCTGATGATACGCAGCTGTACATTTCCACCCCAAACCACCCCAACGAGGCCGTCGAAATGATGTCCTGGTGTTTGGAAGCCGTTCGGGTCTGGATGGGGGACAACAGACTCAGGCTCAACCCCTCCAAGACGGAGTTGCTGTGGCTACCGGCGCCCCGGTTCAACCAGTGGACTCCATCGCTGGCCATAGGGGGCGAGCAACTGCCCCCCGTGGAGCGGGTGTGCAATTTGGGCATCCTCCTAGATGCCCGGCTGTCGATGGATGACCATGTGGCAGCCGTGGCGAGGGGGGCGTTCCACCAGGTTCGCCTAGTGCGCCAATTGCGCACCCTATTGGACCGGGACGCCCTACGCACAGTCACTCATGCGCTGGTGACGTCCCGTCTGGACTACTGCAACGCTCTCTACATGCGGCTCCCCTTGAGATGCACCTGAAGACTACAGCTAGTTCAGAATGCGGCCGCGCGGGCTATCATGGGGAGTACCAGGTACTCCCACATAACACCTCTCCTGCGCGAGCTGCACTGGCTACCTGTGGTTTTTCGGGTGCGTTTCAAGGTGTTGATTACCATCTTTAAAGCGCTCCATGGCACAGGACCTAGTTGCCTGCGGGATCGCATCCTACCTCATACATCCCTGCGACCAATTCGCTCCCACAGGGAGGGACTCCTCCGGGTGCCGTCCACTAAGCAATGCCAACGGGCGGCACCCAGGAGTAGAGCCTTCTCTGTGATGGGCCCAACCCTCTGGAATGACCTCCTCCCCGATATCAGAACCACAACCGACCTCCGCTCCTTCCGACAGAAACTCAAGACCCACCTGTTCTAATTAGCTGGCCTAGCCGATTTATAGTCCCATTTTTGACCTCCTGGCAAACATTTTATTCTGGGGTAGTTTTTTAGGGGTAGTTTTTAATGTATCTTTAATTTTAATTTTAATTATTACTGTACAGTTAATATGTTACCTCCTCCATCTATATTTATCTATATTTATGTATTTATATTTATATGACTGTACACCGCCCCGAGTCCCTTCTGGGAGAGGGCGCGGTTTATAAATTAAATAAAAGTAAAAGTAAAAAAAGTAAAGTGACACCCTCCCACCCCACCCCCACACACATATACAACCCCTCCCCAGGCTCCGGAGGCTTTCCTGAAGGCTGGAGAAGGTGAAAAATGAGCTGGCCGGCGCACCGCATGAGGGCCAGAGCTGACAATTAGGATGCAACCAAATATGGCTCCACGTGGCACCTGTGACACGTGTGACACCCCTCCCCCCTCCCGCTGTTCCATGAATGCACACAGAGCTTTCTTGGAGCCTGGGGAGGGCGAAATCGGTTGCCACAGGTTCACCATCACCGGCATAGGATCTCTTGCTGGGGGAGGGGGGGAATGTTGAGTTTGAGGACCTCCAGGTTCTCTTCCAAGTCTGTTATTCTGTCAGTTTTCACACCTGTCACTCCCATCAACGCCCAGAATGTGAGAAAGGATTTGTGGACTCTGCTGAACTTCGGAGACACCAGAAGAGGCACACGGGGCAAACCAGGATGAAAGCAAAGCTTACGGGATGTTCTTTCCTGATGCCCAGAAATGCACAATAAGGGAAACATGTCGCCCCTTTTCTACAATTGGCAAATAGCCCTCCCATTAAAGCCTCTGGTCCACGTGTCTCATCCACTTGCAGTTTCGATGCCGCATTTCCCCACAACCCACCCGGGAAGAGGCGCCCCTGAGTGGAGACGGAGCTCCTTGGGAAGGGATGAAAGGCAGGGAATTCAACTTTCGCCCTTTGCACCTGGTGGGAGGAGGGGGGGGTTCCTTCCTTCCACCTCCACAGGGCCGCCTCTGCTGCAGGGAGACCGGCCGGGGGCAATGAATGGATGGAGGGCTTGGCTGACTTCCAAGGCTGGAAGGGAATCCTCGTTTAATGTCGGCCTGTGTCCCTGCGGAAGCCACGATCTCCCTACTACGGAGCCCATCCTCCCCAGCCGTCTCAGCCTTGCTAGGTGCCGGATGGGGGATCCCAGCGCCCGGTGTCGCCTCCAAGTCCACACCAAACTTCGGGGGAAGGAGGGAGCGGGGATCCCCGGTCGCCTCTTCCCAATCCTGGGTGATGAAGGGGTGGGGACAGGGAAGGGAAGGCTCGGGGCCCTTCTGGACTCCGGCCGTCTGGGAAAGAGGCGGCTCTCGCCCAGCGTCCTCCGAGGGGGAAGCGGCGCTTGCCGGACCCCGAAACAAAGCTGATCAAAGAGGAGAAATGGAAGGAGGGGCTAGAGCGACTCCCCCACTCTCTCAGGGAGGAATGGGGACCGGAAAAGGCGGGGAGAAGCATCCGTGGGGCCTCTCTAGGAACCTACTCTCGGTCTCCCTCTCCACCTCGTATGGGAGCTGAATTTCTGGTAGTTTTGCTGCCCTTTTCGCCACTTGCGGCATTTTGGGCGGCTGGGCAACTTCTGGGCGTCCGGCAAGGCTGCTCCTGGGCCCCGCTCCGGGCAGGTGGGGCTCCCGCTCTCCCTCGGGCTGCCAGGAGGGCTTCTCCCCGCCAGGAGGAAGGTAGCCCCGAGTCGGTGCCAGGAGGGAGGTGCGGGTGGACGCGGGGCTGGACGGGGAGCCTCTGGGCAAAGGGGGGGAAGCGTCGCCCCACGGAGGGAAAGGGGGCTTCTCCTCCAGGGGTTTAAGGGGGGGGTGTTATTGGGTGGCTGAAAGAAATGCCCGCCCTTCTCTCTTCAATGGGGGGTGGAGGGTTTTTCTGTAGGGAAAGAAAAAGGGTTCAAATGGCTTGGATTGAGTTGAATGTTTTCCCAAGGCAGAAAAGATCCACTTTCTTTCGCCTTTATTTAAATGGTAGAGAATGAATATTCTTTGCTTTAAAAATATTTTCAAACATACAAAATACACACAAACAAAACTTAGACATAAACTACATTTAGACAATATATTGGAACTTCATGTTAAGTTTAAACTCTCTTGAGTGCATATATACAGTACATGTTAATCCTCCTTAACTTCTATTTATGGTCTTTATTGGCTTCTTTCATTGACCTTTGTTTCTTTCCTATCTCCACCTATTCCATTTTTCCCATATCTGATAATATTCTGTCTCTTCTTTTCCCTGAATTTCTTTTGTTAATTTGTCCATTTCGCCATAAATTTCGCCATTTGGCTGTCTGGGTGTTTTTCTATCATTTTTGTAAATTTTTCTCCAAATTTCATCCTATCTAATTGAGTTGTTATAAACTTCCAGATTACATTGTCGATTTTTTTTTCTGCATCAAGAAAAACCAGTACCAATTGCTTTTCCGGATGTACCTCATAATATTCTAATATATCTAGGATGACTCTCGTATTATTTTTTATGTGTGTATGATAAAAATTCATTTTGATCATTCATTTAGCACTTGTTTAATTCTTCCTGCCATAATTGCTGCAAATAATTTATAATCGGAATTCAATAGTGAAATTGGTCTATAGTTTTGAATTTCTTGTAACTTAGCTGCTTCTTTAGGGATGAGCGATATTACTTCCGTCCATGATTCAAGCATCTTGGCTTTTTCTAAAACTTCATTAAACATTTCCAATCCTAGTTCTTCCAATATTATTTGATTATATTTGTATAACTCCACCGGGATTCCATCTGGTCCTGGAGTTTTATTATTCTTCTGGTTTTTCAGGACTAATTTTTCTTTTCTTGGTTTAAAGATTGTTTTATCTTACTTTCCTCCATACTATCTTGCGCGTATAATTTTGTGAAATATTTTTGAATCATTTGCTTCTTCCGATTTATGTTGAATATTTCCTTTGTCATCTTTTAGTTGATATATCATTCTTTTTTCTCTTTCATTTTTCAATCTGTATGCCAGCCATCGTCCCGGTTTGTTGGCTTGTTGAACGTAATTTTATATGGCCGCTTAAATTTCCTTTGCTAATTCTTTTTGGGTTATTGAATTAATCTTATGTTTTATCATCCCTCTTTTGTGTTTTTTAATTTTATTCTTTGGGTCTTTCTGTAATTCAGTTTCGGCTTCACTAAGTTCTTTTTGCATAGTTCTTGTTGATCTTTTTGTTTTCTGCTTTTTCTTGTTATATAGGTGATCGTGAGGCCTCTTATGTACAGTATGCTTTCATGGTATCCCAGAGATTTTGCATTGAGGTATCTTCTTTTTTGTTCGTTCTAAGAAATAATTTTGATTCTTTCTCTAGCATTTGAGTGTATTCTGTTTCTTTTACGGTATCTGGGTTCATCATCCATCTTTTTCTACTTTTTTGGCCTTTCCATTTTAATTTTATTGGGTTATCATCCGCCCACTTATTTGTTTCAATTTTGATTTCCTCTAATTGGTTACGTAGTCCAAATGATGTCCAGGCAATATCTATTCTCGACCAAGACTGATGCGTGTTCGAATAGAAGGTATACTGCTTTCTTGTTTTGTGCATTTCTCTCCAAATATTGTGTAGTTTATATTCTGTGCCATCTCGGAAAAGGATTTAGGTAATTGGTTTTGTCTTTTTTTTTTTTACTTTCATAGTTCATCTTTTTCTCCACTATTGCGTTATAATCCCCAATTAAACAAATATTTTCATACTCTAATTCATTTATTTTATTGTGCAATTTCCTATGAAATTCCTCTTGTTTCTGATTTGGTGCATATATTACTATTAATAAGACCGGTGTTGTTTCTAATTCAATCATTAGAATCCTGCCTTCTTCGTTGGAGTAGACTAATTTGGACTTTATTTTTGCTTTTACATAGGTTGCTATCCCTCTTTTTTCTTGTCTGCCAATGCTGTATATAATTTTCCAAATTTGTGTTTTCCAATAAGTTGATATGTTCCCTTTTAATGTGCACTTCCTGTATACAGGTTCTGTCTGCCTTCAGTTTCCTAAGTTTATTAAACATCTGTGCTCTTTTCTTGGGCAAAGGCGGGGGGGAAGCCTAGGCCCACAGAGGGAAAGGGGGCTTTTCCTTGAAGGGCTTAAGGGGGGGATTATTGGGTGAATGAAAGAAATACCCACCCTTCTCTCTTCAATGGGGGTAGGGTGGAGGGTTTTTGTTGAGGGGAAGAAAAAGGTTCAGATTGTTTGTATTGAGATTAATGTTTTCCCATGGAGAAAAGATCCACTTTTGTTTTTGCCTTTATTTAAATGATAGCAAATGAATATTGTTTGCTTTTCTTCTGCTGTTTTCATTGTTCACATTTGTTTCTAGAAAGCTGAGTAGAATCTGAAAAAAAATCATTATTTTCCCAGTTTTGCTCTAAAGGAGGGTGGGATGTGGCAGCCCCTTGTTGGTGGGTTTTATCCCTCAGAATAGGGCGGGAAGGGACCTTGGAGGTCTCCTACTCCAGCCCACTGCTCAAGCAGGAGTCCCTATACCATTTCGGACCGGTGGCTGTCCCTTCTTTTCTTAAAAGACTCCCGTGTTGTAGCAGCCACAACCTCTGCAAACCAGTTGCTCCACTGATTAATTGTCCTCCCTGTTAGGAAGGTTCTCCTTAATTCCAGCTTGCTTCTCTCCTTGATTAGCTTCCATCCAATATTTCTCGTCCTGCTTGGAGAATAGGCTGACATCTTCTTCATTCTGGCAGCCCCTCAAATACGGGAATAGCTATCCTGTCACCCCCAATCCTTCTTTTCTAGTCTAGACTAACCATTCTCGTCAAAGAAGGAAAAAAGATTGGTTTGGCATGATCTGTTTTAATAAACCCATAATAGCTTTTATTTATCACATTGTCTCTAGATGTTCGAAGATCTGTGTTTTTATTATTCTTTCCAGTATCTTCCCAGATATTGATGTTGGGCTGAATGGTTTGTAGTTTCCAGGGTCTCCCACCTCCTTTTCTTGTAAATGGGAACCATAATCTGCTCTCTTCAGATTCATTGTTGTCTTATTGGTCTCCAGGTGCAGTAGAAGAAAGGGGTATAACTCCATGGGTTGGATTATTTCTCTTCCATCTTTGATTTTTGCTTCAGGGAGATAACATACCTGCCTAGATCAACTATAGTTTCTGTTCCCCTGGGAATTGAATCACCTCTCACCCAAACTTGCTTTCTTTCCCTAAGAAAAGCCGGGATATTTACTTCCTGTTGTAGAAATGCTGGATTTTGCCTCTTTTAAAAAAAAACTATTGCCCTTTTCTGGGTGGCTGCATATTTCCTTCCAGGGGGAGAACATGACAGCGATTGTTCAGTTCCAGAGGGGCTTCCTTGGAGTGGAGGAGGATACATAGAAGGGGATTTGCTCTCGGTTGTTTCCTTCTAGAAGTGATAGGCTTCCATCCGTCTTCCTCTTTAGGTCCATATATACTTGGGTCAATTTTTTTAATGGAAGCTGTTTGTTCCCTGTTGTGTTCAAACTGCATTGCTGGCCCCAATCAAAGTATTTGCATCCTCCCTTAATTATAAAGCAGCAATAGGAAGCCATTCTAGGAGGAAGAACATATTCAATCTGTGCTGGCCCAAAGAACAGGCTGCATGAATACCTACATGGGTTGTATTCTGTACACAATTAGCTCCACTTGGAACATATAAATCCTATGAGGGGTCTTTGCAGTTTCTCTCACATCCTTTAGTATCATCTCCCCCCCCCCCCAAACCGAGCAAAAGGAAAAGGCAGGGATCATCCCCAGTTCAGGCAGGCAAATGGGGAGCAACAGGGATTCCGTCAGCCATCCCTCTCATCATAGTAAGGGGAGGGGAGGTCAGCTCCACAGGGGGCATCCCAGCATGGCTTTCATTCTGGGGTGGGTGGGGGGAATAGAGGCTTTGAGCACCCCACCAGTGTTCATATAGGGTGTGTGTGTGTCTCCCAGCTATTGTTTGGGCTATTTGGAGAGCTGAAGAGAATAAATCTTCCTCTCTCCTTCACTTCTTTTTTCTTCATCCTGCAGGTGCCACCAGGAAAACCTTTGGACAAAGTTCTGCTTGCAGGATCCAATCTGGGTCAGTCACCAGGACCAGAGGTTTCGTCTTCTCAGCTTTTGGACTCATGCTGGAGCCCCTCCTCCTGCCCATCTTCCAACCTTTTGGGCAAAGTTCTGCTTGTTCAAATTTCCTCTGATAGAAATCCCTGGAAGTGAGCAGCCCCTCGAGACTATGCAGAGGGGGGAACACTTTGGCCAAAAGTCCCCCAAGAGGAATCAGGGAAGACTCTTCAAATGCTCCGATTGCGGGATATCCTTTGCTTACCGGTCCCTCCTTTTGATCCACCGGAAGCTGCACATGAGGAATGGATCTCAACTGTGTTTCCTTTGTGGGAAATCCTTTCCTGGAGTGTGGAGCTTTGCCAAACATCTCCGGAGCCACCCTGGACTGAAGCCTTACAAATGCGGAGAGTGTGGGGAGCGTTTTGCTAAAGGCTCTGACCTTGCAGCCCATCAGCAAATCCACCAGGGAAAGAGATCTCGGGAGTCCTGGAAGCGCTGGGGAAGATTTCCTGAGAGACGGCGTCTTTCTAGGCCTCAGAACAGCCCAACTGAAGAGAAGCCCTGCAAGTGTGTGCAATATGGGCTGTGCTTTTCCCAAACCTCGCAGCTGCTTAAACATCAGGAAATCCACACCGGAGGGAAAGCTTATCAATGTCTCGAGTGTGGGAAATCTTTCCGTTATAAACAATTGTTTAGAAGACATGAGAAAATTCACACAGCTCAGAGTCCTTATAAATGCCTAGAATGTGGGAAGTGTTTCACTCGGAGCAAATCTCTTTGCCAACATAATAAAACACACATAAAGGACGAAAGCAAAACGTGCCTAGAATGTGGGAAATCTTTTTCCAGCAAATCATGCCTGCTGAGACATCAGAGAATTCACACTGGGGAAAAACCCCACAAATGCCAAGATTGTGGGAGATGTTTTGTCCAGACGGGACACCTAATTCGACATCAGAGACTTCACACTGGGGATAGACCCTATCAATGCCCAGAATGTGAGAAAAGATTCGTGGATTCTTCTGAACTTCGGAGACACCAAAGAACGCACTGGGTAGAAAAACTATATAAATATAAGTCACACCTAATTCGACATCAGAGAATTCATCAGTGCCCAAAATGTGGAAGATGTTTTGGCAGAAAATCACACCTAATTCGACATCAGGAACGTCATACTGAAGAAGGACCCTATCAATGCCCAGAATGTGAGAAAAGATTTGTCAATTCTTCTCGCCTTCAGAGACACCAAAAGACACACAGGAGAGAAAAACTATATAAATGTAAGGATTGTGATAAATGGTTTTTTAAAATGTCGTATCTTTCTCGACATCAGAGTATCCATACAGGGGTGAAGCCCTATATGTGCATCGAGTGTGGAACATTTTTCCGTACAATAGACATCCTCAGAAATCATGAGAACGTTCACAGAGGAGAAAAAAAGTTCAAATGTTTAGACTGTGGGAAAGCATTTGGTCGTTCATCAACCCTTAGAATTCACTGCCAAACCCACACAGGTGAGAAAAGCCACAAGTGCTCAGTGTGTGAGAAATCTTTTACCCGGAAAGATAGACTTCGGATGCATCTGAGAAGCCACTTAGAGAAGCAACATAAATGCTCAGAGTGTGAGAAAACTTTTCGTTGCCAATATTATCTTAGAAAACACGAGAGGATTCACAAAGGAGAAAAGCCTTCCAAGCCTGTGCAGAAAAATGAAAAGTGCCCAGAATGTGGGAGATGTTTTAACACAAAGTCATACCTAAATCAACATCAAAGAGTTCACACCGGAGAAAGACCCCATCAATGCCCAGAATGTGGAAGATATTTTGCCTTCAAATCATCCCTGCTGAAACATCAGAGAATTCACACTGGAGAAAGACCCCATCAATGCCCAGACTGTGGGAGATGTTTTGTACAGAAGGGACACCTAATTCGACATCAGAAACTTCACACTGGAGACAGCCCCCATCAATGCTCAGAATGTGAGAAACGTTTTGTGGATTCTGCTGGACTTCAGAGACATCAGAAGGGGCACACAGGAGAGAGGCCCTATAAATGTGAGGAGTGTGGGAAAGGTTTTTCCCGAAAAGACTACCTTGGAAGGCATCAAAAGGTCCATTCACGAGTGAAGCCATAGAGATGCACAGAGTGTGGTAATGTTTTGCTCAAAAGGGAGACATGAGAAAAATGACATGGAAAAGCCCTAATAGGCCCTGATGGTAGAACAGTTTTTCATGGTTGTTCAACCCTTAGAAGCCATATAAGAGTTCATAAAAGGAAGAAAAATTAGAAACTCTCAGATAATAGGAGAGCATTTTCTTTTCAATTGTCCCTTAAAAATTACACTCTATATCGGAAAGATGCACTTTAAATGTTTGAAGTGTGATGTATGATTTCCCTGGAAAACTACTCTTTTAGCATCAGTGAATTCTTATTGGAGAGAAAATTTTATCAGGGCTTAGAATGTGGCAAAGATTTTTATCTTCAGATGCAGATAAAAAATCCACACAGGAGAGAGGAGGAGCCAAGGTCGCGACGAAACAGACGTGCGATCTCGATGCTCCGAGACCACAGTTGATACTTTTGACGCTGAGTGGTCCAATCGGACCTAAACCGTCCCACAGAGACTGTGAACAGAACAGGAAGAATATGTCTTGCTGATCTCAGGGACATCGCAAAGTCCCTGATCGATCCAAGAGTAGTTTTTCAAGCTGGCGACAAAAAGTCTAGCCAAAGGCTGATGAAGTCGGGGCGGTTCCAAAACGGAAGGATACGGAAAGAGAATATGTTTCCGTTTTAAAAGAGACTGCCTATAAAAAACTTAAAGTTAATTTAAATTTCAGAACAGAAAAAATAAGCAGAGGAATTAAGCTTTGAATGGTTTTGGACGGTGGGTTATCTTACTTTTTAAATGTTATTTTCATGGATGGAATTTATGCAAGCCTTTTAAACCGAATGGATTAAATTTTCTTCTTCTTTTTTTATTATTATTTTTTGCAACATATGGAGTAAAATTCTCCTCCTTCATTACTGCATGTGTTTTTCCCTTTTTCTTCCCTATTTCATTTAAGAATTTGACTTTTTTTAAAACTTGGAATAAAAAAAGATACAAAAAGCAACAAAAAACATTGCAACAACAGAGGGGAAAACGACACTGCTCAGAGGCTGGAGGTTTATGCATTGGAAACAAAACACTTTTACTTTCCTCACTGATTATTCTGGTTTGGCACTTCAAGGTCTCACTGTTTTGTCTATAGAGAGTGATAAGAAGAAAAGCATACAGATGTTCCTTTGAAGTATATATTTAACCAGAGAAATGTGAAAATAAGACGTTATTGTGAATTTATGCTTAATCTTGTAAAAACCTTCCAAGCCAGAGCAGCACTGTTTGTCAGCTGGAGATAATGGCACAATCTCAACAGCAGAAAGAAACTTTAAGTTTGCAAAAGATATTGTTAGAAATTCAGAAATTATCAAACACATTTGAGAGGATGGAGAAGAAGTTGGAAAATCTAGAGCAGCTAACAGTAAAATATGATGAAGAAGTTGGAGATGTTTATCAAGTAGAAAAAGTGGAGGTTAGAGTCCTAAAAACCGAAGAGAAAAATGACTACAAAGAAATTAAATCTGTTGATAATCTACGGTGATTGGTTTGTGTCTGGAAATGGAAAGAGTGGAATACAGAAAGAGGAATTAAATGGAGGGGAACTCTACCCCAGATGGCAAGATACAGAAGAAGAAGAAAATAAAAGAATTAATGGCTTTAAAGAGAGAAATTTTGTTAGCAACATCGTTGAAAACACCACTGACAATTAAAGGTAAACTGATTAAGGAAACAGAAGAAGGGCATAGAAATTACATGAGAGATTTAATAAGCAATGAGTTGCAAAGAGGAGTCCATACAAATTTGATTAAAGAGGTGATTAGAGGACTGATACCACAAATGGCAGAAGACATGAGATTGTTTGGCTACTGGAAAGATACAGGTTGATAGATGAAAGTGTATAATCTAAAACTAGTTAAACTTAAAGGACACAGTCAAATAAAGGAGGGATAATGATAACAATGTATATGTATATGCATGGGTACAACATAAGGAAAGTGGATGTAAATTGTAAATCGATTTGGAAAGGAGGATTAGAAATTTTTGTTACTAAATATTATGGATGTTTAGCTAGAAGAGGCCATAAGGATTCAGTGTTATTGGAGGATATTAGAAATAGCAAATGAAATGCCAGTGTGTGGTTATGTTTTAAATCTTGATATATTTTATGATGAAGGACGTTTAAACAATTATAGTCAAATGAAAATAGAGGTATGATGATGGTAATATGTATAAATATGTCTGAGTTAAAATACTTGAGTTAATATGAATTATGGTTGATGACTGTGGAAGAGATGCACGAAAGTCTTTTGTAACCAACTGATACACTTTCTACAGTATGTAAAGAAGGGTGATTCTCCCAAGTTGGTGGAGACAGCGGTCATGCATGGGTTAACTCAGTCAGTAACCAATAGAACTGAGTCTACCAAAGTGATGTCATCGCCTCTGAGGAGCATGCTCCCACTTTTTTAGACTCAGTTCGATTAGAACTGGCTGTGCTAATCGCTTTTTCCTCAACTAATTCTGAATAATTGATTAATTTAATTCGATTTAATCGGATTTAATTGGATTTCACTAAAACAAGAAAGAAAATTACTTTGTCTAAATTGAATTCTGGATTGGGCTCCTGCTGAATCTCGGAAGAGAGCTCTCAATAGCCTCTGGAGGCTGGAGAGTATTTGCCTCATCTCGTCGAGACTTGCCTTTGAATTGCCTCCGGGCTTCTGAGGCAACGCTAATTGCAAAAGCCGGGGAAGGCTTTCCTCACCGCTTTCACCTCAGCGAGGGAATCCCCGGCCTCTGCCTTGCCTCTTGCTCCGCTGACTGCCGCCACCGCCATCAAGAGCCTCCAAAAGCCGCGGGAAGTCTCCAAAAGCTGCGGGGAGCCACCTCGCCGCTGGGAAATGCCGCTGCTGCCGCCGCACCTCACCATCGACGCTCTGGCTACCGCTGCCGTTCCGCGGCTTCGCCCTTGGCCCCACAGCCTTGCCGCAGGGCCTATATTGCCCACGCTTACCTCACGGCCTCGGCTACCTCGTGGCCCCGGCCCATAGGCTCTGTAGCCTCAGTGGCCATTTTGTTTGGGCGTGAAAATTGTCCGGTGGCCATTTTGAAGAGCAAGGAACTCTGAGTACTGGCTATGGCCTCCTCTCCTACTCCTGGGCCTCAACTGTTTCCAGTCTCCATGGCTCCTTCCCCCCCCCCCCCCACCGAGCCCCCTACTTCTAGGGGCCGCAGGCAGAGGCCTGCTCCAGAGGATACCATTGAGCCCCTTCCCAGTGATGCAAGACCTAACCAGGAGGGCATAGAGAATCCACCCCCTCGGGAGGATGACAGGGCCCCTCAGACCCCGGCTAAGAAGGAGAGGTCCAAGACCAAGCACACTGAGCCTCGCATTTTTCAGGCCCAGAGGCCTATTCATTCCAGCCCCCCTCCTGATTTATCTTCTGATTCGGAGGATGACCTCTCCCCTGCTGCCTCAATCTTGCAGCCCGGGGATGCTAGGGGCACAGAGGCTTTGGCCAACAGTGAGGATGATTCGGATTGTGAGGATCCCCTCTACCAGAAAGATACATCTCACCCTCCCCGCCGACGCCATTCTTACTCGCCTGGAATGGCTTATATGATCTCTGAGGCCATAGAACGTGGTATTACGGCTGGCCTTAAACACAGGTCTTATAATCGCTCTGCTTCTCGCAGGTCTGCTTCTTCCTCTAGTTCCAGGCGCAGGGATAGTGATCTCTCGGCTTCTTCGTCTAACGAACTACCTGGCACTTCCAACCAACAGTCGGTCTTCGGGGAAGAGGAACGCCCTGCAAGAGACTCAGATCTTTCGGAGGATGAGGGTCTTCCTCCTGATCCACCTCCCTTTGTAGGTTTATTTAAACCTGCTTTTTTTCGCTCTCTCCTTTTTAAGGCCAAAAAGATCGCAGGCATTCCTTCTCCTAAGACGACTCAGACTACGGAAGCAGACAAGACTGACACCACTGATTCGTTCTTCATCCAGCCTACAGTGGAGAAGGAGATGATCCCATCACCACAGTTCTTCATAGATGTTGTCCAGAATCAATGGGCATCTCCAGGTACCGGGCCCCTCCCCAGTGCCTCGGATAAGCACCTGTACATTGTCGCTCCTGACCTCGCCAAGGCTTTGGAGGTACCTTCTATTGATTTACCTATAATTGGCCTTTCCTCTCCCAACGCAGCCTCAGCAGCTCCTAAGGAAGCTCTGCGACCTGAAGACAAGAGAATAGAACAAACTCTGGTCAAGGGTCACCAGGCCTCAGCTTGGTCCATTAGAGCGGGCACCTCCGCTTCCTTCTTTAGTCGCTCCGCTCTCCTGTGGCTGAGACAACTTCAAGCTTGCCTTCCAGCCAGGGATTCTAGGGCTCGCAGGGACATTAACAAAATTAAGGTGGTCCTAGAATACACAGCAGATGCCTCCTTGGACGCGGACCGTTTTGTGTCCAAAGCCATTGCATCCTCCATCTCCACCCGTCGGCTTCTCTGGCTAAAGCAGTGGCAGGCAGAAACGCGGGCCAAATGGAGGCTTGCCTCCTCTCCTTACTCTTCATCCCTTCTCTTTGGTCCTCCATTAGAGCCCCTTCTGGTAGAGTCCAAGCATAAGAGGAAGGTTCTGCAACCGGCCACTAAAAAGCAGGAAGGTCAGAGCCAATCTTTTTACCATAGGCAGCCCTTTCGTGGCCAGGATGGGAGTGCTTCCAATTCCCGTCCGCAACGACAGGCTCCACCCAGACAGACCCCCTCCTTCTCTAATAGATCAGGCAGGAACAACCAGAGATTCCAGCCCAGAAAGCCTTTCAGGGACAATTCCTTCATCAGGGCTCCATTCACCAATTTCCCTCCTGGGATCTGATCAAACTCCTTGACTTCCTTACTGACTCGCCCTTTGAACCTCTCAGGTCGGCAACCTTACATCACCTCATGCTCAAGACGGCCTTTCTGGTGGCCATGATATCTGCGCGGAGGGTTTCAGAGCTGGCGGCCCTTTCCATCCGATCGGACTTGTGTATGTTCCACCCAGACCGTATGGTCCTTCACATCGATCCCACTTTTGTCCCGAAGGTGAATTCAGCATTCCATCGGTCTCTGGACCTCTCTCTTCCAAATTTCTGTCCTGCTCCATCTCACAATCTGGAGCGCAAATGGCATAAACTCGACGTCAGGTGGGCTCTTAAAATCTACATCGCCAAGACGGCGGTCTTCAGACGCAGCGAAGCCCTCTTCGTATCTTTCCACCCTACCAACAAAGGGCTGAAAGCTTCTCCATCCATGATTGGACGATGGATCAGGTCTGCCATTGCTCAAGCTTACAGCATGCATCATCTCACTCCTCCACCTAACATTACGGCTCATTTCACATGAAGCACGGCTATGTCAGCGGCGTGGGTCCGACAGTGGAAGAGATCTACAAGGCAGCGACCAGGTCTCCTCCTAATTCGTTTATACGACATTACAAGGTGGATAGATATGCATCGGCAGATGCAGCTTTCGAACGGCGAGTCCTCCAGCAGGTTCTTCCTTCTTCTAGCTCCTAGGCCAATCTCATGCCCTCCCGGGGACACGCCAGGTTTGGTACGTCCCATGCATGACCGCTGTCTCTACCAACTTGGGAGAATGGGGCGTTGGTTCTTACCTGATACACCCCTTCTCCGGGCAGGAGACACCGGTCATCCCCACCCTTGGGGTCCTGGCCTACCTCGCAGGGATGATCTGGGAGCATGTTATGTAGTCACCAGGGACTTGCGGGCAGGGGAGGCAGAGCCTCACCGCTCTCATCATGAAAAGAAAAAAAAAAGGGAAAAGGGAAAAGGCACACATGGTCCCATTCCCTGCCTTCCTGAGTCAACATGAAGGGGACCGCGGCTCGCGCTCCGCAGTCCTCTTCATGTTAACTCAGGAAGTTGGGGAATGGGACCACGTGTGCAGGAGGCTGAGGTTGCCTCAGCCTCCTGCACACGTCCCATTCCCCGCCTTCCTGATGACGTCACCAGCCTCACCAGCCATAAACCTCACCGCACGTCACTGGTAGTCACATAGCGGAAAGCGATTGTTCACCGCACAGCAGTCTACTTATCTCCCTCGTCAAGAAAAGCGGGAGCATGCTCCTCAGAGGCGATGACATCACTTTGGTAGACTCAGTTCTATTGGTTACTGACTGAGTTAACCCATGCATGACCGCAGTCTCCACCTGCTTAGAGAAGGGGCGTATCAGGTAAGAACCAATGCCCCATTCTTTGCGTTGTGTCTGTTTTGAAAATTAAAAATAAAATAAAAATTGTATATATATAAAAAATCCACATAGGAGGAAAACCTTACAGGTGTGAGTAACATGAGAATTCTTTTCCTTGCCAATTGGAACCTGTTGCCTCCTGGAGTTTGTCCATTAAAATTGCCTCCTTGGAAATTTTCTTTGCTAAGTTAAATTTTGTTATAATCTTTAAAACAAATTAATTCTAAGACGTGAATATGAAAATCTGATATGAGTGTGGAAACCTAATATCTAATGTGAGATTGTTGGGAACCGTATAAGGACTTCTTATACGGGAAGGTGGGACTAGAAGTCTACACCTCTCTTATTCTGTAGTAGGTCCCTTCTAGCCCTTTGATTCTAAGAATTTGAAAAGAAAAAGGGAAATGGATGAAAAGCAAAAGGAGGGTTCATTTAGTGTCCATTCAAAGTTACACTGGCACTGAAAAAAGTCACTTATGACCATGTCTCAGCAACCCCATAGTCATGTGATCAAAATTCAGGTGCTTGACCACTGACTCACATTTATGACGGTTGCAGTGTCCCAGGGTCACCTGATCCCCTTTTGTGACCTTTTGACAAGCAACGTGAATGGTGAAGTCAGATTCACTTAACAACCATGAGACTAGCTATACAGCTGCAGTGTTTCACTTAACAAGTGTGGGAAGAAAGGTCGTAAAATGGGTAAAACTCACTTAAGTGTTTCACTTGACAACAGAAATTTTGGGTTCAATGGTGGTCGTAAGTAGAGGAGAACCTCTAGATGATAAATTGAGAGTTCTTAGAATAGGAACACGGAGAAGACAAGGTGAAGACAAAAGAATGTGGAGATGTTTTGATGAAAAGTCACACCTAATTTAAACATCAGAGGCTTCACACCCAAGAGAGACCCTATCAATGCCCAGAAGGTGAGAATAGATTTGTGGATTCTTCTGAACTACGGAGACACCAGGAGGGGCAGGAAGGAGGCCCTATAAATGTGGGGAGTGTTGGAAAAGTTTTAGCCGAAAACAAATCCTTAGAAATCATCAGGCTGGAAGGAAGCCATCCAGATGCATAGAGCAGTGGTGCCTCCTGTGGGTTTGCTGATTGTGCGTGCGCACTTAAAAGAAACTTGCTCTGAAAGCAAGGGAAACAGCTGAGGAGCAGCAAATCAATCTGCCCCCCCCCCCTTGATCAGCTGGGCTTCAGAAGCTGAAATAGAGGTAGGTCTAACCCAGGGACTGGTGGGTGGGCCCCTTTTTCTTTTTTTAAAATATATTTTTATTTTTATTTTTGCATTTAAAATAGTGCTGCACAGCGAAGCCATTATGGCCATACAATCATAGTATATGTACATAATCTCATCCATTAGCTGTCAGTCTACTTAGTACACTATCTATCCTTCTCTCCAATTATTTACAGTTTGTTCCAGTCTTGTCACCGTGTCTTCTACCAATAATAAAATCTGTTCCAAACTTCATAATATTCCGACTCCCCTTTATTTTTTAATTCTAGGGTGAGCCTTATCTGCTCGCGCACAGGCCAAGATTTCCCTAATGATGTCTAACTCTGATGGGATACTTCCTTTCTTCCAATACTGCGCATGGGTTATTCGCACCGCTGTCAATACATGGATAACTAAATAAAGCACATCCTTCTTAGACCCCTCTGGTTTTATACCTAGGAGGAAAAATTCTGGTTTGAACAGAATTTGATCTCCCACCATTTGCTCCAGCCATAATTGTACCATTCTCCAATATCTTTTTGCCTTGTTGCATGTCCACCACATATGGAAAAAGGTGCCTGATGTTTTCTTGCCCTTCCAACAATTTGGGGCCAAATTTTTAAACATTTCAGAGAGCGGTGCTGGGGGAAGGTGCCATGTGTAGAACATCTTGTACAGAATTTCCTTGTAGGTCGTGGCCATTGTTCATTTCTGATTGAGTGTCTAAAGTCTTTCCCATTTAGCCAATTCAACATTGCAACCACAATTTTTTGCCCAGGCATCCATAGTTTCCTTATCATGTTTTTCCTCAAGTTTACATTCAAGCAGATATCTGTACAACGTTTAATCAAAATTTTGATGAAAGTGGGTGGGCCCACTTTCAAAGCAACAGAACCGGTTTGCTCTCTGCTTGACGGGAGAGCTACTGGTTCGGGAGAAATGGTGCAAACCGGTAGAAACCCAACACTGGCATAGAGTGTGATCAAATTTTACTCAAAAGGGGCACATCCGAAAAATGACATGGGAAAATCCCCACTATGCCGTGATTGTGGAACAGTGTCTAATAGTGGATCAACCCCTGAAAATCATATAGAAGTTTGTAAGCTTTCTTAAATTTTAGGAAAAGTTAAAGTGCAAGAAAAGAAAGGAGAAGGAACTGAAAAAAAGGAAGTGAGGGAAAAACAAAATTGAAGAGGTGGAAAAAAAAAGTGGAAAAAGCTATATCCGTCTTGACCCCAATATCATTTTTCTTTCCAAAAGAGGCAAGGCAAAGTCTCATGAAAATTAGCTCCTCTTCCCAGGGCTTTCTTTGCAACCCTCCAAGTGTTTCAAACCGTAAATTTATGAACATCTTTAAACATTCCAGGTTGGGCTAAAGTTCATCTCTGAGGTTTTGTACATTTTGTACCATGATACAAAAAAGGTGTTAAAACTAGAAAAGGATGCAGGGAAGGGCAAGAAAGATAAATATGGGAATGGAGGCTACAGCATAAGAGGAAAGGTTGCTGATTACGTCTAGTCCAAAGGAGAGAAATAGGAGTGACAGGATGGTGACCCCCCACACACACATATACAACCCCTCCCCAGGCTTCGGAGGCTTTCCTGAAGGCTGGAGAGGGCGAACAATGAGTTGGCTGGCCCACCGCATGAGGGCCAGAGCTGACAATTGGGATGCAACCAAATATGACTCCATGTGGCACCTGTGACACGTGTGACACCCCTCCCCCCTCCCGCTGTTCCATGCATGCACGCAGGGCTTTCTTGGAGCCTGGGGAGGGCGAAATAGGTTGCCACAGGTTCACCATCACAGGCATAGGATCTCTTGCTGGGTGTGTGTGTGTTGAGTTTGAGGACCTCCAGGTTCCCTTCCAAGTCTGTTATTCTGTCAGTTTTCACACCTGTCACTCCCATCAATGGCCACAATGTGAGAAAGGATTTGTGGACTCTGTTGAACTTCGGAGACACCAGAAGAGGCACACGGGGCAAACCAGGATGAAAGCAAAGCTTACGGGATGTTCCTTCCTGATGCCCAGAGATGCACAATAAGGGAAACATGTCGCCCCTTTTCTACAATTGGCAAATAGCCCTCCCATTAAAGCCCCTGGTCCACGTGTCTCATCCACTTGCAGTTTCGATGCCGCATTTCCCCCCAACCCACCCGGGAAGAGGCGCCCCTGCGTGGAGACGGAGCTCCTTGGGAAGGGATGAAAGGCAGGGAATTCAACTTTCGCCCTTTGCACCTGGTGGGAGGAGGGGGGGGTTCCTTCCTTCCACCTCCACAGGGCCGCCTCTGCTGCAGGGAGACCGGCCGGCGGGCAATGAATGGATGGAGGGCTTGGCTGACTTCCAAGGCTGGAAGGGAATCCTCGTTAAATGTCGGCCTGTGTCTCTACTACGGAGCCCATCCTCCCCAGCCGTCTCAGCCTTGCTAGGTGCCGGATGGGGGATCCCAGCGCCCGGTGTCGCCTCCAAGTCCACCCCAAACTTCGGGGGAAGGAGGGAGCGGGGATCCCCGGTCGCCTCTTCCCAGTCCTGGGTGATGAGGGGGTGGGGAGAGGGAGGGGAAGGCTCGGGGCCCTTCTGGACTCCGCCCGGCTGGGAAAGAGGCGGCTCTCGCCCAGCGTCCTCCGAGGGGGAAGCGGCCCTTGCCGGACCACGAATCTACAGCTGATCAAAGGGGAGAAGAGGAAAGAGGGGCTAGAGCGACTCCCCCAGTCTCTCAGGGGGGAATGGGGACCGGAAATGGCGGGGAGAAGCATCCGTGGGGCCTCTCTAGGAACCTACTCTCGGTCTCCCTCTCCACCTTGTATGGGAGCTGAATTTCTGGTAGTTTTGCTGCCCTTTTCGCCACTTGCGGCATTTTGGGCGGCTGGGCAACTTCTGGGCGTCCGGCAGAGCTGCTCCTGGGCCCCGCTCCGGCCAGGTGGGGCTCCCGCTCTCCCTCGGGCTGCCAGGAGGGCTTCTCCCCGCCAGGAGGAAGGTAGCCCCGAGTCGGTGCCAGGAGGGAGGTGCGGGGGGACGCGGGGCTGGACGGGGAGCCTCTGGGCAAAGGGGGGGAAGCGTCACCCCACGGAGGGAAAGGGGGCTTCTCCTCCAAGGGTTTAAGGGGGGGGGATTATTGGGTGGCTGAAAGAAATGCCCGCCCTTCTCTCTCCAATGGGGGGTGGAGGGTTTTTCTGTAGGGGAAGAAAAAGGGTTCAAATGGCTTGGATTGAGTTGAATCTTTTCCCAAGGCAGAAAAGATCCACTTTCTTTCGCCTTTATTTAAATGGTAGAAAATGAATATTCTTTGCTTTAAAAAATATTTTCAAACATACAAAATGCACACAAACAAAACTTAGACATAAACTACATTTAGGCAATATATTGGAACTTCATGTTCCTTCTTATAGCAGTTTCAAATCGGTTCAATTCTCCTTATGTTATTTCCCCTTCTAATATATTTGAGTTTCACCATTTTTATCCCACTTATTTTACTTATCTATCTGATATATTGGGTGATTACCTCTAATAAGTTTAAGCTCTCTTGAGTGCATATATACAGTACATGTTAATCCTCCTTAACTTCTATTTATGGGATTTATTGGCTTCTTTCATTGACCTTTGTTTCTTTCCTATCTCCACCTATTCCATTTTCCCCATATCTGATAATCTGTCTTTTCTTTTCCCTGAATTTCTTTTGTTAATTTGTCCATTTTGGCACAAATTTCGCCATTTGGCTGTCTGGGTGTTATGTAGTTCTTCTATCATTTTTGTAAATTTTTCTCCAAATTTCATCCTATCTAATTGAGTTGTTATAAACTTCCAGATTACATTGTCGAATGTTTTTTGTGCATCAAGCGGCCGGTGGCAGTGGCCTGGGAGAGCTGCGCAAGGGCTTGGTGAAGCTGCGGGCAGAACAGGTGCTCGCACAACCCCCTTCTCCAGCCGGGCAGAGCTCCATGCACTGACCTAGGGGGTATCTCGAATGTGCCAAGCCACAGGAGCTGGGGGGGTGGGCAGAGCACCACATGGCTTGGCACCCTAGGGATACCCCCTGGGTCAGTGAATGGCGTTCTTCCCGGCTGGAGAGGGGATTTGCTGGGCGGCTGCTCGTGGGCATGGTTACCTCATGGGTGCTTCGCCCCTGAGGTTGTGCCCGGCTCTTCGGGAGCCAGTTCACAAGGGAGCCGCTGCCCAGCAACTCTCCCCTCTGGCCAGACAGAACGCCACTCCCCAACCTAGCGGTATCCCGAAGGCAGCAAGCAACGTGAGCGCTCCCCCCCCGGCTCCTGCGACTTGGCGCTTTCGGGATAACGCTAGGTCAGTGAGCGGTGCTCTGCCTGGCTGGAGTGCGGAGGTTGTCCAGGAGGTTTGTTTTCGGGGGTGGGCTTATATTTTTGCCCACGCGAAAATTGTGGCAAGGGTTTAGTTTCGGGACAGGTTGTATTTTCGGGGAAACACGGTGCCAATTGGTTTTACGGATGTACCTCATAATATTCTAATATATCTAGGATGACTCTCGTATTATTTTTAATGTGTGTAAGAAAAAAATCCATTTTGATCATTCATTTAGCACTAGTTTAATTCTTCCTGCCATAATTGCTGCAAATAATTTATAATCGGAATTCAATAGTGAAATTGATCTATAGTTTTGAATTTCTTGTAAGTTAGCTGCTTCTTTAGGGATGAGCGATATTACTTCTATCCATGATTCAAGCATCTTGGCTTTTTCTAAAACTTCATTAATCATTTCCAATCCTAGTTCTTCCAATATTATTTGATTATATTTGAATAACTCCACCGGGATTCCATCTGGTCCTGGGGTTTTATTCTTCTTCTGGTTTTTCAGGACTAATTCTACTTCTGCTGTCGTTATTGGCCTCTTTATCTCCTCGCTTTGTTCTTTCGAGATTGGATTTTTCTTTTCTTGGTTTAAATTGTTTTATCTTAGTTTCCTCCATACTATCTGCCCGTATAATTTTGTGAAATATTTTTGAATAATTTGCTTCTTCCGATTTATGTTGAATATTTCCTTTGTCATCTTTTAGTAGATATATCATTCTTTTTTCTCTTTCATTTTTCAATCTGTATGCCAGCCATCGTCCGGGTTTGTTGGCTTGTTGAACCTAATTTTGTATGGCCGCTTAAATTTTCTGTGCTAATTCTTTTTGGGTTATTGAATTAATCTTATGTTTTATCATCCCTCTTTTGTGTTTTTTAATTTTATTCTTTGGGTCTTTCTGTAATTCAGTTTCGGCTTCACTAAGTTCTTTTTGCATACGTTCTTGTTGATCTTTTTGTTTTCTGTTTTTCTTGCTATATAGCCGATCGTGAGGCCTCTTATGTACAGTACGCTTTCATGGTATCCCAGAGATTTTGCATTGAGGTATCCTCTTTTTTGTTCATTCTAAGAAATAATTTTGATTCTTTCTCTAGCATTTGAGTGTATTCTGTTTCTTTTACGATATCTGGGTTCATCATCCATCTTTTTCTTCTTTTTTGGCCTTTCCATTTTAATTTTATTGGGTTATGATCCGCCCACTTATTTGTTTCAATTTTGATTTCCTCTAATTGGTTACGTAGTCCAAATGATGTCCAGGCAATATCTATTCTCGACCAAGACTGATGCGTGTTCGAATAGAAGGTATAGTGCTTTCTTGTTTTGTGCATTTCTCTCCAAATATTGTGTAGTTTATATTCTGTGCCATCTCGGAAAAGGATTTAGGTAATTGGTTTTGTCTTTTTTTTTTTTACTTTCATAGTTCATCTTTTTCTCCACTATTGCGTTATAATCCCCAATTAAACAAATATTTTCATACTCTTATTCATTTATTTTATTGTGCAATTTCCTATAAAATTCCTCTTGTTTCTGATTTGGTGCATATATCACTATTAATAAGATTTGTTTTTGTGTTGTTTCTAATTCAATCATTAGAATCCTGCCTTCTTCGTTGGAGTAGACTAATTTGGACTTTATTTTTGCTTTTACATAGGTTGCTATCCAGTGGTGGGTTTCAAAATTTTTTGGAACCTACTCTGTGGGTGTGGCCTCCTTTGTGGGAGTGGCTTGCCAGCCATGTGACCTGGTGGGAGTGGCTTGCCGGCCATGTGACCGGGTGGGAGTGGCTTGCCGGCCTTGTGACCGGGTGGGAGTGGCTTGGCAGTCATGTGACCGGATGGGAGTGGCCAAGACAATGTCACTGAATTTTTTGCCCCAATGAATGATCTACAAAAAGAAGATATAAAAAAGGAAATTTATTATTTTGTGCACTTACTACTTAAATAAGATTAAAATAAGTACACAAAACAATAAAAGAGCTACTTACAGAAGGTAAGTAGCTTACTACTTACTACTTGTATTTCAAAGGGAATAAATACATATTTAATTTTACACATGTTAACAGCTGTTGGAATTGTGTTTGCACAACAGTGGGAAAAACAAAGATATGAAAATGAATAAATATTAGAATGTGCAAGAATGAATAAATTGACAATTAAAACCAAGAAGGCTTTGAATACTTTTTCACGTGGAATTTGTTTTATCAATTGCTAACTAACAGAAACAGCAATTAGAAATCTAAAAGTATGAAAGAAAACACCAATTATGAAAGGAAAGGTCACTAAAATGTATAAGGAAATATTATTAGCACTTGATCATTATTAATGTGTAGATAACTGCGGGACATTACATACCCACAAACACAAACTATGACAGTGCCAGGAAAACACACACACACACACACAAACAATTTCCCCCCAAAAGACTGCAGATGAAACCAGTTTTTTTCCCTAACCCTAAGAACAGGAAAGACAAAGCCACTGGAATCAAAACCATCAAGGCATTGTGGGAAATTATAAAGGACAGTGCCAGGAAGCTCACAGAACCAGCAACCACATCACAATTACATAAACAACCAGGTATCACACAGAAACACACAAAATCTGGCAAAGCTGCCTTGCACCAACCTGGCCTGCCCATAGAAAAGAAGCAACCTTGAGACACATACCATACACCAACCTGTACACTTAAAAGCAACATATTGCATCACAAATAAAACATTTGCAAGAAGGAATAACAGTTCTTGTAATAAACTTTATATAAACAATAAATAAATAAAAATTCCCTAAAAATAATTAAAAACCACCAAGTTCAGAGAACACCAAAGGACCCCACAGTCCTCTCCCTCCTTATCTTTTTCCTTTTTGTCCTTCGACTTCTCCTCCTCCTCCTTTCCCCACAACCCCATCTAGCACTGATGATGTTACCTAGTTTGGTAGTGAAATGTCTGTAAAAAAACCACCAAGCTCAGAAAGCAGCAAGGATCCCACTTTCTCCCACCTCCTCCCTCTTTCTCCTTTTTGTCGTCCCCCCCCAAAGACTGCAAATGAAACCAGTGTTTTTTTCCCCCCTAACCCTAAGGACAGGAAAGACAAAGCCACTGGAATCAAAACCATCAAGGCATTGTGGGAAATTATAAAGGACAGTGCCAGGAAGCTCACAGAACCAGCAACCACATCACAATTACATAAACAACCAGGTATCACACAGAAACACACAAAATCTGGCAAAGCTGCCTTGCACCAACCTGGCCTGCCCATAGAAAAGAAGCCACCTTGAGACACATACCATACACCAACCTGTACACTTAAAAGCAACATATTGCATCACAAATAAAACATTTGCAAGAAGGAATAACATTTCTTGTAGTAAATATATTTTATAAACAATTAAAACATAAAAATTCCCAAACAATAATTTAAAAAAGAATATTCTATAAATAAAAAAAAATCCTTAAAAACCATTGTTAAGTATTCCACCAGCAATAATTTATACTATAACTATTTTAAGGTATTGTACCAACTGTAACCATTATTCCACCAGCAATAATTTATACTGTAACCATTTCAAACTATTCCACACACAATAATTTAAAATTAAACCATTAAAAATATTCCATACTACAATTAAACAATTTAAAACAATTATATGCACAATACATCTTAAAGTATTGAGTATAGAATATTTTAAAATGGTTTATTTTAATTTATTTTGGATAGAATCTTTTTTTAAATAGTCTAAGACAATTTTAAAAAAAGAATCCACACACAATAAATTGAAGTAAACCATTTTAAAATATTCTACACTCAATACTTTTAAGTAAAATTATTTTTAAAAATTCTATGCACAATAAATAAAATATTATTTTAAAATACATTTAAAAAATAAAAGAAAAAAAGCCAGGTTACTTACCAGCAGGCAGAATCAGCAGCTCTCCGATGCGATGGATGGATGCAACAGGCAGCAGACAGGCAGAGAGGCAGCAGGACAGGTAAGAATGTTTAAGACTGCTTAAGGCTGGAGAGGGGGGGGGGCTTTTGGCCTAGCCTCGCGGAGGCTTGCCACCCACGCCAGCACGGCGCTTCGTCTCGGAAAGACCCGAAGGCATTTCCGAGATGATGCAAAGCTCCGGGCGGCTGCGCCGCCTACGCGAGCACGGCGCTTCGTCTCGGAAAGGCCCGAAGGCATTTCCGAGACGATGCAAAGCTCCAGGCGGCTGCGCCGCCTACGCGACCACGGCGCTTCGTCTCGGAAAGGCCCAGAGGCCTTTCCTCGGCGAAGCAAGCCTCCCGCCGCCCCCCCTCGTGCTTAGTTGCTTACCTGAGGGAAGCAGCAAGGTCCCAGCGAAGAGAAGGGAGTTTTGAAATGGAGGACGACCCGCTTTTAAACGGGTCGCCTCCAGCCCGCTCACTGATTGGCTGAACTCCAGCCAATCAATGAGCGGCTAGCTGAGCTAGCTAGCTTAGTGCGGACGGGCGGGGGAGTGAGCGAGCTCCGTTGGGATGGCAAGGGGGATAAAGTGACAGGACCGCTGCCGGTTCCCGGTTACTTCCGGGTCTGGTTACTTCCGGGTTCGGTCTTCAACCGGTTCGCGCGATCCGGTGCGAACCGGTAGGAACCCACCACTGTTGCTATCCCTCTTTTTTCCTGTCTGCCAAAGCTGTATATAATTTTCCAAATTTTGTGTTTTCCAGTAAGTGAATATGTTCCCTTTAAATGTGCACTTCCTGTATACAGGTTATGTCTGCCTTCAGTTTCCTAAGTTTATTAAACATCTGTGCTCTTTTCTTGGGCAAAGGGGGGGAAGCCTAGGCCCACAGAGGGAAAGGGGGCTTTTCCTTGAAGGGCTTAAAGGGGGGGGGATTATTGGGTGAATGAAAGAAATACCCACCCTTCTCTCTTCAATGGGGGGGTGGGGGGTGGAGGGTTTTTGTTGAGGGGAAGAAAAAGGTTCAAATTCCCATGGAGAAAAGATCCACTTTTGTTTTTGCCTTTATTTAAATGATAGCGAATGAATATTGTTTGCTTTTCTTCTACTGTTTTAATTGTTTACATCTGTTTCTAGAAAGCTGAGTAGAATCTGAAAAAAAATCATTATTTTCCCAGTTTTGCTCTAAAGGAGGGTGGGATGTGGCAGCCCCTTGTTGGTTGGTTTTATCCCTCAGAATAGGGCGGGAAGGGACCTTGGAGGTCTCCTAGTCCAGCCCCCCGCTCAAGCAGGAGTCCCTATACCATTTCGGACTGGTGGCTGTCCCTTCTTTTCTTAAAAGACCCCAGTGTTGTAGCAGCCACAGCCTCTGCAAACCAGTTGCTCCACTGATTAATTGTCCTCCCTGTTAGGAAGGTTCTCCTTAATTCCAGCTTGCTTCTCTCCTTGAATGGTTTGTAGTTTCCTGGGTCCCCCCCACCCCCACTTTCCACCCACTGTTTCTCCTCCTGCCTTCTGGTCCTTTGGAGAGTAGGCTGACCTCCTCTTCATTCTGGCAGCCCCTCAAATACGGGAATAGCTATCCTGTCACCCCCAATCCTTCTTTTCTAGTCTAGACTAACCGTTCTTGTCAAATAAGGAAAAAAGATTGGTTTGGCATGATCTGTTTTAATAAACCCATAATAGCTTTTATTTATCACATTGTCTCTAGATGTTCGAAGAGCTGTGTTTTTATTATTCTTTCCAGGATCTTCCCAGATATTGATGTTGGGCTGAATGGTTTGTAGTTTCCAGGGCCTCCCACCTCCTTTTCTTGTAAATGGGAACCATAATCTGCTCTTTTCAGATTCATTGTTGTCTTATTGGTCTCCAGGTGCAGTAGAAGAAAGGGGTATAACTCCATGGGTTGGATTATTTCTCTTCCATCTTTGATTTTTGCTTCAGGGAGATAACATACCTGCCTAGATCGACTATAGTTTCTGTTTCCCTAGTAATTGAATCACCTGTGACTGAAATTCGCCTTCTTTCCCTAAGAAATGCAGGGATATTTTCTTCCTGTTATAGAAATGCTGGATTTTGCCTCTTTTTTTTAGAAACTATTGCTCTTTCCTGGGTGGCCGCATATTTCCTTCCAGGGGGAGAACATGACAGCGATTGTTCAGTTCCAGAGGGGCTTCCTTGGAGTGGAGGAGGATACATAGAAGGGGATTCGCTCTCAGTTGTTGTTTCCTTCTAGAAGTGATAGGCTTCCATCGGTCTTCCTCTTTAGGTCCATATATACTAGGGTCAATTTTTTTAATGGAAGCTGTTTGTTCCCTGTTGTGTTCAAACTGCATTGCTGGCCCCAATCAATCTTTTTGCATCCTCCCTTAACTATAAAGCAACAATAGGAAGCCATTCTAGGAGGAAGAACATATTCAATCTGTGCTGGCCCAAAGAACAGTGTCCATGAATATCTACATGGGTTGTATTCTGTACACAATTAGCTCTACCCAGAACATATAAATCCTATAAGGGGTCTTTGCAGTTTCTCTCATATCCTATAGTATCATCTCCCCCACCCAAACTGAGCAAAAGGAAAAGGAAGGGATCATCCCCAGTTCAGGCAGGCAAATGGGGAGCAACAGGGATTCTGTCAGCCATCCCTCTCATCATAGTAAGGGGAGGGGAGGTCAGCTCCACAGGGGGCATCCCAGCATGGCTTTAATTCTAGGGTGAGTGGGGGGAATAGAGGCTTCGAGGACCCCACCAGTCTTCCTATGGGGGGGGTGTCTCCCAGCTATTGTTTGGGCTATTTGGAGAGCTGAAGAAAATAAATCTTCCTCTCTCCTTCACTTCTTTTTTCTTCATCCTGCAGGTGCCACCAGGAAAACCTTTGGACAAAGCTCTGCTTGCAGGATCTAATCTGGGTCAGTCACCAGGACCAGAGGTTTCGTCTTCTCAGCTTTCGGACTCATGCTGGAGCTCCTCCTCCTGCCCATCTTCCAACCTTTTGGTCAAAGTTCTCCTCGTTAGAGTTTCCTCAGAAAGAAATCCCTGGAAGTGAGCATCCCTTGGAGACTATGCAGAGGGGGGAACACTTTGGCCAAGAGTCCCCCAAGAGGAATCAGGGAAGACTCTTCAAATGCTCCGATTGCGGGAAATCCTTTGCTTACCGGTCCCTCCTTTTGATCCACAGGAAGCTGCACACGGGGAATGGATCCCACCTGTGTTTCCTTTGTGGAAAATCCTTTCCTGGAGTGTGGAGCTTTGCCAAACATCTCCGGAGCCACCCTGGACTGAAGCCTTACAAATGCGGAGAGTGCGGGGAGCGTTTTGTTAAAGGCTCCGACCTTGGAGCTCATCAGGGAATCCACCAGGGAAAGAGATCTCAGGAGTCCTGGAAGCGCTGGGGAAGATTTCCTGAGAGACGGCGTCTCTCTAGGCCTCACAACAGCCCGACTGAAGAGAAGCTCTGCAAGTGTGTGAAATGTGGGCTGTGCTTTTCCCAAACCTCGCAGCTGCTTAAACATCAGCAAATCCACACTGGAGGGAAATCTTATCAATGTCTGGAGTGTGGGAAATCTTTCCGTTATAAACAATTGTTTAGAAGACATGAGAAAATTCACACAGCTCAGAGTCTTTATAAATGCCTAGAATGTGGGAAGCGTTTCACTCAGAGTTCATCTCTTTGCCAACATAATAAAACACACACAAAGGACGAAAGCAAAACGTGCCTAGAATGTGGGAAATCTTTTTCCAGCAAATCTTGTCTGCTGAGACATCAGAGAATTCACACTGGGGAAAAACCCCATGAATGCCAAGAATGTGGGAGATGTTTTGGTGAAAAGTCAACTC
This sequence comes from Natrix helvetica, assembly GCF_964273705.1. Classification (NCBI taxonomy): domain Eukaryota; kingdom Metazoa; phylum Chordata; class Lepidosauria; order Squamata; family Natricidae; genus Natrix; species Natrix helvetica. The sequence goes on along the minus strand of NC_138548.1, from coordinate 360,186,338 downwards.
TAATTCGACATCAGAGACTTCACACTGGGGATAGACCCTATCAATGCCCAGAATGTGAGAAAAGATTTGTGGATTCTTCTGAACTTCGGAGACACCAAAGGGCACACAGGGGAGAAAAAGTGTATAGACCACATGAGTGCCCAGAATGTGGGAGATGTTTCAACTGCAAGTCAACTCTAATTCAACACCAGAGAATTCACACTGGGGAAAGACCCTATCAATGCCCAGAATGTGAGAAAAGATTTGTCAATTCTTCTAGCCTTAAGAGACATCAAATGACGCACAGGGGAGAAAAACTCTATAAATGTAATGATTGTAATAAATGTTTTTCTTTTAAGGAAGCTCTTTTTCGACATCAGAGTATCCATACAGGGGTGAAGCCCTATATGTGCATCGAGTGTGGAACATTTTTCCGTACAACAGAAATCCTCAGAAATCATGAGAACGTTCACAGGGGGGAAAAAAAGTTCAAATGCTTAGAATGTGGGAAAGCATTTGGTCGTTCATCATCCCTTAGATATCACTGCCAAATCCACACGGGTGAGAAATGCCACAAGTGCTCTTTGTGTGAGAAATCTTTTACCCGGAAATATACACTTCGGTGGCATCAGAGAAGCCACTTAGAGAAGCAATATAAATGCTCAGAGTGTGAGAAAACTTTTCGTTACCAATATTATCTTAGAAAACATGAGGGGATTCACAAAGGAGAAAATCCTTCCAATCAGAAAAATGAAAAGTGCCCAGAATGTGGGAAGTGTTTTGGTGAAAAGTCAAAGCTAATTCAACATCAGAGAATTCACACCGGAGAAAGACCCCATCAATGCCCTGAATGTGGGAGATGTTTTGGCTACAAGTCAAACCTAATTCGACATCAGAGACTTCACACTAAAGACAGACCCTATCAATGCTCAGAATGTGAGAAAACATTTGTGGAGTCTGCTGAACTTCGGAGACATCAGAAGGTGCACACAGGAGAGAGGCCCTATATATGTGGGGAGTGTGGGAAAAGTTTTCTCACAGCAACACTGCTTCGGGTTCATCTGAGAATCCACACAGGGGAGAGGCCCTATATATGTGGGGAGTGTGGGAAAAGTTTTATCACAGCAACACTGCTTCGGGTTCATCTGAGAATCCACACAGGAGAGAGGCCCTATATATGTGGGGAGTGTGGGAAAAGTTTTATCACAGCAACACTGCTTCGGGTTCATCTGAGAATCCACACGGGGGAGAAGCCATACTTATGTGTGGAGTGTGGGAAACGTTTTTCCCAAAAACAACACCTTGGAAAGCATCAAAAGATCCATTCACGAGTGAAGCCGTAGAGATGCACAGCGTGTGGTAATGTTTTGTTCAAAAGGGAGACAGGAGAAGAATGACATGGAAAAAGCCCTAATAGGCCCTGATGGTAGAACAGTTGTTCATGGTTGTTCAACCCTTAGAAGCCACGTAAGAGATCATAAAGGGGAGAAAAATTAGAAACTCTTAGATCGTGGGAGAGCATTTTCTTTTAAATCGTCCCTTAAAAATCAAACTCAAATCCATATAGCAAAAGATGCCGTTTAAATGATTAAAGTGTGATGTATCAGGGCTTAGGATGTGGCAAAGTTTTTTATCTGATCATCAGATCTTCAGATGCACATGAAAATCCACACAGGAGGAAAACGTTGCAGGTGTGAGTAACATGAGAATTCTTTTCCTTGCCAATTGGAGCCTCTTGCCTCCTGGAGTTTGTCCATTAAAATAACTTCCTTGCAAATGTTCTTTGCTAAGTTAAATTTTGTTATAATTTTTAAAACAAATTAATTCTAAGATGTGAATGAAGGAATGAGAGGTAACCTTACGTAAAGACATGCCTAGGAAGATACTATGATCTCAGTAGCTGGTTATCTTGGATACCTACAAGCTCACCTAATTATCAGAACCGGATGTGGGAATAAAGGAAAGGTTACACACAGACATACGCATTACAGCTATGGTCTCGAGTAGCCTGTTATCTTTTAGCCCACTATCTCACCGAGCAAAGACAGGCCGTATCAAGGAGTTAACCTTGGCCTGAATAGCATTCTGGATTCACAAGGGAAAAAATGGGGGAGTAAACCAAAACAATATATTGTTGCTCTGTGCTTTGCTTGTTAAAACTGTATAAAAGCCAAATAAACTCTGCGAAGGCAGGCAGACATTTTTTGACACCACTGCTTGACGGATTTCTGAAACCTACATCTGGTGCCGAAACCCGGGAACAAAGACACCCTTCGGAACCAAAGACACCCTTCGGGGGAGCAACAGCCAACATAATTACCTCCCGTCTGGAACAGACCCCAAAGCCCGCTTCGTCCTACGCGACCCCTCAGAGGTAAATATGGGTTGCAATCTGTCTCACCAGCAGCAAAAACATGTTCAAGAACTTAAATTCTTGTTACAGAAGTCAGGTGTTACCACACCTGAGGCAGAAATGAGGAAGCTCGTTGGTGAGATAGGGAAACGTTGTTTTTGGTACCCCGAACGGGGAACACTTAATTTATGTGACTGGGAAAAAATAGGGCAAACTTTACATCTTGAACCCAGAGCCCCAGTCGAGATCTTACAACTATGGTTTCAGTGCCATCATGCAGTGGAAAAAATTAGCTCTAAAGTTTTGGCAGAACAACAATTGACCACAGAGCCTCCACCTGATTGTGAGCAAGTAAAAATTCTTCCCCTCAAATCATCTTCAATTGGTCTTTCAGCTCCTCATGGAGAGGTTAATTCTTCTGCTTCTCCACAATCAGAGGAACAATTAGCAAAAGAGGAGGGGAAAAAAGAAGATATGTTTTCTGTCTGTCCACCTAAATTGATTCCACAAAATCATGAAGTAATTGGCTTAAAGGATTGCTTTTCTTCTATCCTTCTTTGCCTCGCTTTGCAGGAAAAGTTTGACTGTACTGCTGGTCAGGAAAAGTCCGTTTTCTCTGTGCCTGCCGCTTCCCTCCCCTCCCCTTTCCTCTTCAGGAAGAGTCTGTGCCGGTTTATGGCAAGCCTCAGCCCTTCTATAATATCAGGCAAAAGGCTACTGAACTGTATCCTGGTTTTGCTAACAGATTGAAGGATGCTTTAAAACAACAAATAGATAATTCTGAGGCTCAGATTAAGATGATGAAATTAGCAAAGGAAAATGCTACTTCCAAATGCCGGAGGGCAATTATTGGTCTTGGGAACGATCCTGATTTGGTAGATATGATTAAAGTGTGTCAAGATATAGGAACATCTTGTCGAAGTAATTTGGAATTTCAAAATCCAGGGCGGGTTATGTCTGCAACCTCCCACGGCCTTTTCCATCAAGGGTCGAAGCTAAAAGCAAAATGTCCAAAGTTATTTCGTTGGTTGATTTATACATTTCTTAGTCCTTTTTTGATTCAGATTTATGTTGCATCATTGAATCCTTTTCGTAAGCGTTATCCATTGGCTTTGGTAAATCATTACATGGATGATATTTTGATTGGAGCCCCAAAGATACAACCTAATTGGCTTTCAGAAATAAAAAATGATTTAAGTGTTTATGAATTGCAGATTGCTCCAGAAAAAGTATAACATCATGAAATGTTACAATCTTTTTTGCTCCAGTCATATCGATGTCCTTGGGACGTAGAAATTGGACTGATTTAATTAGTATTATTTTTCCTATTCCAAAATCTGGTTTTCAATTTTATTTGCAGAATAATTTATCTCTTCAGTGTGCTTTAGCTGACTACGTGGGCTGTATTTCATATCATTTGCCTAAAGATCTTCGGCTTGCGTGTTTAATGACTTTTCTTTTCCTATTCGTTTTGCTTTCGTTTCTCTGCTTTCGCAAGACTGTTTTTTCAGGTGGAGGGTGAACGAGAGGAGAGATTGCTTATAAGGACTCTCATGAAAGTTTCCTACCCTGCAATACAGTTGTTCCTGCAACACTTAAAATTGTTTGTTGCTATTTTAGCTTTTCACATCTTTTCTCAACAAGCTTTTTAACTAAATTTCTGACTTTCATTATGTGTGTCAACTTATTTTTAATCTTCTAGGTGTTTACATCACACCCAGGATTGATTCTTAACCTTATGGCTTTGTTTTTAACTTTGCAGCAACTATTATAAGACTGAAAGCATTTATATTTTGTTTCTCACATACGCAGTCATTTGTTTTTTCCAGAACCTTTTTCTTAAAGCGACAGGTATGGAACTCAGATGCAGCTGTTCATGTTTTACCTTTTTTTTTTTTTGATTCATTTTTTGATTTTTTTTCCATCAGAATATCAGAGGGCTGGCACAAGCCTGTCATATTCCACTCAACCAGGCCAAGCAGATTGTTTCATCTTGCCCCCAGTGTTTTGGGGCATCCCCCTCTGGGGACACGGAAGTTAATCCCCGTGGTTTGGCCTCTAATCAACTACGGCAAATGGATGTCATCTATGTTCCCTCTCTGGCTCCCTAGAAGTAAATTTATTTATCTGTTTTTATTTTGGGGCCACGTTTCAATGAGGAGAAACAGCTCATCATGTTATTTTTCATCCTTTTTCAGCCATTACTGCTTTGGGCAAACTTTCTTTTTAAAGACTGATAATGGCCTGGCCTATTTTTCATTGGCCTTTTTGCAATTTTGTACAAATTGAAACATTGTTTTAATTCATGGGCTTTTTTACAATTCCACAGGTCAAGCCATTGTGGAATGTGTTAATTGGTCCTTTAAGGCAGTCTTCTCAAACAAATAAAAAAGGAGGGATCTTGGGTACCTAACAATTTGGGGTACCCCAATTTGGCTAATTTGGCATGGGTAACATAACAGGTTTAAAAAGTTTGTTTGCCTCCCCCTCTAGGGGGATGAGGATATGCTGTGCTTGCTTCTACAGGTCTTTGTGGATTCTAGCACGTGGTGTTTGTCTAGCTAAGGATATCGTGGTACCAGTTCCCAAATGCAGTTCTAGAGATGACCAAGGTGGCTTTACAGATGGCACAGCAGCCAATACGATCTTGTTGGACCAGCTGTCCAGTGATGTGAAAACCCTGACCAAAGCACAAGCAGTGCTGCAACAACGACACGTGAAACAAATCCCCGAGAACTTATGCGCTGCCATTTTTGCCAAGTCCTTAGTCATCATTTGCTTAAGTTTACTTGTTAATTGCTTCTCTTTATCAATAGCTGCTGTCATCTCACCCCAAAACTCATTTGAACAGAGACTGAAGTAAAAATCTATGGGTGCAGCTAACATCACATACACTGGATGTCTCTTGCTTATCTGAATCATATGACATGGAACATTTGCTTTCTACATGTTTGGTTCCTGTTTGAATCCTGTCTGCAGTAATTCAACACTTCACTGGTTTGATGAAAACTTTAACGATAAGACTATATCTCGTTAGGGATTGATTGCTTATGATCTGCCCCCTGATGCAATTGCTTTGTATACACTGATAGTCGCAGTTCCTGAGAATACAACATGTGCAAAAGAAGTTAACTGTACATCTTTAAGTAAAAAAAAAAACCTCACTGTCTTCATATTAGTTCACCTGTTTTAAATGGTACAGCTTTGAGGAGATTTCCTTTCACTTTGCTTATGTTTGGCTCCTGCAAGGATGATTTTTTACATATGGTCAAGAAACTTAATTACATTCCTGCTATCATTAGTGAAGCACAATGTTGCCTCAGCTGGTTAATTCCTGTGTTGCTTTCCAAACAGCAACTTCAGACATTACTTGTGACTCTGAGACAGCTTTGCTTAATGAAGTAGAATATGTAGCATTGGCTATATTCATAGTGGGTGTGCCAGCGCTTGTTGCTTGCGCTCATTTTAATATTAATGCGGTTGTATGTAATTTGGTAAAAATAATTAATGCTACCTTTTTAGCTATTTTAGTAATTAATGTGTTGTTTTAATCTTTTAGATGAATCCAGAACTATCCAGCATCAGCTCAATATTTTACATAATTTGGCCTCTGATTTGAAAATTGATACCTTAGGATCTTGGTGGGAAGGTTTTTGGGCTTGGTTACCCACAGGTCTGTTGGGAAATGTTCTAAGTTATTTAGTCATTATTTGTGCTATTTTAATTGGTAGGTGCTGTTTTATTCAGTATCTTCCCTCCCTTTGCAAAACATATGTATCACAGCTTTTTGCCCTAAACCCTCTCCTGCATTGACTCAGGGTCAAGTATATATGCCCTGTATAAACAATTGCAAGGATGTTGCTTTTTTGATTATGATTCTTTTACTAGCCCCTCCTACGATGCCTTGTCAAACAAAACAAAAAAGAGTGAGATGAAGGAATGAGAGGTAACCTTACGTAAAGACATGCCTAGGAAGCTACCATGATCTCAGTAGCTGGTTATCTTGGATACCTACAAGATCACCTAATTAGCAGAACCAGATGTGGGAATAAAGGAAAGGTTACGCACAGACATATGCATTACAGCTATGGTCTCGAGTAGCCTGTTATCTTTTAGCCCACTATCTCACCGAGCAAAGACAGGCCGTATCAAGGAGTTAACCTTGGCCTGAATAGCATTCTGGATTCACAAGGGAAAAAATGGGGGAGTAAACCAAAACAATATATTGGTGCTCTGTGCTTTGCTTGTTAAAACTGTATAAAAGCCAAATAAACTCTGCGAAGGCAGACAGACATTTTTGACACCACTGCTTGACGGATTTCTGAAACCTACATGTGAAAATGAAAATCTGATGTGAGTGTGGAAACCTAACATCTAATGTGAAATTGTCGGGAACCGTATAAGGACTTCTTATACGGGAAGGTGGGACTAGAAGTCTACACCTCTGTTATTCTGTAGTAGGTCCCTTCTAGCCCTTTGATTCTAAGAATTTGAAAAGAAAAAGGGAAATGGATGAAATGCAAAAGGAGGGTTCATTTAGTGTCCATTCAAAGTTACAGTGGCACTGAAAAAAGTGACATGACCATGTCTCAGCAACCCCATAGTCATGTGATCAAAATTCAGATGCTTGACCACTGACTCACATTTATGACAGTTGCAGTGTCCCAGGGTCACCTGATCTCCTTTTGCGACCTTTTGACAAGCAACGTGAAGGGTGAAGTCAGATTCACTTAACAACCATGAGACTAGCTATACAACTGCAGTGTTTCACTTAACAAGTGTGGGAAGAAAGGTCGTAAAATGGGGAAAACTCACTAAAGTGTTTAACTTGGCAACATAAATTTTGGGTTCAGTGGTGGCCGTAAGTAGAGGACTACCTCTAGATGATAAATTGAGTGTTCTTAGAACAGGAACACGGAGAAGACAAGGTGAAGACAAAAGAACGTGGAGATGTTTTGATGAAAAGTCACACCTAATTTAAACATCAGAGGCTTCACACCCGAGAGAGACCCTATCAATGCCCAGAAGGTGAGAATAGATTTGTGGATTCTTCTGAACTACGGAGACACCAGGAGGGGCAGGAAGGAGGCCCTATAAATGTGGGGAGTGTGGGAAAAGTTTTACCCAAAAACAAAACCTTAGAAATCATCAGGCTGGAAGGAAGCCATCCAGATGCATAGAGCAGTGGTGGCTTCCTGCGGTTTTGCTGATTGTGCGTGCGCACTTAAAAGAAACTTGCTCTGAAAGCAAGGAAAACAGCTGAGGAGCAGCAAATCAATCTGCCCCCCCCCCTTGATCAGCTGGGCTTCAGAAGCTGAAATAGAGGTAGGTCTAACCCAGGGACTGGTGGGTGGGCCCCTTTTTCTTTTTTTAAATATATTTTTTATTTTTGCATTTAAAATAGTGCTGCACAGCTAAGCCATTATGGCCATACAATCATAGTATATGTACATAATCTCATCCATTAGCTGTCAGTCTACTTAGTACACTATCTATCCTTCTATACAATTATTTACAGTTTGTTCCAGTCTTGTCACCGTGTCTTCTACCAATAATAAAATCTGTTCCAAACTTCATAGTATTCCGACTCCCCTTTATTTTTTAATTCTAGGGTGAGCCTTATCCGCTTGCGCACAGGCCAGGATTTCCCTAATGATGTCTAACTCTGATGGGATACTTCCTTTCTTCCAATACTGCGCATGGGTTATTCGCACCGCTGTCAATACATGGATAACTAAATAAAGCACATCCTTCTTAGACCCCTCTGGTTTGATACCTAGGAGGGAAATTTCTGGTTTGAACAGAATTTGATCTCCCACCATTTGTTCCAGCCATAATTGTACCATTCTCCAATAAATTTTTGCCTTGTTGCATGTCCACCACATATGGAAAAAGGTGCCTGGTGTTTTCTTGCCCTTCCAACAATTTGGGGCCAAATTTTTAAACATTTCAGAGAGCGGTGCTGGGGGAAAGTGCCATGTGTAGAACATCTTGTACAGAATTTCCTTGTAGGTCGTGGCCATTGTTCATTTCCGATTGAATGTCCAAAGTCTTTCCCATTTAGCCAATTCAACATTGCAACCAAATTTTTTTGCCCAGGCATCCATAGTTTCCTTATCATGTTCTTCCTCAAGTTTACATTCAAACAGATATCTGTACAACATTTAATCAAAATTTTGATGAAAGTGGGTGGGCCCACTTTCAAAGCAACAGAACCGGTTTGCTCTCTGCTTGACGGGAGAGCTACCGGTTCGGGAGAAATGGTGCAAACCGGTAGAAACCCAACACTGGCATAGAGTGCGATCAAGTTTTGCTCAAAAGGGACACATCTGAAAAATGACATGGGAAAATCCCCACTATGCCCTGAGCAGTGACGTGCAGTCAGGTGAGGCAAGTGAGGCACAGCCTCACCACTCTCAGCATGAAAAAAAAAAGTAAAAGGAAAAAGCTGAGCTAGTTACTGCCTCACCGTGGATGACTCTGCTTAACTGTTAAAAAAAGCTGGAAAAGGTACGTGTGGGTTGGAGGGAGGGGGAGGAATTCAAACTTCATCCTCCTGGTGCTGTGCAGGGCTTTGGGCAAAGGCTGGAGGGAAGGACCCTGGCTCGCTTGTGCTCTCCCTCCCCAAGAGTAGTTTGATTGCAGGCAGAGCCACGTTGTGGGGCCAGTGTGTGTGCTACAGCATGGCTCTTTGCCTGGCTTCCTGCCTCCTCCTGTGGTCTCCTCACTGGTGCTCTCCCTCCCCAAGTGTAGTGACTTCCTCCCCAGGCCCCCATTCATTTCTCTCTCACACACACACAGCTGGATAAAACTATATAAAAATCTAGCCCAGCTTCACTGATTACAAGTTTGAAAAGGCAACGTGGCTCCGCCTGCAATCAAACTATACTTGGGGAGGGAGAGCACAAGCGAGCACTGAGGAGACCACAGGAGGAGGCAGGAAGCCAGGCAAAGAGCCATGTTGTATTACACACACTTCCCCCCAGCCTCTTTCTTTTGGAAGGCTCAGATCAGCTCCCCTCCGGCTTCTCTGCCTCTCCTCTCACCCCAGCCTGCCAGCAGGAGGTGGTGGGTGGGCTTTATTGTGTTCCAGGCATTTCCCACCCAGACAGCAGGCTGCATTTGCAATGGTGGAGGTGTTTGGGAAAGGCAGCAGGGGAATGGGGGGGATGACAGAGGAGCTGCTTTCAAGCCACTGGAAAAGATATCCAATCCAACTTTTGTGTCTGTGGGGGTTTGTTTGAGAGTGAGTGAGAGAGGGAAGGGGTAGGAGAGATAGTCCAATCCAACTTCTCTGTGTGTGTGTGTGTGAGAGAGAGAGAGGGGGGGGGGGGAGGAAGGGAGAGAGGGAGGAAGGAGGGGAAGGAGAAGAAAAAGAAAAAGAAAGAAGGAGCAAAGGAGAAAAACAAATGCTGTCGCTTTAAATTGGAACTGAGCATGCCTGGCTGTGGAATTCTGGGAGTTGAAGTCCACAAGTCTAAAAATATTTGAAACCCAGCACTGTGTCAGTGCCTCACCAGTCATAAACCTCACCGCACGTCACTGGCCCTGAGTGTCCAATAGTGGATCAGCCCCTGAAAATCATATAGAAGTTTCTAAGCTTTCTTAAATTTTAGGAAAAGTTAAAAGTGCAAGAAAAGAAAGGAGAAAGAACTGAAAAAAAGGAAGTGAGGGAAAAACAAAATTGAAGAGGGCAGACAAAAAGTGGAAAAAGCTATAGAGAGAAAACTTTCTTCACTAAAGGTAAAATCCTAAGTACCAATAATTCTTTAAAATGGAATAAACCATAACAGAGAGTACTTTTATCATTATAAACATGCAAATCGATAAAGTAAAAAGGCACAGCGAATATCATGGCTACCATCATTCTGGTCTTAAGATTCTGTCAATTCTAGCCTACATCAACAAAGTGAGAATTCCAGAACTCTTCTGGGTTTCCCTTTGTGATTCAGCCTCTCTTGAAGAGCTGATATCCGTCTTGACCCCAATATCATTTTTCTTTCCAAAAGAGGCAAGGCAAAGTCTCATGAAAATTAGCTCCTCTTCCCAGGGCTTTCTTTGCAACCCTCCAAGCGTTTCAAACCGTAAATTTATGAACATCTTTAAACATTCCACGTTGGGCTAAAGTTCAACTCTGAGGTTTTGTTCATTTTGTATCACGATACAAAAAAGGTGTTAAAACTAGAAAAGGATGCAGGGAAGGGCAAGAAAGATAAATATGGGAATGGAGGCTACAGCATAAGAGGAAAGGTTGCTGATTACGTCTAGTCCAAAGGAGAGAAATAGGAGTGACAGGATGGTGACCCCCACACAGACACATATACAACCCCTCTCCAGGCTCTGGAGGCTTTCCTGAAGGCTGGAGAGGGCGAAAAATGAGCTGGCTGGCACACCGCATGAGGGCCAGAGCTGACAATTGGGATGCAACCAAATATGGCTCCATGTGGCACCTGTGACACGTGTGACACCCCTCCCGCTGTTCCATACATGCACGCAGGGCTTTCTTGGAGCCTGGGGAGGGCGAAATAGGTTGCCACAGGTTCACCATCACGGGCATAGGATCTCTTGCTGGGGGAGGGGGGGGAGTGTTGAATTTGAGGACCTCCAGGTTCCCTTCCAAGTCTGTTATTCTGTCAGTTTTCACACCTGTCACTCCCATCAATGGCCAGAATGTGAGAAAGGATTTGTGGACTCTGTTGAACTCCGGAGACACCAGAAGAGGCACATGGGGCAAACCACGATGAAAGCAAAGCTTACGGGATGTTCTTTCCTGATGCCCAGAGATGCACAATAAAGGAAACATGTCGCCCCTTTTCTACAATTGGCAAATAGCCCTCCCATTAAAGCCTCTGGTCCACGTGTCTCATCCACTTGCAGTTTCGATGCCGCATTTCCCCCCAACCCACCCGGGAAGAGGCGCCCCTGAGTGGAGACGGAGCTCCTTGGGAAGGGATGAAAGGCAGGGAATTCAACTTTCGCCCTTTGCACCTGGTGGGAGGAGGGGGGGGGGGTTCCTTCCTTCCACCTCCACAGGGCCGCCTCTGCTGCAGGGAGACCGGCCGGCGGGCAATGAATGGATGGAGGGCTTGGCTGACTTCCAAGGCTGGAAGGGAATCCTCGTTTAATGTCGGCCTGTGTCCCTGCGGAAGCCACGAGCTCCCTACTACGGAGCCCATCCTCCCCAGCCGTCTCAGCCTTTCTAGGTGCCGGATGGGGGATCCCAGCGCCCGGTGTCGCCTCCAAGTCCACCCCAAACTTCGGGGGAAGGAGGGAGCGGGGATCCCCGGTCGCCTCTTCCCAATCCTGGGTGATGGGGGGGAGAGGGAGGGGAAGGCTCGGGGCCCTTCTGGACTCCGCCCGGCTGGGAAAGAGGCGGCTCTCGCCCAGCGTCCTCCGAGGGGGAAGCGGCCCTTGCCGGACCCCGAAACTGCAGCTGATCAAGGAGGAGGAGAGGAAAGAGGGGCTAGAGCGACTCCCTCACTCTCTCAGGGAGGAAAGGGGACCGGAAAGGGCGGGGAGAAGCATCCGTGGGGCCTCTCTAGGAACCTACTCTCGGTCTCCCTCTCCACCTTGTATGGGAGCTGAATTTCGGGTAGTTTTGCTGCCCTTTTCCCCACTTGCGGCATTTTGGGCGGCTGGGCAACTTCTGGGCGTCCGGCAAGGCTGCTCCTGGGCCCCGCTCCGGGCAGGTGGGGCTCCCGCTTTCCCTCGGGCTGCCAGGAGGGCTTCTCCCCGCCAGGAGGAAGGTAGCCCCGAGTCGGTGCCAGGAGGGAGGTGCGGGTGGACGCGGGGCTGGACGGGGAGCCTCTGGGCAAAGGGGGGGAAGCGTCACCCCACGGAGGGAAAGGGGGCTTCTCCTCCAAGGGTTTAAGGGGGGGATTATTGGGTGGCTGAAAGAAATGCCCGCCCTTTTCTCTCCAATGGGGGGTGGAGGGTTTTTCTTTAGGGGAAGAAAAAGGGTTCAAATGGCTTGGATTGAGTTGAATCTTTTCCCAAGGCAGAAAAGATCCACTTTCTTTCGCCTTTATTTAAATGGTAGTTTTCAAACATACAAAATGCACACAAACAAAACTTAGACATAAACTACATTTACACAATATATTAGAACTTCATGTTCCTTCTTATAGCAGTTTCAAATCGTTTCAATTCTCCTTATGTTATTTCCCCTTCTAATATATTTGAGTTTCACCATTTTTAACTCACTTATTTTACTTATCTATCTGATATATTGGGTGATTACCTCTAATAAGTTTAAACTCTCTTGAGTGCATATATACAGTACATGTTGATCCTCCTTAACTTCTATTTATGGGATTTATTGGCTTCTTTCGTTGACCTTTGTTTCTTTCCTATCTCCACCTATACCATTTTTCCCATATCTGATAATATTCTGTCTTTTCTTTTCCCTGAATTTCTTTTGTTAATTTGTCCATTTCGGCACAAATTTCGCCATTTGGCTGTCTGGGTGTTATATAGTTAAGGTTCTCCTTTTTAGAGTTGGAGAGTTGGAGCTCTGCCCGGCTGGAGAAGGCGGTTGCGCGAGCGGCTGTTCCGCCCACAGCTTCACCAAGCCCTTGCGCAGCTCTCCCAGGCCACCGCCACTGGCCGCTGCTGCCCGCCGCTGTGGGTTGCCCTTCTCCAACCGGGCAGAGCTCCATGCACTGACCTAGGGGGTATCCCGAATGTGCCAAGCCGCAGGAGCTGGGGGGTGGGCAGAGCACTACATGGCTTGGCACCTTAGGGATACCCCCTAGGTCAGTGAATGGCGTTCTTCCCGGCTGGAGAGGGGATTTGCCGGGCAGCTGCTCATGGGCATGGTTACCTCATGGCTGCTTTGTCCCTGAGGCTGTGCCCGGCTCTTCGGGAGCCAGTTCACAAGGGAGCCGCTGCCCAGCAACTCTCCCCTCTGGCCAGACAGAACGCCACTCCCCAACCTAGCGTTATCCCGAAGGCAGCAAGCAACGTGAGCGCTCCCCCCCCGGCTCCTGCGACTTGGCGCTTTCGGGATAACGCTAGGTCAGTGAGCGGTGCTCTGCCTGGCTGGAGGGCGGTGGTTGTCCAGGGGGTTTGTTTTCGGGGGTGGGCTTATATTTTTGCCCACGCGAAAATTGTGGCAAGGGTTTAGTTTCGGGACAGGTTGTATTTTCGGGGAAACATGGTGCCAACTGCTTTTACGGATGTACCTCATAATATTCTAATATATCTAGGATGACTCTTGTATTATTTTTAATGTGTGTAAGATAAAAATCCGTTTTGATCATTCATTTAGCACTTGTTTAATTCTTCCTGCCATAATTGCTGCAAATAATTTATAATCGGAATTCAATAGTGAAATTGGTCTATAGTTTTGAATTTCTTGTAACTTAGCTGCTTCTTTAGGGATGAGCAATATTACTTCCGTCCATGATTCAAGCATCTTGGCTTTTTCTAAAACTTCATTAAACATTTCCAATCCTAGTTCTTCCAATATTATTTGATTATATTTGTATAACTCCACCGGGATTCCATCTGGTCCTGGGGTTTTATTCTTCTGGTTTTTCAGGACTAATTTTACTTCTGCTGTCGTTATTGGCCTCTTTATCTCCTCGCTTTGTTCTTTCGAGATTGGATTTTTCTTTTCTAGGTTTAAATTGTTTTATCTTAGTTTCCTCCATACTATCTTGCACGTATAATTTTGTGAAATATTTTTGAATAATTTGCTTCTTCCGATTTATGTTGAATATTTCCTTTGGCATCCTTTAGTTGATATATCATTCTTTTTTCTCTTTCATTTTTCAATCTGTATGCCAGCCATCGTCTGGGTTTGTTGGCTTGTTGAACCTAATTTTATATGGCCACTTAAATTTTCTGTGCTAATTCTTTTTGGGTTATTGAATTAATCTTATGTTTTATCATCCCTCTTTTGTGTTTTTTAATTTTATTCTTTGCGTCTTTCTGTAATTCAGCTCCGTCTTCAGTAAGTTCTTTTTGCATACGTTCTTGTTGATCTTTTTGTTTTCTGTTTTTTCTTGCTTATATAGCCGATCGTGAGGCCTCTTATGTACAGTACGCTTTCATGGTATCCCAGAGATTTTGCATTGAGGTATCCTCTTTTTTGTTCGTTCTAAGAAATAATTTTGATTCTTTCTCTAGCATTTGAGTGTATTCTGTTTCTTTTACGATATCTGGGTTCATCATCCATCTTTTTCTTCTTTTTTGGCCTTTCCATTTTAATTTTATTGGGTTATGATCCGCCCACTTATTTGTTTCAATTTTGATTTCCTCTAATTGGTTACGTAGTCCAAATGATGTCCAGGCCATATCTATTCTCGACCAAGACTGATGCGTGTTCGAATAGAAGGTATACTGCTTTCTTGTTTTGTGCATTTCTCTCCAAATATTGTGTAGTTTATATTCCGTGCCATCTCGGAAAAGGATTTAGGTAATCGGTTTTGTCTTTTTTTTTTACTTTGATAGTTCATCTTTTTATCCACTATTGCGTTATAATCCCCAATTAAGCAAATATTTTCATACTCTAATTCATTTATTTTATTGTACAATTTCCTATAAAATTCCTCTTGTTTCTGATTTGGTGCATTTATCACTATTAATAAAATTTGTTTTTATGTTGTTTCTAATTCAATCATTAGAATCCTGCCTTCTTCGTTGAAGTAGACTAATTTGGACTTTATTTTTGCTTTTACATAGGTTGCTATCCCTCTTTTTTTTGTCTGCCAAAGCTGTATATAATTTTCCAAATTTTGTGTTTTCCAGTAAGTGAATATGTTCCCTTTTAATGTGCACTTCCTGTATACAGGTTATGTCTGCCTTCAGTTTCCTAAGTTTATTAAACATCTGTGCTCTTTTCTTGGGCAAAGGGGGGGAAGCCCACCCACCCTTCTCTCTTCAATGGGGGATGGAGGGTTTTTGTTTAGGGGAAGAAAAAGGTTCAAATTGTTTGAATTGAGATGAATGTTTTCCCATGGAGAAAAGATCCACTTTTGTTTTTGCCTTTATTTAAATGATAGCAAATGAATATTGTTTGCTTTTCTTCTACTGTTTTAATTGTTTACATTTGTTTCTAGAAACCTGAGTAGAATCTGAAAAAAATCATTATTTTCCCAGTTTTGCTCTAAAGGAGGGTGGGATGTGGCAGCCCCCTTGTTGGTGGGTTTTATCCCTTAGAATAGGGCGGGAAGGGACCTTGGAGGTCTCCTAGTCCAGCCCCCCGCTCAAGCAGGAGTCCCTATACCATTTCGGACAGGTGGCTGTCCCTTCTTTTCTTAAAAGACTCCAGTGTTGTAGCAGCCACAGCCTCTGCAAACCAGTTGCTCCACTGATTAATTGTCCCCCCTGTTAGGAAGGTTCTCCTTAATTCCAGCTTGCTTTCCTCCTTGAATGGTTTGTAGTTTCCTGGGTCCCCCCGACCCCCACTTTCCACCCACTGTTTCTCCTCCTGCCTTCTGGTCCTTTGGAGAGTAGGCTGACCTCCTCTTCATTCTGGCAGCCCCTCAAATACAGGAATACCTATCATGTCACCCCCAATCCTTCTTTTCTAGTCTAGATTAACCATTCTCATCAAATAAGGAAAAAAGATTGGTTTGGCATGATCTGTTTTAACAAACCCATAATAGCTTTTATTGATAACTCTCTAGATATTCGAAGATCTGTGTTTTTATTATTCTTTCCAGGATCTTCCCAGATATTGATGTTGGGCTGAATGGTTTGTAGTTTCCTGGGTCTATTTCCCCCCCCCCTCTTCAAAATGGGAACCATAATCTGCTTTCTTCAGATTCACTGTTGTCTTATTGGTCTCCAGGTGCAGTAGAAGAAAGGGGTATTACTCCATAGATTTGATTATTTCTCTTCCATCTTTGATTTTTGCTTCAGGGAGATAACATACCTGCCTAGATCGACTATAGTTTCTGTTCCCCTAGGAATTGAATCACCTGTCACTGAAAGTCGCCTTCTTTCCCTAAGAAATGCCGGGATATTTTCTTCCTGTTGTAGAAATGCTGAATTTTGCCTCTTTTTAAAGAAACTATTGCTCTTTTCTGGGTGGCTGCATATTTCCTTCCAGGGGGAGAACATGACAGCGATTGTTCAGTTCCAGAGGGGCTTCCTTGGAGTGGAGGAGGATACATAGAAGGGGATTTGCTCTCGGTTGTTTCCTTCTAGAAGTGATAGGCTTCCATCCGTCTTCCTCTTTAGGTCCATATATACGAGGGTCAATTTTTTTAATGGAAGCTGTTTCTTCCCTGTTGTGTTCAAACTGCATTGCTGGCCCCAATCAATGTATTTGCATCCTCCCTTAACTATAAAGCAACAATAGGAAGCCATTCTAGGAGGAAGAACATATTCAATCTGTGCTGGCCCAAAGAACAGGGTGCATGAATACCTACATGGGTTGTACTCTGTACACAATTAGCTCTACCTGGAACATATAAATCCTATGGGGGGTCTTTGCAGTTTCTCTCACATCCTATAGTATTATCTCCCCCACCCAAACCGAGCAAAAGGAAAAGGAAGGGATCATCCCCAGTTCAGGCAGGCAAATGGGGAGCAACAGGGATTCCGTCAGCCATCCCTCTCATCATAGTAAGGGGAGGGGAGGTCAGCTCCACAGGGGGCATCCCAGCATGGCTTTCATTCTGGGGTGGGTGGGGGGAATAGAGGCTTTGAGCACCCCACCAGTGTTCATATAGGGTGTGTGTGTGTCTCCCAGCTATTGTTTGGGCTATTTGGAGAGCTGAAGAAAATAAATCTTTCTCTCTCCTTCACTTCTTTTTTCTTCATCCTGCAGGTGCCACCAGGAAAACCTTTGGACAAAGTTCTGCTTGCAGGATCCAATCTGGGTCAGTCACCAGGACCAGAGGTTTCATCTTCTCAGCTTTCGGACTCATGCTGGAGCCCCTCCTCCTGCCCATCTTCCAACCTTTTGGCCAAAGTTCTGCTCATTAGAGTTTCCTCCGATAGAAATCCCTGGAAGTGAGCATCCCCTGGAGACTATGCAGAGGGGGGAACATTTTGGCCAAAAGTCCCCCAAGAGGATTCAGGGGAGACTCTTCAAATGCTCCGATTGTGGGAAATCCTTTGCTTACCAGTCCCTCCTTTTGATCCACCGGAAGCTGCACACGGGGAATGGATCTCAACTGTGTTTCCTTTGTGGGAAATCCTTTCCTGGAGTGTGGAGCTTTGCCAAACATCTCCGGAGCCACCCTGGACTGAAGCCTTACAAATGCGGAGAGTGTGGGGAGCGTTTTGCTAAAGGCTCGGACCTTGGAGCCCATCAGCAAATCCACCAGGGAAAGAGATCTCGGGAGTCCTGGAAGCGCTGGGGAAGATTTCCTGAGAGACGGCGTCTCTCTAGGCCTCAGAACAGCCCGACTGAAGAGAGGCCCTGCAAGTGTGTGAAATGTGGGATGTGCTTTTCCCAAACCTCGCAGCTGCTTAAACATCAGCAAATCCACACTGGAGGGAAACCTTATCAATGTCTGGAGTGTGGGAAATCTTTCCGTTATAAACAATTGTTTAGAAAACATGAGAAAATTCACACAGCTCAGAGTCCTTATAAATGCCTAGAATGTGGGAAGTGTTTCACTCGGAGCTCATCTCTTTGCCAACATAATAAAACACACACAAAGGACGAAAGCAAAACGTGCCTAGAATGTGGGAAATCTTTTTCCAGCAAATCATGCCTGCTGAGACATCAGAGAATTCACACTGGGGAAAAACCCCACAAATGCCAAGAATGTGGGAGATGTTTTGGCAGAAAGTCAAACCTAATTCGACATCAGAGACTTCACACTGGGGATAGACCCTATCAATGCCCAGAATGTGAGAAAAGATTTGTGGATTCTTCTGAACTTCGGAGACACCAAAGGGCACACAGGGGAGAAAAAGTGTATAGACCACATGAGTGCCCAGAATGTGGGAGATGTTTCAATTACAAGTCAAGTCTAATTGATCACCAGAGAAGTCACACTGGGGACAGACCCTATCAATGCCCCGAATGTGAGAAAAGATTTGTCAATTCTTCTAGCCTTAAGAGACATCAAATGACGCACAGGGGAGAAAAACTCTATAAATGTAATGATTGTAATAAATGTTTTTCTTTTAAGGAAGCTCTTTTTCGACATCAGAGTATCCATACAGGGGTGAAGCCCTATATGTGCATCGAGTGTGGAACATTTTTCCGTACAATACAAATCCTCAGAAATCATGAGAACGTTCACAGGGGGGAAAAAAAGTTCAAATGTTTAGAATGTGGGAAAGCATTTGGTCATTCATTCACCCTTAGAATTCACTGCCAAACCCACACAGGTGAGAAAAGCCACAAGTGCTCTTTGTGTGAGAAATCTTTTACCCGGAAAGATACACTTCGGTGGCATCTGAAAAGCCACTTAGAGAAGCAATATAAATGCTCAGAGTGTGAGAAAACTTTTCGTTACCAATATTATCTTAGAAAACACGAGATGATTCACAAAGGAGAAAATCCTTCCAATCCTGTGCAGAAAAATGAAAAGTGCCCAGAATGTGGGAGATGTTTTAGCACAAAGTCACACCTAAATCAACATCAGAGAGTTCACACCGGAGAAAGACCCCATCAATGCCCAGAATGTGGGAGATGTTTTAGCACAAAGTCACACCTAAATCAACATCAGAGAATTCACACCGGAGAAGACCCCATCAATGCCCAGAATGTGGGAGATGTTTTAGCACAAAGTCACACCTAATTCGACATCAGAGACTTCACATTAAAGACAGACCCTATCGATGCTCAGAATGTGAGAAAACATTTGTGGAGTGTGCTGAACTTCGGAGACATCAGAAGGGGCACACAGGAGAGAGGCCCTATATATGTGGGGAGTGTGGGAAAAGTTTTCTCACAGCAACACTGCTTCGGGTTCATCTGAGAATCCACACGGGGGAGAAGCCATATGCAGCGTCGCCAGCTGCATTAGGGAGGGCTCATACATGAGATGAAATAACAGGATGACAGCAAAGTTTCCTTGAGATGATATGAGCCCCGAATGTGTTCTGGAGCCTGCTTTTATTAAGTCAGAAGGCATTCAAAAAGTTTCCGTTATACAGCGTGTGATTACATGATTGGTTACCTGCTTGTGGCAGGGCAGAACTAAACAGGTTAGCATACAGCCATATAATTGGTTAAAGCTTTCCATAGGATGTGGTTTTTCTCTCCTGTCCGGAGTTCTCTGGACAGGCTCTGTGGTTAGCATTTCTTGCATAAACAGCAGGTGTTGAAGCATAGCAAAGGATGTGGTTTTCAATGTCGTAAGGCTACCTTGTCAGGTTGTCTTTCATTTAATGTGAAGCAAAATTATTTGACCATTGCAAAAGATCCCAACAGCCATACTTATGTGTGGAGTGTGGGAAACGTTTTTCCCAAAAACAACACCTTGGAAAGCATCAAAAGATCCATTCACGAGTGAAGCCGTAGAGATGCACAGCGTGTGGTAATGTTTTGTTCAAAAGGGAGACAGGAGAAAAATGACATGGAAAAAGCCCTAATAGGCCCTGATGGTAGAACAGTTTTTCATGGTTGTTCAACCCTTAGAAGCCACGTAAGAGATCATAAAGGGGAGAAAAATTAGAAACTCTTAGATCGTGGGAGAGCATTTTCTTTTCAATCGTCCTTTAAAAATCAAACTCAAATCCATATAGCAAAATATGCCATTTAAATGATTAAAGTGTGATGTATCAGGGCTTAGAATGTGGCAAAGTTTTTTATCTGATCATCAGATCTTCAGATGCACATGAAAATCCACACAGGAGGAAAACGTTGCAGGTGTGAGTAACATGAGAATTCTTTTCCTTGCCAATTGGAACCTGTTGCCTCCTGGAGTTTGTCCATTAAAATTTCCTTCTTGGAAATTTTCTTTGCTAAGTTAAATTTTGTTATAATTTTTAAAACAAATTAATACTAAGATGTGAATGAAGGAATGAGAGGTAACCTTACGTAAAGACATGCGTAGGAAGCTACTATGATCTCAGTAGCTGGTTATCTTGGATACCTACAAGCTCACCTAATTATCAGAACCAGATGTGGGAATAAAGGAAAGGTTACACACAGACATACGCATTACAGCTATGGTCTCGAGTAGCCTGTTATCTTTTAGCCCACTATCTCACCGAGCAAAGACAGGCCGTATCAAGGAGTTAACCTTGGCCTGAATAGCATTCTGGATTCACAAGGGAAAAAATGGGGGAGTAAACCAAAACAATATATTGTTGCTCTGTGCTTTGCTTGTTAAAACTGTATAAAAGCCAAATAAACTCTGCGAAGGCAGGCAGACATTTTTGACACCACTGCTTGACGGATTTCTGAAACCTACATGTGAAAATGAAAATCTGATGTGAGTGTGGAAACCTAACATCTAATGTGAAATTGTTGGGAACCGTATAAGGACTTCTTATATGGGAAGATGGGACTAGAAGTCCACCTATTATTCTGTAGTAGGTCCCTTCTAGCCCTTTGATTCTAAGAATTTGAAAAGAAAAAGGGAAATGGATGAAATGCAAAAGGAGGGTTCATTTAGTGTCCATTCAAAGTTACAGTGGCACTGAAAAAAGTGACTTATGACCATGTCTCAGTAACCCCATAGTCATGTGATCAAAATTCAGATGCTTGAACACTGACTCACATTTACGACGGTTGCAGTGTCCCAGGGTCACCTGTTCTCCTTTTGCGACCTTTTGACAAGCAACGTGAAGGGTGAAGTCAGATTCACTTAACAACCATGAGACTAGCTATACAACTGCAGTGTTTCACTTAACAAGTGTGGGAATAAAGGTTCTGAAATGGGTAAAACTCACTTAAGTGTTTCACTTGACAACATAAATTTTGGGTTCAATGGTGGTCATAAGTAGAGGAGAACCTCTAGATGATAAATTGAGAGTTCTTAGAACCGGAACACGGAGAAGACAAGGTGAAGACAAAAGAACGTGGAGATGTTTTGATGAAAAGTCACACCTAATTTAAACATCAGAGGCTTCACACCCAAGAGAGACCCTATCAATGCCCAGAAGGTGAGAATAGATTTGTGGATTCTTCTGAACTACGGAGACACCAGGAGGGGCAGGAAGGAGGCCCTATAAATGTGGGGAGTGTGGGAAAAGTTTTATCCGAAAACAAAACCTTAGAAATCATCAGGCTGGAAGGAAGCCATGCAGATGCATAGAGCAGTGGTGGCTTCCTGCGGGTTTGCTGATTGTGCGTGCACACTTAAAAGAAACTTGCTCTGAAAGCAAGGAAAACAGCTGAGGAGCGGCAATTCAATCTGCCCCCCCCCTGATCAGCTGGGCTTCAGAAGCTGAAATAGAGGTAGGTCTAACCCAGGGGCTGGTGGGGGAGGGCCCCTTTTTCTTTTTTTAAATATATTTTTATTTTTGCATTTAAAATAGTGCTGCACAGCAAAGCCATTATGGCCATACAATCATAGTATATGTACATAATATCATCCATTAACTGTCAGTCTACTTAATACACTATCTATCCTATGTTCTTCCTCAAGTTTACATTCAAACAGATATCTGTACAACATTTAATCAAAATTTTGATGAAAATGGGTGGGCCCACTTTCAAAGCAACAGAACCGGTTTGCTCTCTGCTTGACGGGAGAGCTACCAGTTCAGGAGAAATGGTGCGAACCGGTAGAAACCCAACACTGGCATAGAGTGCGATCAAGTTTTACTCAAAAGCGACACATCCGAAAAATAACATGGGAAAATCCCCACTATATGCCCTGCGTGTCCAATAGTGGATCAACCCCTGAAAATCATATAGATGTTTATAAGCTTTCTTTTAGGAAAAGTTAAAGTGCAAGAAAAGAAAGGAGGAAGAACTGAAAAAAAGGAAGTGAGGGAAAAGCAAAATTGAAGAGGGCAGACAAAAAATGAAAAAGCTATAGAGAGAACAGAAGCTTCCCACTTTCAGTGCAGGGAAGAGCAAGAAAGATAAGTAGGGGAATGGAGGCTACAGCATAAGAGGAAAGGTTGCTGATTACGTCCAGTCCAAAGGAGAGAAATAGGAGTGACAGGATGGTGACACCCCCCCACACACAGCTT
The DNA here is from genome assembly GCF_964273705.1 of Natrix helvetica. Classification (NCBI taxonomy): domain Eukaryota; kingdom Metazoa; phylum Chordata; class Lepidosauria; order Squamata; family Natricidae; genus Natrix; species Natrix helvetica. The sequence continues at coordinate 360,163,939 of NC_138548.1, read as the reverse complement.
TCACACCTGTGGCTTGGAAAGTGTTACACACACACCTGTCACACCCATCAATGCACAGAATGTGAGAAAGGATTTGTGGACTCTGTTGAACTCCGGAGACACCCGAAGAGGCACACGGGGCAAACCACGATGAAAGCAAAGCTCACAGGATGTTCTTTCCTGATGCCCAGAGATGCACAATAAGGGAAACATGTCGCCCCTTTTCTACAATTGGCAAATAGCCCTCCCATTAAAGCCTCTGGTCCACGTGTCTCATCCACTTGCAGTTTCGATGCCGCATTTCCCCCCAACCCACCCGGGAAGAGGCGCCCCTGAGTGGAGACGGAGCTCCTTGGGAAGGGATGAAAGGCAGGGAATTCAACTTTCGCCCTTTGCACCTGGTGGGAGGATGAGGATGAGGGGGGGGTTCCTTCCTTCCACCTCCACAGGGCCGCCTCTGCTGCAGGGAGACCGGCCGGCGGGCAATGAATGGATGGAGGGCTTGGCTGACTTCCAAGGCTGGAAGGGAATCCTCGTTTAATGTCGGCCTGTGTCCCTGCGGAAGCCACGAGCTCCCTACTACGGAGCCCATCCTCCCCAGCCGTCTCAGCCTTGCTAGGTGCCGGATGGGGGATCCCAGCGCCCGGTCTCGCCTCCAAGTCCACCCCAAACTTCGGGGGAAGGAGGGAGCGGGGATTCCCGGTCTCCTCTTCCCAATCCTGGGTGATGAGGGGTGGGGAGAGGGAGGGAAAGGCTCGGGGCCCTTCTGGACTCCGCCCGGCTGGGAAAGAGGCGGCTCTCGCCCAGCGTCCTCCGAGGGGGAAGCGGCCCTTGCCGGACCCCGAAACTGCAGCTGATCAAGGAGGAGAAGAGGAAGGAGGGGCTAGAGCGACTCCCCCAGTCTCTCAGGGATGAATGGGGACCGGAAAAGGCAGGGAGAAGCATCCGTGGGGCCTCTCTAGGAACCTACTCTCGGTCTCCCTCTCCACCTTGTATGGGAGCTGAATTTCGGGTAGTTTTGCTGCCCTTTTCGCCACTTGCGGCATTTTGGGCGGCTGGGCAACTTCTGGGCGTCCGGCAAGGCTGCTCCTGGGCCCCGCTCCGGGCAGGTGGGGCTCCCGCTCTCCCTCGGGCTGCCAGGAGGGCTTCTCCCCGCCAGGAGGAAGGTAGCCCCGAGTCGGTGCCAGGAGGGAGGTGCGGGTGGACGCGGGGCTGGACGGGGAGCCTCTGGGCAAAGGGGGGGAAGCGTCACCCCACGGAGGGAAAGGGGGCTTCTCCTCCAAGGGTTTAAGGGGGGGGGGATTATTGGGTGGCTGAAAGAAATGCCCGCCCTTCTCTCTCCAATGGGGGGTGGAGGGTTTTTCTGTAGGGAAAGAAAAAGGGTTCAAATGGCTTGGATTGAGTTGAATCTTTTCCCAAGGCAGAAAAGATCCACTTTCTTTCGCCTTTATTTAAATGGTAGTTTTCAAACATACAAAATGCACACAAACAAAACTTAGACATAAACTACATTTACACAATATATTAGAACTTCATGTTCCTTCTTATAGCAGTTTCAAATCGGTACAATTCTCCTTATGTTATTTCCCCTTCTAATATATTTGAGTTTCACCATTTTTAACCCTCTTATTTTACTTATCTATCTGATAAGTATAAATCTATCAATACCAGGAAATATAGATAAATCTATCAATACCAGGAAATATAGATAAATCTATCAATACCAGGAAAGATTCTGGAAAAAATAATGAAGCAACGAATTTGCGAACACCTAGAAGCAAACAAAGTAATAGCCAAAAGCCAACATGGATTTGTCAAAAACAGATCATGCCAGACTAATCTTATTGCATTCTTTGACAAAGTGACAAAATTAGTGGACCAGAGGAATGCCATCGATATAGTTTACTTGAACTTCAGTAAGGCATTTGATAAGGTAGACCATAACCTACTACTAGATAAACTAGAAGAATGTGGGTTAGACAGCATCACCACCAGATGGATTCGTAACTGGCTGACCAACCGCACTCAACGTGTAGTCCTCAATGGAGCTGCATCTACATGGAGGGAAGTATGCAGTGGAGTACCCCAAGGCTCTGTTTTAGGCCCAGTACTCTTCAACATCTTCATCAATGATTTGGATGAGGGAATAAATGGGGAACTCATGAAATTTGCAGATGACACCAAGCTGGCAGGAATAGCCAACACTCCAGAAGATAGGCTTAAGATACAGAAGGATCTTGACAAACAAACATTGGGCACTATCTAACAAAATGAAATTCAATGGTGAAAAGAGTAAGGTTCTACATTTAGGCAACAAAAACGGAATGCACAGGTACAGTATAGGTGGTACCTTGCTCAACAGTAGTAACTGTGAAAGGGATCTTGGAGTCCTAGTGGACAACCATATAAATATGAGCCAGCAGTGTGCAGCAGCTGCCAAAAAAGCCAACACAGTCCTAGGCTGCATCAACAGAGGGATAGAATCAAGACCACGTGAAGTGTTAATACCACTTTATAATATCTTGGTAAGGCCACATTTGGAATACTGCATCCAGTTTTGGTTGTCACGATGTAAAAAAGATCTGGAGACTCTAGAAAGAGTGCAGAGAAGAGCAACAAAGATGATTAGGGGACTGGAACTAAAACATACCATGTTTCTCCAAAAATATGACCTGTCCTGAAAGTAAAGCCTTGCCACATTTTTCGCATGGGCAAAAATATAAGCCCACCCCCGAAAATAAGCCCCGTGGACAATTCCCCCCTCCGGCCAGGCAGAGCACCACTTACCGATCTAGCGGTATCCCGAAGCCACCAAGGAACGCGAGTGCTTGTTCGCCGCCCTCCGCAGCTCGGCGCCTTCGGAATGCCCCTAGGTGAGTGAATGGGGCTCTGCATGGCTGGAGACGGGGGTTGTGCGACTTGCAAGCTCACAATGCTGTTGGCTAACTCTACAGTACCTGCAGAGCGAGGGCATCTCCGCTGCTGGCACCGCCCTCAGCTTGGTTTTTTTTTCAGCTTTCAAAGCACGGAGGATGAATGCTGCTCTAGGAGTACGCTCTATGGTAGCGTACAACCATCGAGCGTACTCCCAGAGCGGTATCCTACCTCTGTGCTTTGGAAGCCACAATGGAGGACGAATGCCGCTCTGGGAGTATGCTCTATGGTTGTACGCTCTGCAGCCCACAACCATAGAGCATACTCCCAGAGCAGCATCGGTCCTCCGTGCTTTGGAAGCCGCAACGGAGGACGGATACTGCTCTGGGAGTACGCTCTATGGTTGTACGCTCTGCAGGCCACAACCATAGAGCCTACTCCCAGAGCGGCATCCGTCCTCCATGCTTTGAAAGCCGAGAAAAAAAAACCAAGCAGCGGGTGGCGCCAGCAGCGGAGATGCCCTCACTTTGCAGGTAGTGTAAAGTTAGCCAAGGGCATTGTGACCCTGCGAGTTGCACAACCCCCCTCTCCAACCATGTAGAGCCCCATTCACTCACCTAGGGGCATTCCGAAGGCGCCGAGCTGCGGAGGGCAGCGAACAAGCACTTGCGTTGCTTGGTGCCGTCCGGGTACCGCTAGATCAGTCAGCGGCGCTGTGCCCAGCTGGAAAGGGGGGTTGCCGGGCGGGTGTTCATGCGTGTGGCCACCTCATGACTGCTGTGTTGCTGCTGCGACAGTGCAACACAGCCATTCGACCCTGAGGCTATGCCTGGCTCTTCCGGAGCCCGGTCGCAAGGGAGCAGCCGCCCGACAACCCAAAAACAATAAGCCTCCCCCTTTAATAAGCCCAAGGCCATATTTCGTGGGTCAAAAAAATATAAGACCCTGTCGTATTTTCGGGGAAACACGGTATGAAGAACGGTTGCAGGAATTGGGTATGTCTTGTTTAATAGAAAGAAGGACTAGGGGAGACATGATAGCAGTCTTCCAATATCTCAGGGGTCGCCACTATTTATTTATTTATTTATTTATTTATTACATTTATAAACCGCTCCCTCTCCCCGAAGGGACTCGGGGCGGTGTACAAAACACAGCTAAAAACCACATACAAAATACGATATCGGATACCCATAAAACAGAACAATATAAAACCGTTCTAAAACAAAAATTAAAAGCAATCTAAAAAATCTATCCCCAGGGATTAAAATACCGGCCAGAAGTGTTGGAAATTAAAACTACGTTAGGCCAGGCCAGCTAAATGGAACAGGTGGGTCTTTAATTTCTTGCGGAAGGAGCGGAGATCGGTGGTAGTTCTGATGTCGGGGGGGAGGTCATTCCATAGGGTCGGGCCCATCACAGAGAAGGACCTACTCCTGGGCGCCGCCCGCTGGCATTGTCTGGTGGACGGCACCCGGAGGAGCCCCTCTCTGTGAGAGCGAATTGGTCGCAAGGATGTATGGGGTAGGATGCGCTCCTGCAGATAACTAGGTCCTGTGCCATGGACCGCTTTGAAGATGATAGTCCAGTGGTGGGCAACCTTTTTTTTCAACTGAGCCAAATCTCGCCAAAACCACGATTGAAATTTACTTTGAGAGCCACATTTTTAAAACCGAAAATACATAGGATGGTACACTGTTTTTAGTTTCAATAAGTTTTTATTGAGAATATTCTGCATGCAAGTACCCACATAGGTCGGGAGGATACAAATAACACAACTAATAAAACAAAAACTTTAGAACGATATTATTTATCGATAACGTTAAATTCCGTAAAATTTACCTTACAATGTAGAGAAAATTACATCCTGACATTGACTGACAAAGTCACAACCACTAATGTGAACATTGGCCTTGCATTTCCTTGGATAGTTTGAGTAAGTCAGGTTTGTATGTTGTTGTTTTTAATTTCATCTCTCTCTCCCACTTTCTTTCTTTTTTTCTTTTTCTTTCTCTCTCTCTCTCTCTCTCTGGCTCTTTGTCTCTCTCTCCCTCCCTCCCCCATCTCTGTCACTCTGTGTGTGTGTGTGTGTGTCTGTCTCTCACTCACTCTGTGTGTGTGTGTGTCTGTCTCTGTCTCTCCCTCTGTCTCTCTCCCCTCCCTTCCTCTCTCTCTCTCACTCTGTGTATGTGGGTGTGTCTGTCTCTCACTCATTCACTTAATCACTCACTCTGTGTGTGTCTCTCTCTCTGTCTGTCTATCTTTCTCTCCCTCCCTCCCCCTCTCTGTCTCTCTCTGTCTCTGTGTGTGTGTGTGTGTCTGTCTGTCAGTCTCTCTCTGATTCCCTCCCTCACTCCCTCTCTCTGTTCCTCTCTCTGTCTGTCTGTCTCACTCACACACACACACACACACACACACACACACACACACACTGTGGTCACCTTGTTGAGTGTTCCAATCACATTTGAAACACTCAACAACTGGCCTGCATTTATGGTATTTTGCAGGATTCTGCAGTCATAGGACCAAAATTGGTTGTCACTCGCCCGGGCTTTTGCAGAAGCTTCCCTCCGAAGCCCGAGAGGAGGGAGGGGAGCGGGCACCCGGCACACAGAAGAGCCGCATTAAAGGGTGTAAAGAGCCGCATGTGGCTCGCGAGCCGCGGGTTGCCCACCACTGTGATAGTCAACACCTTGAAACGCACCCGAAAAACCACAGGTAGCCAGTGCAGCCTGCGCAGGAAAGGTGTTACATGGGAGTATCTAGTACATCCCATAATTGCCGCATTCTGGACCAGCTGCAATCTTCGGGTGCATCTCAAGGGAAGCCCCATGTAGAGAGCATTGCAATAGTCCAGACGGGACGTCACCGTCGCATGAGTGACTGTGCGAAGGGCGTCCCGATCCAATAGGGGACGCAATTGGCGCACCAGGCGAACCTGGTGGAACGCCCCCCTAGCAACAGCTGTCACATGGTCATCCATCGACAGCCGGGCATCCAGGAGGACGCCCAAATTGCGTGCCCGCTCCACGGGGGCCAGTTGTTCGCCCCCAATGGCCAGTGATGGAACCCACTGGTTGAATCGGGGCGCTGGTAACCACAGCCACTCCGTCTTGGAGGGGTTGAGTCTGAGTCTGTTACTTCCCATCCAGACCCGTACAGCCTCCAGGCACCGAGACATCACTTCGACGGCCTTGTTGGGGTGGTTCGGGGTGGAAATGTACAGCTGAGTATCATCAGCGTACAGATGGTACTCGACCCCAAAACCACGAATGATCTCACCCAGCGGCTTCATATACATGTTGAACAGGAGAGGCGAGAGGACCGACCCCTGTGGCACCCCACAAGTGAGCGGCCTCAGGGTCGACCTTTGCTCCCCTGCCAACACGCATTGCGTCCGGTCGGAGAGGTAGGAGGAGAACCACCGCAAAACGGTGCCTCTCACCCCCAGCCCCTCCAGACGGTGCAGTAGGATTCCATGGTCGATGGTATCAAAAGCCGCTGAGAGGTCTAATAGGACCAGGATGGAGGAACAACCCCCATCCCTGGCCCTCCAGAGATCATCCACCAACGCGACCAAGGCCGTCTCCGTGCTGTGACCAGGCCGGAAACCGGACTGGCGCGGGTCAAGATAGTCAATTTCCTCCAGGTGGCGTGGGAGCTGTTGCGCCACTACACTCTCTACAACCTTTGCGAGGAAGGGAAGGTTGGAGACGGGACGGTAATTAGCTAACTCAGTTGGATCCAGAGAAGGCTTCTTGAGTAAGGGCCTCACCACCGCCTCTTTCAAGACGACCGGCAAGGACCCCTCACTCAATGAAGCGTTCACTAGCTCCTGGAGCCAGCCTCGTGTAACCTCCCAGGCTGCCAGTATAAGCCAGGAGGGACACGGGTCCAGTAAACATGTAGTGGCTCGCAGTCGCCCATGCAACCTGTCCATATCATCGGCGGCAACAGAGTCAAACTCCTCCCAGAATGGTCCCTCAAGACTCGGTTCTGACGTCCCCTCTAGACTACTGAGGGGGACCCATCCACTCCGGATTTGAGTGATTTTGTCCTGCAGATATTCACCAAATTCCTCTGCTCTACCCTGCAGAGGGGCTTCCCACGGCCTCTGTGAAAGGAGGGAGCGGGTCACCCGAAACAGGGTGGCAGGGCGGTTATCTGCAGACGCAATATGAGTGGCGCAGTATCGACGTTTGGCCACTCTTAATGCCACAAGGTAAGTCCGTAAATAGGCTCTTACCTGTGTTCGGTCAGATTCGGAGCGTGAAGATCTCCATCTGCTCTCTAGGCTTCTCTTGTGGCATTTCATCACCCTTAGCTCCTCAGTAAACCAAGGGGCCAGGGTGGCTCACTGCCGCAGGAGAGGCCGCAAAGGCGCAACCCGGTCCAAGGCCCCGGCAGTCGCACTATTCCATGCGGCCACCAGGTCCTCCATCCGGGAGCGGGTCAGGGCTACAGGAAGTGGCCCAAGCTCCGTCTGGAACCTATCCGGTTCCATCAGGCGCCTGGGGCGGAACCATCTACGACATTCTGGTTCCACCTCCCCGCGGCAGGGGGTAGCGCCAGGGAAGTCGAGCCGGAGAAGTGAGTGATCTGACCATGACAGGGGCGTAATGACTAATTCCCCTATTCCCAGATCACTCGTCCACTGGCCAGAGACAAAAATGAGGTCCAGAGTGTGGCCACCCTCGTGTGTGGGGCCCTGAATTATTTGGGTCAGGTCCATGGCTGTGTCATGGAAGCCATGAACTCCCGAGCTACCTCGGATGATTCACCTATCGACGGCAGGTTGAAATCCCCCATAACCAGTAGTTTGGGGGTCTCAACCGCCATCTCTGCGATCATTTCGAGGAGCTCGGGCAGGGCCGCTGATGCATAGCGAGGAGCCAAGTATACAATCAGCAAGCCCAACTGTTTCCCTGGGCCCCACCTCACGCACAGAGACTCACACCCGGATATCTGTGGCACAGTGAACTCTCTCGGCTCCAGCCCCTCCCTTATAATCACTGCTACCCCACCACCCCTACTCAGGGCCCGCGGCTGATGGAATGCACGGTAGCCTGGTGGGCACATTTCCACAAGGGGTAAACCCCCCTCGTGGTCCAACCAGGTCTCCTTTATCCCTGCGAGGTCCAGCACCCCCTCCGAGATCAAATCATTAATGAGGGGGGCCTTATTGACAACGGACCTCGCGTTGCACAACATCAGCCTCAGGCCCTGGCTCTGTAGACCCTGGCCACCTAGAGTGCGGGGGTTGGGACAAATGACCGGTCGTGTCCAGCGACCACGGTCACCCAACCGGTTACAGAATCTTCGTCTATCCGCGCACCCACCCCTCCCTACGACCGTTAAGATGGGAAGACCCTCTAATGGAATGTCGTTCTTCTCCCTCCCCTCCCAAACTCTGCTCACTCCCCTATTAACCACACCTGTCCGCCTGGCACTAACCCCTTTCTTTGCCTGATTAACCCCCTCCCCCACCCTGGAACCCCCTAAAACATTTAAATGACATTTAGATAAAAATTTTGTTAAAAATTTATGGCGTAAGCAGGGCCTGGGGTCCATTTTAGGTGCTGTAGATGTTTGAGTCCACAAAGAAGAGGGAGTCAAAACTATTTTCCAAGGCACCTGAGGGTAGAACAAGAAGCAATGGGTGGAAACTAATCAAGGAGAGAAGCAACTTAGAACTAAGGAGAAATTTCCTGACAGTTTCTGACAATTAATCAGTGGAACAGAAGTTGTGAATGCCCCAACACTGGAAGTCTTTAAGAAGATGTTGGCTAGCCGTTTGTCCGAAACAGCATAGGATTTCCTGCCTAGGCAGGGGGTTCGACTAGAAGACCTCCAAGTCCCCTTCCAACTCTGCTATTGTATTATAATTCATTTATTTTATTGTGCAATTTCCTATAAAATTCGTTTTGTTTCTGATTTGGTGCATATATCACTATTAATAAGATCTGTTTTTGTGTTGTTTCTAATTCAATCATTAGAATCCTGCCTTCTTCGTTGGAGTAGACTAATTTGGACTTTATTTTTGCTTTTACATAGGTTGCTATCCCTCTTTTTTCCTGTCTGCCAAAGCTGTATATAATTTTCCAAATTTTGTGTTTTCCAGTAAGTTAATATGTTCCCTTTTAATGTGCACTTCCTGTATACAGCTTATGTCTGCCTTCAGTTTCCTAAGTTTATTAAACATCTGTGCTCTTTTCTTGGGCAAAGGGGGGGAAGCCTAGGCCCACAGAGGGAAAGGGGGCTTTTCCTTGAAGGGCTTAAGGGGCGGATTATTGGGTGAATGAAAGAAATACCCACCCTTCTCTCTGTTGTAGAAATGCTGGATTTTGCCTCTTATTTTAGAAACTATTGCTCTTTTCTGGGTGGCTGCATATTTCCTTCCAGAGGGAGATAGCGATTGTTCAGTTCCAGAGGGGCTTCCTTGGAGTGGAGGAGGATACATAGAAAGGGATTTGCTCTCGGTTGTTGTTTCCTTCTAGAAGTGATAGGCTCCCATCGGTCTTCCTCTTTAGGTCCATATTTACGAGGGTCAATTTTTTTTTAATGGAAGCTGTTTGTTCCCTGTTGTGTTCAAACTGCATTGCTGGCCCCAATCAATGTATTTGCATCCTCCCTTAACTATAAAGCAGCAATAGGAAGCCATTCTAGGAGGAAGAACATATTCAATCTGTGCTGGCCCAAAGAACAGGGTGCATGAATACCTACATGGGTTGTACTCTGTACACAATTAGCTCTACTTGGAACATATAAATCCTATGAGGGGTCTTTGCAGTTTCTCTCACATCTTATAGTATCATCTCCCCCACCCACACCGAGCAAAAGGAAAAGGCAGGGATCATCCCCAGTTCAGGCAGGCAAATGGGGGGCAACAAGGATTCTGTCAGCCGTCCCTCTCATCATAATAAGGGGAGGGGAGGTCAGCTCCACAGGGGGCATCCCAGCATGGCTTTCATCAGGGGGGGAGGGGAATAGAGGCTTTGAGGACCCCACCAGTGTTCATATAGGGGGGTGGGTGTGTCTCCCAGCTATTGTTTGGGCTATTTGGAGAGCTGAAGAAAATAAATCTTCTTCTCTCCTTCACTTTTTTTTTATTCATCCTGCAGGTGCCACCAGGAAATCCTTTGGACAAAGCTCTGCTTGCAGGATCCAATCTGGGTCAGTCACCAGGACCAGAGGTTTCGTCTTCTCAGCTTTCGGACTCATGCTGGAGCCCCTCCTCCTGCCCATCTTCTAACCTTTTGGCCAAAGTTCTCCTTGTTCGAATTTCCCTTGATAGAAATCCCTGGTAGTGAGCAGCCCCTGGAGACTATGCAGAGGGGGGAACACTTTGGCCAAAGTTCCCCCCGGAGGAATCATGGGAGAGACTCCAAATGCTCCAATTGCGGGAAATCCTTTGCTTACCGGTCCCTCCTTTTGATCCACAGGAAGCTGCACACGGGGAATGGATCTCAACTGTGTTTCCTTTGTGGGAAATCCTTTCCTGGAGTGTGGAGCTTTGCCAAACATCTCCGGAGCCACCCTGGACTGAAGCCTTACAAATGCGGAGAGTGTGGGGAGCGTTTTGCTAAAGGCTCGGACCTTGGAGCCCATCAGCGAATCCACCAGGGAAAGAGATCTCAGGAGTCCTGGAAGCGCTCGGGAAGATTTCCTGACAGACGGCGTCTTTCTAGGCCTCAGAACAGCCCAACTGAAGAGAAGCCCTGCAAGTATGTGAAATGTGGGCTGTGCTTTTCCCAAACCTCGCAGCTGCTTAAACATCAGCAAATCCACACCGGAGGGAAATCTTATCAATGTCTGGAGTGTGGGAAATCTTTCCGTTATAAACAATTGTTTAGAAGACATGAGAAAATTCACACAGCGCAGAGTCTTTATAAATGCCTAGAATGTGGGAAGTGTTTCACTCAGAGTTCATCTCTTTGCCAACATAATAAAACACACATAAAGGACGAAAGCAAAGCGTGCCTAGAATGTGGGAAATCTTTTTCCAGCAAATCATACCTGCTGCTACATCAGAGAATTCACACTGGGGAAAAACCCCACAAATGCCAAGAATGTGGGAGATGTTTTGTCCAGAAGGGACACCTAATTCGACATCAGAGACTTCACACTGGGGATAGACCCTATCAATGCCCAGAATGTGAGAAAAGATTTGTGGATTCTTCTGAACTTCGGAGACACCAAAGAACGCACTGGGTAGAAAAATTATATAAATATAAGTCACACCTAATTCGACATCAGAAAAGTCACACTGAAGAAAGACCCTATCAATGCCCAGAATGTGAGAAAAGATTTGTCAATTCTTCTCGCCTTCAGAGACACCAAATGACGCACAGGAGAGAAAAACTATATAAATGTAAGGATTGTGATAAATGTTTTTTTAAAAAGTCACATCTTTTTGAACATCAGAGTATCCATACAGGGGTGAAGCCCTATATGTGCATCGAGTGTGGAACATTTTTCCGTACAATACAAATCCTCAGATATCATGAGAATGTTCACAGAGGGGAAAAAAAGTTCAAATGTTTAGACTGTGGAAAAGCATTTGCTTATGCTTCATCATTTAGAATTCATTGCCAAGCCCACACGGGTGAGAAATGCCATAAATGCTCGTTGTGTGAGAAATCTTTTACCCGGAAAAATACACTTTCAGTGCATCAGAAAAGCCACTTAGGGAAGCAATATAAATGCACAGAGTGTGAAAAATCTTTTAACCGTAAAGATACACTTCGGATGCATCTGAGAAGCCACTTAGAGAAGCAATATAAATGTCCAGAGTGTGAGAAAACTTTTCGTTGCAAATATTATCTTAGAAAACACGAGAGGATTCACAAAGGAGAGAAGCCCTCCAAGCCTGTGCAGAAAAATGAAAAGTGCCCAGAATGTGGGAGATGTTTTAGCACAAAGTCATACCTAAATCAACATAAGAGAGTTCACACCGGAGAAAAACCCCATCAATGCCCAGAATGTGGGAGATGTTTTGCCATCAAATCATCCCTGCTGAAACATCAGAGACTTCACACCGGAGAAAGACCCCATCAATGCCCAGACTGTGGGAGATGTTTTGTACAGAAGGGACACCTAAATCGACATCAGAAACTTCACACTGGAGACAGACCCCATCAATGCTCAGAATGCGAGAAACGTTTTGTGGATTCTGCTGGACTTCGGAGACATCAGAAGGGGCACACAGGGGAGAGGCCCTATAAATGTGAGGAGTGTGGGAAAAGTTTTTCCCAAAAAGACTACCTTGGAAGGCATCAAAAGGTCCATTCACGAGTGAAGCCATAGAGATGCACAGAGTGTGATAATGTTTTGCTCAAAAGGGAGACATGAGAAAAATGACATGGAAAAAGCCCTAATAGACCCTGATGGTAGAACAGTTTTTCATGGTTGTTCAACCCTTAGAAGCCATATAAGAGTTCATAAAATGGAGAAAAATTAGAAACTCTTAGATCGTGAGAGAGCATTTTCCTTTCAATCATCCCTTAAAAATTACGCTCCACATTGGAAAGATGCACTTTAAATGTTTGAAGTGTGATGTATGATTTCCCTGGAAAAATACTCTTTCAGCATCAGTGAATTCTTATTGGAGAGAAAATTTTATCAGGGCTTAGATTGTGGCAAAGATTTTTATCTACAGATGCACATGAAAAATGCACACAGGAGGGAGGAGGAGCCAACGTCGCTCTATGCTCCGAGACCACAGCCGATACTTTTGCCGCTAGGTGGTCCAATCGGACCTAAACCGTCGCACAGAGATGGTGAACAGAACAGGAAGAATACGTCTTGCTGATCTCAGGGACATTGCAATGTCCCTGACTGATCCAAGAGAAGTTCTTCAAGCCAGCGACAAAAAGTCCAGCCAAAGGCTGATTACGTCGGCGCGGCTCCAAAATGGAAGGATACGGAAAGAGAAAGTGTTTCCAACTGGTGAGGAATTTTTACCATTTTAAAAGAGACTGCCTCTAAAAAACTTAAAAGTTAATTTAAATTTGAGAACAAAAGAAATAAGTGGCGGAATTGAGCTTTGAATGGTTTTGTACAGTGGGTTATCTTACTTTTTAAATGTTATTTTCATGGATGGAATTTATAGAAGCCTTTTAAACCGAATGGATTAAGTTTTCTTCTTTCTTATTTTTTGCAACCTATGGATTAAAATTCTCCTTCTTCGTTACTGCATGTGTTTTTACCTTTTTCTTCTCTATTTCATTTAAGAATTTAACTTTTTTTTAAAACTTGGAATAAAAAAAGATACAAAAAGCAACAAAGAACATTGTAACAACAGAAGGGAAGACAGCACTGCTACTCAGAGGCTGGAGGTTTGTGTATTGGAAACAAAACACTTTTACTTACCTCACTGATTATTCTGGCTTGACACTTCAAGGTATCACTGTTTTGTCTATAAAGAGTGATAAGAAGAAAAGCATACAGATGTTCCTGTGAAGTGTATCTTTAACCAGAGAAAAGTGAAAATAAGACCTTATTTTGAATGTATACTTAATCTTGTAAAAACTTTCCAAGCCAAAGCTGAAACACCACTGACAATTAAAGATAAGCTGATTAAGGAAACAGAAGAAGGGCATAGAAATTACATGAGAGACTTAATAAGCAATGAGTTGCAAAGAGGAGTCCATACAAATTTGATTAAAGGGATGATTAGAAGACTGACACCACAAATGGCAGAAGACATGAGATTGTTTTGCTACTGGAAAGATACAGGTTGATAGATGAAAGGGTATAATCTAAAACTAGTTAAACTTAGTATAATTTAGTGACAATAGATATGGTTAAATAAATAATTGATAATGATTATACGTATGAATTGCTATAATAAGTAATAATTGGATATGAATATTGAATGGTACCTATGAAAGGAAGATTAGAAATTGTTTGGTTATATATAAAGGTTAATAAAAAAGAACTAAGTTAAATTTAGTTTTGTTTATTAGGGGGGAAATGTTATGATAAAGGACACAGTCAAATAAAGGAGGGTTAATGATAACAAGTTACATATATGCATGGGTACAATATAAGGAAAGTGGATGTAAATTGTAAACTGATTTGGAAAGGAGGATTAGAAATTTTTGTTACTAAATATTATGGATGTTTAGCTAGAATAGGCCATAAGGATTCAGTGTTTTTGGAGGATATTAGAAATAGCAAATGAAATGCCAGTGTGTGGTTATGTTCTAAATCTTGATATATTTTATGATGAAGGACGTTTAAACAAATATAGTCAAATGAAAATAGAGGTATGATGATGGTAATATGTATAAATATACCTGAGTTAAAATATGAATTATGCTTGATGACTGTGGAAGAGATGCACGAAAGTCTTTTGTAACCAACTGACACACTTTCTACAGTATGTAAAGAAGGAGGATTCTTTGTGTTGTTTCTGTTTTAAAAATAAAAAATAAAAAAAATTGTATATATATATATATAAAATCCACACAGGAGGAAAACGTTGCAGGTGTGAGTAACTTGAGAATTCTTTTCCTTGCCAATTGGAACCTGTTGCCTCCTGGAGTTTGTCCATTAAAATTGCCTCCTTGGAAATTTTCTTTGCTAAGTTAAATTTTGTTATAATTTTTAAAACAAATTAATTCTAAGATGTGAAAATGAAAATCTGACGTGAGTGTGGAAACCTAACATCTCATGCGAAATTGTTGGGAACCGTATAAGACTTCTTATACGGGAAGGTGGGACTAGAAGTCTACACCTCTCTTATTCTGTAGTAGGTCCCTTCTAGCCCTTTGATTCTAAGAATTTGAAAAGAAAAAGGGAAATGGATGAAAAGAAAAAGGAGGGTTCGTTTAGTGTCCATTCAAAGTTACAGTGGCACTGAAAAAAGTGACTTATGACCATGTCTCAGCAACCTCATGGTCATGTGATCAAAATTCAGATGCTTGACCACTGACTCACATTTATGACAGTTGCAGTGTCCCAGAGTCACCTGATCCCCTTTTGCGACCTTTTGACAAGCAACGTGAAGGGTGAAGTCAGATTCACTTAACAACCATGAGACTACCTATACAGCTGCAGTGATTCACTTAACAAGTGTGGGAAGAAAGGTCATAAAATGGGTAAAACTCACTTAAGTGTTTCACTTGGCAACATAAATTTTGGGTTCAGTGGTGGCCGTAAGTAGAGGACTACCTCTAGATGATAAATTGAGTGTTCTTAGAACAGGAACATGGAGAAGACAAGGTGAAGACAAAAGAATGTGGAGATGTTTTGATGAAAAGTCACACCTAATTTAAACATCAGAGGCTTCACACCCGACAGAGACCCTATCAATGCCCAGAAGGTGAGGATAGATTTGTGGATTCTTCTGAACCACGGAGACACCAGGAGGGGCAGGAAGGAGGCCCTATAAATGTGGGGAGTGTGGGAAAAGTTTTATCCGAAAACAAAACCTTAGAAATCATCAGGCTGGAAGGAAGCCATCCAGATGCATAGAGCAGTGGTGGCTTCCTGGGGGTTTGCTGATTGTAGGTGCGCACTTAAAAGAAACTTGCTCTGAAAGCAAGGAAAACAGCTGAGGAGCAGCAATTCAATCTGCCCCCCCCCTTGATCAGCTGGGCTTCAGAAGCTGAAATAGAGGTAGGTCTAACCCAGGGGCTGGTGGGGGAGGGCCCCTTTTTCTTTTTTTAAATATATTTTTTATTTTTGCATTTAAAATAGTGCTGCACAGCGAAGCCATTATGGCCATACAATCATAGTATATGTACATAATCTCATCCATTAGCTGTCAGTCTACTTAGTACACTATCTATCCTTCTATCCAATTATTTACAGTTTGTTCCAGTCGTGTCACCGTGTCTTCTACCAATAATAAAATCTGTTCCAACCTTCATAATATTCCGACCCCCCTTTATTTTTTAATTCTAGGGTGAGCCTTATCTGCTCCCGCACAGGCCAAGATTTCCCTAATGATGTCTAACTCTGATGGGATACTTCCTTTCTTCCAATACTGCGCATGGGTTATTCGTACCGCTGTCAATACATGGATAACTAAATAAAGCACATCCTTCTTAGACCCCTCTGGTTTTATACCTAGGAGGGAAATTTCTGGTTTGAACAGAATTTGAGTTTCAGTTTGAGTTTTATTAAATTTATATACCGCCCCCCTCTCCCCGCAGGGACTCGGGGCGGTGTACAGACAGTACAAATAAAACAACAAAGCAAGAACAACAAAACATTAGACAACCAACATAAACATACGGTCTGTGCAATACCTGAACTCATTTCAAGTTAAAAACGGTCTAAAACCAAATTAAAACCCCAAAATTTACAATACTAAAAAGCCATCCAGGAAGGTCAGTAATAGATTGTACTTGTGATTACAATTAGGCCAGGCTGGCTAATCGGAACAGGTGGGTCTTGAGTTTCTTACGGAAGGAGCGGAGATCAACAGTAGTTCTAATGTCAGGGGGGAGTTCGTTCCAGAGGGTTGGGCCCATCACAGAGAAGGCCCTACTCCTGGGCACCGCCCGCCCGCATTGTCTAGCGGAGGGTACCCGGAGCAGACCCTCCATGTGTGAGCGGATTGGTCGTAGGGATGTATGGGGTAGAATGCGATCTCGCAAATAGCTAGGTCCCGAGCCATGAAGCGCTTTGAAGATGACAATCAACACCTTGAAACGCACTGGAAAAGCCACAGGCAGCCAGTGCAGCCCGCGCAGAAGTGGTGTTACATGGGAGTACCTGGTTCTCCCCAAGATTGTCCGCGCGGCTGCATTCTGAACCAGCTGGAGCCTTCGGGTGCATCTCAAGGGGAGCCCCATGAAGAGAATTTGATCTCCCACCATTTGTTCCAGCCATAATCTACGTTCCCTCTAAGGTGCGCGGCTGCGCGGCCACGCAGGTGGCAAGAAAACACCGCGCAGCAGTTTTCAACTGCCGCGCAGTGATTTCTATTGCCACAGGCTCCAGAAGTTGGGGAGGTCCTTTGCAGGCAGCTAGAACGGGCCACCCACAAAGGACTTCCCCAGACTTGCTTTGAGGAGCACGGGGCGACTGAGGCTAGTTGTGAAGCCCCAAAGCCTCCACCGCCACCGGAATAACTGCTACCACCTCCTCCTCCTCCTCTAACAGGCAGAACTGCCGGATTTGCCGCCCGACGCTGCGGCTGAGATGAAGCCGCCAAAGCTCCAGCCGGCATCTCCGCGCGTGGCAGCGGCGCCTCCCCTCCGCTCGGAGCAGCTGAGCTCAGCGCTGGGTTACCCCTGCCCCCTCCTCCTCGTCTGCCGTGCTTTTGAGGAGCCATGAGGCTGCAGGAGACAGTAGGAAGGCGGGGGGGAGCAGGGGGAAAAAAAGTCTCATGGCTCCTCAAAAGCACGGAGGAGGGGGAGCAGGCAGGGGTAACACGGCGCTGAGCTCAGGAGCAAATCTGGTGGTGCTGTTGGAGGAGGAGGAGGTAGCAGCAGTTATTCTAGTGGCAACTCATCGGCATCTTCAGCAGCAGCCCTGCCCACAATGAAGAAAGCAAAGATGGAGCAGATCCACGCAGATGACGTCGCTGCAACATGACTGGAGGAGGAATTCTGGGAGTTGAAGTCCACAAGTCTTAAAGCTGTCAGGTTTGAAGACCTCTGCGTTTTTTTTCTAGGGGTGGAAGGGTCTTGCAACTTGACAGCTTTAAGACTTGCATGCTTCAATGCCAGAGTTCCTGAGCCAACATGACTGGAGGAGGAATTCTGGGAGTTGAAGTCCACAAGTCTTAAAGCTGTCAGATTTGAAGACCCCTGGGTTTTTTTTCCCTAAAGGATTAGAGGTGCAAGGATCTTGTAACTTGACAGCTTTAAGAGTTGCGTGCTTCAAATGCCAGAGTTTCTGAGCCAACATTTTGGTTGATAAGCAGGAGCGTTGTTAAGTGATACTGATATTATATAACACTTTGAATTAAGCGGGTACCTTGAAGAAACATAACTTTGAGTTTCAAATAATACTGATTTCGTTGTTGTCTTAGGTGACATCTGTGAAAAAAATTCAGGTGCTCAGGCATGAAAATGTGCCGCTCAAACACTATACTTTTCTGCTCACATTGAAAAAAAATTAGAGGGAACATTGGCCATAATTGTACCATTCTCCAATATCTTTTTGCCTTGTTGCATGTCCATCACATATGGAAAAAGGTGCCTGGTGTTTTCTTGCCCTTCCAACAATTTGGGGCCAAAGTTTTAAACATTTCAGAGAGCGGTGCTGGGGGAAGGTGCCATGTGTAGAACATCTTGTACACAATTTCCTTGTAGGTTGTGGCCATTGTTCATTTCCGATTGAGTGTCTAAAGTCTTTCCCATTTAGCCAATTCAACATTGCAACCAAAATTTTTCACCCAGGCATCCATAGTTTCCTTATCATGTTCTTCCTCAAGTTTACATTCAAACAGATATCTGTACAACATTTAATCAAAATTTTGATGAAAGTGGGTGGGCCCACTTTCAAAGCAACAGAACCGGTTTGCTCTCTGCTTGACGGGAGAGCTACCGGTTCGGGAGAAATGGTGTGAACCGGTAGAAACCCAACACTGGCATAGAATGCGATCAAGTTTTGCTCAAAAGCGACACATCCGAAAAATAACATGGGAAAATCCCCACTATGCCCTGATGGTGGAACAGTGTCCAATAGTGGATCAACCCCTGAAAATCATATAGAAGTTTAGAAGCTTTCTTAAATTTTAAGAAGAAAGGAGAAAGAACTGAAAAAAAGGAAGTGAGGGAAAAACAAAATTGAAGAGGGCAGAGAAAAAGTGGAAAAAGCTATAGAGAGAAAACTTTCTTCACTAAAGGTAAAATCCTAAGTACCAATAATTCTTTAAAATGGAATAAACCATAACAGAGAGTACTTTTATCATTATAAACATGCAAATCCATAAAGTGAAACGGGACAGCGAATATTATGGCTACCATCATTCTGGTCTTAAGATTCTGTCAATTCTAGCCTACATCAACAAAGTGAGAATTCCAGAACTCTTCTGGGTTTCCCTTTGTGATTCAGCCTCTCTTGAAGAGCTGATATCCGTCTTGACCCCAATATCATTTTTCTTTCCAAAACAGGCAAGGCAAAGTCTCATGAAAATTAGCTCCTCTTCCCAGGGCTTTCTTTGCAACCCTCCAAGCGTTTCAAACCGTAAATTTATGAACATCTTTAAACATTCCAGGTTGGGCTAAAGTTCATCTCTGAGGTTTTGTTCATTTTGTACCACGATACAAAAAAGGTGTTGAAACTAGAAAAGGATGCAAAGAAGGGCGAGAAAGATAAGCAGGGGAATGGAGGCTACAGCATAAGAGGAAAGGTTGCTGATTACGTCCAGTCCAAGGGAGAGAAATGAGTGACAGGATGGTGACCCCCCCCCCCCCACAGCTTTCACACCTGTGGCTTGGAAAGCGTCATACACTCGCCAGTCACTCCCATCAATGGCCAGAATGTGAGAAAGGACTCTGTTGAATTTAGGAGACACCAGAAGAGGCACACGGGGCAAACCACGATGAAAGCAAAGCTTACGGGATGTTCTTTCCTGATGCCCAGAGATGCACAATAAGGGAAACATGTCGCCCCTTTTCTACAATTGGCAAATAGCCCTCCCATTAAAGCCTCTGGTCCACGTGTCTCATCCACTTGCAGTTTCGATGCCGCATTTCCCCCCAACCCACCCGGGAAGAGGCGCCCCTGAGTGGAGACGGAGCTCCTTGGGAAGGGATGAAAGGCAGGGAATTCAACTTTCGCCCTTTGCGCCAGGTGGGAGGAGGAGGAGGGGGGGGTTTCCTTCCTTCCACCTCCACAGGGCCGCCTCTGCTGCAGGGAGACCGGCCGGCGGGCAATGAATGGATGGAGGGCTTGGCTGACTTCCAAGGCTGGAAGGGAATCCTCGTTTAATGTCGGCCTGTGTCCCTGCGGAAGCCACGAGCTCCCTACTACGGAGCCCATCCTCCCCAGCCGTCTCAGCCTTGCTAGGTGCCGGATGGGGGATCCCAGCGCCCGGTTTCTCCTCCAAGTCCACCCCAAACTTCGGGGGAAGGAGGGAGCGGGGATCCACGGTCGCCTCTTCCCAATCCTGGGTGATGGGGGGGGGGGAGAGGGAGGGGAAGGCTCGGGGCTCTTCTGGACTCCGCCCGGCTCTCGCGCAGCGTCCTCCGAGGGGGAAGCGGCCCTTGCCGGACCCCGAAACTGCAGCTGATCAAGGAGGAGAAGAGGAAGGAGGGACTAGAGCGACTCCCCCACTCTCTCAGGGGGGAATGGGGACCGGAAATGGCGGGGAGAAGCATCCGTGGGGCCTCTCTAGGAACCTACTCTCGGTCTCCCTCTCCACCTTGTATGGGAGCTGAATTTCGGGTAGTTTTGCTGCCCTTTTCCCCACTTGCGGCATTTTGGGCGGCTGGGCAACTTCTGGGCGTCCGGCAAGGCTGCTCCTGGGCCCCGCTCCGGGCAGGTGGGGCTCCCGCTCTCCCTCGGGCTGCCAGGAGGGCTTCTCCCCGCCAGGAGGAAGGTAGCCCCGAGTCGGTGCCAGGAGGGAGGTGCGGGGGGACGCGGGGCTGGACGGGGAGCCTCTGGGCAAAGGGGGGGAAGCGTCGCCCCACGGAGGGAAAGGGGGCTTCTCCTCCAAGGGTTTAAGGGGGGGATTATTGGGTGGCTGAAAGAAATACCCGCCCTTCTCTCTCCAATGGGGGGTGGAGGGTTTTTCTGTAGGGGAAGAAAAAGGGTTCAAATGGCTTGGATTGAGTTGAATGTTTTCCCAAGGCAGAAAAGATCCACTTTCTTTCGCCTTTATTTAAATGGTAGAGAATGAATATTCTTTGCTTTAAAAAATATTTTCAAACATACAAAATGCACACAAACAAAACAGACATAAACTACATTTACACAATATATTAGAACTTCATGTTCCTTCTTATAGCAGTTTCAAATCGGTTCAATTCTCCTTATGTTATTTCCCCTTCTAATATATTTGAGTTTCACCATTTTTATCCCACTTATTTTACTTATCTATCTGATATATTGGGTGATTACCTCTAATAAGTTTAAACTCTCTTGAGTGCATATATACAGTACATGTTGATCCTCCTTAACTTCTATTTATGGTCTTTATTGGCTTCTTTCATTGACCTTTGTTTCTTTCCTATCTCCACCTATACCATTTTTCCCATATCTGATAATATTCTGTCTCTTCTTTTCCCTGAATTTCTTTTGTTAATTTGTCCATTTTGGCACAAATTTCGCCATTTGGCTGTCTGGGTGTTATATAGTTTTTCTATCATTTTTGTAATTTTTTCTCCAAATTTCATCCTATCTAATTGAGTTGTTATAAACTTCCAGATTACATTGTCGAATGTTTTTTGTGCATCAAGAAAAGCCAGTAGCAATTGCTTTTCTGGATGTACCTCATAATATTCTAATATATCTAGGATGACTCTTGTATTATTTTTAATGTGTGTAAGATAAAAATCCCTTTTGATCATTCATTTAGCACTTGTTTAATTCTTCCTGGCATAATTGCTGCAAATAATTTATAATCGGAATTCAATAGTGAAATTGGTCTATAGTTTTGAATTTCTTGTAAGTTAGCTGCTTTTTTAGGGATGAGTGATATTACTTCTGTCTATGATTCAAGCATCTTGGCTTTTTCTAAAACTTCATTAAACTAATGAAGTTAGTTTAACTTCATTTAACTGTTTAACTGGGGCGGAACTAACTAGATGGTTCCGCCCCAGGCGTCTGATGGACTCTGAAAGGTTCCTGGTGGAACTTGGGAATTTTCCTGAATCCCTTGCTCACAACTCGACCGAAGCCTTAGTGGAAGCCTGGGATAGGGTGGCCACTGGGTCCTTGGATCGCATTGTACCTTTGCGGCCTCTGACCCGGTGCTGATCCCGGGTGGCTCCCTGGTTTACCGAGGTGCTCCGGGAGATGAAACGCCGGAAAAGAAGCCTAGAGAGTAGTTGGAGGGCCAGCCGGTCCGAATCTGATCAAACACTAGTAAGAATTCATATTAAATCCTACTTAGTGGCGATAAAAGCAGCAAAACGGCAATATTTTTCCGCTCTTATTGCGTCCGCAGATAACTGCCCAGCCGCCCTGTTTAGGGTGACCCGTTCCTTACTTAACCAATGTGGAGTTAATTGGTTACCCAGTAGTTGGCAAACCACACGGGATCAATCAAAGTCCACATTTCTTCCTCTTAATCCTTTGCTTATACGATGGAATTTGCACGTAGACACACTGCATGCAGCAGAAGATTAACTAGCAGATCTATAGCATGAACTGTCCACGAGCAGATCACAAGTATACCATGCCTTTGTAAACCAATTGGCATTTGCCAAATGTATTATATTATCCAATGAGCTTTTGCTGTGTGGAGAAGAGTTACAATAAAAAGGGAACTTATGGGAGTGCCTGAGAGATCATCAGGTGCCTTCCTCATCAAGTGCCTTTTCCCATCAACCTTGTTCCTGTCTGGATCCTCATTTCTACGTCACTAACAAGCAAGGAACTGGGGAAGACCCCTTGCAGGGTAGGGCTGAAGAATTTGTTCAGTATCTGCAGGATAAAATCGCTCAGATCCGGACAGGCTTGGACTCTGACTGGGTAGATTCAGGCGAGTCAATGGGGATGAATCTTGTGGAGACAATCTGGGATGAGTTTGACCCTGTGACCCACGAGGGCATGGACAGGATTATGGGGAGACTCAGTGCTGCCACTTGTGTGCTGGACCCGTGTCCCTCTTGGTTAGTTTTGGCTTCCCGGGAGGTGACACGAGGCTGGCTCCAGGCGATTAACAATGCTTCATTGAGAGAGGGGTTCTTTCCCACCGCCTTGAAGGAGGCGGTGGTGAGGCCACCGCCTTCCCTGGACCCAGCTTCTTTAGCCAACTATTGTCCGGTTTCCAACCTTCACTTTGTAGCAAAGGTTGTCGAGAATGTGGTACACGTCAGCTTCCCCAGTACCTGGATGAAGCTGTCTACCTGGATCCGTTTCAGTCGGGTTTCAGGCCCGGGTACAGCACGGAGACGGCATTGGTCGCATTGGTCAATGATCTCTGGCGAGCCCGGGACAGGGGCTGCTGCTCTGTCCTGGTCCTATTAGACCTCTCGGTGGCTTTTGATACCATCAACCATGGTATCCTACTGCGACGACTCGGTGTGTTGGGAGTGGGGGGCACCGTTTTACGGTGGTTCTCCTCCTACCTGTCGGATCGGTCGCAGTTCGTGTTGACTGGAGGGCAGGGATCGACCCCAAGGCGTGTCACTTGTGGGGTGCCCCAGGGGTCGGTTCTCTCACCCTTCCTGTTCAACATATATATGAAACCGCTGGGCGAGATCATCCGTGGTTTTGTGGTATGGTATCATCAATATGCTGATGATACCCAACTTTTCATCTCTACCCCAAACCACCCAAACGATGCCCTTGACGTGATGTCCCGATGCCTGGAGGCTGTGCAGATCTGGATGGGGAGGAACAGGTTCAGGCTCAATCCCTCCAAGACTGAGTGGCTGTGGTTTCCGTCATCCCGATTTGTGTATCTTGTCCCTTCTTTGATGATAGGGGGAGAAATTGTAGCCGCCTCAGAGAGGGCCCACAATCTGGAAGTCCTCCTGGACACACAGCTTAGTTTAGAAGAACACCTGACGGCCGTGACCAGTGGGGCCTTTTACCAGGTTTGCCTGGTACGTCAGTTGCGCCCCTTCCTGGATCGGGATGCTCTATGCACAGTCACTCATGCCCTCGTCCTTTCTCGCCTGCACTACTGCAACGCTCTCTACATGGGGCTGCCCTTGAAGAGCACCCGGAGGCTTCAGCTGGTACAGAATGCGGCTGCACGGGTTATCATGGGGGGTACCTAGGTGCTCCCATGTTACACCCCTTTTAGGCGGCCTGCACTGGTTGCCGGTTGTTTTCCAGGTGCGATTCAAGGTACTAATTATGACCTTTAAAGTGCTCCATGGCTTAGGCCCAGGGTACCTGCGAGACCACCTACTGCCACCAGTAGCATTCCACCGTCCAGTGTGATCCCACAGAGTTGGCCTTCTCAGGGTGCCGTCGGCCAGACAGTGTCGGCTAGCGACCCCCATGGGGAGAGCCTTCTCTGTGGGAGCGCCTTCCCTCTGGAATGAGCTGCCCCCAGAGCTTCGCATAATCCCCGACCTCCGGTCCTTCCGACGCGCCCTAAAAAGTTGGCTTTTCCAGCAAGCCGGCCTGGCCTGTTAATTTTATCCAATTTTTAAATGTTAGTGCTTTATTAATTCGGTTTTTTTCTTGGATTGTTTCTAATTTTCTTTTAAGTTTTGTAATATGTGTTTTTTAATGCTGTACGCCGCCCTGAGTCCTTTGGGAGAAGGGCGGCATATAAAGCCAATAAAACAAAACAAAACAAACAAACATTTCCAATCCTAGTTCTTCCAATATTATTTGATTATATTTGTATAACTCCACCAGGATTCCATCTGGTCCTGGAGTTTTATTCTTCTTCTGGTTTTTCAGGACTAATTTTACTTCTGCTGTCGTTATTGGCCTCTTTATCTCCTCGCTTTGTTCTTTCGAGATTGGATTTTTCTTTTCTTGGTTTAAATTGTTTTATCTTAGTTTCCTCCATACTATCTTGCGCGTATAATTTTGTGAAATATTTTTGAATAATTTGCTTCTTCCGATTTATGTTGAATATTTCCTTTGTCATCTTTTAGTTGATATATTATTCTTTTTTCTCTTTCATTTTTCAATCTGTATGCCAGCCATTGTCCCGGTTTGTTGGCTTGTTGAACGTAATTTTGTATGGCCGCTTAAATTTTCTGTGCTAATTCTTTTTGGGTTATTGAATTAATCTTATGTTTTATCATCCCTCTTTTTTTGTTTTTTAATTGTATTCTTTGGGTCTTTCTGTAATTCAGCTTCAGCTTCACTAAGTTCTTTTTGCATACAATACAATAATACAATAGTAGAGTTGGAAGGGACCTTGGAGGTCTTCTAGTCCAACCCCCTGCCTAGGCAGGAAACCCTATACCGTTTCAGACAAATAGCTATCCAACATCTTCTTAAAGACTTCCAGTGTTGGGGCATTCACAACTTCTGGAGGCAAGCTGTTCCACTGATTAATTGTTCTCACTGTCAGGAAATTTCTCCTCAGTTCTAAGTTGCTTCTCTCCTTGATTAGTTTCCACCCATTGCTTCTTGTTCTACCCTCAGGTGCTTTGGAGAATAGTTTGACTCCCTCTTCTTTGTGGCAACCTCTGAGATATTGGAATAATGCTATCATGTCTCCCCTAGTCCTTCTTTCTCTTAAGCTAAACATACCCAGTTCCTGCAACCGTTCTTCATATGTTTTAGTCTCCAGTCCCCTAATCATCTTTGTTGCTCTTCTCTGCACTCTCTCTAGAGTCTCCACATCTTTTTTACATCGTGGCGACCAGAACTGAATGCAGTATTCCAAGTGTGGCCTTACCAAGGCATTATAAAGTGGTATTAACACTTCACGTGATCTTGATTCTATCCCTCTGTTGATGCAGCCTAGAACTGTGTTGGCTTTTTTGGCAGCTGCTGCACACTGCTGGCTCATATTTAAATGGTTGTCCACTAGGACTCCAAGATCCCTTTCACAGTTACTACTACTGAGTAAGGTATCACCTATACTGTACCTGTGCATTCCGTTTTTGTTGCCTAAATGTAGAACCTTACTCTTTTCACCATTGAATTTCATTTTATTAGATAGTGCCCAATGTTCAAGTTTGTCAAGATCCTTCTGTATCTTAAGCCTATCTTCTGGAGTGTTGGCTATTCCTGCCAGCTTGGTATCATCTGCAAATTTGATGAGTTCCCCATTTATTCCCTCATCCAAATCATTGATGAAGATGTTGAAGAGTACTGGGCCTAAAACAGAGCCTTGGGGTACTCCACTGCATACTTCCCTCCATGTAGATGCAGTTCCATTGAGAACTACACGTTGAGTGCGGTTGGTCAGCCAGTTACCAATCCATCTGGTGGTGATGCTGTCTAACCCACATTCTTCTACTTTATCTAGTAGTAGGTTATGGTCTACCTTATCAAAAGCCTTACTGAAGTCCAAGTAAACTATATCAACGGCATTCCTCTGGTCCACTAATTTTGTCACATTATCAAAGAATGCAATAAGATTAGTCTGGCATGATCTGTTTTTGACAAATCCATGTTGGCTTTTGGCTATTACTTTGTTTGCTTCTAGGTGTTCGCAAATTCGTTGCTTGATTATTTTTTCCAGAATCTTTCCTGGTATTGAGGTTAGGCTGATAGGTCTGTAGTTTCCTGGATCTAATTTTTTCCCTTTTTTGAAGATGGGAACCACATCAGCTCTTTTCCAGTCCTCTGGTAGTTCCCCGGTGTTCCAGGATCTCTGAAAGATATAATTCAGTGGTTCTGAGATCTCGTCTGCTAGTTCCTTCAGAACTCTGGGGTGTAATCCATCCGGTCCTGGTGATTTGAACTCATCTAGGGTAGACAGGTGCTCACTTACCATTTTCTTCCCTATTTCAATTTGTGTTCCTAATTTTGTGGTGCTGCTTTTGATAGGTTGGACTGTTTTATCCCTTTGTGTAAAGACAGATGCAAAACATGAGTTAAATAGTTCTGCTTTCTCCCTGTTGCTTGTCACCTTCTTGTTCTTGTTGATCTTTTTGTTTTCTGTTTTTTCTTGCTTGTTTATATTCCGTGCCATCTCGGAAAAGGATTTAGGTAATCGGTTTTGTCTTTTTTTTTTACTTTCATAGTTCATCTTTTTATCCACTATTGCATTATAATCCCCAATTAAGCAAATATTTTCATACTCTAATTCATTTATTTTATTGTGCAATTTCCTATAAAATTCCTCTTGTTTCTGATTTGGTGCATATATCACTATTAATAAGATTTGTTTTTGTGTTGTTTCTAATTCAATCATTAGAATCCTGCCTTCTTCGTTGGAGTAGACTAATTTGGACTTTATTTTTGCTTTTACATAGGTTGCTATCCCTCTTTTTTCCTGTCTGCCAAAGCTGTATATAATTTTCCAAATTTTGTGTTTTCCAATAAGTTGATATGTTCCCTTTAAATGTGCACTTCCTGTTTACAGGTTCTGTCTGCCTTCAGTTTCCTAAGTTTATTAAACATCTGTGCTCTTTTCTTGGGCAAAGGGGGGGAAGCCTAGGCCCACAGAGGGAAAGGGGGCTTTTCCTTGAAGGGCTTAAGGGGGGGATTATTGGGTGAATGAAAGAAATACCCACCCTTCTCTCTTCAATGGGTGGTGGTGGTGGTGGAGGGTTTTGGTTGAGGGGAAGAAAAAGGTTCAAATTGTTTGAATTGAGATTAATGTTTTCCCATGGAGAAAAGATCCACTTTTTTTGCCTTTATTTAAATGATAGTGAATGAATATTGTTTGCTTTTCTTCTACTGTTTTAATTGTTTACATCTGTTTCTAGAAAGCTGAGTAGAATCTGAAAAAAATCATTATTTTCCCAGTTTTGCTCTAAAGGAGGGTGGGATGTGGCAGTCCCTTGTTGGTGGGTTTTATCCCTCAGAATAGGGCGGCAAGGGACCTTGGAGGTCTCCTAGTCCAGCCCCCTGCTCAAGCAGGAGTCCCTATACCATTTCGGACTGGTGGCTGTCCCTTCTTTTCTTAAAAGACTCCAGTGTTGTAGCAGCCACAACCTCTGCAAACCAGTTGCTCCACTGATTAATTGTCCTCCCTGTTAGGAAGGTGACAGGAAGTAGGAAGGAGAACATGACAGCGATTGTTCAGTTCCAGAGGGGCTTCCTTGGAGTGGAGGAGGATACATAGAAGGGGATTCGCTCTCGGTTGTTGTTTCCTTCTAGAAGTGATAGGCATCGGTCTTCCTCTTTAGGTCCATATATACTAGGGTCAATTTTTTTAATGGAAGCTGTTTGTTCCCTGTTGTGTTCAAACTGCATTGCTGGCCCCAATCAACCTATTTGCATCCTCCCTTAACTATAAAGCAACAATAGGAAGCCATTCTAGGAGGAAGAACATATTCAATCTGTGCTGGCCCAAAGAACAGTGTCCATGAATACCTGCATGGGTTGTATTCTGTACACAATTAGCTCCACTTGGAACATATAAATCCTATGAGGGGTCTTTGCAGTTTCTCTCACATCATATAGTACCATCTCCCCCACCCAAACCGAGCAAAAGGAAAAGGCAGGGATCATCCCCAGTTCAGGCAGGCAAATGGGGGGCAACAAGGATTCTGTCAGCCGTCCCTCTCATCATAGTAAGGGGAGGGGAGGTCAGCTCCACAGGGGGCATCCCAGCATGGCTTTCATCAGGGGGGGGAGGGGAATAGAGGCTTTGAGGACCCCACCAGTGTTCATATAGGGGGGTGGGTGTGTCTCCCAGCTATTGTTTGGGCTATTTGGAGAGCTGAAGAAAATAAATCTTCTTCTCTCCTTCACTTTTTTTTTATTCATCCTGCAGGTGCCACCAGGAAATCCTTTGGACAAAGCTCTGCTTGCAGGATCCAATCTGGGTCAGTCACCAGGACCAGAGGTTTCGTCTTCTCAGCTTTCGGACTCATGCTGGAGCCCCTCCTCCTGCCCATCTTCTAACCTTTTGGCCAAAGTTCTCCTTGTTCGAATTTCCCTTGATAGAAATCCCTGGTAGTGAGCAGCCCCTGGAGACTATGCAGAGGGGGGAACACTTTGGCCAAAGTTCCCCCCGGAGGAATCATGGGAGAGACTCCAAATGCTCCAATTGCGGGAAATCCTTTGCTTACCGGTCCCTCCTTTTGATCCACAGGAAGCTGCACACGGGGAATGGATCTCAACTGTGTTTCCTTTGTGGGAAATCCTTTCCTGGAGTGTGGAGCTTTGCCAAACATCTCCGGAGCCACCCTGGACTGAAGCCTTACAAATGCGGAGAGTGTGGGGAGCGTTTTGCTAAAGGCTCGGACCTTGGAGCCCATCAGCGAATCCACCAGGGAAAGAGATCTCAGGAGTCCTGGAAGCGCTCGGGAAGATTTCCTGACAGACGGCGTCTTTCTAGGCCTCAGAACAGCCCAACTGAAGAGAAGCCCTGCAAGTATGTGAAATGTGGGCTGTGCTTTTCCCAAACCTCGCAGCTGCTTAAACATCAGCAAATCCACACCGGAGGGAAATCTTATCAATGTCTGGAGTGTGGGAAATCTTTCCGTTATAAACAATTGTTTAGAAGACATGAGAAAATTCACACAGCGCAGAGTCCTTATAAATGCCTAGAATGTGGGAAGTGTTTCACTCAGAGTTCATCTGTTTGCCAACATAATAAAACACACACAAAGGACGAAAGCAAAATGTGCCTAGAATGTGGGAAATCTTTTTCCAGCAAATCATGCCTGCTGAAACATCAGAGAATTCACACTGGGGAAAATCCCCACAAATGCCAAGAATGTGGGAGATGTTTTGGCAGAAAGTCAAACCTAATTCGACATCAGAGACTTCACACTGGGGATAGACCCTATAAATGCCCAAAATGTGAGAAAAGATTTGTGGAGTCTGCTGAACTTCGGAGACACCAGAGAATGCACTGGGGAGAAAAACTATATAAATGTAAGTCACACCTAATTCGACATCAGAGAATTCACACTGGGAAAATACCCTATCAGTGCCCAAAATGTGGGAGATGTTTTGGCTATAAGTCATGTCTAATCAGACATCAGAGACTTCACACAGGAGAAAGACCCTATCAATGCCCAGAATGTGGGAGGTGTTTTGGCAGAAAGTCACACCTAATTCGACATCAGAAACGTCACACTAAAGAAAGACCCTATCAATGCCCAGAATGTGAGAAAAGATTTGTCAATGCTTCTCGCCTTCAGAGACACCAAATGACGCACAGGAGAGAAAAACTATATAAATGTACAGATTGTGATAAATGTTTTTTAAAAATGTCATATCTTTCTCAACATCAGAGTATCCATACAGGGGTGAAGCCCTATATGTGCATCGAGTGTGGAACATTTTTCCGTACAATACAAATCCTCAGAAATCATGAGAACGTTCACAGAGGGGAAAAAAAGTTCAAATGTTTAGACTGTGGGAAAGCATTTGCTTATGGATCATCCCTTAGAATTCACTGCCAAACCCACACAGGTGAGAAAAGCCACAAGTGCTCAGTGTGTGAGAAATCTTTTACCCGGAAAGATACACTTCGGATGCATCTGAGAAGCCACTTAGAGAAGCAATATAAATGTCCAGAGTGTGAGAAAACTTTTCGTTGCAAATATTATCTTAGAAAACACGAGAGGATTCACAAAGGAGAAAAGCCTTCCAAGCCTGTGCAGAAAAATGAAAAGTGCCCAGAATGTGGGAGATGTTTTAACACAAAGTCACAGCTAAATCAACATAAGAGAGTTCACACCGGAGAAAAACCCCATCAATGCCCAGAATGTGGGAGATGTTTTGCCTTCAAATCATCCCTGCTGAAACATCAGATAATTCACACTGGAGAAAGACCCCATCAATGCCCAGACTGTGGGAGATGTTTTGTCCAGAAGGGACACCTAATTCGACATCAGAAACTTCACACTGGAGACAGCCCCCATCAATGCTCAGAATGTGAGAAACGTTTTGTGGATTCTGCTGGACTTCGGAGACATCAGAAGGGGCACACAGGGGAGAGGCCCTATAAATGTGAGGAGTGTGGGAAAAGTTTTTCCCGAAAAGAATACCTTGGAAGGCATCAAAAGGTCCATTCACGAGTGAAGCCATAGAGATGCACAGAGTGTGGTAATGTTTTGCTCAAAAGGGAGACATGAGAAAAATGACATGGAAAAAGCCCTAATAGGCCCTGATGGTAGAACAGTTTTTCATGGTTGTTCAACCCTTAGAAGCCATATAAGAGTTCATAAAAGGGAGAAAAATTAGAAACTCTTAGATCGTGGGAGAGCATTTTCCTTTCAATCGTCCCTTAAAAATTACACTCTATATTGTAAAGATGCACTTTAAATGTTTGAAGTGTTATGTATGATTTCCCTGGAAAACTACTCTTTTAGCATCAGTGAATTCTTATTGGAGAGAAATTTTTATCAGGGCTTAGATAGTGGCAAAGACTTTTATCTTCAGATGTACATGAAAATCCACATAGGAGGAAAACCTTACAGGTGTGAGTAACTTGAGAATTCTTTTCCTTGCCAATTGGAACCTCTTACCTCCTGGAGCTTGTGCATTAAAATTGCCTCCTTGGAAATTTTCTTTGCTAAGTTAAATTTTGTTATAATTTTTAAAACAAATTAATTCTAAGACGTGAAAATGAAAATCTGATGTGAGTTTGGAAACCTAACATCTAATGTGAAATTGTCGGGAACCGTATAAGGACTTCTTATACGGGAAGGTGGGACAAGAAGTCTACACCTCTGTTATTCTGTAGTAGGTCCCTTCTAGCCCTTTGATTCTAAGAATTTGAAAAGAAAAAGGGAAATGGATGAAATGCAAAAGGAGGGTTCATTTAGTGTCCATTCAAAGTTACAGTGGCACTGAAAAAAGTGACTTATGACCATGTCTCAGCAACCCCATGGTCATGTGATCAAGATTCAGATGTTTGACCACTGACTCACATTTATGACGATTGCAGTGTCCCAGGATCACCTGATTCCCTTTTGCGACCTTTTGACAAGCAACGTGAAGGGTGAAGTCAGATTCACTTAACAACCATTTATTTATTTATTTATTTATTATTAGCGTTTATATACCGCCCCCTCTCCCGAAAGGGACTCGGGGCGGTGTACAGTCCGTATTAAAATACAACAGATTAAAATGTAGAAATAACTATATAAATGCATGTATAAGAGGAGGGTAAAATATGCCAAACTGTACAGCTAATAAATAAATCAATACAAAAGTTTAAAATATCAAGTTAAATTTAAAACAATATCCCTCTAAAAACCAGTAAGAATGTGTATGCCAGGAGGTAGACGTTAAAATTATGCCAAACCAGCCAGTCGGAACAGGTGTGTCTTCAGTTTCTGTCGGAAGGAGCGGAGGTCAGTAGTGGTTCTAATATCGGGGGGGAGGTCATTCCAGAGGGTTGGGCCCATCACAGAGAAGGCCCTACTCCTTGGTGTCGCCCGTTGGCATTGCCTCGTGGACGGCACCAGGAGAAGGCCCTCCCTGTGAGAGCGGATTGGCCGCAGGGATGTATGTGGGAGGATGCGATCCCGCAGGTAACTAGGCCCTATGCCATGGAGCGCTTTAAAGATGGTGATCAGAACCTTGAAACGCACCCGAAAGACCACAGGTAGCCAGTGCAGCTCGCGCAGGAGAGGTGTTACGTGGGAGTACCTAGTACTCCCCATGACTACCCGCGCGGCTGCGTTCTGGACTAGCTGCAGTCTTCGGGCGCGTCCCAAGGGAAGCCTAGCTATACAGCTGCAGTGTTTCACTTAACAAGTGTGGGAAGAATGGTCATAAAATGGGGAAAACTCACTTAAGTGTTTAACTTGGCAAATAAATTTTGGGTTCAGTGGTGGCCGTAAGTAGAGGACTACCTCTGGATGATAAATTTAGAGTTTTTAGAACAGGAACACGGAGAAGATAAGGTGAAGACAAAAGAATGTGGAGATGTTTTGATGAAAAGTCACACCTAATTTAAACATCAAAGGTTTCACACCCGAGAGAGACCCTATCAATGCCCAGAAGGTGAGAATAGATTTGTGGATTCTTCTGAACTACGGAGGCACCAGGAGGGGCAGGAAGGAGGCCCTATAAATGTGGGGAGTGTGGGAAAAGTTTTACCTGAAAACAAAACCTTAGAAATCATCAGGCTGGAAGGAAGCCATCCAGATGCATAGAGCAGTGGTGGCTTCCTGTGGGTTTGCTGATTGTGCGTGCGCACTTAAAAGAAACTTGCTCTGAAAGCAAGGGAAAAGGGCGTTGGTACTTACCTGAGACGCCTCTTCTCCTAGGGTGAAGGCAGCATCCAGATTGGGTTAACGTCCATCCAATTATATTGAGGACTGGGTCTTGTAATTTCTTTAAGCTCCGCCCCCTGTTGCTAGGTAGACCCAGCTTTGAGGAGGAGAAATAACAGACCCCGTGCGTCATCGCCAACAGAAGGAACATACTTGTACTCTGGCCAAACCTTTGCACATACCTACCAAAACCATAGGATTCACCATCCAACCTCCTTGTGACAGAACCCACACGACACACAGCATCTTTTTTTTTTTTATTCAACAGGCAACAGCCAGATCAAAAACAGCAACAAGCAAAGCATGACCTAGGGCCAAATCCCAAACCAGGGAGGGGCTGGATGCGGCCTCCACCCTTGGAGAAGAGGCGTCTCAGGTAAGTACCAACGCCCTTTCTCCCTAGTGGTGGAGGCAGCATCCAGATTGGGACGTACTAAAGCAGTAACTGTCCCAGAGTGGGTCTAAGACTGTGGCAATGAAGCATCAGCCCCGACCACCGAGTGCAGTACTCTGCGACCAAAGGCTGCCTCCGCTGATGCAAAGGAATCCATTTTATAATTTTTAATGAAGGCATTGGGTGTAGCCCAGGTGGCCGTCCTACAGATTTCCTGTAGGGAGGCCTGAGCCGCCCACGCAGCTGAGGTGGAAGCGCTTCTGGTGGAATGCGCCGTGATCCTGGCAGGTATGAGACTGGTATGCCAAGGAAATGCAGGCCTTCAACCACCTGCCTATGGTAGGGGAAGAAACCTTGTTACCCAGGGAAGTGGGCTGAAAGGAAACAAATAGGGCGTTGGATTTCCGAGTAGCGGCAGTACGTTGTAAGTAAATTTTCAGGGCCCTCCTTACGTCCAGCATGTGCCACTTGCGTTCCAGAGGATGGACTGGACTGGGGCAGAAGTTGGGCAAAACCACTTCCTGAGTCCTGTGGAAGCAGGAACACACCTTTGGGACGAAGGAGGGGTCCAGGCGTAAGACCACCCGGTCGATATGGAAAATGCACAGCTCCTTCCTGGACGAAAGAGCCTGCAACTCCGAAATCCGACGTGCTAAAGTTATGGCCACCAGAAAGGATACCTTTAATGACAGAAACCTGAGTGATACCTCCCTCAGAGGTTCAAAGGGAGCCGTGGTCAAGGCGTCAAGAACCTTGGTCAAATCCCAGGAAGGGTATCTATGGACCGCAGGAGGCTTGAGGTTGGACGCCCCTCTGAGAAAACTGCGTACCATGGGCAGCTGAGCCAGGGAAGGAGACCCCCCACATGCCAAAACTGACAAAATGGCTGCCACTTGCCTCTGGGTGATGTTTGGTGCTAGCCCCTTATCCAACCCATCCTGCAGGAACTCTAGTAGCTGCGTTATTGTGACCCTGATAGGGTCCAAAGTCTTACCTGCACACCAGAAACAGAAAGCCCTCCAGGTGGCGTTGTATATTCTGTCCTAGCGGCCTGAGCTGTTTCAATGACCCTGGGAGAGAAATTGTCACCCCTCAGGACGCCCCGCTCAAACGCCAGGCGGTCAACTGGAACCACTGAGGGTCCGAATGTTCCAGTGACCCCTGACGGAGTGAGATCCTGTCCCGAGGGATCCTCCAGGGTCTGTCCACCGAAAGAGTCCGCAGGTCGGTGAACCAAGTTCTGCGAGGCCAGTGTGGAGCTACCAACACCACCTCGGCCTTCTCCCTCAGAATCTTCTGCACAACCCTGGGCAAAAGGGGCAGAGGCGAGAAGGCGTACAGAAGACCTGTAGGCCATTTGCATCTCCGGGCATCCACCCCCTCTGACCGATGTGCCAGGTACCGAGCGAAAAATCTCGGAAGCTGACTGTTTTGTGGGGTGGCGAAGAGATCTCTCACAGGCATGCCAAATCTGTCCACAATGTCCTGGAAAATCGAGGGGTGGAGTTGCCACTCAGCATTGTCCAGAGTCTCGCAGCTGAGCCAGTCTGCCTGCACATTCTCCACCCCAGAGATGTGTTCCGCAGTGAGGGACAGTAAGTGTTTTTTGGCCCAAAGGCCCAGCCTCATGGCTTCGTCCATGAGAGACCGAGATTTGGTGCCCCCTTGACAATCGATGTGTGCCTTTGCAGACACATTGTCCGTGAGCACCAGCACATGTCTTCCCGCCACCCCAGGAAGGAATTGGCGGAGGGCCAGATGGACCGCCCTCAACTCTAGCCAATTTATGTTGTGTGTCCTGTCCACCTGGTCCCACTGGCCCTGAGCTACCTGCGTTTGAAAGGCGGCCCCCAGCCGAAGAGGCTGGCATCCGTAGTAACTGTCAGGAAGTCCTGGTCCTTGAAAAGTAGACCCTTCGAGATTGCCTGAGACATCCACCAACTGAGCGAACGCTTGACTTCCGCTGGGACATGAACCTTGGCCAGGGAGCAGCTCACGAGCTTCCTCTGAAAAGGTAAGAGGAACCATTGGAGGCGTCGTGAGTGTAACCGAGCCCACGGAACAATCCCAATGGCCGACACCATGGTACCCAGTAATTTAGACAGAGAAGCCAAGGAGCACCTGTGTGCCCCGGCCGTCTGACCCCTAAGGTCCTAATATTGTCTTGCCTCTCACGAGACAAGTACACCCTGCATACCTCTGTATCAATCAATGCTCCCAAGTGCACCAAACTGGTGGATGGACGTAGATGGCTCTTGGGGACATTGATGGAAAACCCATGTTCCTGAAGCGCCTGTATAGTGGACACAAGGTCCCTTCGTGCCTGACGGGGGGATGAAGACTGGATGAGTACGTCATCCAGGTAGGCCTGAAGACGAATAGGCACTTCCCTGAGAGCCACTATCAAGGCAGCTAGGACCTTTGTAAAGACCCGAGGAGCTGAAGACAGACCAAAGGGGAGGGCAGTGTATTGAAAATGATGACCTAAATACTCAAAACGTAGGTATTGCCTATGCTGTGGTAAAATAGGGACGTGGAGGTAGGCCTCTGTCTGGTCAATGGAACACAACAAATCTCCATGTCTGTTGGAGTCCAGAATAGTATGTAAGTAATGCATTTTGAAACGCTTGTAACAAATAAACCGGTTTAATCGTTTAAGATCCAAAATAGCTCTCCAGCCCCCCGAGGCCTTTGGAATAACAAAAAGGATAGAATAAAACCCCAGCCCGCGTTCCTCGGTCGGTACCAGTTGTATGGCGGAAATGTCGAGGAGGTGTTGGACCGCCTCCAACATGAGGCGCCTGCGAGCTGGGTTGGAGATACTGGACAGGCCCTGAAGGAACTAGGGGGGTTGGAGACAAACTCAAGGGCAAGCCCTTGTCTAACTGTGGATCTGACCCAAGCGTCAAGAGGTGGGAGCATCCCAAACGTGGGCAAACCTTGCTAACCTACCCCCGATGGGATAACTGCATCTGGGGGGCCTAGGTTCTACGATAGTAGCGACCCCCCCCTCCTCAAAAGGGCCGCCTGGCAGATTTTCCCTGTTGAAAACGGTCAGGTTGAGGTCTCTGCCTGGAGGCATAGCCCCCTCTATATCCCTGGGCCCCATAGTCCGCCCCCCGAAAGGAGGAACCATAGTCCTGGCTCCGAAAGGAGGAGCGCCTGGGATAAGGTGACTGGCGGTTGAAGCCCTTCTTCAGGGCAGAGGGAAGGACCTTCCTTTTCTCTTTGTTCTCAATCAGGTACGGATCCAGGGCGTCTCCCAAAAGAGAACCCCCCTTGAAGGGGGCAGAAGCCAACTTCCACTTGTGGCGAGCATCGGCCTGCCACTGACGAAGCCACAGCATTCTTCTGGAAGCCACTGAGGAGACCATGGCCCTGGCCGCGAACCTGGCAGAGGTCAGGGTAGCATCAGACACAAACTGAATTGCCGCCACCAGTTTGGCAACATCCTGGTGGGCCCTTACGTCAGAGACAGGAATGCACTGCTGCAAATCTTGGAGCCACAGCAGACAAGGACGAATAAAGAAGGAAGCGGTAGTGGCGGCCTTTACCGCCCAGGCAGACGCCTGATGACCTCTTTACAGGGTCAGGTCTGCTTTCTTCTCCTCCGGTTTAAGGACGTCCTCCGGGGCCCCTGGCATGTGTGCCGGTGTGTAGAGGGCGATCACCGGAGCGTCAATAGGAGGGACAGCTAGAAACTGAGCTAGCTCGTTGGCCACATTGAAGAATTTCTTATCAGTGGCCGATGGGTTGGGCCCTGACGTAGGAGCAGCCCATTGTCTCTGGATCAGGTCCACAAATATTTTAGGCATCGGGATGGCCTCAGTCGGGGGTGCCTGCTCAGAGTACAAGGACTCTGCACTCACGGTTGTTGGTGGAGGCGCGGCCGCCGCAGGCTGTGGCCCTATCTTGGAGGCCGCTTTGGCCTTGTAGAGAAGGGAGGGGAACAAGGCAGGAGGGAAAAGACCAGAGAAAGGTTTTTTGTTGGGTTCCCTACCCTCATCCTCAGATAACACTGCCTCTTTCAGCTCTCCCTCCTCTGACTCTGAGGATTGATCCAAGTCCTTAAGGTCAGACACCACTGTCTGCAGGGAGAGGAGCATGGGCTCGAACAGATGGAGCTGCGGATGAGGCGGGCGCCTGTCTGAGTGACAGGGCCTGTTGCTGCTGAAAGCTAGCCGAGATGCCTTGAGATATGGCAGAGGCAATAATATCTTGAAAATTGGGCAGGAGCATAGGAGCATAGCCTCCTTGGGACTGGCCCAAAGGGTTGGAGGTGGAGGGCAAAGAGTCCAGCCTCTGTACCACAGGTGGTAATTCGATCCCACTGCCTGCCATGGAAATCAGGGGCGTCTGGGATGACCCCCAAATGTTGGAGACATCTATAGGGAAAATGGGGTTAATAGGGTTGTCCCTATTCAGCCTGTCCCCAGGAGAGAGCAGCAGGGATAATTGTCCCTGGGTCTGAATAGATTTGTCTGAAGCCTTGGGAGAGGAAGTCTTTTTGTTAGCTGCCTTTTTGTGCAAGCGATCCAGCGCTTTGTCTTTCTGTTTCTCATAACGTGAGCTGGCTGGCTTTTTTGTCTTTCTTGCACTGTCTGCCTTTGCAGACTTCTTTTTACTGCCACTGCTGGAACTCCTGTCTTCAGAAGTGCCTGGCTGAGGAGGAGAATGAGGCTTTAAAGTCGCCTCTCCTATCAGGGGCACCTGAGTATCTGCAGCAGCCTCTGCTGTCACAATGAGAGGCTGAAAACTGAGGGCCGCCATTTTGAATCCACTAACAGCCGTTCGAAAATGGCGATTCGCGCCCTTTTCAACCGCCGCGATCTCCCTCGCTCCCTGCCTGGCAACGGCACCTACAAGCGGCGTTTTTGGCGCCACCGACCTTCTGGGTCGCTCCGCGGCCGATCTCAACGTTTTTAAAGTCAATTTTCGATTTAGAGGCAGCCGCGGTTAGCTGCTCTACTGTTAAAGGAGCGGCAGAGTGTTTCCTGGGCGTTTTCCCAATAGCTGTTCAGCGCAGCAGACGGCCCGTAGGCATAAGGGGCTATCACCAACGTTTCAGGGGTCCATGGTGCTATATGTGGGCATTAGAAGACGCTCTCCAGCAATGCCCCCTTTGCAAGCAGTCAGCCTGCACACCCTGACAGGGCCTAAAGGCTCTGACCACAATGCCCAGTCGCAAGGACCTTTAGCCTGGTCGATGCAAGTAGCCAACGTAGCCAAAACCAGTCCAAATATTCAATTTATAAGTTCACAGTCAGTCAAGAATAAAGTCATAAACGGAGCAGTGTGATGACGCAGCCGTCCTCACGAATGGACTAAGTCAAAGCTGGGTCTACCTAGCAACAGGGGGCAGAGCTTAAAGACATTACAAGACCCAGTCCTCAATATAATCGAATGAAGGTTAACCTAATCTGGATGCTGCCTCCACCACTAGGGAGAACAGCTGAGGAGCGGCAATTCAATCTGCCCCCCCCCCCCTTGATCAGATGGGCTTCAGAAGCTGAAATAGAGGTAGGTCTAATCCAGGGGCGGTGGGTGGGTCCCTTTTTCTTTTTTTTAATATATTTGTATTTTTATTTTTGCATTTAAAATAGTGCTGCACAGCGAAGCCATTATGGCCATACAATCATAGTATATGTACATAATCTCATCCATTAGCTGTCAGTCTACTTAGTACACTATCTATCCTTCTATCCAATTATTTAGTTTGTTCCAGTCTTGTCACCGTGTCTTCTACCAATAATAAAATCTGTTCCAAACTTCATAATATTCCGACTCCCCTTTATTATTTAATTCTAGGGTGAGCCTTATCCGCTTGCACACAGGCCAAGATTTCCCTAATGATGTCTAACTCTGATGGGATACTTCCTTTTTTCCAATACTGCGCAT
Source organism: Natrix helvetica (assembly GCF_964273705.1). Taxonomy (NCBI): domain Eukaryota; kingdom Metazoa; phylum Chordata; class Lepidosauria; order Squamata; family Natricidae; genus Natrix; species Natrix helvetica. Next base: position 360,124,879 of record NC_138548.1, on the reverse strand, counting down.
GGGTTATTCGCACCGCTGTCAATACATGGATAACTAAATAAAGCACATCCTTCTTAGACCCCTCTGGTTTTATACCTAGGAGGAAAAATTCTGGTTTGAACAGAATTTGATCTCCCACCATTTGTTCCAGCCATAATTGTACCATTCTCCAATATCTTTTTGCTTTGTTGCATGTCCACCACATATGGAAAAAGGTGCCTGGTGTTTTCTTGCCCTTCCAACAATTTGGGGCCAAATTTTTAAACATTTCAGAGAGCGGTGCTGGGGGGAGGTGCCATGTGTACAACATCTTGTACAGAATTTCCTTGTAGGTCGTGGCCATTGTTCATTTCTGATTGAGTGTGTAAAGTCTTTCCCATTTAGCCAATTCAACATTGCAACCACAATTTTTCACCCAGGCATCCATAGTTTCCTTATCATGTTCTTCCTCAAGTTTACATTCAAACAGATATCTGTACAACATTTAATCAAAATTTTGATGAAAGTGGGTGGGCCCACTTTCAAAGCAACAGAACCGGTTTGCTCTCTGCTTGACGGGAGAGCTACCGGTTCGGGAGAAATGGTGCAAACCGGTAGAAACCCAACACTGGCATAGAGTGCGATCAAGTTTTGCTCAAAAGCAACACATCCGAAAAATGACATGGGAAAATCCCCACTATGCCCTGATGGTGGAACAGTGTCCAATAGTGGACCAACCCCTGAAAATCATATAGAAGTTTGTAAGCTTTCTTAAATTTTAGGAAAAGTTAAAGTGCAAGAAAAGAAAGGAGGAAGAACTAAAAAAAGGAAGTGAGGGAAAAACAAAATTGAAGAGGGCAGAGAAAAAGTGGAAAAAGCTATAGAGATAAAACTTTCTTCACTAAAGGTAAAATCCTAAGTACCAATAATTCGTTAAAATAGAATAAACCATAACAGAGAGTACTTTTATCATTATAAACATGCAAATCCATAAAGTGAAACGGGACAGAGAATATCATGGCTACCATCATTCTGGTCTTAAGATTCTGTCAATTCTAGCCTACATCAACAAAGTGAGAATTCCAGAACTCTTCTGGGTTTCCCTTTGTGATTCAGCCTCTCTTGAAGAGCTGATATTCGTCTTGACCCCAATATCATTTTTCTTTCCAAAAGAGGCAAGGCAAAGTCTCATGAAAATTAGCTCCTCTTCCCAGGGCTTTCTTTGCAACCCTCCAAGCGTTTCAAACCGTAAATTTATGAACATCTTTAAACATTCCAGGTTGGGCTAAAGTTCAACTCTGAGGTTTTGTTCATTTTGTATCACGATACAGAAAATATGTTGTCTCCTGATGCCCCGAAGGGCACAATAGGGGAAATTCCAAGTTTCCCCAAACTTCGCGGGAAGCAGGGAGCAAGGATCCCCAGTCGTCTCTTCCCAATCCGGGCGTGTGGGGAGGAAAGGAGGAAAGGCTTCCGACTTCTCTGGATTCCACCCAGCCGGGAAAGAGGCGGCTCGCCCAGAGCCCTCCGAGGGGGAAGCGGAGCTTGCCGAACCACGAAACTGCAGACCCCTCAGCAGGGACTAGAGTGCCTCAACCACTCTCCCAAGGAGGAAACGGGGGCAGGAAAAGGCGGGGAGAAGCATCCGTGAGGCCTCTCTAGGAACCTACTCTCGGTCTCCCTCTCCACCTTGTATGGGAGCTGAATTTCGGGTAGTTTTGCTGCCCTTTTCGCCACTTGCGGCATTTTGGGCGGCTGGGCAACTTCTGGGTGTCCGGCAAGGCTGCTCCTGGGCCCCGCTCCGGCCAGGTGGGGCTCCCGCTCTCCCTCGGGCTGCCAGGAGGGCTTCTCCCCGCCAGGAGGAAGGTAGCCCCGAGTCGGTGCCAGGAGGGAGGTGCGGGTGGACGCGGGAGTGGACGGGGAGCCTCTGGGCAAAGGGGGGGGGAAGCGTCGCCCCACGGAGGGAAAGGGGGCTTCTCCTCCAAGGGTTTAAGGGGGGGATTATTGGGTGGCTGAAAGAAATGCCCGCCCTTCTCTCTCCAATGGGGGGTGGAGGGTTTTTCTTTAGGGGAAGAACAAGGGTTCAAATGGCTTGGATTGAGTTGAATCTTTTCCCAAGGCAGAAAAGATCCACTTTCTTTCGGCTTCATCTCAATGGAGAAGAATTGGTAGTTTTTGCTTTTATTCTAGTATTTTAGTTGTTTTGTTTCTAGAAAGCTGAGTAGAATCTGAAAAAAAACCATTAATTTCCCTGTTTTGCTCTGAAGGAGGGTGAGAAGAGTCTGCCGCTCCTTGATGACTTTTATATTTTAGGGCAGGAAGGGACCTTGGAAGTCTTCTAATCCAGCCACCTGGTCAATCAGGAGGCCCTATACCAGGGGTCTGCAACAGTGGCGCATTTAATTTTTTTTTACTACTGGCTCTGTGGGCGTGGCTTATTTTGTGGGCGTGGCCTGGGAGTCGTGGCAGGGTGGGTGTGGCTTGGCGGGCATGGGACAGGGTGGGCGTGGTGGCGGGCATATGACAGGGTGGGCGTGGCTTGGCAGCATGTGACAGGATGGGCATGGTGGCGGGCATGTGACAGGGTGGGCGTGGCTTGGCGGGCATGGGACAGGGTGGGTGTGGTCAATTTAGCTGTCCATTTTGCAAATTTAGCAGTCCATTAAACAATACACAGCAACCCCCTTTTCTATTCTTTTTAATATTGCATGAAGTTTTTGCTCTAGGTTTTTTTTACTAGGTGGGGAGAGGTTGGCAATGCCTGGGGATTTCTCGGAATTTCTCCTCTGTGTTAGAGACACCAAAATAACCAAGATGACATAACGTCTCCTGCTGAAGCAGGGGGTGTTGGACTAGGTGACCTCTGAGGTCCCTTCCAGTCCTGGATTACTGTGCTGTTTCAAAGCATCCTCTGAAACTGTGTCTAGTGCCGGGTTTGTGGTCCTTCTTTCCTCTCCTTTTTTACTCTCTCTCTCTCCCTCCCTCCTTCCCTCCTTCCCTCCATCCACCTATTTCTCACTCACTTTCCTTTCCCTCTTCCTCCCTCCCTCCCTCCTTCCTTCCTGTGAAGAACCCTAGAAGGTCTTGGATAGGAGGACCAGTATATACTAAGCTGTATACTAAGATATATACAGCCCGGGTTCAAATCACAGTAATGGTATGGCTAGCTGATGAGAGCTAATTAGCTCGAAATAGATCTATACTAGTCTCCCTTTATTTATTTATCAGTACAAATACAACATAAATATAAAAAGGCAACATTAAAAATAAAAATATGGTTTTCTGCCTGCATGGTCTTCTGTGATAAGCCGAAGGACAGAAAGAGGGAGTAGTGACCTTCCTTCCATATTTAGGCATACCAGGGGTTGTAACACAAATACATACCTATTTCCCTGGCTCAACTGATAAGGAGGTGAGCCTGTGGCTTAGTGGCTAAGACTCCTGCCTAAGATATATACAGTATATATCTTACATGGTAACCTTACACGGGAAAAGACCCGAATACAACAAAACCAGCATATATATACATACATACATACATACATACATACATACATACATACATATATATATATATATATATATATATAAAATTATTATTCCCCTCTTATTTCTATCTCTACTTTAACTTTTTTCCCCCATATCACCGTAATATTCAATTTCTTTTCTATTTTCCATCTTTCACCTGCTTTGTTATTCATATTTCCCTTCTTTAGCTCTTCACATCTGTTTATATTAAAGTTTCATCCTTCATTCTTTCATTATTCTGTGTTTCAATGTAGACTTCTAGTACCAATCACAATCATTTAAACTTATAGAGTAAATCTATTCAGTTCTTTCCAATTTTCCATTCCATATGGTTCTACTCCTGTTAATACACGTTTACATTAATATTTTTATGCATATTTAATAATACCATCATTCAATCTCCAATTTCCCAGTTAATGCTTAATTTTTCAAAATTCTCATATTTTCATATCTATATTAAAATATTATCCTAACATCTACACAGAAAATAATTATCCTTGTATAATTCTAATATTAATACATATGCTTTTATTAAAATATATTCATGGAGGCTCTTCTTTCTATCATCTCTTGCCCACATCAGTATTTTAAGTCTTTTTTTTTACTTGCTTCCCGTATTCTTCTCTTAAAGAGTCTAGATCCACATGCAATCCGTCTTTTTCTCCCCTCTCTACCCTTTCCCACTGTCTACTTTTAAAGCTATCTGTTCTAGCCCCTATTTCCTTTCCCCAGATATCTTCCTGTTTCTCCCACTCCCTTTTTAAATCTTCCAAAGTATTTTCCTCCTGTTTGAATTCCTTAATTATTATTAATGTTGATGATATCGCCGCCTTCTCGTCAACTTTTCTCGTGGGTTTCTCAGTTCAGCTTTCCCCTACATTCCTTCTGGTGGCTCTTTTCTTTCCTGATTGTCCTGGTCTTTGCTCATTGTCCCTTGTATAATATTTTCCAGTGTTTGATCTATGCCATCAAATAATTTCACCATAGCCTTATGTTGTTCCTGTACAAGGTCCTTGATGCTTTGAAACATCAGCTCCGTTTCGTTTAAAATTTCACTCACTTCCATCCTACATCGTGCCTTATTTTGTTTAATAGGCCCCAATTTTAGCCAGTAGTCCAGGAATCATTCATTCAAAACCGGGCTTATCCAAATCACAATTTTTAATATCTCATCAATAGACAGTCAAATCCATTTAAATAAGCCAGGGGATTATCCAAGCCTCTTCGTCGCTTTTATACATTCAGTCATTCAACATAACATTCAGGGGTCTTTTAATTAAAGTTCTTATTTAATATTCAAATCTTCAGTAGTCTTAGAGTAGATACATGTACTTCAGTAAATATTTTCAATCCTTCAGAAGGTTTCCGCAGATTCATGGCAGTTCTGTTTCTCTCTGTCTCTTTCTCTTCTGGGTCTCATCTGTCTGTTGTCTGTCTATCTATCTATCCATTCATCCGTCAATTATCTATCTATCTATCTATCTATCTATCCATTCATCTGTCAATTATCTATCTATCTATCTATCTATCTATCTATCTATCTATCATCTATCTATCCCTCTCTCCCTCCCTTTCTCCCTCCCTCCACCCACTCATCCATCCATCTATCCGTGCTCTCCTGCCCAGCTTCACATGTTGTGTGAATCCAACCACTTGGGCTGTGGCAGGTAAAGCCAAGCGTTGGAGATCCATGCAAAATAAGGCAACTCCAACCTGGATCCTGTCAGGGAGATAACCCCCCTTCCTTTTCCCTCTCTCTCCCCCCACGATGGGGCCCTGATGCCCTGAGGGCACCTTCCTCCTTTGAGGCGGCCAGCAAGCAAACAAATGTAGCTCTCCGTCTGGGAGGCGGTGGTACAGAGACCCACCTCTCGCTGTCAAGGGCAGAGCAGGTAGGGCGCGCACACGTTTCCCACTGCCGCCGTGCTGGCACTAACACTGGCTGGGAGGGATGTGCAAACTGAATGTTTGGAGCCGCCCTCAGTGGAGTTTGTAAGCGGGCTCAGTGGGGCTGCTTAGCAGGCAGCTCAGGGTGGGAACGCAGAAGGCAGAGGAAATCCGTGCCTCTCAGCGTTAAACCCTCAAAGACTCCTTTTGGGTGACTCAGAGGAGAAGGCGAGGGGTGGGGCCAGCCAGTGATGTGATCACCCAGCAGAGAGCCACAGCGGAGGGACGAAAGAGCCAAATGCAGCTCCTGAGCAATGGTGTCATGTCCCCGTCGGAGTCTGAATCTGAGGGGGAAGATGAACAGCTGACAGAGAGCGGAAGAGTGGCTCCATTGGCTGTGGAGGAAATATACCACACCTGAGTTGTTGACACATGCCGTATACCATTTCAGACACGTTGCTGTCCATTCTTTTCTTTAAACAAAAGGGTCCACATGGAGGGAAGGGTGCAGTGGCGGGGGAGGCTGGCGATCCCCCAAACTGGCTCTCAGAGGAAGGACGCAGGGATGCTGGGCCAGGGCTCGCTTCCCTTACCGCTTGCCGCCACCGCCCATGCTAGATAGCGAGGCCGATTTTTCACTGGGTTTGCGGCCGTGGTTAGATGGGGGTGCATGTGACCTGCAAAGTTGTGAAATTCCATCCCTACCAAAGAAATCCAGAGACGGCTGTGGCGCTTTGAAGGTTACTTGCATTGTGGTCCTGCAGATGTCACATCAAGTGTGTCTAGTGTAGAGTCTGGCGGTCTCCATTCCTAGTGAGTGGCAACCTGCAAGATTGTGAAATTCCGCCCGTACGGAATTTTCTGACATTATGCAAGGCGGCTCTCAAAGATAATGAAGCGGGGACGGCGCATTCAGAATTACCGCTGCTTCTTTGCAACAGCCAAGGACGGAAGAGGAGCTGAGGAACTGTGGGGAGCCTCCCGCATGTTGCATGCCCCTCCCAGCCTTTGCCTGTGCCTCTGCACCGGCCAGCGTCTCCTGAAACTGCCACCGTTGTAGCCACAATGGGGAGGGGAACAAGCTGGGTACCTGAAAAGGTGCAGAGGCGCAGGCGAAGGCTGGTGGTGGTGGTGGGGTGCAACACGGCTCTGGCCTCCAATCTCAGCTCCTCTTCCATCCTTGGCTGTTGCGAAGAAGATGCGACAGCTCTGGGTGTGGCATTCCGGCTTCATTCTTTTTGAGACCCACTTGCAAAATGTCAGAAAATCCCCCCCCCCATGAGGCAGAATTTCACAACCTTGCAGGTTGCACTCCCTACTAGGAATGGAGACCACCGGACTCAAGGCTGCATACATTTGAGGCGGCATCTGCAGGACCGCAATGCAAGTAACCTTCCAAGCGCCACAGCCGTCTCTTCTTGAAGTTCCGGATTTCTCCGGTAGGGAAAGTGAGCGCCTAGACCCGGCGAGCCTAAAGGGGAGAGGTGGCTGAAGGCAGCCAAGGGAGACATATTCCCGCTCACTGCTTCCACCTCCTTTCTCCCCCTTCTGAGACAAAATGGGCCATCAAGCCAAACCTCCCATATCGCCTTCTCGTTCCTCCAAGGGGAGTGGGCAGCCACGGATGGACAAGCAAAGGGGAGGAGGACAAAATGCAGGTATGTAGGGTGCCCACCTGCCCGCTCAGGATCTGCTTCTTCCTCTCCCGGTTCTCTCTGCGTGCCCGCTTTTATTCCGCAAAACATGGCATCAGCCATGAGGAGGAGAAACGGGGCAGGCAAGAGCAGTCGCATGTCCAACCCAGCGAACTTCAGGAGGCAGCTGAGAGGAAGAGCGGCGCTCGCTGAGGCGACCTGGCTTGCTTTCCCATCTCTCTAGCCTTCTCCTCCCCTTTCCCCTGATTTCTCCCGGCTGCGCTCGTCTCGCGCCACAGCAAGCGTGGGGTGTATGTGTGTAGGGGATACGTAGACCATTCGGTGCTGTAAAAGCAGCGGCGGCGGGAAAGTGAGAAATTAGTGGGCGTGGTTAGGTGGGTGGGCATGTGACTGAGTGGGCATTGGTGTGAGTGATGTCAAGTTGGCCATGCCCACTCAGTCACATGCCCACCCAGTTACGAATGCCCACCAAACTGGTAGTGAAAATTTTGAAACTGACTCCTGGCTGGCATGCTTTCATTTGAAATGGGAAAAATAAAATACACCGTTACTTCCAAAGGCATCAAATTAGAAACACTGTATTGCAAACATGGCAAAAAATTAAAAAGAAATCATTGTAATAAAATTCTAATTTGGTTATCGATTATGCACTAATCTACCCAAACATACTAGATATAAATAAAATAATAAGATATGAAGATTTGTTAGACAATCAGGAGAAACTAAAAAGTCAGGGAATGGACATAAACTGGTGGCCATACGTGCAGATGCAGACTTGATACAAGAAGGATTTCGAAATAGATGGATTTTACAAAGAACCACAAGAATTAGACAAAATTTTACAGGGGACAGAAGAAATCTATTGTGATTTAAAAGGGAAGAAGAAGTAGTGAAAAAGACCATTTATTTATTTATTTATTTATTTATTTAAACTTATTAGTCGCCCCCTCTCCCCACAGGGACTCGGGGCGACGTACACAAGCAACAGTTAACACAGTGTCAGAGGAGGTAAAAAATAAATAAATAATTACAATAAATAACATTAATAGTTTAAAAACTAAAATTGACAATTAAAAATGACCTAGGGGTGGAAAAGTTGTCGAATTATGCCAGGCCGGCTAGCTGAAACAGGTGGGTCTTCAGTTTACTGCGGAAGGAGCGGAGATCGGTTGTTGTTCTAATGTCTGGGGGGAGGTCGTTCCAAAGGGTAGGGCCCGCCACAGAGAAGGACCTACTCCTGGGCACCGCCCTCTGACAATCTCTAGAGGACGGCACCCGGAGGAGACCCTCTCTGTGTGAGCGAATGGGTCGCAGGGATGTATGGGGCAGGACACGATCCCGCAGGTAACTAGGCCCTATGCCATGGAGCGCTTTGAAGATGGTAACTAACACCTTGAAGCGCACCCGGTAGGCCACAGGAAGCCAGTGCAGCTCGCGCAGGAGCGGTGTTATATGGGAGAATCTCGATCTCCCCATAATTACCCGCGCGGCTGCATTCTGGACCAACTGCAGTCTCCGGGTGCACCTCAAGGGGAGCCCCATGTAGAGAGCATTACAGTAGTCCAGGCGAGACGTCACCAGCGCGTGAGTGACTGTCTGCAGGGCCTCCCAGTCCAAAAGGGGTCGCAATTGGCGCACCAGGCGAACCTGGTGGAATGTCCCCCTCGCCACGGCTGCCACATGATCTTCCATAGCCAGCCGGGCATCAAGGAGGACGCCCAAATTGCGTGCCCGTTCCACCGGGGCTAATTGTTCATCCCCGATGGCCAGCGATGGAATGTGCTGGTTGTACCGGGGTGCCGGAAGCCACAGCCACTCTGTCTTGGAGGGGTTGAGCTTGAGCCTGTTGTCACCCATCCAGACCCGCACGGCTTCCAGACAACGGGACATCACTTCAACAGCCTCGTTGGGGTGGTTTGGGGTGGAAAAATACAGCTGAGTGTCATCAGCGTACAGATGATATCTCACCCCAAAACCACGGATGATCTCGCCCAGCGGTTTCATATATGTGTTGAACAGGAGAGGCGAGAGGATCGACCCCTGTGGGACCCCACAAGTGAGGGGCCTCGGGGTCGACCTCTGCTCCCCTGTCAACACACATTGCGTCCGGCCAGAGAGGTAGGAGCGGAACCACCGCAATACGGTGCCCCCGATCCCCAACCCCTCCAGACGGCGCAATAGGATACCATGGTCGATGGTATCGAAAGCCGCCGAGAGGTCTAATAGGACAAGGATGGAGGAACAACCCCCATCCTTTGCCCTCCAGAGATCATCCACCAACGCGACCAAGGCCGTCTCCGTGCTGTGACCGGGTCGGAAGCCGGACTGGCGCGGGTCTAGATAATCATCTTCCTCCAGGTGACGCGGGAACTGCTGAGCCACCACACTCTCAACAACCTTCGCTAAAAAAGGAAGGTTGGAGACAGGACGATAATTTGCTAGCTCCATTGGGTCCAGAGAAGGCTTCTTGAGCAGGGGTCTCACCACCACCTCTTTCAAGGCGGTTGGTAAAAGGCCCTCACCCAACGAAGCGTTCACCAGTCCCAGTAGCCAGCCACGTGAACCCTCCCAGGAAGCCAGTACCAACCAGGAGGGGCACGGGTCCAATAAACATGTGGTGGCTCGCAGTCGCCTGCGCAACCTGTCCAAATCTTCGGTGACAACAGGGTCAAACTCCTCCCAGCGTGGAATCTCAAGACTAGCCTCGGACGCCCCCCCTGGAGCACTGGAGTGGGTCCACCCCCTCCGGATCTGATCAATTTTATCCTGCAGGTATTCCCCAAACTCCTCTGCCCTGCCCTGCAATGGGGGGTCCCGTTGTCCCTGCGACAGCAGGGAGCGGGTCACCCGAAACAGGGCGGCAGGGCGGTTCTCTGCGGACGCTATAAGGGTGGCACAATATTGACGTTTGGCCACCCTTATTGCCACAAGGTAGGTCCTTAAGTAGGCTCTTACCTGTGTTCGATCGGATTCGGAGCGGGAGGATCTCCACTTGTTCTCTAGGCGTCTCCTGTGGCGTTTCATTGCCCTTAGCTCCCCGTTAAACCAGGGAGCCCGAGTCGATCGTTGCCATCGGAGAGGCCGCAAAGGCGCAACCCAGTCCAAGGCCCCGGCGGCCGCACTGTTCCACGCGGCCACCAGGTCCTCTGCCCGGGAGCGGGACAGGTCTGCAGGAGGTGGCCCAAGCTCCGCCTGGAACCTATCTGGTAACCTATGATAACATGGGCAACAAATTTTGAACACAAGGTAGAATTATAAAAATGGGAAAACCTCTGGGAACTAAATTACAAACTAACAATGACAACAGCATACAGAGAAAACTTGTACAAAATGTTCTACAGATGGCATTTGCCAGCAGTGAAAATAGTGAAAATGTTTCTGAACTGTTCACCAGATTGTTGGAAATATAGTCAGGCCCATAGAACATTCTATCATATGTGGTGGACGTGTACAGCAGCAAAAAAATATTGGATAAGAATAAAAAACTGGCTGGAAGAGATAACTACACAATCAATAGAACTAAAAACAAAGCTATTTCTGTTAGGGATAATTACAGGGAATTATGAGAAAAAAAATTCAATACTTAATACTACATGTAATAAATACAGCAGGAATCATATACGCACAAAATTGGAAAAACAAAAATATACCGAAAGAAGAAAATGTGATTTTAAAAAGTATTAGAATGTGCTGAAATGGACAGATTTACAAAAGAAATAAAAGACAAAGGAAAGTCTGAGTATTATTTAGTATGGAATTTGTGGCACAAATGGTTAGAGGAAAGATGCAAAGAATAATAAAGCATTAAAGGAAAAAAGATTAAGAAATTAGAAAACAATCATAACACTGCATAATTAATAAAGGGGGAAATGTAAGATAGAAGAAATATAAGTATAAATTACCATATTAATAGATGTGTGTGTATAATGATGCAAAGGTGATATTAAAAAAAAACAAATCCTATGGGGGGGGGAGTCTTTGCAGTTTGTCTCATTCATTTAGTACTTCACCACCACCCTCCCGAGCAAAAGGAAAAGGAGGGAGCATCCCCAGTTAAGGCAAACAAATGGGGGGCAACAGGGACTCTCAGCCATCCCTCTCATCATACAAAGAAAAGGGAAGGGGAGGTCAGCTCCACAGGGGGCATCCCAGCATTGCTTTGATCCTGGGGGGAGGGAATAAAGGCTTTGGTGGCCCCTCCGGTGTTCATATAGGGCAGCAATGGCGAACCTTTTTTGGCTCACAAGCCATAAGTGGGGGGAGCGCAGGCGTGTCGCACCCATAATGCAATGCGTGAACCCCACCAGTGCGCATGCGTGCACTACAGGCGCGACTCCCCCCATTTTTACATGCTTTTTTTGCCCTCCCAAGGCTCCAGAGGCTTTATGGGAGCATGGGGAGGGTGAAAACAACCTCCCCTCCCCCCCAGAACCCCTCCGGAGGCTTTAGGGACCTTCAAGAGGCTTCCCTGAAGCCTTCGGAGCACTCAAAATGACCCTCTGAGCAAACCGGAAGTCACTTCCGGTTTGCTCGGAGGGTCATTTTAAGCGCTCCAAAGTCTTCAGGGACATTCAAGAGGCTTCCCTGAAGCCTCCGGAGCAGTGAAAACGACCCTAAGAGCAAACCGCAAGTCCACTCCCGAACTTCCGATTTGCCCGCAGGGCCGGTTCTTTGCGCTCCGGAGGCTTCAGAGAAGCTCATGAAGCCTCCGGAGGGCCTCCGGGGGGGGGAGGCTCTTTTCGCCCTCCCCAGGCTCCTATAAAGCCTCTGGAGCCTGGGGAGGGTGAAAAATGGCTTTAAAAAAGGGTGAACTCAGCTGGCCAGCGCGCGCATGCGCTGACCAGCTAACAGGGCAGCGCCTTGTGTGCCATAGGTTCGCCATCACTGATGTAGGGTGTCTCCCAGCTATTGTTTGGGCTATTTGGAGAGCTGAAGAAAATAAATCTTCCTCTCTCCTTTACTTCTTTTTTCTTCATCCTGCAGGTGCCACCAGGAAAACCTTTGGACAAAGCTCTGCTTGAAGGATCCAATCTGGGTCAGTCACCGGGACCAGAGGTTTTGTCTTCCCAGCTTTCGGACTCATGGCCCTCCTCCTGCCCATCTTCTAATTCTTTGGCCAAAGTTCTCCTTGTTAGAGTTTCCTTGGAAAGAAATCCCTGGTAGTGAGCAGCCCCTGGAGACTATGCAGAGGGGGGAACACTTTGGCCAAAGGTCCCCCCAGAGGAATCATGGGAGAGACTCCAAATGCTCCGATTGCGGGAAATCCTTTGCTTACCGGTCCCTCCTTTTGATCCACAGGAAGCTGCACACAGGAAATGGATCCCACCTGTGTTTCCTTTGTGGGAAATCCTTTCCTGGAGTGTGGAGCTTTGCCAAACATCTCCGCAATCACCCTGGACTGAAACCTTACAAATGCGGAGAGTGTGGGGAGCGTTTTGCTAAAGGCTCGGACCTTGGAGCCCATCAGCGAATCCACAAGGGAAAGAGATCTCGGGAGTCCTGGAAACGCTGGGGAAGATTTCCTGAGAGTCGGCGTCTGTCTAGGTCTCAGAACAGCCCAACTGAAGAGAAGCCCTTCAAGTGTGTGAAATGTGGGATGTGCTTTTCCCAAAACTCAGAGCTACTTAAACATCAGCAAATCCACACCGGAGGGAAACCTTATCAATGTCTGGAGTGTGGGAAATCTTTCCATTATAAACAATTGTTTAGAAAGCATGAGAAAATTCACACAAGGCCTTATAAATGCTTTGAGTGTGGAAAATGTTTCACTCGGAACTCATCTCTTTGCCAACATAATAAAACACACACAAAGGAAAGCAAAAAATGCCTAGAACGTGGGAAATCTTTTTCCAGCAAATCATGCCTGCTGCAACATCAGAGAATTCACACTGGGGAAAGACCCTATGAGTGCACAGAATGTGGGAGATGTTTTGGCCAGAAGTCACACCTAATTCGACATCAGAGAATTCACACCGGAGACCGACCCCATCAGTGCCTAGAATGTGGAAGATCTTTTGGTGAAAAGTGTCACCTAATTCAACATCAGAGAATTCACACTGGGGAAACACCCTATCAATGCCTAGAATGTGAGAAAAGATTTGCCACTTCTTCTCACCTTCAGAGCCACCAAAGGGCACACAGGGGAGAAAAACTATATAAATGTAATGATTGTGATAAATGTTTTTCTTTTAAGGAAACTCTTTTTGAACATCAGAGTATCCATACAGGAGTTAAGCCCTATCAGTGCATTGAGTGTGGAACATTTTTCCGTATAATACGAAGCCTCAGAAATCATGAGAATGTTCACAGAGAGGAAAAAAAGTTCAAATGTTTAGAATGTGGGAAAGCATTTGCTTATGCATCATCCCTTAGAATTCACTGCCAAATCCACACGGGTGAGAAATGCCACAAATGCTCAGTGTGTGAGAAATCTTTTACTCGGAAAGATACACTTCGGATGCATCAGAGAAGCCACTTAGAGAAGCAATATAAATGTCCGGAGTGTGAGAAAACTTTTCGTTGTAAATATTATCTTAGAAAACATGAGAGGATTCACAAAGGAGAGAAGCCTTTCAAGAAAAACGAAATGTGCCCAGAATGTGGGAAGTGTTTTGGTGAAAAGTCAAAGCTAATTCAACACAAGAGAGTTCACACTGGAGAAAGACCCCATCAATGCCCAGAATGTGGGAGATCTTTTGTCCAGAAGGGACACCTAATTCGACATCAGAAACTTCACACTGGAGACAGACCCTATCAGTGCCCAGTATGTGAGAAACGATTTGTGGATTCTTCTGAACTTCGGAGACATCAGAAGGGTCACACAGGAGAGAGGCCCTATAAATGTGGGGAGTGTGGAAAAAGTTTTCTTAGAGCAACACATCTTCGGGTTCATCAGAGCACACACACGGGGGAGAAGCCATACCTATGTGTGGAGTGTGGGAAATGTTTTTCCCGAAAAGAACAACTTGGAAAGCATCAAAAGGTCCATATGCAAGTGAAGCCATAGAGATGCACAGAGTGTGGTAGTGTTTTCTCTAAAGGAAGACATCAGAAAACTCACATGGAAAAAGCCCTAATAGGCCCTGATGGTAGAACATAATTGTTCAACCCTTAGAAGTTGTATAAAAGTTCAATGTTCCAAGAGAGGTTCATATTAAATTTCTTAGAAAGGCTACAAGAGATGAGATTCTGGGGGCACAAAGGGGGCAAACATTAAAATACAAGGACAAAGAGATAGCCATCCTGAAACAAATCCCGAAGAAAGTAAGAGATAAGAGGAAAAAATATTCACCATTAGCAAAAAAATTATTTGATAAAGGATTTTGGTTCCAGTGGCTATTGCCAGAAGGTATGTTGATTTTCTGGGAGGGCAGCAGAGTTAGAATGAATACAATTATGGAGGCGGAGGCCTTCATGGAAAAAAACAAAGCTCTCCTAGACAAAGCGGAAGACAGTACACAAGATATGAAGGAGGGAGGGGCCGAGGCTTTGCTGGCAGACGGGGGGTGGGGGGAGGCAACAATGAGAAAACTCAGATCACAAAAGTAAGTTACAAAAACATTGCAATTGCTGATACAATGAATCTTTTTATTAGGTACAAAGTAAATGATTAAAATTATTGAAAGAAACAATGTAAAAATAAGCTGTCAAGATTTAGTTAAGCAATAACATTTTGTTTATCATTTTGTAAAGGTTATGAGACTTGGGGGGAATACCACTTCCTGCACGATGTAGCTGTCAAAATTTCTACCCATACCCATTACCCCTTTCCTTAAAATTTTGTAAAACCAATAAAACCTTTTTTCAAAAAAAAAAAAAGAAGTTGTATAAAAGTTCATAAAGGTGTGGGGGGGATTAGAAACTCTTAGATCGTGGGAGAGTATGTGAAATTGTCTGGAAGTATATTAAGACTCCTGGGCAGGGAAGGTAAAACTAGAAGACTACAGCTGTGTTATTCTGTGGTAGGTCTCTTCTAGCCCTATGATTCTAAGAATTTAAAAAGGAAAATGGGTGAGAAGCAAACAGAGGAGATATTCACAAAGTAAGGCGAAAGGCTAAGGCTTCTGCTAAAACTTTGTAAGCCACCAAAAGTCTCTATTTGGGCAGGATTAACAAATCCAGGAAATAAATAGAATAATAGTATCCTAGAGCACAACATCTCTCCGGCTCGACTTCCCTGGCGCTACCCCCCACCGCGGGGAGGCGGAACCAGACTGTCCAAGATGGTTCCGCCCCAGGCGCCTGATGGAACCAGATAGATTCCAGACGGAGCTTGGGCCACTTCCTGTAGCCCTGACCCGCTCTCGGACGGAGGACCTAGTGGCCGCCTGGAATAGGGCGGCTGCTGGAGCCTTGGACCGGGTTGCGCCTTTGCGGCCTCTCCTGCGGCAACGAGCCACCCTGGCTCCTTGGTTTACCGAGGACCTAAGGGTGATGAAACGCCCCAGGAGACGCCTAGAGAGCAGGTGGAGGTCCTCGCGCTACGAATCTGATCGAACACAGGTAAGAGCCTATTCACGGACCTACCTTGTGGCATTAAGAGCGGCCAAACGTAGACATTGTGCCGCTCTTATTGCGTCCGCCGATAACCGCCCTGCTGCCCTGTTTCGGGTGACCCGCTCCCTCTTATCACAGAGGCCGCGGGAAGCCCCTTTACAGGGCAGAGCAGAGGAGTTTGGGAATATCTGCAGGACAAAATCGCTCAGATCCGGAGTGGATGGGCCCCCTTCAGTGGACCGGAGGAGTCGTCAGCAGCGAGTCTTGAGGGACCATACTGGGAGGAGTTTGACTCTGTTGCCCCCGAGGATTTGAACAGGTTACGTGGGCGGCTGTGAGCCACTACATGTTTATTGGACCCGTGCCCCTCCTGGCTGGTACTGGCATCCTGGGAGGTGACACGAGGCTGGCTCCTGGGTCTAGTGAACGCTTCATTGGGTGAGGGGTCCTTACCGGCCGCCTTGAAAGAGGCGGTGGTGAGGCCCTTACTCAAGAAGCCTTCCCTGGACCCGATGGAACTAGCTAATTATCGTCCTGTCTCCAACCTTCCCTTTTTAGCGAAGGTTGTAGAGAATGTGGTGGCACAGCAATTCCCACGGCACCTGGAAGAAACCGATTATCTAGACCCATGCCAGTCCGGTTTCCGACCCGGTCACAGCACGGAGACGGCCTTGGTCGCGTTGGTTGATGATCTCTGGAGGGCCAGAGATAGGGGTTGTTCCTCTATCCTGTTCCTATTAGATCTATCAGCGGCTTTTGATACCATCGACCATGGTATCCTATTGCGCCGATTGGAGGGGATGGGAGTAAGGGGCACCGTTTTACGGTGGTTCGGCTCCTACCTCTCCGACCGGACGTAATGTGTGTTGGCAGGGGAGCAGAGGTCGACCCTGAGGTCGCTCACTTGTGGGGTGCCGCAGGGGTCGGTCCTCTTGCCCCTTCTGTTCAACACATATGTGAAGCCACTGGGTGAGATCATCCGTGGTTTGGGGGTTGGATACCATCTGTACGCTGATGACACTCAGCTGTACATTTCCACCCCAAACCACCCCAACGAGGCTGTCGAAATGATGTCCCTGTGTTTGGAAGCCGTCCGGGTCTGGATGGGGGACAACAGACTCAGGCTCAACCCCTCCAAGACAGAGTGGCTGTGGTTACCGGCGCTCCGGTTCAACCAGTGGACCCCATCACTGGCCATAGGGGGCGAGCAACTGCCCCCTGTGGAACGGGCGCGCAATTTGGGCGTCCTCCTAGATGCCCGGCTTTCAATGGATGACCATGTGGCAGCCATGGCAAGGGGGGCGTTCCACCAGGTTCGCCTGGTGCGCCAATTGCGCCCCCTATTGGACCGGGACGCCTTACGCACAGTCACTCATGCGCTGGTGACGTCTCGTCTGGACTACTGCAATGCTCTCTACATGGGGCTCCCCTTGAGATGCACCCAAAGACTACAGCTAGTTCAGAATGCGGCCGCGCGGGCCATCATGGGGAGTACTAGGTACTCCCACATAACACCTCTCCTGCGCGAGCTGCACTGGCTGCCTGTGGTTTTTCGGGTGCGTTTTAAGGTGCTGATAACCATCTTCAAAGCGCTCCATGGCACAGGACCTAGTTACCTGCGGGATCGCATCCTACTGCATACATCCCTGCGACCAATTCGCTCTCACAGGGAGGGACTCCTCCGGGTGCCGTCCACCAAGCAATGCTAACGGGCGGCGCCTAGGAGTAGAGCCTTCTCTGTGATGGGCCCAACCCTCTGGAATGACCTCCCCCCCGATATCAGAACTACTATCGACCTCCGCTCCTTCCGACAAAAACTTAAGACTCACCTGTTCCAATTATTTATTTTATTTTATTTATTTTATTTCTTAGATTTTTAGACCGCCCCTCTCCCAAAAAGGGACTCGGGGCGGTGTACAGTCAATACAATAAAACCAATCATAATAATTAAATACATTTAAGCTACATTTAAAATACATTTGGAGGGGGAGATAGGCTGTACTAAGAAATAAATACCTAAAAACATCACAATTAAAACCCCAAACCCTAAAATAAAATAAATCCCTGGGAGGTAAAACTAAGAAAGTGCCAGGCCAGCTGATTGAAATAGGTGAGTCTTTAACTTTTGCCGGAAGGAACGGAGGTCGGTGGTAGTTCGAATGTCTGGGGGGAGGTCATTCCAGAGGGTTGGGCCCATCACAGAGAAGGATCTACTCCTAGGTGTCGCCCGCTGGCATTGCCTAGCAGACGGCACCAGGAGGAGCCCCTCCCTGTGTGAGCGGATAGGTCGCAGGGACGTATGTGGTAGGATGCGATCCTGCAGATAACTAGGTCCTCTGCCATGGAGCGCTTTAAAGATGGTGATCAATACCTTGAAACGCACCCGAAAGGCCACAGGTAGCCAGTGCAGCTCGCGCAGGAGAGGTGTTACGTGGGAGTAACGTGTACGTCCCATAATAACCCGCGCGGCTGCGTTCTGAACTAGCTGCAGTCTCCGGATGCGTCCCAAGGGAAGCCCCATGTAGAGGGCATTGCAGTAGTCCAGGCGAGACGTCACCAGCGCATGAGTGACCGTACGCAGGGCACTCCGGTCCAGTAGGGGGCGCAATTGGCGCACCAGGCGAACCTGGTGGAACGCCCCCCTTGCCACGGCTGCCACATGGTCCTCCATTGACAGCCGGGCATCAAGGAGGACGCCCAAATTGCGCGCCCGCTCCACAGGGGACAGTTGTTCGCCCCCTATGGCCAGCGATGGAGTCAGCTGGCTGAACCGAGGTGCCGGTAACCACAGCCACTCAGTCTTGGAGGGGTTGAGTTTGAGTCTGTTGTCCCCCATCCAGACCCCGACGGCTTCCAAACACCGGGACATCACTTCTGGCCTGGCCCATTTATAGTCCCATTTATACCTCCTGGCAAATATTTTTACCCTGGGATAGTTTTTAGGGGTGTTTCTAATGTATTTTTAAACTTTTAAAATTTTAATCTAACTTTAACTATTGTACAGTAAACTATTGCTACCTCCTCCAGCCCTATATTTATTTTATATTTATATTATGTATATTTGCTGTTTTTAATATGACTGTACACCGCCCCGAGTCCCTTCTGGGAGAGGGGTGGTCTAGAAATTAAATTAAAGTTAAAGTTAAAGTTAACAGACAGAATACCTGAGGTAAAAAGAACTTTGCTGATAGTTTTGTCGTAATTTTAAAAGTCTGTTGGAAGAAATCAAAATATTAATAAAAAACATTAAACAGATTTTTAGTGCATTGGCTGGTTTTGAAATCAATAGCTAATAGACAAAGAAGTTGACCAAAATAGGAAAACGGAAGACAGAATTGAAGAGGAAAAGTGATTTGGAAGAAATGATACAAAAGTAAGACATTGGGATATTGTTACAAAGAATACAAATTCAGTGTGAAAATAATTGTGATCAGGCATGGAATCAAATTGAAAAAGATGGGTTAAGATGGAAAAAAACTCACTTAAGAAGCGTTTCCCTTAACAACAGAAATTTTGGGCTCCATTGTGGTTGTAAGTAGAGGACTACCTATAGATGATTAACTGAGAGTTGTTAGAACAGGAACAAGGAGAATACAACTGCGACCTGCCTCTAAATACTACAGTTTGTTTTTTGCTACGTTATAGAGCCGCAATAGCGATCTTGGTCATACGAATAAGTTCACTGCACTGCTAATGTGGGAAGCTTCCTGCCTGCACCCCCTTGTCTTTCTTTGGGGTCTTAATTTGCCTCTTGTTAATTGGAGCCTAAATGAAGGTATAACTGAACCTCTACATGTAACCATGTACAATGCTGTTGTGACTCTGGGGCTGGAGCGGTTGGTAACGGAGAACACTAGGCTCAACAATTGCTTAGATCTCAAATTCTGCAATACTTAAAATTCCATTTATGGCTTACAAGTTAAAGAACCATTTTCCAACAGCGATCACGGCACATTAGATTTTTGTCTCAATTTGTGTCCTTGCAAACACAAATTGAGTTGAATCTTTTCCCAAGGCAGAAAAGATCCACTTTCTTTCGGTTTCATCTCAATGGAGGAGAATGAATGAAGGTTCTTTGTTTTTATCCTAGTGTTTTAATTGTTTATTTTCGTTTCTACAAAACTGGATAGAAGCTGAAAAAATCCTATGGGGGCCTTTGCACTTTGTCCATGTGTCATGTAGCATCATTGCCCCCCCCTCCTGTGGAAAAGGAAAAGGCAGGGATCATCCCCAGTTAAGGCAGGAAAATGGGGGGCAACAGAGACTTTGTCAGCCATCCCTCTCCTCATGCTAAAAAAAGGGAAAGGGAAGGTCTGCTCCACAAAGGGGGATCCCAGCATGGCTTTGATTCTGGGGGGACTGAATGGAAGTTTTTTTGGGGGGGGGCTTCCCAGGTTCATATACAGCAGTGGTTCCCAACATAGCGCGAGGCACCACAGGGAGGCAATTTGATTTTTAATGGGGGCAATTTGAACCTTGTTTAAAGCAAGTTAATGGCCTTTTAGGCTTCCTCCACATGAGTAGAGTTCACTTTTTCAGCAAATTAAGAATTATATGTCACTTTTTATAAATTACAGCATATTTAAAGAACCATTCGGATGAGAAAGTTGGAATGGAGAAGATGGATTGACTATATCCAAAATAAATATCGGACTAGGAAATTTCAATTATCTTATGAGTGAAGGCACAAAGAATATGTTACAATTTACCTAAAGTTAGCTTAACAAAAGGGGAATTAAAGCACAAGATGAGGTAGAATGTCAAAATCAGTTAGCTTATGTTATCGTATGATTGTTAAATGTTTATACCCTGTATTTTGCTCTGGGAGGTTGGGGGGAGGGAGGGTCGGAGGGTGGGAAGGGGAAGGGGTAATATTTGTAAAATTTGTTAAAACCTTTAATAAAAAAAAGAATTATATGTCACAGGGGAGGCATCAGGACTTTAGAGATGCTTAGAGGGGGTATGGCCAAAAAACGCTTGGGAACCACTGATATAGGGGGTCTTCCAGCTATTGTTTGGGCTATTTGGAGAGCTGAAGAAAATAAATCTTCTTCTCTCCTTCACTTCTTTTATCTTCATCCTGCAGGTGCCACCAGGAAAACCTTTGGACAAAGTTCTGCTTGCAGGATCCAATCTGGGTCAGTCACCAGGACCAGAGGTTTCGTCTTCCCAGCTTTCAGACTCATGCTGGAGCCCCTCCTCCTGCCCATCTTCCAACCTTTTGGGCAAAGTTCTGCTTGTTTGAATTTCCTCCGATAGAAATCCCTGGAAGTGAGCAGCCCTTGGAGACTATGCAGAGGGGGGAACACTTTGCCCAAAAGTTCCTCAAGAGGAATCAGGGGAGACTCTCCAAATGCTCCGATTGCGGGAAATCCTTTGCTTACCGGTCCCTCCTTTTGATCCACCGGAAGCTGCACACGGGGAATGGATCTCAACTGTGTTTCCTTTGTGGGAAATCCTTTCCTGGAGTGTGGAGCTTTGCCAAACATCTCCGCAATCACCCTGGACTGAAGCCTTACAAATGCGGAGAGTGTGGGGAGCGTTTTGCTAAAGGCTCCGACCTTGGAGCCCATCAGCGAATCCACCAGGGAAAGAGATCTCGGGAGTCCTGGAAGCGCTGGGGAAGATTTCCTGAGAGACAGCGTCTCTCTAGGCCTCAGAACAGCCCAACTGAAGAGAAGCCCTGCAAGTGTGTGAAATGTGAGCTGTGCTTTTCCCAAAACTCAGAGCTGCTTAAACATCAGCAAATCCACACCGGAGAGAAACCTTATCAATGTCTGGACTGTGGGAAATCTTTCCGTTATAAACAATTGTTTAGAAAACATGAGAATATTCATAATAAAACACACACACATGAGGGAAGCAAAACATGCCTAGAAAGTGGGAAATCTTTTTCCAGCAAATCAATCCTGGGGCAACATCAGAGACTTCACACTGGGGAAAGATGCTATCAGTGCCCAGAATGTGAGAAAATATTTGCTAATTCCTCTCGCCTTCAGAGACACCAAATGACGCACAGGAGAGAAAAACTATATAAATGTAAGGATTGTGATAAAAGTTTTTTTCAAAAGTCACATCTTTTTGAACATCAGAGTATCCATACAGGGGTGAAGCCCTATATGTGCATTGAGTGTGGAACATTTTTCCGTACAGTACAAATCCTCAGAGGTCATGAGAACGTTCACAGAGGGGAAAAAAAGTTCAAATGTTTAGACTGTGGGAAAGCATTTGCTTATGCATCATCCCTTAGAATTCACTGCCAAACCCACACGGGTGAGAAAAGCCACAAGTGCTCAGTGTGTGAGAAATCTTTTACCCGGAAAAATACACTTTGGTTGCATCAGAAAATTCACTTAGAGAAGCAATATAAATGCCCCGAGTGTGAGAAATCTTTTACCCGGAAAGATACACTTCGGGTACATCAGAGAAGCCACCTAGAGAAGCAATATAAATGCTCAGAGTGTGAGAAAACTTTTCGTTGCAAATATTATCTTAGAAAACATGAGAGGATTCACAAAGGAGAGAAGCCTTTCAAGTGTGTGCAGAAAAATGAAAAGTGCCCAGAATGTGGGAGATGTTTTGGCAGAAAGTCACAATTAATTCAACATCAGAAACTTCACACTGGAGAAAGACCCCATCAGTGCCCAGAATGTGGGAAATGTTTTAGCGACAAGTCACACCTAATTCGACATCAGAAACGTCACACCGAAGAAAGACGCCATCAGTGCCCTGAATGTGGGAAATGTTTTGTCTACAAGTCACACCTAATTCAACATCAGAGAGTTCACACCAAAGAAAGACCCCATCAGTGCCCTGAATGTGGGAAATGTTTTGGCGACAAGTCACACCTAATTCGACATCAGAGAGTTCACCTTGGACAAAGACCCCATCAATGCCCAGAATGTGGGAGATGTTTTATTGAAAAGTCACACCTAATTCGACATCAGAAACTTCACACTGAAGAAAAACCCCATTAGTGCCCAGAATGTGGGAAATGTTTTGGCTACAAGTTAAGTTTAATTCACCATCAGAGACTTCACACCAAAGAAAGACCCTATCAATGCCCAGTATGTGAGAAAAGATTTGTGGCGTCTGCTGAACTTCGGAGACATCAGAAGAGTCACAGGAGAGAGGCCCTATAAATGTGTGGAATGTGGGAAAGGTTTTCCCGAAAAACAACACCTTGAAAATCATCAAAAGGTCCATTCATGAGTGAAGCCATAGAGATGCATAGAGTATGGTAATGTTTTGCTCAAAAAGCAAAACATCAGAAAAATCTCATGGAAAAAGCCCTAATAGAACCTGTTGGTAGAAGAGTTTTTCATAGTTGTTCAACCTTTAGAAGTCGTATAGGAGTTCATAAGCAGGGAGGAGGGGGGGGGATGGAAACTCAAATTGTGGGAGAGCTTTTCCTTGTCAATTGTCCCTTAAAAACCACACTTTAATCCATATAGGAAAGATGCAATTTAAATGTTTGAAGTGTGATGTATGGTTTGCCTGGAAAAATATTCTTTCACTCTAGAAAGAGTGCAGAGAAGAGCAACAAAGATGATTAGGGGACTGGAGGCTAAAACATACAAGGAACGGTTGCAGGAACTGGATATGTCTAGTTTAATGAAAAGAAGGACTAGGGGAGACGTGATAGCAGTGTTCCAATATCTCAGGGGTTGCCACAAAGAAGAGGGAGTCAAACTATTCTCCAAGGCACCTGAGGGTAGAAAAAGAAGCAATGGGTGGAAACTAATCAAGGGAGAAGCCAGATTCACTTAACAGACGTTACTAATTTAACATCTGCAGTGATTTACTTAACAAGAAAGGTCGTAAATTGGGGAAAACTTACTTAACAAGTGCTTCCCTTAACAACAGAAATTTTGGGCTCAATTGTGGGTGTAAGTAGAGGACTACCTATAGATGATAAACAGTTGTTAGAACAGGAACATGGAGAATACGACTGGAAACTGTCTCTAAATACTACAGTTTGTTTTTTGCTACGTTATAGATTATAGATTTTAATTTGCCTCTTCAAAACCATAGTGCGTCGTATACTCTGAAAAATACGGTAAATGTCCGGCGTGTGAGAAAACTTTTTGTTGTAAATATTATCTTAGAAAACATGAGAGGATTCACAAAAGGGAGAAACCTTCTGTGAAAAATGAAATGTGCCCAGAATGTGGGAAGTGTTTTGGTGAAAAGTCAACGCTAATTGCACACCAGAGACTTCACACCGGAGAAAGACCCCATCAATGCCCAGACTGTGGGATATGTTTTGGCCAGAAAGGACACCTAATTTGACATCAGAAAGGTCCATATGCGAGTGAAGCCATAGAGATGCATAGAGTGTGGTAATGTTTTCTCAAAAGAGAGTCGTCAGAAAACTCACATGCAAAAAGCCCTATTAGGCCCTGATGATAGAACAGTTTTTCATAAGTGTTCAACCCTTAGAAGTCATATAAGAGTTCATAAGGGGGGAGGGGGATTAGAAACTCTTAGATCGTGGGAGAGTATGTGAAATTGTCTTGAAGTATATTAAGACTCCTGGGCAGGGAAGGTAAAACTAGAAGACTACAGCTGTGTTATTCTGTGGTAGGTCTCTTCTAGCCCTATGATTCTAAGAATTTAAAAAGAAAAAGGAAAATGGATGAGAAGCAAACGGGGGGTGTTCACAAAATAAGGTGAAAAGCTAAGGCTTCTGCTAAAACCTTGTAAGCCACCAAAAGTCTCTATTTGGGCAGGATTAACGAATCCAGGAAATAAATAGAATCATAGAATATGTATCCTAGAGCACAACAGACAGAATACCTGAGGTAAAAAGAACTTTGCTGATAGTTTTGTCGTAATTTTAAAAGTCTGTTGGAAGAAATAAAAATATTAATAAAAATATTAAGCAGATTTTAGTGCCTTGGCTGGTTTTAAAATCAATAGCTAATAGACAAAGTCGTTGACCAAAATAGGAAAATGGAAGACAGAATTGAGGAGGAAAAGTGTTCTGCCTCAGCGATGTCAGTTTGCCCGAGGCAGGCAGCTAAACTCCACACTTAGGAATCTCTTTCAGATCAAGTTCATTATCAGGCATCCTTAATAGCAAAACTTACAGTTCAGTGTTAAGATACTAGTAATGGCGGCAATGGGAACTGTGCATTCTTATCTAACACTTCTACGCAGAGTCTATCCATTTTCCTCCCCGCTGTGCACTGGAACCCAGTGCACGTCGATGTCATGAAGTGTGTTTCTTTACTTTGGATGTTGATGAAGCTGTCGAGTGCTGAACTGGCTGAGTGCTGTAACGTGGCACATCTACTATTTCAGGCATCTTTTCGTCTGTGCTCGAGTCGCTTTGAAGGTCTGACAAGGGTTCCTTCACCTCCACATTGAGGCTGTGAACCACGGCTGCTTGTGTGCTTGCCTGTGGAAGATCCTTCACTGTTGCTGATGGACTACCCTGGTCACCTCGTGTTTCTTGGTTTGTCGGGTAGGCTCTCCAATTTTAAGGGAGGGGTCGAGTTCCGACACTTGAGATTCCCCTCCTTGTTCCTGTTGTACCAAGTGTTCGCTGTTTGTGTAGGTTTTGACCCATGTGTCTGGGTTTTCCACTTCTAACTTCCTAAGACTGGAGATGAAGGAGGCTCTGTCAACCTTGGCCTGTGGAACTTTGGCCTGTAGTAGCCTTTTTTTGGCTTCCCACTTGTGCTGATGATATGCCACTTGAGCCTGAAATTTGGCTTTCACAGCTGCCCTTTCTGCCTGAAATTTGGCTTTCACAGCTGCCCTCTCTGCCTGAAATTTGGCTTTCATAGCCACTCTTCCTGCCTGAAATTTGGTTTCCACAGCTGTGGATATCCTTGACCTTTGGCTGTAGTGAGAAGATTGTTGTGAGACATTGCGAGTTGCCTTTGGTCTGAAAGATGAGGCTTTTCTGGAGACGTAGGAGGAGGTTGCATATGACTGCTGAAATGTTGCATACGAACAATGAGATACATAATCTGCGTAGGCTTTCTATGCTTTCTTAGGTCATAGGCTATCTGATGTTTTTCTGCCTTTTCTGATAGTTGGACATCCAATTCTGAGTTTCGGATGACCAATTCTGAGTCTATGGTGGGTTCAGGCATGGGGTTTGGCATGTCTGACTCTTCTGCCATGGCTAGAAAGCTTCTATGACTAGGAGTAGCTCAGAAAATTTCTTGAATGTGTTACGAATTCTTTGAGTTCAATTCCCTTTTTGGCCACTAGGGTGCATTGCAAGACTTTGCAGATGCGGGTGCAATTCAATTGTCGGCCACTAGGGTGTGTTTCAAGACTTGAAGATGTAGCTGCAGTCCACTTGTCAGCCACTAGGGTGCGTTGCAAGACTTTGAAGATGTAGCCGCAGTTCACTTGTCGTCCACTAGGTTGCGTTGCAAGACTTGAAGATGTAGGCGCAGTACACTTGTTGGCTTCTAGGATGTGTTGAGGTGTTGGCTTGAACTACTTGGTTGCGGTTTGTAGAGGAGCCGCTAGAGTGTGACTACTGTTTGGAGTGACTGGTAATGGCGTTCTCCCTGATGAGGTGACTATCCAAGCTGACTTTCCAGTTTTGGAATTCCTAAGGGATTTTCACCCGAATTCGTTTTGGACCTTTATTGCCTCTCGTTGCCAGGACAACTCATCAATAAAATTCAAAGGAGTTGGGAGGTCGGCTCTGGGCTACTGACCTCTTTCTTACTCAAATTTCGTTTCCATGGAGATCTTTCCATGAGGCATTTACTACCTGAGAGATTCCTCTTCTTTGTTAGGTTGGGGGGTTGCTTTATCATGCGATTCCTGGATTCCTTTTAACACATTTTCTTAATCACAACAAGTCCTTTCAATTCAGGAGAAATAAACAGCTTTTCTCACTGCAAGCTGGATGCCTCTTCAGCTTCTTCTTAGCTAAAATGCAGAGGAGGAGGTTATACATTTCTCAGAGTCTTTTCTGCCTGGAGGGAGCTCGAATTACTACCACTTACTGAAACAGGAGGTGGGGTGGAGTCATTCCGTGCCTTTTACTTGAGAGGATGAATAGAAATATAAGCATGCAGACTTTTCTCTTCAGAGAATAGAAATTACCCAAGACTTCTTACTTGACGGGAATAAACTTCAAAGCCTTTTCACTCCGAGGAGGTTAAAGGATTTTCATAGGCTTTTGCCCGAGGGAAACAAATCTTTATAGACTCCTTGATGAAGGGAAATATAAACATACACAGACTTTTTACTGTTCTGCCTCAGTGATGTCAGTTTGCCCGAGGCAGGCAGCTAAACTCCACGCTTAGGAATCTCTTTCAGATCAAGTTCATTATCAGGCATCCTTAATAGCAAAACTTACATTTCAGTGTTAAGATACTTCTGACTTTCCATGATCTGTCCCATCACGTAGTGTAAAAGGTCTGTGGTTTCCTACATCCCTCGATGAGCGGAGATGAGGGGATGAGCGATGAGTGCACGACAAACTACTGTCAAAGCTAAGTTCTTATGGCATCTCTGGATCCCTGCACAAGTGGATAGCCACGTTCCTGTCCAACAGGCAACAAAGAGTCAAAATAGGGAGGGCTCTATCAAATCCGGCACCAGTTAACAGGGGTGTCCCCCAAGGCAGCGTCTTAGGGCTCACACACTTTCTGCTTTACATCAACGATCTATGCGATCAAATTAAAAGCAGCTGCATCCTCTTCGCTGATGATGTAAAATTATGTAATAGCAAAAAGACTGGAGATGTTTTGTTGAAAAGTCACACCTAATTTTGACATCAGAGACTTCAGCCTGGAGCAGACCCTATGAATACCCAGAACATGAAAAAAGATTTGTGGATTCTGCTGAACTTTGTAGACACCAGAAGGGGCACACAGGAAAGAGGACATATAAATGTGGGGAGTGTGGGAAAAGTTTTACCTGAAAACAAAACATTGGAAACCATCAGAAACTCCATAGAGGAATGAAGCAAGGGTGAAATCCTACAGTTCGGACCAGATTCGGGAAAACCGGTAGCAGGCATTTGGCCTTGGTTGTTGAATCGGTAGGGACCTCTGGCTGGCCACAGTCCTGAACTGGTATCCCAGTCGCTGATTGCTTGCCCTGCCATGCTTGCCTTCCTTCCATGCGGCCTTCCCGGTCTCCCCAAGGCCAGCTAGCGAAGGCAGGCAAGCATGTCGGGGGCGGCCGGCCGCGGGGAAGGGAGCTAGCAGCCTACTCCCTTCCCCACAATCCCGCCATGCTTGCCTGCCTTCCATGCGGCCTTCTCATCCCCCATGCCCTCTTGCCTTCTGAAGTCAGCGTCCAGCCTGGCCCAGCCAGTGGGTGGGTGGGCAGCCCGTGCTGGAGATGCAGCCGCTGCTCTGGGGCTGAGGGGAAGTGGCAGGGACTGGCACTTTGGGAGGGGGGGGCAGGCGGATGTTCCGGGGCTGCTGCACATAGGCACCGCCTGCCCTCCCACAGCATGTTCTTCCTTCTCCCTCTGCCAAAAAAAAGAGTATCCCGCCATCTGTTGGTGCCGCCGCGGTTGACCGGCTGGGATAACAGGCTCCTGAAGTGCAGGGTGTGCTCTGTTGCCACTGCTGCTGCCAGGCACGTCTATACATGAAAACTCCCCAGTGCGGCGCAGTTCCAGAATATTGTGTGTGTAAGTGAGTGAGTGAGTGAGAGAGAGAGAAGAGAAGAGAGAGAGAAAAGGAAAGACAAAGGAAAGAAGGGGAGAGAAAGACTAGAAAAAAAGAAAAAAAAGAGAGAAAAAAGAAAGGAAGGGAGAGAGACAAAGAAAGAAAGAAAAAATCTTATTACAATTGAGCACAAATTTTTGGTTGCTAAGCAAGAGCGTTATTAAGTGAGTGTCACCACATTTTGCAACTTGGTGATGCCCACTCTGTCACATGACCACCACTAAGCCATGCCCACCAAGCTACACCCACAGAACCAGTAGGGAAAAATTTGGGATTTCACCACTAGAATGAAGCCATTGACATGCATAGAGTGTGATCAAGTTTTGCTCAAAACCACATGGGAAAAGCCCCAGTATGCCCTGATGGTAGAATAGTTTTCCATAGTGGATCAGCCGCTGAAAATCATATAAAAGTTTGTAAGCTTTGTTAAATTTTAGGAAAACATAAAGTACAAGAAAACAAAGGAGAAAGAACTGGGGGGGGGGAGCGAAAAGCAAAATTGGGGAGTGGATACAAAAAGGGGAATAGATATAGAGAAAAAGTAATTTCCAACTTCCAGCACTCCAGGTAAAATCCTAAGTATCAAGTCTTTGAATTAGAGGAGGGGCGGGGCCGAAGTCGCGATGCCACGATGTGCTATCTCAATGCTCTGAGATCGCAATCGACACTTTTGCCACTGGGGGGGTCCAAACCGATCTAAACCGTCCCGAAGAAACAGTGAACAGGAAGAATACATCTTGCTAAACCCTGAGATATCGCAAAATCCCCGAAAGAAGCAAGAGAAATTTCTTCAAGCCAGTGACAAAAAATCCAGCCAAGGCTGATGAAGTCGGGGCGGCCCCAAAACGGAAGGAATGGAAAGTGAAAGTTTTTCTGCTGGTGGGGAATCTTCATTGTTTTAAAAGAGAGACTGCCTATAAAAACGTAAAAATTGATTTAAATTGAAGAATAGAAGAATCAAGCAGCGAAATTAAACTTGCAACGGTTCTGGATAGTGGTTATCCCATTTTTTTATATGCTATTTTCATGGAAGGAATCTTTACAAGCTTTTTTAAATGGACGAAGTAGGTCTTCTTTTTCTATCTTTCTTTTTCTGTGACTCTTGGTGATTCATAGACCAAAGCTTTCCTCTTTCATCGCTGTATTATTATTTTGTACCTCATTTAAAGACTGGACCACTTTTTCTAATTTGAAACATAAAACAGATATAAAAAAAAGAAATATTTTAAAAGCCCTACGTGCCGGGAGGTTTTGTTGATTGGAGCTTTGTGTACTCAAGCGGAACTTTTCCCTTTCTTCGCGGTTTGTTTTGACCGCTCGTTGCAGAGCAATAGGGGTAAGCCAAATGTCCCTTTGAAGCGTGTTTTCAGCCAGAGAAGAGGGGGGAAAATGGCTTTTGTGAATCCATGTTTTAACTTTAAAAAACCTTCCAAGCGAGAGCACTTTGTTTAAGATGGCAGAATATCAAGAAAATAGAGAGATTGTAAGCTTGCAGACAATATTTTCAGAATTACTAAAATTAATAAATACATATGAGAGAATTGAACAAAAATTGGAATTTTTGAAACAGCTACCAGAAAGACGTGATCGAAAATTTGATGATGTTCATCAAATGCAAAATGAGGGGATTAAAATCCAAAGAATTGAAGTGGAAAATGAATATAAAACGATTAAACTTGCTGACATTTATGGTAATTGGTTTGTTTTTGAAAATGTAAAGAATGGAATGCTGAAAGAGGAAATAGATGGAGAGGAAACTTATTTCAAAGGGCAAGACAAAGAAGAAGAAGAAGAAGAAGAAGAAGAAGAAGAAGAAGAAGAAGAAGAAGAAGAAGAAGAAGAAGAAGAAGAAGAAGAAGAAGAAGAAGAAGAAGAAGAAGAAGAAGAAGAAGAAGAAGAAAGTAAAGAATTAATGGACTATGAAACTTTATTAACGAAAATATGGATAACACTGCTGACAACTAAAGACAAGTGGAATAAAGAAGCAGAAAGAGGGCATCAGGATTATATAAGAGATTTTACAAGCAAGGAGTTGCTAGGACTAGTCCATACAAAGCTGTTTAAGAAGAAGCTTAGAAGATTGATACCACAAATGGCAGAGGATATAAGATTGTTTTGTTATTGGAAAGATACAGGTTGATAGATGGAAGAGTATAATTTAAAACTACTAGCTAAACCCAGTGAAATTTAGTGATAATAGGTATAGTTAAATAAAAAATTGATAATGATAATACTGTATACAATGTGTAGTATTATGATAAGCAATAATTGGATATGAATATTGAATGATACCAGAGATTATATATAAAGGTCAATAATAATAATAACAATAAAAAAGAGAACTAAATTAGACACAGTTAAGTTTTTATTATTGGGGGGGAAATGTTATGATATAGAATATAGCCAAATAAAAAAAGGATAGTAATAATAATCTATATATATGTATGGGTATAATATAAGGAAATTGGATGTAAATTGTAAACCGATTTGGAAAGGAGGATTAGAAAACTTTGTTATTAAATATTATGGATGTTTAGCTAGAATAGGATATAAGGATTTAATGTTAATGGAGGATTTTAAATAAATAAGTAAATGAAAGGCCAATATGTGGTTATGTATTAAATTTTGCTATCTTTTATGATGAACATTTAAACAATTATAGTCAAATAAAAGTGGAGTTATGATGATGGTAATATGTATAAACATTTGAGTTAAGATACTAGAGTTAATATGAATTATACTTGATGACGGTAGAAGAGATGCACAAAAACTGTTTGTAACCAACTGGTACACTTTCCACAGGATGTAAAGAAGGAGGATTTTTATGTTTGTTTTGAAAATTAAAAATAAATAAAAGTTTTTGCAAAAAAAAGTCTTTGAATTAGAATAAACCATAACAAACAGTATGTTTATCACTATAAACGTTTATAACCTTTAAAAACCCAGGTTTAAATTTCATTTCCTTCAGTTACAAGGAAATGCAAGAGTGGTTTCCAAGTAGGAGGAAATCTAGAGTGTTTTCTTTACCCAAAGCAGTCAACTTTCCCATCCATTCTTCCATTCTAAGTATATATGAGTCCTTCCATCTGTGTGTGAAGAGAGCTTTGCAGCTGTGGTCATATAGAAAAACAAAGTTTCACAGTTCCTTCATTCTAGCATCTATCAAATGTAGAAGAAAAGCTTCTGGTTCAAGTGTAAATTCAGGAAAGCCTGTTCAGGCTCCTAAGGCAAAGGATCTCGTATAATTGCTTTTTCTCTTCATTGCAACCAAATGACAGGGCAGGACTATCTTTCTTTCTCTCACACACACCCCAAGTCTAGGTCGTCTCCCATTCACAAGAGCTGACTTGTGGCTTGGGTGGCATGTTTTTCAATGGCGCAATAAAGGCAATGTAGACTTTTAAAAACCATTTTGAAGTGCCTTATTGAAGGGATACAAAACCTCTTTGTGACCACACAGAACACGGAGAATAAAGGTGAAGTTGAGAGATCAAATGCAGAGCCATTTACTGTTTCATAATTTTCATAAGTAGAGTTAACAGAGATTTAAAATAGGCAAAATGATATTTGGAATGGAACAACAGACTGTCAGAGATAAATCAGGGGCTGCTGACTGTCAGGGGCTGCCACAAAGAAGAGGGAGAAAACTATTCTCCAAAGCACCTGAGGGTAAGACAAGAAGCAAAGGGTGGAAACTAATCAAGGAGAGAAGCAACTTAGAATGGAGGAAAATTTTCCTGAGAGTTAGAACAATTAATCAATGGAACAACTTGCCTCCAGAAGTTGTGAATGCTCCAACGCTGGAAGTTTTTAAGATGATGTTGGATATCCATTTGTCTGAAGTGGGGTAGGGTTTCCTGCCTAAGCAGGGAGTTGGACTAGAAGACCTCCAAGGTCCCTTCCACCTGTTATTCTACACTACATTGCCAAACATATTCGCTCACCCATCCAAATAATCAGAATCAGGTGTTCCAATCACTTCCATGGCCACAGGTGTATAAAATCAAGTACCTAGGCATGCAGACTGTTTTTGCAAACATTTGTGAAAGAATGAGTGGCTCTCAGGAGCTCAGTGAATTCCAGCGTGGAACTGTGATAAGATGCTACCTGTGCAACAAATCAAGTTGTGAAATTTCCTCGCTCCTAAATATTCCACAGTCAACTGTATTATTAGAATGTGGAAGTGTTTGGAATGACAGCAACTCAGCCACGAAGTGGTAGGCCACGTAAACCCGTCCAACATCAATGTGTGACCTCACAAATGCGCTTCTGGAAGAATGGTCAAAAATTCCCATAAGAATTGCAAGAATGTCCAAGAATAAATTGGAAAAGTGTTGGAAATGTCATCAGTTCATACTACCACATGTGGTGGACTTATATTGAAGCTAAAAGATACTGGACTAAAATCCACATGTGGTTGGAGAAAGTGATACACAAACACATAGACCTTAAACCAGAGATCTTTTTACTGGGAATCATACCAGAAATTTACAACAAAGACTTAAAATATTTGATTGTAAACATTTTAACAGCAGCTAGAACTGTATTTGCAAAAAACTGGAAAAACAAAATGATACCAAAACAGGAAGAAGTTATTCGAAAGATAATGGAGTGCGCTGAAATGAGCAAATTGACATTTGAAATTAGAGAACAAGTAGACGAGCAATTTTATAAGATATGGGATTTGTTTTATCAGTGGCTGGAAAAAAGAACCTGGACATGAAAAATGTTTTACTTATGTTTTAATTGAAGGAGAAAAGTGAGAATACAATAATGTTGTTAAATAGACTAATAATAATACAATGAAACACTGACATATATATGAATAATTTAGAATTTTTTGTTATAAATGAAGGACAAATATAATAATTAATTAATGTACATTTGATAGAGGATTGGTAATATAATATATAACTCTAAGTGCATACTATAAAGATATCCTGTTGAAAATAGTGATAGATATATAAACATAAACACTTGGTAAACTCTTTTATACTGTAAAAATATTAAAAATGAGACAATGATTACATAAAGGTACGTTGTTATTAAGCAGACAACCAAGAATGTAAGAGAATTAAGTTTATTGAAAAGAAAGAAATATTAATCATAATTGAATATATGATGTACAATGAAAGTGAGGTTTTTGGTTATATTGGATGGAAAATCTGTGATTGTATATGTAATCGAAAATACGGATGTACTTGTAACCAAACGACATGTTGTATGTAAGGGATGAAAATTTTTTAATGTTGTCTTTTATGTTTAAAAATAAAATAAAAAATGTGGAAAAAAAATTCCCATAAACACACTCTTGAACCTTGTGGACAGCCTTCCCAGAAGAGTTGAAGCTGCTGTAGCTGCAAAGGGTGGACCGATGTCATATTGAACCCTATGGATTAGGAATGGGATGTCACAGTAAATTCATATGCAAATAAAGGCAGGTAAGCGAATACTTTTGGCAATATAGTGTAATTCAAATTCAAATTGGAACTAAACTATGTGCAAATCATGGACATGTAATTTACTTTGGCTATCCATCATAATTTCAGGAGTGTTCTATAAAATGTTCAATGAACGCCACATTTTTCCTATCCTCGTTTTGTCCAACTTTCTCTTCCGAAAAATGTCACAGCAAAGCAACTTTCTGAATTTAAGATTTTGTTGCTCCAGCCTTTATCAACAAAGTAAGAATTCCAGTACTCTTCTGGGCTTCCCTTCGTGATTCAGCCTTTCTTGAAGAGCTGATATCCGTCTTGACCCCGGTATCATTTTTCTTTCCAAAACAGGCAAGGCAAAGTCTCATTAAAATTAGCTCCTATCCCTGGGGTTTCTTTGCAACCCTCCAAGCGTTTCAAACCATTTATTCATGAACATCTTTAAACATTCCAGATTGGGCTAAAGTTCAACGCTGGTTTTTGTACATTTTGTAACACAATAGAAAAAAGACATTGAGACTAGTAAGGATGCAGGGAAGAACAAGAAAGAGAAGTGGGGGACTGGAGGATACAACATGAGAGGAAAGGTCGCAGGTACTGGCTTTGTTTAATTACAGGAACTGGTTATGTCTAGTTGAACGAAGAGAAGGACTGGAAGTGGCAGGATGGCAGCCTTCCAATATTTGAGAAGCTGTCATAAAGAAGAGGGGGACAACGTATTTTCCAAAGCACCTGAAGGCAGAATAAACAGCAATGGCTGGAAAATAATCTAGGGGATTATCCAGTCCAGAACTAAGGAGAATTTCCTAAAAGAGCAATTAAACATTGCAACGACTTCCCTCTAAAGGTTTTGAGTGCTCCATCAGTGGAGGGTTTTCAGAAGAAGTCACTTGTCTGGAATGGTATAGGATCACTTGCTTGGGCGGGGGGGGGGGGTTGGACTAGATGACCTCAGAGCTCCCTTCCATCTATATTATTCTGAAGGTTTGCTCATTTGTGGATTGGTAAATTATGCAAACTGACCAGTTACCCACAGTCAGCTTATGGG
The DNA here is from genome assembly GCF_964273705.1 of Natrix helvetica. Taxonomy (NCBI): domain Eukaryota; kingdom Metazoa; phylum Chordata; class Lepidosauria; order Squamata; family Natricidae; genus Natrix; species Natrix helvetica. The sequence goes on along the minus strand of NC_138548.1, from coordinate 360,090,207 downwards.
ATGGAGTTTCCTGATGCCCCGAAGTGCATAATAGGGGGAAATTGTCGCCGGTCTCCCCAAATTTCGCAAGAGGCAGGGAACGAGGATCCACGGACCCCTCTTCCAAATCCGGGCGGGGCGTAGGAAAGGAGGAAAGGCTCCCGGCCTCTATGGACGCCGACCGGTCGGAAAAGAGGCGGATCGCCCAGCGCGATCCGAGAGGGGGGGAAGAATCGCTTGACCAGCCGAGAAACTGCAGCCCCTTCGGCAAGAGGAGAGAAATGAGGGGCTAGAGCGTCTCCACCACTCTACCAGGGAGGAAACGGGGGTCGGAAAAGACGGGGAGATGCTTCCGAAGGACCTCTCTAGGAAGCTCCACTCGGTCTCCCTCTCCATCGTTTATTGGAGCCGAATTTCAGGGAGGTTTTGATCCCCAGTTGCCTCATTTTGGGCGGCTGGGCAACTTCTGGCCATCGGGCAAAGCTGCTCCTGGGCCCCGCTCCGGGCAGGTGGGGCTCCCGCTCTCCCTCGGGCTGCCAGGAGGGCTTCTCCCCGCCAGGAGGAAGGTAGCCCCGAGTCGGTGACAGGAGGGAGGTGCGGGTGGACGCGGGGCTGGACGGGGAGCCTCTGGGCAAAGGGGGGGAAGCGTCACCCCACGGAGGGAAAGGGGGCTTCTCCTCCAAGGGTTTAAGGGGGGGGGATTATTGGGTGGCTGAAAGAAATGCCCGCCCTTCTCTCTCCAATGGGGGGTGGAGGGTTTTTCTTTAGGGGAAGAAAAAGGGTTCAAATGGCTTGGATTGAGTTGAATCTTTTCCCAAGGCAGAAAAGATCCACTTTCTTTCGGCTTCATCTCACTGGAGGAGAATGAATGAAGGTTCTTTGCTTTTATCCTAGTGTTTTAATTGTTTACTTTCGTTTCTGCAAAGCTGGATAGAAGCTGAAAAAATACTATGGGGGCCTTTGCACTTTGTCCATGTGTCATGTAGCATCATTGCCCCCCCCCCTCCTGTGGAAAAGGAAAAGGCAGGGATCATCCCTAGTTAAGGCAGGCAAATGGGGGGGAAACAGAGACTTTGTCAGACATCCCTCTCCTCATGCTAAAAAAAGGGAAAGGGAAGGTCTGCTCCACGAAGGGGGATCCCAGTATGGCTTTGATTCTGGGGGGACTGAATGGAAGTTTTTTTGGGGGGGCTTCCAGGGTTCATATACAGGAGTGGTTCCCAACATGGCGCCAGGCACCACAGGGAGGCAATTTGATTTTTATTGGGGGCAATTTGAACCTTGTTTAAACCAAGTTAATGGCCTTTTAGGCTTCCTCCACATGAGTAGAGTTCACTTTTTCAGCAAATTAAGAATTATTTCTCACAAGGGAGGCATCAGGATTTTAGAGATACTTAGAGGGGGTATGGCCAAAGAACGTTTGGGAACCACTGATATAGAGGGTCTACCAGTTATTGTTTGGGCTATTTGGAGAGCTGAAGAAAATAAATCTTCCTCTCCTTCACTTCTTTTATCTTCATCCTGCAGGTGCCACCAGGAAAACTTTGGACAAAGTTCTGCTTGCAGGATCTAATCTGGGTCAGTCACCAGGACTAGAGGTTTCGTCTTCCCAGCTTTCGGACTCACGCTGGAGCCCCTCCTGCTGCCCATCTTCCACCCTTTTGGCCAAAGTTCTGCTTTCCTTGGATAGAAATCCCTGGTAGTGAGCAGCCCCTGGAGACTATGCAGAGGGGGGGACACTTTGCCCAAAAGTCCCTCAAGAGGATTCAGGGGAGACTCTCCAAATGCTCCGATTGCGGAAAATCCTTTGCTTACCGGTCCCTCCTTTTGATCCACCGGAAGCTGCACACAGGAAATGGATCCCACCTGTGTTTCCTTTGTGGAAAATCCTTTCCTGGAGTGTGGAGCTTTGCCAAACATCTCCGGAGCCACCCTGGACTGAAGCCTTACAAATGCGGAGAGTGTGGGGAGCGTTTTGCTAAAGGCTCGGACCTTGGAGCCCATCAGCGAATCCACCAGGGAAAGAGACCTCGGGAGTCCTGGAAGCGCTGGGGAAGATTTCCTGAGAGACGGCGTCTCTCTAGGCCTCAGAACAGCCCGACTGAAGAGAGGTCCTGCAAGTGTGTGAAATGTGGGCTGTGCTTTTCCCAAAACTCAGAGCTGCTTAAACATCAGCAAATCCACACCAGAGAGAAACCTTATCAATGTGTGGAGTGTGGGAAATCTTTCCGTTATAAGCAATTGTTTAGAAGACATGAGAAAATTCACACAAGGCAAAGTCCTTATAAATGCTTTGAGTGTGGAAAATGTTTCACTCGGAACTCATCTCTTTGCCAACATAATAAAACACACACAAAGGAAAGCAAAAAATGCCTAGAATGTGGGAAATGTTTTTCCAGCAAATCATGCCTCCTGCAACATCAGAGAATTCACACTGGGGAAAGACCCTATGAGTGCACAGAATGTGAGAGATGTTTTGGCCTAAAGTCACACCTAATTCGACATCAGAGAATTCACACCGGAGACCGACCCCATCAGTGCCTAGAATGTGAGAAAAGATTTGCCACTTCTTCTAACCTTCATAAACACCAAAGGGTACACAGGGGAGAAAAACTATATAAATGTAATGATTGTGATAAATGTTTTTCTCGTAAGGAAACTCTTTTTCAACATCAGAGTATCCATACAGGTGTGAAGCCCTATATGTGTATTGAGTGTGGAACATTTTTCCGTACAGTACAAAGCCTCAGAAATCATGAGAATGTTCACAGAGAGGAAAAAAAGTTCAAATGTTTAGAATGTGGGAAAGCATTTGCTTATGCATCATCCCTTAGAATTCACTGCCAAATCCACACGGGTGAGAAATGCCACAAGTGCTCAGTGTGTGAGAAGTCTTTTACAAGGAAAGATACACTTCGGATGCATCAGAGAAGCCACTTAGAGAAGCAATATAAATGTCCGGAGTGTGAGAAAACGTTTCGTTGTAAATATTATCTTAGAAAACATGAGAGGATTCACAAAGGAGAGAAGCCTTTCAAGAAAAATGAAAAGTGCCCAGAATGTGGGAAGTGTTTTGGTGAAAAGTCAAAGCTAATTCAACATCAGAGAGTTCACACCGGAGAAAGACCCCATCAATGCCCAGAATGTGGGAGATCTTTTATCCAGAAGGGAAACCTAATTCGACATCAGAAACTTCACACTGGAGACAGACCCCATCAGTGCCCAGTATGTGAGAAACGATTTGTGGATTCTTCTGAACTTCGGAGACATCAGAAGGGTCACACAGGAGAGAGGCCCTATAAATGTGGGGAGTGTGGAAAAAGTTTTCTTAGAGCAACACATCTTCGGGTTCATCAGAGCACACATACGGGGGAGAAGCCATACCTATGTGTGGAGTGTGGGAAATGTTTTTCCCGAAAAGAACAACTTGGAAAGCATCAAAAGGTCCATACGCAAGTGAAGCCATAGAGATGCACAGAGTGTGGTAGTGTTTTCTCTAAAGAAAGACATCAGAAAACTCACATGGAAAAAGCCCTAATAGGCCCTGATGGTAGAACATAATTGTTCAACCCTTAGAAGTCGTATAAAAGTTCATAAGGGGGGGGGGATTAGAAACTCTTAGATCGTGGGAGAGTATGTGAAATTGTCTTGAAGTATATTAAGACTCCTGGGCAGGGAAGGTAAAACTAGAAGACTACAGCTGTGTTATTCTGTGGTAGATCTCTTCTAGCCCTATGATTCTAAGAATTTAAAAAGGAAAATGGATGAGAAGCAAACAGAGGGGATATTCACAAAGTAAGGCGAAAGGCTAAGGCTTCTGCTAAAACCTTGTAAGCCACCAAAAGTCTCTATTTGGGCAGGATTAACAAATCCAGGAAATAAATAGAATCATAGAATATGTATCCTAGAGCACAACAGACAGAATAGCTGAGGTAAAAAGAACTTTGCTGATAGTTTTGTCGTAATTTTAAAAGCCTTTTGGAAGAAATCAAAATATTAATGGAAACATTAAACAGATTTTTAGTGCCTTGGCTGGTTTTAAAATCAATAGCTAAGAGAAAGAAGTTGATCAAAATAGGAAAATGGAAGACAGAATTGAAGAGGAAAAGTGATTTAGAAGAAATGATACAAAAGTAAGACATTGGGATATTGTTACAAAGAATACAAATTCAGTGTCAAAATACTTGTGATCAGGCATGGAATCAAATGGAAAAAGATGGGTTAAGATGGAAAAAACCTCACTTAAGAAGCGTTTCCCTTAACAACAGAAATTTTGGGTTCCATTTTGGTTGTAAGTAGAGGACTACCTATAGATGATTAACTGAGAGTTGTTAGAACAGGAACATGGAGAATACGACTGCGACCTGTCTCTAAATACTACAGTTTGTTTTTTGCTATGTTATAGAGCCTCAATAGCGATCTTGGTCATACGAATAAGTTCACTGCACTGCTAATGTGGGAAGCTTCCTGCTTGCACCCCCTTGTCTTTCTTTGGGGTCTTAATTTGCCTCTTATTAATTGGAGCCTAAATGAAGGTACAACTGAACCTCTACATGTAACCATGTACAATGCTGTTGTGACTCTGGGGCTGGAGCGGTTTGTAATGGAGAACACTAGGCTCAACAATTGCTTAGATCTCAAATTCTGCAATACTTAAAATTCCATTTATGGCTTACAAGTTAAAGAACCATTTTCCAACAGCGATCACGGCACGTTAGATTTTTGTCTCAATTTGTGTCCTTGCAAACAGGGTCGTAATGAGGGTACTTCAAAGTATAACTTTTAAAAAGCCAACTATAATCTCATAGCTGCCCACCTCGCATCCCTTGATTGGCACCTTCTGTTCACAGGTTGTAAACCTACAGATTACTATTATTTTTCACTCTAAATCAATAGAATTTATATGTGCCAAAAATGACCTCTAAAGCTGAACAGAACAAATTACTGACAGCAATAAGTAAGTTGCAATCCAAGAAAAAAATCTCTTTGGCGAGAAAACAAAATTGGCTACTTAGCTACCTTTAAAGGCCGCCACAAAGCCTTATGTCACCAGATAAAGGGTGAATGTACCAACCACTATTGCAAACAGGAGAAAAAACTCTTAAACTCGAAGTCCACCCGAACCTTTTATAATTTTGTTAACAAAAAATGATAAAAACTTAAAAACGATCTCACCCTTAAAAGGGTCTAAAGGGGAAGCCTGTAACGATTATGCTGTTAAGGCCAAGCTTTTCGGTACGTTCTTCAGTTCGGTCTTTGTTGACAGCAATGGCCACTGTCCCTCACTTTGTAGTTGCATCATAACAAATTGTAGCGATTTACAATATATTGATTTTACAGTAGATAATATTGAAGCGGCACTACAAAACCTAAAGAGATCCCTATCTACTGGCCCCGATGGACTATTCTGTTTCCCCGAAAATAAGACAGGGTCCTATTTTCTTTTGACCCCCAAAATATGGCTGTGGCCTTATTATTGGTGGAGGGGGGAGCAGGGGATGGGCCGGGCCACGAGATTCTGCTTCAGTTTCCGAAAAATGGCACTGCCAAGCAAGCAAGCAAACCTGGCTGACTGTGACAGCTCTGGCTCATCAAGAGAAAAGGGGGGGGGGGCTGGAGGGGAAGGGAGGAAAAGGAGGGGAGGCGCAGCTTAATGGGTCATTCAGGATCTTGCAAGGTGGATTTCTTGCTCTGGGATTTCCCCCCTCCCTCCTTTTCTTTGCAAAAAGCAGAGTTGCACCAGCTAGGCAGGGTGGAGATGAGGCGGGCAGTGTGCTTGTGGTGGGGGTGGGGGGGAGACTGCTGAAGAAAAGGAGGGGGGAGGGATTTGACTTTCTCAGCCCCTCTCCCCTCCTTTCACCTGCAAGCTTCCCCACTCATGCAGCCTCCTCTTCCTCCTCCTCCTCTCGTAGAGGGGAATAGATGGCATTTGCTGCAACTTGAAAGGGAGGCTCCAAACTCCTCGAAAAGCAGCCACGCTGCTACTCAATGACAATTGCGACGAGAGCTGTCAGTAAGCATGGAACGCCCCACGTCCGCCAAAGTGGGCTCCCAAAAGCAAGGAAAGCCACAAAGCCTCGCCGCTGCTTGATAAGAACTGCGGCGGTAGCTGTCAACCTTGAGAAGCGTCGGAGCGTTCAAAACGTGGCTCCCAAAGTCAAAGTGATATCCCTCCATGGGAGCAGCACTTTCCAAAAGGGACTGAGAGGAAAGGAAAGAGCAGGCGACTTTGGTGGTTGCCACTGAGCATGACCGTTCGGGCACGCTTAACAAAAAGATAGAAAGGCAGCCCGGCTGTCAAAAGGAGGCCCCGCACCTGCTTGGCGTGGGCTTTGTCAGGCGATGTCCCGAGAGGTTTAGGGGCCATGTGGAGAGGGTGAGAGATAGAGTGAGGTGAGGTGGGTGGCAGGGCTGTTTGGTTTCCTTTGCCTGACTACTTCTGCCCGACCACCGGACAACACGTGATGGGTTGGGCAGAACAAGTTGTTTCTTGTTCTGCAGCCGACTTCTCCCACTTGGAGGTAGTGGATGGTGACCGAGGGGCTGCGCCCACTCGAACACAACCTCCAAGTCGCTGCAACCATCCAACACGGGGCTAAAGGAGACCCGGGTGCAAAATGTGGCACATTTAAACAAGTGCGAAAAAAAATAAATCACAGCCCTCTCGTTTCTTCTCTCCCACCCTGCATTACCCCTATAGTTCGGATTTGGTGAACTTCTGAAAAGCCTGCCATCTCTCGTTACGCATACGTTCTCCCTAGTAATGGAGGCAGCATCCATCTTTTTGATCTAATTGATTGATTGATTATTGGTGAATTGTGAGTACTTGACTTAATTCAGAAAGGAAAAAGTTAATATCAATGACCCTACAGCACTAAGGTCCTTGCAGGGACCAGGCATTGGTGGTCAGAGCCTCTAAGCCCTGTCAGGGCACGTAGGCTAGCATTGTGGCAAGGGTGGCCATTACTGTGAGGACGACTGTTTACCACTTGCTTCGCACTGCTTGTTATCTGAGGGCTCAGAAGGGACCACCTATTGTATCCGATGAAGTTCGTTCGCTGTGCTGCCCTTTCTCTGTTTTTATTGTTCGCCAGCTGGGAAAGGCTCTGCTGCTCCTGTTAACAGTTGAGCAGCGAACCACGGCTGCTACTAATTTAAGGACTAAAATTATTTAAAATATTCTAACGGCCACAGAGTGACCCAGAAAGAAAGAAACTTTTAAAAACTGTTGATTCAGAAGGAGCGTGGCGAAGAGGCATTCCTCAGACCCCTTCACGAAGCGGGATCACGGCAGTTGCAAAAAGGCGCGAATCACCATTTTTTCAAACGTCTGTCAGTGGCTCACAAAGTGGCAGCCGCCACACAAGCTCCCAATACAGCAGCAGAGAGGGCTGAGGAAGCACAAGTCACCCTACCAGGAGAAGGATCTTTAGTGCCTCAATCACCCCCGCAGCCTTGCACTTCTGATGGCAGGGGTTCCAGTATTAATAAAAAGAAGTCTGAGAAGGCAGACAATGCCAAAAAACCCCAAAAGCCTTCCAGTTCGGGCTATGAGAAGCAGAAAGAAAAAGCACTGGATCACATTCACAAGAAGGCGGCCAGCAAAAAAGCCTCCTCTCCCAAGTCAGCTGGCAAGCCCCAACAACCCCAGGGGCAATTATCACTGCTGCTTTCTCCCGGGGACAGGCAGAATAGGGAGGTCCCTATTAACCCGCTCTTCCCCATCGATGTATCAAACATATGGGGGTCATCCCAGGAGCCACTGGTCTCCATGCCTGGCAGTGGGATTGAATTGCCACCAGCTGTCCAGAGACTGGACTCATTGCCTTCCACCTCTACCACTACTCTCCTGGGCCAATCACATCCAATGCTCCTGCCAAATTTTCAGGACATTATTGCCTCTGCCATCTTTCAAGGCATCACAGCTGGCATTCAGCAGCAACAGGCCCTGATCAGACAGGCGACTGCCACAATCACTGTGCCCACTGCACCTGCCCCAGTAGTTCTGCCTACAGAACCAGTGGTGTCTGATCAAGAGGATCTGGATCAATCCTCAGAATCGGAGGAAGGGGAGCTCAAGGAGGCCGAACTATCTTAGGATGAGGAAAGGGAGACTGACCAGAAATCCTTTTCGGCCTCTTCCCTCCTGCACTGTTTCCATCCCTATTGTACAAGGCAAAAGCAGCTTCTAAGATTGGACCTCAACCGGCAGCAGTCACACCTTGGCCAGCAGCTGTGTGTGCAGAATCCCTGTATTCTGAACAGACCCCCCCCCCCAGCTGAAACAATACCTAGGCCTAAGATATTTGTGGACTTGATCCAAAAACAGTGGACTGCTCCCACATCTGGGCCAAGCCCCTCGACCGCTGATAAAAAATTCTTCAATGTGGCTAACGAGTTGGCACAGTTTTTGGCTGTTCCCCCGATAGATGCTCCGGTGATCGCCCTCTACACACCAGCTCATATGCCAGGTGCTCCGGAGGACGTCCTTAAACCGGAGGAGAAGAAGGCAGACCTCACTCTGCAAAGAGGTCATCAGGCGGCAGCTTGGGCAGTCAAGGCTGCCACTACAGCCTCCTTCTTCACCCGGCCATGTCTTCTATGGCTACAGGAACTACAACAGCGGGTTCCTATCTCAGACATAAGGGCCCACCAAGGCATTGCCAAACTGGTGGCGGCAGTTCAGTTTGCATCGGATGCTACATTGACGTCCACCAGATTCGCCGCCAGAGCCATGGCTGCCTCAGTGGCTTCCCGTAGACTGCTGTGGCTTCGGCAGTGGCAAGCCGATGCTCGCCACAAGTGGAACTTAGCCTCCGCTCCTTTCAAGGGAAGTTCTCTTTTTGGAGATGCCCTGGATCCATACTTGGTGGAAAATAAAGAGAAGAGGAAGGTCCTTCCTTCAGCTCCCAAGAAGGGCTTCAACCGTCCGTCGTCATATCCCAGGTGTTCTTCCTTTCGAGGCCAGGACCTTGGTTCGTCCTCTCGGAACCAGGACTATGGTTCCTCCTTTTGGGGGGCGGACTATGGGGGCCAGGGATATAGGCAGCAGGGAGGCTATGCTTCCAGACAGAGGCCCCAGCCTGACCGCCTTCAGCAGGGAAAGTCCTCCAGGCGTCTCTTTCGAGGAGGGGGGGGCATTATTATTGCAGAACCTAGCCCCTCTGGGGCCAGTTATCCCATCGGAGGTAGGTTAGCCATGTTTGCTGACATTTGGGACGCTACCACCTCCGACGCTTGGGTTAGGTCTACTGTTAGGCTTGCCCTTGAGTTTGTCTCCAGCCCCCCTAGTTCCTTCAGGGCCTGCCCAGTCTCCTCCAACCCAGCTCGTAGGCGCCTCATGCTAGAGGCGGTCCAACATCTCGACATTAGGGCCATACAACCGGTACCAGCAGAGGAATGCGGGCTAGGGTTTTATTCTACCCTTTTTGTAATCCCAAAGCCTCAGGGGGGCTGGAGAGCAATTTTGGATCTTAAAAGATTAAACAAATTCATTTGTTATAAGCGTTTTAAGATGCATTCTTTGCATTCCATTTTGGGATCCCTCAGACAGGGGGATTTTCTAAGTTCAATTGACTTAACGGAGGCATACCTCCACGTTCCTGTTTTGCCCCAGCATAGACAGTTTCTGTGTTTTTCATATTTAGGGCAGCATTTCCAATACACTGCCCTCCCCTTTGGACTGTCTTCGGCTCCCTGTGTATTTACGAAAGTTCTAGCTCCCTTGGTCGCAGCTCTAAGGGAAGTGCCCATTAGACTTCAGGCTTATCTGGATGATATTCTCATACAATCTTCATCCCCTAGTCAGGCACGTAGAGACCTAGCATCTACCATCCAGGCTCTTCAGGAGCATGGGTTTTCAATCAACGTTCCCAAGAGCCATCTCCATTGGTCTACCAGATTGGTGCACTTGGGAGCGTTGATCGACACAGAGGAATGCAGAGTGTACTTGTCTCGCGAAAGGCAAGACAATCTCAGGGCCTTGGCAGGTCAGGCAGCCAGGTCACACAGGTGCTCCTTGTGGCTTCACTATCTAAATTGCTGGGGACCATGGTGTCAGCCATCGGGATTGTTCCATGGGCTCGTTTACATTCACGGCGCCTCCAATGGTTCCTCTTACCTTTTCAGAGGAAGCTTGTGAGCTGTTCCCTGGCCAAGGTGCACGTCCCGGCGGAGGTCAACCGTTCCCTCAGGTGGTGGACGTCTCAGGCCATCACGAAGGGTCTTCTTTTCAAGGACCAGGGCTCTCTGACTGTCACAACAGATGCCAGCCTTTTTGGCTGGGGTGCCACCCTTCAGACACAGGTAGCACAAGGCCAGTGGGACCAAGTGGACCGTGCTCACAATATAAACTGGCTAGAGTTGAGGGCGGTCCATCTGGCTCTCCACCATTTCCTCCCAGGGGTGACGGGAAAACATGTGCTTGTGCTAACGGACAATGTGTCTGCAAAGGCACACATCAACCAACAAGGGGGCACCAAATCACTCTCACTCATGGACGAAGCCATGAGGCTGGGTCTTTGGGCCGAGAAGCTTATTCTCTCTCACCGCGGAACATATCTCTGGGGTGGCGAATGTGCAGGCAGATTGGCTCAGTCGTGAGATTCTGGACAATGCCGAGTGGCAACTGCACCCCTCAATCTTTCAGGACATAGTGGACACATTTGGCATGCCAGTAATAGATCTGTTCGCCACCCCACACAACAGCCAGCTTCCGAGGTTTTTCACTCGGTACCCAGCACATCGGTCGGAGGGACTTCTATACGCCTTTCCTCCTCTGCCTCTCCTGCCCAGAGTAATCCAGAAAATACTCGGGGAGAAGGCCGAGGTGGTGTTGGTCACCCCACACTGGCCACGCAGGACTTGGTTCACCGACCTGCGGACACTTTCGGTGGACAGATCCTGGAGGATCCCTCGGGACAGGATATCCCTCCGTCAGGGGTCACTGAAGCACCCAGATCCTCAGTGGTTCCAGTTGACCGCCTGGTGTTTGAGCGGAGCGTCCTGGGGGGGACAATTTCTCCTCCAGGGTCATTATGACGATTCAGGCCGCTAGGCGGCCTTCCACAGACAGAATTTACGACGCCACTGGAAAGCTTTCTGTTCCTGGTGCTCTGCTAAGGCCTTGGACCCAACTAAGGTCACAATCCCTCAACTCATTGAGTTCCTGCAGGACGGATTAGATAAGGGACTAGCCCCAAATACCATCAAGAGGCAGGTGGCAGTCATATCTTCGGTTTTGACATGTGGGAGTTCTCCTTCCCTGGCTCAGCTACCTACGATGAGCTGTTTTCTTAAGGGGGCGTCCAACCTCAAGACTCCTGCGGTCCATGGGTATCCTTCCTGGGATTTGACCAAAGTACTGGACGCCTTAACTAAGGCTCCCTTTGAACCTCTGAGGGAGGTTTCACTCAGATTCTTAACATTAAAGGTATCATTTCTGGTGGCCATAACTTCCGCTCGTTGGATTTCAGAGTTGCAGGCTCTTTCGGCCAGGGAAGAATTGTGCATTTTCCATCCGGACCGGGTGGTCTTACGCCTGGATCCCTCCTTTGTTCCCAAGGTGTGTTCCTGCTTCCACAGAACGCAGGAGATTATTCTTCCCAACTTCTGTCTCCATCCTGTCCATCCACTGGAACGCAAATGGCACATCTTGGACGTAAGGAGGGCTCTCAAAATTTATTTACAACGCACATCTGCAACTAGGAAATCTGATGCTCTCTGTGTCATTCCAGCCCACGTCCCTAGGTAGCAAGGTCTCTTCCCCTACCATAGGCAGGTGGTTGAAGGCCTGCATTTCTTTGGCATACCAGTCCCAGTCTTTACAAGTGCCAGTTTGGATCACTGCGCATTCTACAAGAAGCGTGTCAACCTCTGCAGTGTGGGCGGCTCAGGCCTCCCTACAGGAAATATGTAGGGCTGCCATCTGGGCTACACCTAATGCCTCTATTAAGAACTACAAGATGGATTCATTTGCATCAGCAGAGGCAGCCTTTGGTCGCAGGGTACTGCAATTGGTGGTTGGGGCTGATGCTTCATTACAACAGTCTTAAGACCCTCCCTGGGACAGTTACTGCTTTGGTACGTCCCAGCCGGGATGCTGCCTCCACCACTAGGGAGAAAGGGCGTTGGTACTTACCTGAGACGCCTCTTCTCCTAGGGTGGAGGCAGCATCCAGCCCCTCCCAGGATAGGCTTTGATCCTTGTTTATGCCTTGCTTTTTACTGTTTTTTACGTTTTACTATTTACCCGTGGAATAAAAAAAAAATTAAATAGTTGTCGTCTTGGTTATGACGCGGTAAGGATGGTCAGAGGAAATTATTAACACAACAGACAGGCTCTACTGGATGACCGGAGTACAGGCATATTATAACTGTTTTTTCGATGACGCACGGGGTCTGGTGTTTTTCTTCATCAAAAGCTGGGTCTGCCTAGCAACAGGGGCGGAGCTTAACAATGTTACCAGATTCAGTCTTCAATATGAGTGGATGAAGGTTAACCTAGCCTGGATGCTGCCTCCACCCTAGGAGAAGAGGCGTCTCAGGTAAGTACCAACTTCCTTTTTAAGTAGTTTTGGGGGGAACTTATTTTCTTTTATTTTAACCCATGTGCTGAAAAGCCTGATTGGGTGTAGTATCGGGACCTGTCGTATTTTCAGGGAAACAGGGTATGTGCCTACTTTTTGAAAAAGCTTGCTACTGCCCTAGTTGATGCACTATGCACAATCTATGAGGTATCTTTTTGAACCAGCTCCCTGCCCAACCTATCGTCAGTAGCAGTGGTTATATCAATCTTTAAAAATCTTTATACCAATCTTTCATCTAGTTGAAAATTAAAGACCAATCTCCCTGTTTGCATCACATGTAAAGTCATGGAGTCAATTATAAACCAATCCATCACCCGTCACCAAATTGGAACTAAACTATGTGCAAATGATGGACATGTCATTTACTTGGTTATCCATCATAATTTCAGGAGTGTTCTATAAAATAAATGTTCAATGAACGCCACATTTTTCCTATCCTCGTTTTGTCCAACTTTCTCTTCCGAAAAATGTCACAGCGAAGCAACTTTCTGAATATAAGATTCTGTCCCTCCAGCCTTTATCAACAAAGTAAGAATTCCAGAACTCTTCTGGGTTTCCCTTCGTGATTCAGCCTTTCTTGAAGAGCTGATATCCGTCTTGACCCCAATATCATTTTTCTTTCCAAAACAGGCAAGGCAAAGTCTCATTAAAATTAGCTCCTATCCCTGGGGTTTCTTTGCAACCCTCCAAGTGTTTCAAACCATTTATTCATGAACATCTTTAAACATTCCAGATTGGGCTAAAGTTCATCTCTGAGTTTTTGTACATTTTGTAACACAATAGAAAAAAGACATTGAGACTAGTAAGGATGCAGGGAAGAACAAGAAAGAAGTAGGGGACTGGGGGATACAACATAAGAGGAAAGGCTGCAGGTACTGGCTTTTGTTTAATTTCAGGAACTGGTTATGTCTACTGGAATGAAGGGAAAGACTGGAAGTGGCAAGATAGCAGCCTTCCAATATTTGAGAAGCTGTAATAAAGGAGAATTTCCTAAAAGAGCAATTAAACATTGCAACGACTTCCCTCTAAAAGTTTTGAGCGTTCCATCAGTGGAGGGTTTTCAGAAGAACTCACTTGTCTGGAATGGTATAGGATCACTTGCTTGGGCAGGGGGTTGGACTAGATGACCTCAGAGCTCTCTTCCATCTGTATTATTCTGAAGGTTTGCTCATTTGTGGATTGGTAAATTATGCAAAGCGACCAGTTACCCACAGTCAGCAAACCACGATGGAAGCAAAGCTTATGGGATGGAGTTTCCTGATGCCTCGAAGGGCACAATAGGGGGAAATTGTCGCCGATCTCCCCAAACTTCGCGGGAAGCAGGGAGCGAGAAACCCCGGTCGCCTCTTCCCAATCCGGTTGGGGGGGGGGGGTTAGGAAAGGAAGAAAGGCTCCCCGCCTCTCTGGTGGAAGAGTCGCTTTTTGTTGCAATTTTTTTTTAATTTTCAAAACAAACATAAAAATCCTCCTTCTTTACATCCTGTAGAAAGTGTATCAGTTGATTACAAAAGGGTTTTGTGCATCTCTTCCACCGTCATCAAGTATAATTCATGGGTGGAAGAGTCGCTTGACGAGCCGAGAAACTGCAGCCCCTTCGGCAAGAGGAGAGAAATGAGGGGCTAGAGCGTCTCCACCACTCTACCAGGGAGGAAACGGGGGTCGGAAAAGACGGGGAGATGCTTCCGAAGGACCTCTCTAGGAAGCTCCACTCGGTCTCCCTCTCCATCGTTTATTGGAGCCGAATTTCAGGGAGGTTTTGATCCCCAGTTGCCTCATTTTGGGCGGCTGGGCAACTTCTGGGCGTCCGGCAAGGCTGCTCCTGGGCTCCGCTCCGGCCAGGTGGGTCTCCCGCTCTCCCTCGGGCTGCCAGGAGGGCTTCTCCCCGCCAGGAGGAAGGTAGCCCCGAGTCGGTGACAGGAGGGAGGTGCGGGTGGACGCGGGGCTGGACGGGGAGCCTCTGGGCAAAGGGGGGGAAGCGTCGCCCCACGGAGGGAAAGGGGGCTTCTCCTCCAAGGGTTTAAGGGGGGGGGATTATTGGGTGGCTGAAAGAAATGCCCGCCCTTCTCTCTCCAATGGGGGGTGGAGGGTTTTTCTTTAGGGGAAGAACAAGGGTTCAAACGGCTTGGATTGAGTTGAATCTTTTCCCAAGGCAGAAAAGATCCACTTTCTTTCGGCTTCATCTCACTGGAGGAGAATGAATGAAGGTTCTTTGCTTTTATCCTAGTGTTTTAATTGTTTACTTTCGTTTCTGCAAAGCTGGATAGAAGCTGAAAAAATCCTATGGGGGCCTTTGCACTTTGTCCATGTGTCATGTAGCATCATTGCCCCCCCCCCTCCTGTGGAAAAGGAAAAGGCAGGGATCATCCCTAGTTAAGGCAGGCAAATGGGGGGGAAACAGAGACTTTGTCAGACATCCCTCTCCTCATGCTAAAAAAAGGGAAAGGGAAGGTCTGCTCCACGAAGGGGGATCCCAGTATGGCTTTGATTCTGGGGGGACTGAATGGAAGTTTTTTTGGGGGGGCTTCCAGGGTTCATATACAGGAGTGGTTCCCAACATGGCGCCAGGCACCACAGGGAGGCAATTTGATTTTTATTGGGGGCAATTTGAACCTTGTTTAAACCAAGTTAGTGGCATTTTAGGCTTCCTCCACATGAGTAAAGCTCACTTTTTCAGCAAATTAAGAATTATTTCTCACAAGGGAGGCATCGGGATTTTAGAGATACTTAGAGGGGGTATGGCCAAAGAACGTTTGGGAACCACTGATATAGAGGGTCTACCAGTTATTGTTTGGGCTATTTGGAGAGCTGAAGAAAATAAATCTTCCTCTCTCCTTCTTTTATCTTCATCCTGCAGGTGCCACCAGGAAATCCTTTGGAGAAACTTCTGCTTGCAGGATCTAATCTGGGTCAGTCACCAGGACCAGAGGTTTCGTCTTCTCAGCTTTCGGACTCACGCTGGAGCCCCTCCTCCTGCCCATCTTCCAACCTTTTGGCCAAAGTTCTGCTTTCCTTGGATAGAAATCCCTGGTAGAGAGCAGCCCCTGGAGACTATGCAGAGGGGGGAACACTTTGCCCAAAAGTCCCTCAAGAGGATTCAGGGGAGACTCTCCAAATGCTCCGATTGCGGAAAATCCTTTGCTTACCGGTCCCTCCTTTTGATCCACTGGAAGCTGCACATGGGAAATGGATCTCAACTGTGTTTCCTTTGTGGAAAATCCTTTCCTGGAGTGTGGAGCTTTGCCAAACATCTCCGGAGCCACCCTGGACTGAAGCCTTACAAATGCGGAGAGTGTGGGGAGCGTTTTGCTAAAGGCTCGGACCTTGGAGCCCATCAGCGAATCCACCAGGGAAAGAGATCTCGGGAGTCCTGGAAGCGCTGGGGAAGATTTCCTGAGAGACGGGGTCTCTCTAGGCCTCAGAACAGCCTGACTGAAGAGAGGCCCTGCAAGTGTGTGAAATGTGGGCTGTGCTTTTCCCAAAACTCAGAGCTGCTTAAACATCAGCAAATCCACACCAGAGAGAAACCTTATCAATGTCTGGAGTGTGGGAAATCTTTCCGTTATAAACAATTGTTTAGAAGACATGAGAAAATTCATAATAAAACACACACACAGGAGGGAAGCAAAACATGCCTAGAAAGTGGGAAATCTTTTTCCAGCAAATCAATCCTGGGGCAACATCAGAGACTTCACACTGGGGAAAGATGCTATCAGTGCCCAGAATGTGAGAAAATATTTGCTAATTCCTCTCGCCTTCAGAGACACCAAATGACGCACAGGAGAGAAAAACTATATAAATGTAAGGATTGTGATAAATGTTTTTTTAAAAAGTCACATCTTTTTGAACATCAGAGTATCCATACAGGGGTGAAGCCCTATCAGTGCATCGAGTGTGGAACATTTTTCCGTACAATACAAATCCTCAGAGGTCATGAGAACGTTCACAGAGGGGAAAAAAAGTTCAAATGTTTAGACTGTGGGAAAGCATTTGCTTATGGATCATCCCTTAGAATTCACTGCCAAACCCACACGGGTGAGAAATGCTACAAGTGCCCCGAGTGTAAGAAATCTTTTACCCGGAAAAATACACTTCGGATGCATCAGAGAAGCCACTTAGAGAAGCAATATAAATGCTCAGAGTGTGAGAAATCTTTTCATTGTAAATATTATCTTAGAAAACATGAGAGGATTCACAAAGGAGAGAAGCCTTTCAAGTGTGTGCAGAAAAATGAAAAGTGCCCAGAATGTGGGAGATGTTTTGGCAGAAAGTCACAATTAATTCAACATCAGAAACTTCACACTGGAGAAAGACCCCATCAGTGCCCAGAATGTGGGAAATGTTTTAGCGACAAGTCACACCTAATTCGACATCAGAAACGTCACACCGAAGAAAGACGCCATCAGTGCCCTGAATGTGGGAAATGTTTTGTCTACAAGTCACACCTAATTCGACATCAGAGAGTTCACACCAAAGAAAGACCCCATCAGTGCCCTGAATGTGGGAAATGTTTTGGCGACAAGTCACACCTAATTCGACATCAGAGAGTTCACCTTGGACAAAGACCCCATCAATGCCCAGAATGTGGGAGATGTTTTATTGAAAAGTCACACCTAATTCGACATCAGAAACTTCACACTGAAGAAAAACCCCATTAGTGCCCAGAATGTGGGAAATGTTTTGGCTACAAGTTAAGTTTAATTCACCATCAGAGACTTCACACCAAAGAAAGACCCTATCAATACCCAGTATGTGAGAAAAAAATTGTGGCGTCTGCTGAACTTCGGAGACATCAGAAGAGTCACAGGAGAGAGGCCCTATAAATGTTGGGAGTGTGGGAAAAGTTTTCTCACAGCAATACGGCTACGGGCACAGGAGAGAAGCCGTACAAATGTGTGGAATGTGGGAAAGGTTTTCCCGAAAAACAACACCTTGAAAATCATCAAAAGGTCCATTCATGAGTGAAGCCATAGAGATGCATAGAATATGGTAATGTTTTGCTCAAAAAGCAAAACATCAGAAAAATCTCATGGAAAAAGCCCTAATAGAGCCTGTTGGTAGAAGAGTTTTTCATAGTTGTTCGACCTTTAGAAGTCGTATAGGAGTTCATAAGCAGGGAGGAGGGGGGATTAGAAACTCAAATTGTGGGAGAGCTTTTTCTTGTCAATTGTCCCTTAAAAACCACACTTTAATCCATATAGGAAAGATGCAGTCTAAACGTTTGAAGTGTGATGTATGGTCTGCCTGAAAAAATACTCTTTCACTCTAGAAAGAGTGTAGAGAAGAGCAACAAAGATGATTAGGGGACTGGAGGCTAAAACATACAAGGAACGGTTGCAGGAACTGGATATGTCTAGTTTAATGAAAAGAAGGACTAGGGGAGACGTGATAGCAGTGTTCCAATATCTCAGGGGTTGCCACAAAGAAGAGGGAGTCAAACTATTCTCCAAAGCACCTGAGGATAGAACAAGAAGCAATGGGTGGAAACTAATCAAGGGAGAAGCCAGATTCACTTAACAGACATGTTACTAATTTAACATCTGCAGTGATTTACTTAACAACTGTAGCAAGAAAGGTCATAAATTGGGCAAAACTTACTTAACAAGTACTTCCCTTAACAACAGAAATTTTGGGCTCAATTGTGGGTGTAAGTAGAGGACTACCTATAGGTGATTAACTGAGAGTTATTAGAACAGGAACATGGAGAATACGACTGCGACCTGTCTCTAAATACTACAGTTTGTTTTTTGCTACGTTATAGAGCCTCAATAGCGATCTTGGTCATACGAATAAGTTCACTGCACTACTAATGTGGAAAGCTTCCTGCCTGCACCCCCTTGTCTTTCTTTGGGGTCTTAATTTGCCTCTTATTAATTGGAGCCTAAATGAAGGTACAACTGAACCTCTACATGTAACCATGTACAATGCTGTTGTGACTCTGGGGCTGGAGCAGTTGGTAATGGACAACACTAGGCTCAACAATTGCTTAGATCTCAAATTCTGCAATACTTTAAAAATGCCAACTATAATCTCATAGCTGCCCACCTCGCATCCCTTGATTGGCACCTTCTGTTCACAGGTTGTAATAATAGATTACAAAATTACAAATTGTAGCGATTTACAATATATTGATTTTACAGTAGAAATTGATTTTACAGTACATAATGTTGAAACGGCCCTACAACATAACAAATTTTAGCAATTTACTATGTATTGATTTTACAGTAGAAATTGATTTTACACTACATAATGTTGAAACGGCTCTACAAAACCTAAATCCATCCCTATCTACTGGCTCCAATGGACTATGTACCTATGTACTTTTTGAAAAAGCTTGCTACTGCCCTAGCTGAGCCACTATGCACAATCTAAGAGGTATCTTTTCGAACCAGCTCCCTGCCCAACCTATGGTCAGTAGCAATGGTTATACCAATGTTTAAAAATATTTATACCAATCTTTCATCTAGTCGAAAATTAAAGACCAATCCCCCTGTGTTGCATCACATGTAAAGTCATGGAATCGATTATAAACCAATCCATCACCCGCCACCTAGAGACAAACAACCTGCTATATGACAAACACTTTGGTTTTCGAAAACAAAAGTCCTATAATCTGCAACTCCTAGACTGCAGAAACATCTGGACCACACATCTTGATCAGGGTAAAGCAGTAGATACAAAAGCCTTTGATTCAGCAGTGCACGACAAACTACTGTCAAAGCTAAGTTCTTACGGCATCTCTGGATCCCTGCACAAGTGGATAGCCGTGTTCCTTTCCAACAGGCAACAAAGAGTCAAAATAGGGAGGGCTCTATCAAACCCGGCACCAGTTAACGGGTGTCCCCCAAGGCAGCGTCTTAGGGCTCACACTCTTTCTGCTTTACATCAACAATCTATGTGATCAAATTAAAAGCAGCTGCATCCTCTTCGCTGATGATGTAAAATTATGTAATAGCAAAAAGACGAGATGTTTTGTTGAAAAGTCACACCTAATTTTGACATCAGAGACTTCAGACTGGAGGAGACCCTATGGCAGGGGTGTCCAAACTTGGCAACTTTTTCCCTAAGGATTATGGGGGGGATGGAAGGGAAACCCCCAGAGAGGCTCCTCGCCTCCCCCGTTCAGCTTGGGGGGTGGGAGGGAATTTAAAGGGGGGAAAGTTAAGTTGCTTTGAACTGAGCTCAGGATCCCCCAACCCGGAAAAGGACCTTTTCTCTTTGTTCTTAATCTAAAGCAGGGGTGTCCAGACTTGGGAACTTTAAGACGTGTGGACTTCAACTCCCAGAATTCCCCAGCCAGCATTCTGGCTGGGGAATTCTGGGAGTTGAAGTCCACAAGTCTTAAAGTTGCCAAGTTTGGACACCCCTGCCCTATGGATACCTAGAACCTGAAAAATGATTTGTGGATTCTGCTGAACTTTGTAGACACTAGAAGGGGCACACAGGAAAGAGGACATATAAACGTGGGGAGTGTGGGAAAAGTTTTACCTGAAAACAAAACATTGGAAACCATTACAAATTTTGGACCAGATCAGGAGTAACTGGTAGTGGACATTGGGCATTGGTGGTCAAACCAGTAGGGACTGCTAGCTGGCCACGCCCCCAAACTGGTACTCAGTCAGTGCTCAATCACCCTACCCAGTCTCTACTTTCAACCGTTCCAGCCTGCCTCCCCTACTCCCTTCCCTGTGGCCCGCAGCCCTGCCATGCTTGCCTGCCTTCCACTTGGTGGCCCCATGGCCAACTTGCTAAGGTAGGCAAGCGGAAAGCTGCGTGGAAGGCAGACAAGCATGTCCAGGCTGGCCGGTTGCGGGGAAGAGACCTAGCAGACTACTTCCTTCCCAGCAGTGCTGCTATGCTTGGCTGCCTTCCATGCGGCCTTCCCGGCAGTCCCCGATGCCCTCTTGCATGCCAAAGTCAGCGTCCAGCCTGGCCAGTGGGTGGGCTGGCAGCCCTTGATGGAGATGCAGCAGCTGCTCTGGGGCTGAGAGGGGAAGCGGCGGTGGCTGTGGCAGTTTGGGAGGTCAGGGGTCAGACAGATGCCCAGGGGCTGCTGCACATGCGTACCACCTCCCTTCCCAGAGTACTTTCTTCCTTCTCCCTCCACTGAAAGAAAGGAAGAATATCCCGCCGTCTGTTGGTGCCACCGCAGTTGATCTGGCAGGGGGAACAAGCCCCCGAAGGGCAGGGTGTGTGCTGCTGCTGCCAGGCACATCTCAGCAGGACAACTCCCTGTCACGGCACAGTTCTGGGATTGTGGAGAGGCCAAGAAAGTTCTGCTGCCCTGCTGCTGCCAGGCACATCCGCGCAGAACTCCCCGGGAAAGCTAGACCATGTATGTGTCTGTGTGAGTGTGTGTGTCTGTCTGTCTGTGTCTGTGTGTGAGAGAGAGGGATGGGGTGGGGAAGAGACATAGAAAGAGAAAGAGAAAGAAAGAAAGAGAAAGAAAAAGAAAGGAAGGGGAAGAGAGAGAAGAAAGACAAGAAAAAAGAAAGAAAAAGAAACTGGACTTATGACCACGATTGACCCCAAAATTTTGGTTGCTAATCAAGAGCGTTGTTAAGTGAGTTTCGCCACTTTTATAAGTTGGCCATGCCCACCTGGTCAAATGACTACCAAGCCGGAGCGACTCCCACTTCAAATCAAAGTTGGGTGCTGATCTTCTGTTAGGAGAGAGTTAAAGCCATCCCCAAAGCCACTTTGGTCCCAGAAGATTTCGGTGAGGCCTGCTAGCACCAAAATGGGTGTGTCGCGCACAAGTGGGGTGGTGGTAGAGGAGGGGATCGTGCGCATGTGCAAAGGGTGGGGCCTGCGGGGTGGGGCATTGGATTATGGGTGTTGGCACGCACATGTGTACTATCTCACACACACGCCCACTTTTGGCACCCAAGGGAAAAAAGGTTTGTCATCACTATCCTAGTGGTTAATGCCAGAGCTCAAAAATAGGAGACTGTGAGTTCCAATCCCACCTTGGTCCCGAAAGCCAGCTGGGTGACCTTAGGCCCGTCCCAGTTTAACCCACCTTACAGGATGGTTGTGAGGAAAATAAGAGGAAGAAGATGTGTTGAATGTGTTCATTGCCTTGAGTTATTTGCAAAAATAATAAAGCAGCAATAGAAATAAAACATTAAATCATTTCTATTTTCCAGTGGCTTGGCAATATTTTCAGGCTTATTTCCGTTTTTGGCTGCTCCCCCAAACTGTCTTGGGGTCTCTGGGGATTAGGAAACCAAAGAATGTGAGAAAATTCATCCATGCTCAGAGACCTCCACCCAATTTAAACTCTCACGATGGTCAACATGTAATCTCTGCACCCGTGGCTATTACAGATCAGTGTAAAACTTGATGACGGATGAATTAAAAGATCCTGGGAATAAAATTAAACATTTATTATCCAGTTAGGAAGGAACACCAAAAAAGTAAAAATACCACAAAAGGTAACTGTACATTGCTTCTCGTTAATGGCACTTTGAACGCAGTTCCGAAAACAAAGAAAACTAAATAGGGCTTCTCCATGGACACATACAAGCGGGCGCTTCCATCGTGCAGAGGAATGAGCAGAAGAAATGAGCAGAAGAAACCTCGACACCGACGCCCAACGGAAAAACAGAAGCGGTTTCGTTGCACGTGGTCGTAGCTGGGAGGGGAAATTGGGTGCGGGGAGGAGCCGAAGCTTCGATAAGGGGCGTGGCTTACAAGGCGGAAGCGGAATCAGAGTGGAGAGCAGAAGCCCCTCCCACTGGCTGGGTCTCCGTTTTCTTCCGCGCTCTCAGGTAAGGCTGTTCTCCTTCCAGGAGATCTCCCTACCGGGAGGAAGGGAGCTGCGCATCCCGCTCTTCGGCTTCTCGGGGTTTTCCTGGGGGAGATTCGGCTCTGGCGTTGCCTGCAGGGATCGGCTCCATCCCTTCCCTCCAGGTGTGCCAAGGGGGCTCCGTCCCCGCGCTGGATCTGCCCCCTCCTCGCCCGGCCAAGGCTCCCCGGGAGGATCCGGGTGGATCCGGGAAGGAGTTTTGGGGAGATTGCTTTCAGAAGGTCTCTCTATGAGTTATCTGAGCATGTATATCGCGCAAGTGCAATTTAAAAAATAAAATAAACGGAGCTTTAAACCATTTACTGAGGTTTGTAAAGTGGTCTTAACACAGACTGGTCTCCTGGCAATGGGGAGGGGAGGGTTTGGGGGAAAGAAAATTTAGTTTAAATTAGTTGAGTTGAGCTCTTGTTTTAATCTACAAGATATCCTCTTTCTTTGAGCTCAAAGGAAAAAGGCTAAAAATGAAATAGTTTGATTTATGCTAACGTTTACTTTGCTTCTGCTTTAAAAAGCTGTGTATAATTTCTAAATGTTATAGTTTTCTAGATTTGCCCAGAAGAGGCTATGATGGGGCAGCCCCTCCTGGGTAGATGTTTTAGAACCCACAAACTTTAATGACGTTTTGAGGGTGATCTTGTGAGCAGCTGATAGGACAAGCTGATGTCCAGAAGATTGCCTTACATAATTGTAAATATTTTCCAAAATGTTTGTCCAAAGTAGCTGTAGGTCCCAGGATGCCTGGAATTCTTATGGCCTTGCAGCCTCCAAAAAGAGCAGGAAAGAGCAGCCCTTTTCACTGATGCTCTTTCCCACCTGATCTCTCTCACCTGCCTTTGACTTTCTCTACTCACAACTATGCATTGGTTCTTCTTGGGCTTCCATCTTGCTGGTTTCTTCCATTTTGGCTTACCAAGATGTTCTTGAATCACGATTCTCTCTCCATTGTTTGTATTGTATTTTATCCTATCTCTTCCAGGTCATTTATAGATTAATGTCAACATCTGAACCTTTTTCACTTGTCTTTGCAGGAGACAAAAGACTAGCGTTGCTCTTGGATCGGAGCCCACCAAACTTGTCTGGTACTGCGTTCTAGAGAATTTGGAAATTGTGGCTTGTTGGAGAAGCAGCTTTGTGCACGAAGGGCCATTTGGTCAGGCAATATTTAACTGGTCAGCGGTGAAGGTCATCCCTGGCCTTGACTCAGAGGGGGAACAAGTAACCCAGAGACCTCTTAACTATAAATTTAAAGGTGAGTAAATAAATCTTGGTTTGGGGATAAGTTTTTTTCATCTTTCTTTGTCAAAACGGCAATGCTACCAAGATGCTGAGTGAAGGTGTAATTCCTTTAATCAATATTTGTTGAAGAAGCCACTCTTGGTGGAGTTGGAAGTGGAGCCTGGTCAGAAGGCCACAGAATGGGGGAGTTGCAATAGCTGGATGCATGCACCCCTGAAGCCAGAAGAGGCTGCCTGGGGACTCAGCTTGAGGTGGGGCTGTTGCTGTCCAGCTTTTATCCTATCTCTCCATGGGGAAATGTTGTCTGAGCCCAAACTGCGTCTTGTTTCAGCAATACATTTTTAGCGATTATGTGTGCAAACTTTTCTTGTTTGTGCCTTGTCCCATAATGCACTTACGGTTACAGTTTAGTAAGCTGAAGCACTTAGGCCTTCTACCTAAAGCTTAAACATTAATTGAAATTCTCTGGATCCTTTAATGGGGATTTGGGGCAAATTTATCCCAGCATTAAACTATGTCACAGTTCAGGTTTTTTTTTAAAGTTCAGGGCTGCTTAGGATGACAAATTGGGTCTTCCATTTCACTTTGGGGAAGCCCCCTATAGCTTTATTTGCCTTGATCAGCCATGGTCCTTTTATGAGTAACTTGGCTGTTGCACTTGGAGAAGGATGAAATTGTTAAATCAGAGCCATTTTCCCCTCTTCCTTTTCTGTCTGATCTTCTGGGGCTGTCTCTTTTAGGATGGCCTGGCTGAATTGCCCCTTCTAATATGCACAGCTTTTTGGTTGGACCTGGTTGTGCTCAGGGCATCAGACAAGCAGATGTGGCCCCAAGGAAACTCTTAATTTGAAACAAAGTTTTTTTAATTTTTTTGTTACATATTTTAACTTCTTTTATAAACAAAGTGTTGTCCGGGTTTTCCCCCTTTACATCTTCTACTATTCTATTCGCATAGTTCATTTTACATCATATTTTCATTTCACATTTCAGTCATCTTATTTTCTTCCATATTTTCCCGCTTAGTTTTAATTTCTTAATATATAAACAATATCATTATTTGCCTCTCCAAATTAATCAAACATATCATTTTCATCTATTATTCTGCTTTACTATTGATAGCATATATCCTCAAATTTAATTTTATATAGTAAACATTTCATTTATTTAATTATCCACAATTAATAGTATTAATCTACTTCCCTCACATATTGACTGTATACCAATGGCTATATTTACCAAGTTTCATCCTATTTTACTAGTAAATCCTTTTCCTTCTTTCCTCCTTTCAACCATTTTCTATTAGTCTCTCAGGAACTTCACTTCTGTTATATTCTCTTCTTTCCACCCATTTACCTACCTTTTTCTTTTTCTTGTTGAAATTTCTATATATTTTCTTTCCAATCTTTTTTCTCCTTTTTAATTCTATTGTTTTAGTATCGCTCACCAGTTTCCCTCCTCCCATCTTTCCCCATTAATCTCACCTTTGCTATTTAATTTTCCCTTTCTTGGGGCCACTTCCCTCTTGTCTCCTTTCAGTATGTAACTGTAAATCCCAGTACAATCATCTAAGTATTTTTCTTTTTCAATCTCTTTTTCTTCTATAGTATGTTCTTCATTTAGTCCCTTTTCTTTCTCTTTTTCCTTGTTCTAGTTGTTCCCTTTGAGTTTCCACTGTTTTCTTCCCATTTAGCGTTTCATGTGCATTTTTAACATATCAAGTAATTCATCATGTATCCAAAATTCCATAGTGTCTGCTTAGTTAATTTAACAAATTGTTTAAGTTTTTTCTTTTATATCACATTTACTTAAAGTTCTTTTTTCCTTTCTTATTTCCAATTGCTAAAGTCCAATTCCACTTTAATTTTTTTTTCTCTTCCAATGAGATAGCAAGTCCAATCCACAACACTGTTGCAAAAACAAATCTTCCTTGTTGTTTCATACCCTTCAAAGTATCTGTATCTTGCTACAATCAAGGTCAAGTTACAGCTGTACTTTCTTCTGTTATTTTCTATTTAGTCTTGTACTATCCTCTACTCACCAGTAGATGTCTTACTTTCCGCCATAGGCAATGTGTTCTAGTCCGCTAGCTGTCAATAGCTGTCAAAATCCGTATTTATTCCACAAAAAAATAGAAAAAAGTAGAAAAAGAAAGAAAGGAATCCCCCCCCCCCAGTTCTTTTATTATTTTTAATGTTTCCAAGACCAAATTTGGGAATAAAAATCATCTAGGGCAGGGGTGGGGAACTGTGGCTCTTTTGCGACTTGTGGACTTCAACTCCCAGAATTCCTGAGGCAGCTATGTTGGTTCTGGAATTCTGGGAGTTGAAGTCCACAAGTCGCAAAAGAGCCACAGTTCCCCACCCCTGATCTAGGGCATTCCATTTTAGTCTCCGCCCTTTCTTTTTTTTTCTCTGTTAAATCCCCCGTCTGCCAAATTTCCGCTCCGGGTCTCTTTTTTAATCCAAATTTAAAGTTCTTTTACCTTGGGTTGATCACTCTTTCACCCAGGTCCAACACTTTGTTTCAGCACCTCTCCTGCTCAAATAGTCTGGTCCGGTTTCCCTGATTTTGAAGCGGCCATTTATGTGGCCGCTGCCACTTCCGCTGTCAGTTTGAAGAACTTTATCTTGGACCTTTTGAGGAACTGCCAGTTCCTCTTTGGCCGTCAAGATGCTTCTTCTTTTTCCCCTGTTCCTCCAGAACAGTTCTGACCCGCAGGTCCCTCGCAGTGGTTTATCCAGTTGGGTTTTCGCAGAGCCCGTCAGAGCTCTGCTATTTTCCAACCCCAACCATTCTCATCGTGGTGCTTCCAGCTTCTCGCCCCCTAGGGAAACTCTTGATGGAGAAGCCAGCAGCTGCTTTGTCCCCTTCCCTTGTTGCCCAAGGCAGGTGTGGCACTTCCTACTAAAGGACCCCTGTGGGCCAGTTAGAGGAGTGAGCGTTGGCATAGATGATATTGTCTTAACCCCCAAACAAATGACGGAGTATCACATTGGAGGAGGTTGCTAGACTGAAGCAAACCCCACCTACTCCCTACACTCTTCACCCACTCACCTACCCTGTCCACTTTTAATTTGATATTACTGTACCTTCATTGTTTATCCTATTGTTCATTACGTAGATACTGTTATGTTTACACATATTCATTTTAATGTTTTTACTGTTGTAGGTGCCCCAGAGTACCCCCTCGGTGAGATAGGTGGCAAATAAATTTAAACAACAAATAAATAAACAGCATGAAGGAGAGTCGCATGGTTTTCTTAAGAGGAAGAGACTGAGCCCTGAAACGGATCCATGCAGGGAGAGCCAATGTGTCACAAGGAAGCCAGAATGAATTAGTCATGATGGGATGAAGCTCATAAGTGGAATAATCAGAAAAAGCAAGAAAGTGGGAAAGGAAATGGGTTGCTTATGCTAACCCCTTTCCTCCTCTTTTCCTTATGTGATGCCTTAATCTTTTGTGTTGCCTGTAGGTAGTCCTTGATTTACGATTACAATTGGGATTGGAAACTTGCTTGTTTAGCAGAGTGGTCATTGTGTGACCACTTTGTGTGAGATATCATGTGATGGCTTTGTTCAATTAGTGTAATTCTGCACTTACTGTTGGGGTTAAGTGATTTCACTGGTCATTAAGTGGATGGAGTCCCAGGTAAGAAGCACAGCTTTGTATTGGGGGGTGGGGGGGTGGCAGCAGGGGAGACCATCAGAGTCCCAGCATAGTCCGTGCTTGACTTGAGGGGGTCCTGGATAAGCTTAAAGATGCTTTGGTCCATGTTGCTTAGAAACCATATGGACCATGCGGCTTGGAAAATGGTGCAAGGTTGTAAAGGCCACCCAGTCTGGGGATTAAGGCCACATTTCTCAGTGGTACCAGTGACAATGGGCTAAAGTCCAGGCCTGGGGTCAGTGGCAGATGGTTGAAGACCGCAGACCTCCACTTAAGGTACCACTCTGGCATTTCTGCCTCATTGAGTGACTGAGGCTTCTGGGGTTGGCTGCAGCTCTCTTAACTGATGTGTGGCCTGCACTGGATCTCCAGGGTCTCCCCTATCCCCTTCAGGTACCCGTGCAGTTCTTCCATGGGTCTTCCTTCACTTAACAACACACAAAATCATTTAACAACTACAACAACAGAAGATTTTGCCTTCAAGAGATGTGGGGGCTCCATCACTGGAGATTTTGTCCAGGTGTTCTGTGGTCCTGGACAGGGTTGGACTGGAAGGCCTTCATGGTCCCTTCCGAATCTCAGATTTTATGATGCTCTATCTTTCTCAAAAGGAAATATTATTCTCTGTTTCTTTTTTTTCCTCACAGAAATAAAATATTGTGATCCAACCTTTACCTACAAGTCGATTACCACAAACAGTAGAAAATCAGTGCAAGGCAGCAGCCACCAACAAGTATGGAACGTGAGAAACCCTTGGCTCTCCCGTCAGACACAAGCAACACTCCAGAAAACCACCAAACAACTCATATATGCTCAGAGTGTGGGAAAACCTTTGCTTGCTGGCCCCACCTTTTGACCCACAGAAAGATGCATTTTCAAAGCGGATCCAGTCAAAGTTTGGAAGGTGTACTAAAACCCTATAAATGTGAGGAATGTGACTTATGCTTTGAACGAAAGTTAGAACTTCTGAAACATCAGAAAATCCATACTGGAGATAACCCTTATCAATGTCTGGAATGTGGGAAAGTTTTCCGTGCAAAATCCACTCTCAGGGACCACAAGAGAATTCACACGGGGGAGAAATGTGGGAAGAGCTTTTCTCGGAAGTCAGGTTTTTGGGCCCATGAGAAGATGAATTCAGGAATAAAATCTTACAAATGCTTTGAGTGTGGGAAATGTTTCACCCTGAGAACATATCTTCTTAGTCATGAGAAAACACACACAGGGGAGAAAAAGAAAAAAACTTACAAATGTTTTGCGTGTGGAAATTGTTTCACCCAGAGTTCAGCTCTTCGGAATCATTGGAAAACACACAGAGGGGAGAAAAATGTAAAGTGCCTCGAATGTGGGAAATACTTTTCCAGTAAATCAACCCTGGGGCGACATCAAAAAATTCACACCGGAGACAGACCCTTTGAATGCCCAGAATGTGGGAGAAGATTTATGTATTCTTTTGAACTTCGGAGACATCAGAAAGGTCACAAAGGGGAGGAACCCTATAAATGTGGGGAGTGTGGGAAAGGTTTTCTTACACGAAAAGACATGCAGAATCATGAGAGAACCCACACAGGGGAGAAGCCATACAAATGTTTGGAGTGTGGGAAGTGCTTTTCCCGAAAACACACCCTTACAGTGCATGAGAGGGTCCATACAGGCATGAAGCCATACAGGTGCATAGAATGTGGGAAATCTTTTGCTTATAAGGAAGTACTTTGGAGACATCAGCAAATTCACACTGGGGAGAAGCCATTTAAATGCATCGAATGCGGACAATTTTATCGTACCACATCAAACCTTAGAAATCATATAAAAATTCACACGGGGGAAAAAAGTTATAAATGTTTAGAGTGTGGGAAAACATTTGCGCGGTCAGCTCACCTTACAAGTCACAGCCAAATCCATTCGGGAGAGAAGCCCTTTAAGTGCTCGGAGTGCGATAAGTGCTTTTCTCGGAAAGATACTCTTTCGAAGCATCAGCGAATGCACCCTGGAGAAAAACCATAGAAATGTTCAGATTGGGGGAAAGGTTTTGCCCAACCTTCATATGCACAACCGAGATCACACTGGAGAGTAGCCTCACAAGTGGGCGGGGTGTGTGAGAAAACCTTTTGTTGCAAATCACAGCTAAAAATGCATCAGAAAGTCCATAGCAGAGATACACCTCTTGAATTGTGAACAACGCAGGGACACATTTTCTTTTTTCAGAGGTCACACCTTACCAGGCATTTCACACAGTGACCGAAGGGAGCTCTGAA
Source organism: Natrix helvetica (assembly GCF_964273705.1). NCBI lineage: Eukaryota > Metazoa > Chordata > Lepidosauria > Squamata > Natricidae > Natrix > Natrix helvetica. Next base: position 360,060,676 of record NC_138548.1, on the reverse strand, counting down.
CTGGGATATGAAATCCTGTTTAGGGTTGTCAAATAAAACGTTTCATTGAAGTTTTGTTTTCATGGGAACTGTATGAAAGTACATAATCATCTGGCCTGAGATTATTATTATTTTTTTTTTGGAAAAAAAATGTTTTAGTCTATTGTCCAGCCTTAATAAAAGAATTTACACTATCCTATCACATTTTAATTTCTCCGGAGTGCACTTTTCTTACACTGTTCACTCCAGTGGTGAAGAATGCTAAATGAAGGCTTGGCTCAATTCCTGGGCTGAAAGATAATCATAGTTTAAGGTTGCTGTCTGACAGAAATGTTGGGCTTCATTGTGGTCCTAAGTCAAGGACTCCCTGTACTTGCTTTGTAAGCTAAAGGGGGTGAAATGTGTCAGGGAATTTGCCTAGGGAGATTCTCAAGTCATCCAGGCCACGGTTATTCCAAAGGTGCTTTTTTCAAGAGGCAACTGGACATTGTGGTTTTTCTTTGAAAGCATTTTCAATCCAGCTTTCTTGGATGAGAAGCGAAACATCTTCCAAGAAAAGCCAAAAAAAGCCAAGTTGCCTCTTTGAAAAAAAAGCACCTTTGCATCAGGGAATTTGCAACAACCGGTGACCAAATGGAATCGGAGACCCTGACAGGAACTTGTGTGCGGGTGTTTTTTAAAAATAAATAAATAAATATATTTACAGTAAACAGGAGAAGCAAACAGGATCATATCAAGTGAAACAACAGAACCATGAGGTAAATCACAGAGAGGACACAGGGCAAAAAAGGCGGGAAACAAGGAACCTCCCCCTTTTCACTCAAGACAACCAATCACAGTTTAGATTGCCTCATGCAGGGCCAGCCCTCTTCAATCAATCAACTGTAACCGTTCTGACTGGCTACACAACCTCCAGTTCCAGTTGTAAATTTAAATAATCTTGACAAAATGTAGGTTGGGGGCAGGGAGTCACAAGAGCTTATTTATTTATTTGTATTTATCTTGTCAAATTATTTCATTCCAATCTCATTTCAAATTGTATTCCATTCCAGTCTCGTTTTACCTTATTTTGATTGAATTTTAATAATAATAATTTTTGTTTGGAATGCTGCCCTTTGATGTGGCCTATGGGCTAATCAATAAACTAAAGTAAAGTAAACCTTGACAAAAGGCCCAGGGATGTCGAAACTGAAATATTGTGCAGTTACACTTGCTTTGTCTGTGAAATGGGATGACAGGTTTTGCCCCGAGGCTTTTTCTGAGAGAGGAACCAGAAGGAATGTGAAATTCTGGCTGAGTTAGGAGGAGAAGAGAGGAAGGAAGGACATGTTGACCAAAGAGAAAAAACTTGGAAATTATATTTGCTTCAGCACTGTGTAGGACAGTATTTCTCAACCATGGCAACTTGAAGATGTCCGGACTTCAACTCCCAGAATTCCCCAGCCAGCTGGCTGGGGAATTCTGGGAGTTGAAGTCCGGACATCTTCAAGTTGCCAAGGTTGAGAAACACTGGTCTAGGAGCAGACCCCATCCAAACACCTGACTAGAATGCATGAGCTAGAAGGGACCTTGGAGGCCTTCTAGTGCAGCCCCATTCTCAAGCAGGAAAACCTATTACTATTTTGTTTATTTTTTCCCCAAAATAATTTTATTGTTTTTTAAAGTTTTGGGGGGGAAAGGGTAGGTGGATATACAAATTTTAAAAAATTGGCAGCTCCATCGTGCCAGAGGTAGAAATCTCTCCAATTCTCACAACACTTGGAATACTGTATTCAGTTTTGGTCGCCACGATGTAGAAAAGATGTGGAGACTCTAGAAAGAGTGCAGAGAAGAGCAACAAAGATGATTAGGGGACTGGAGACTAAAACATATGAAGGACGGTTGCAGGAACTGGGTATGTCTAGCTTAAGAGAAAGAAGGACTAGGGGAGACATGATAGCAGTGTTCCAATATCTCAGGGGTTGCCACAATGAAGAGGGAGTCAAACTATTCTCCAAGGCACCTGAGAGTAGAACAAGAAGCAATGGGTGGAAATTAATCAAGGAGAGAAGCAATTTAGAATTAAGGAGAAATTTCCTGACAGTTAGAACAATTAATCAGTGGAACAGCTTGCCTCCAGAAGTTGTGAATGCCCCAACACTGGAAGTCTTTAAGAAGATGTTGGATAGCCATCTGTCTGAAACGGTATAGGGTTTCCTGCCTAGGCAGGGGGTTGGACTAGAAGACCTCCAAGGTCCCTTCCAACTCTACTATTGTATTGTATTATTGTATTGCATGCAGATACATGGGCGTGCGCCGGAAATCCGAAAACCAGCTGGCCAGGGCGCATGTGTGTGCCAGCCAGCTTGCCTTCTGGTTTCCAGCACATGCATGCGTGTTGGGCAGCTGGAGGTCCAGAAACCTGAAGACCAGTTGGCCGGTGCACGCATGCCTGTTTTTTGGCTGGATTTTTTTGGGGGGGTTTCCGGGTCATTTTTCGGACTCTTCAGACCATTTTTCGCCCATTTGGGGGGGCAAAAACAGCCCCAAAATGTCCTGAAAATGGCCCAAAAGCAGCCTGGAAAACAGCGCCGGCAAAAACCAGCTGGCAGCCAGAGGAGCAGCTGGCGACAGTGTCCATGCCCACAGAGGGCTCTGCAGCCACCTCTGGCATCATGGGTCTAGTCTCTTAAAAACCTCCAGTGATGAAGCACCCACAACTTCTAAAAGCAAGCTATTCCACTGGTTAATTGTCCTCATTGTTAGCAAGTTTCTCCTTAATTCCAGGTTGCTTCTCTCCTTGATTAGTTTCCAATTATTGTTTCTTGCCCTGCCCTCTGGTGCTTTGGAGAATAGTTTGACCCCCCCCCCAACATATGAAGAACGGTTGCAGGAACTGGGTATGTCTAGTTTAATGAAAAGAAGGGCTAGGGGAGACATGATAGCAGTGTTTCAATATCTCAGGGGTTGCCACAAAGAAGAGGGAGTCAAACTATTCTCCAAGGCACCACAGGGTAGAACAAGAAGCAATGGGTGGAAACTAATCAAGGAGAGAAGCAACTTAGAACTGAGGAGAAACTTCTTGACAGTTAGAACAATTAATCAGTGGAACAGCTTGCCTCCAGAAGTCGTGAATGCCCCAACACTGGTTTGGTTTGGTTTATTTGGATTTATATGCCGCCCTTCTCCAAAAGGACTCAGGGAGGCGTACAACATTAAAAAACACACATCCCAAGTTAAAAAAGTTTAAATCCACATCCAAAAAAACAAAACGAATTTTAAAAAAAACATTTAAAATAAGTTAAAATTAATAGGCCAGGCCGGCTTGCTGGAAAAGCCAACACTGGAAATCTTTAAGAAGATGTTGGATAGCCATCTGTCTGAAACGGTATAGGGTTTCCCACCTAGGCAGGGGGTTGGACTAGAAGACCTCCAAGGTCCCTTCCAACTCTACTATTGCATTGTATTGAATTGTATATTGTATCTACTATTGTATTGTATTGTATTGTATTGTATTGTATTGTATTGTATTGTATTGTATTGTATTGTATAAAACTTGAATACTGCTATCATGTCTCTCCTAGTCCTTCTTTTCTTTAGACAAGCCAAGCCCAAATCCTGCGGCCATTCTTAATCTGTTTTAGTCTCCAGGCCTTTGATCAACTTAGTTGCTTTTCTTTGATTTTTTTTCCGAAGTCTCAACATCTTTTTTGTAGTATGGTGGCCAAAATCGGTTGCAGTATCTCAGATGTGGTCATACTAAGGCTTTATAAAGCGGCAGTAATACTTTATGTGATCTTGATTCTATTTATATAACCCAGGATTGTATTTTTGGGAGGTGGCTGGCTGCACACTGTTGGCTCATATTCAAATGATCGTCCACTAGGACTCCAAGGTCCCTCTCACATTATACTGGTTTTGAGCCAGGTCTCACCTAATCTGTACTTATTCCGTTGATTTTTCCTGCCTAAATATAAAACTTTGCTTTTCTCCACATTAAAATTTATTTTGTTGGATAGAGCCCATTGTTCAAGTTTCTCGAGCTTTTTTTGGATCTTGAGCTTGCCTTCTGGGGTGTTTGGAAATTCATTCAGATTCATTGGGAAACACACACGGGAGAAAAACGAAAAGTGCCTCTAATGTGGGAAATGTTTTTCCCAGAAATCAAACCTGATGTGACATCAGAGACTTCTCACGGGAGAATGCCCAGAATGTGAAAACAGATTCATAGATTTTATGAACTTCGGAGACACCAGAAGAGGAACAAGGGGGAGAAACCCTATCAATGTGGGGAGTGTGGGAAAAGTTATTTTACACAAGGAGAGGTCCAGGTTTATGAAAGAAGCCACACGGGAGAGAAGCCATTCAAGTGTGTGGAGTGTGGGAAATGCTTCTTCGGAAAACACCTTGGAAGGCATCGGAGTTCATATGGGAGAGAAGCCATACACATGCGTAGAATGTGGAAAAGGTTTTGCTGATAAGGAAGGACTTTGGAGACATCATAAAATCCACACAGTAACCCTAACCCTATTCAAGATTTCCACCTCCGATTTCCCACCTTGGCACCACATAGAAGGAAAGAGGAGCGCCTAAATCAAAGGGAGACTGAGCTACTTTTCCTCCGGGCTAGGATCGGGCCTCGAGCTACGCCTCCTCCCCTCTTCTCCAGCGCCGCAAACCCACCGGCCGACCACAGAGACCATCAAGCACCCCCCCAACTCTTGCGGTGCCTTTAAGCAATTCTTTCAGGGCCATCTGTAGAGCTTAAACGTGCACACACGGACACACACAAAATCATACAGACACTGGAAGACGTTTCGGAGCACGTGGTTCTGGATGGAAAGGGAGATTAGAGAGGAGGGGCGGAGGGGAAAGAAGAGGCAGAGACCAAAGGGCGGGGCTTCAAGGTGAGGGGCGGGGCCCGAGGGGATAATATTACCCCCCCCCCCAAGCTGGACCTCCGGTTCCTGCCTCCAGTTCCGCTTCTTCCTTGGAGGGTCTGCGCTGGATCCCCCGGGAGCGGCTCCTGGATCCCTCTCAGGCAAGGCTGTTCTCCCTACAGGCTGCCCCCCCAGCCAGGAGATCTCCTGACCCCCAGGAGGGAGGGAGCTGCGGATCCCACTCTGCGGCTCGCAGGCTTTTCCTCGGGGAAATCCGGCTCCGGCATTGCCTACAGGGAGCGGCTCCCTCCCTTCCCTCCAGGGGGACAAAGGGGGCTCCGTCCTGGGCTGGATCTGCCCCTTCCTGACCCGGCCAAGGCTCTGAGGGCGGGGGGATCCAGGAAGGAGCTTTGGGGAGGTCGCTTTCAGAAGGTTTTGAAAAATGGAGCTTTAAAACCTTTGTTGAGACTAACCTCATTGCAATGGGGAGGGGAGGGTTTTGGAGGGGGGGGGATTTAAATTGAATTGGGTTCCTCTTCCTTTCCTCTTGACTGTTCGTTTTGACTGTTCTGGAGGCTTCAGGGAAGCGTCCTGAAGGTCCCTGAAGCCTTTGGAGCGCTCAAAATGACCTTCCGGTTTGCTCGGAGGGGCCTTTCACTGCCCCTAAAGGTCCCTGAAGCCTGGGGGGGCTTCCCGGGGGGGGGGAGCGGGAGGCTGTTTTCGCCCTCCCCAGGCTCCTATAAAGCCTCTGGAGCCTGGGGAGGGCGAAAAAAGCATGCAAAAAATGGGGGGTTGCACCTGTAGTGTGCGCATGCGCACTGGGGGGGTCGCACATTGCATTATGGGTATGGCACACCCTCACACGACCCCCCTGCGCTCCCCCCACTTATGGCACACGAGCCAAAAAAGGTTCGCCATCACTGCTATACCTGGTGTCTTCATTTCATCACTAGGGAATACCTGGGAGTCAATAACTACATCATTGTTATATTCCAGTTTATCCCACCCAACGGATTCAATAAATCGAGCACTAGTGCTACAATATACTTTTGTAGTGCCTTTTTCCCAAAATCTAAACGATCTATGATTGGCCTCGTAACCTACGACAAATAATTGCCTAGCTCTATGTTGTCCTTTCAGTCTTACTTGTGAGGGAATATGCACCCATGCCGGAGCTCCAAATGTGTGAAGATAGCTTAAATCAGGTTTTCTGCCATGCCAACAAGTGGCTGCTGATGGCTGCTTGAGGTAACAGCAACCAATCACATTTTAGCAGTACTTAAAGCTACAGTACTACCATCATGGTTTATATATCCCTCATTTTTCTACCTTGCAAAGAAGTAGGCCGGGGTCTACTTTGTCACATGCCCTCCCGAAATCCAAGTATATTGTCTGCACTGAATGTCCCTATTCCATTAATTCTGTCACTTGGTCAAAGAATGCAATAAGATTTCTCTGCCGTGGTCTGTTTTTGACCAACCCATGTTGGATTCTAGTAATAGCTTTGCTTGTTTCTAGACTTTCCCAGATCCCTTGCTTGATTATCTTTCCCAGGATCTTCCCAGGGGCTGATGTCAGGCTGTTGAGCAATTTCACGGGTCATTAAGCAGACAAAGTCCCAGGTAAGCAATCTGGGGTCCTCTTATGTGAGAGGAGAGGCCATGTGAGTCCTGGCACAGGTCATGGGACGGTTGAGGGGGTCCTGAGGAAGCTTTGGAGATACTTTCGGAGAGGTTGCTTGGAAACAATCTGGAACACACAGCTTAGAGAATGGCACAAGACTTGCAAAGACCATCGGTCTCAGCATTAAGGCCGCATTTCACACTCACAATGGGAACACTGGGCTGAAGTCCAGTCCTGGGGTCAGTGGCAGCTGACTGAAAGTGGTGAGGGTCTCCACATTAGGCCCAGCCCCACAATTGCTGTCAATCAGGGCTCTTTGCATGGCTGTGCTGGGACGATTGAGGCTTCCAGGAGTGGCTGCAGCTTTGCATTCTATTTCAGCACACCCAATTCATGAGGGAGGGGGGATATTCCATGTCTCCAGGACCTCCCCCACCCCAGAGACACCCCCGGATCCCCTGGCTGGGCCTTCCTCCACTTAAGAACCCATCCAGTCACTTACTATCCGCAAACAGGAGTTTGGGATTATGATTGTTCAGACCTGACCCCTCATATACCAACTGCTTCACTGAATGACTAGGATTCCAGTCTCAATTGTAGCCATACGTTGGGGAGTAACTACATTAAGGGCTTCCTTTCCACTGTGTCAAGGGGCAAGAACCAAGAAGGAAAAGAAAAGAGTCAATGAGCAGCAAAATAATTTGTCTCCTAGAGGTGTGGGGTGAGAAGAATAACTGGAGATTTTGTCTTGGGTGTCCTGGGGACCCATGTCCCATTTTGGAGGAGGAGGCGAGACTGGAAGACCTTCAAGGTGTCCTCCAAATGTATGTTTTTGTGATTCTCTGTGTTTCTCAACAGAAAATACAATTCTTGTATTCTTCTTTCTAGCAGGAAAACAGCTGTGACCAATGATTTACCTAAAAGATAGTATCTGCTATCAGTAGATAGTAGAAATTTGGCAGCAGCCGCCACCGCCAGAAAGCATGGAGGATGGGAAACTCTGGGATCCCCCGTCAGACACAAGCAGCACATCAAAAGATCACAAAAGAACCCATGAATGCTCAGAGTGTGGGAAATCCTTTAGTCTCCAGTCCCTCCTTTCGATCCACAGGAAGGTCCATGTGGGAAGTAGATCCAGTCAAGGTTCAGGGGGAGAGAAATCCTTCTCTGGAAAAGAAGCCAAAGTTCTCAGAAGCCCCCCAAGAGTAAAACCATATAAATGTGAGACATGTGACTTATGCTTTGATCAAAAGTCAAGCCTTCTTACACATCAGAAAATCCACACTGGAGAGAAACCTCATCAATGTCAGGAATGTGGGAAATTTTTCCATCGAAAAGCCCATCTCAGAGACCACGTGAGGACTCACACAGGGGAGAAACCTTACAAGTGTGGGGAATGCAGGAAGAGCTATTCTCACAAGTCAGCTCTTCAGCGCCATAAGAAGATTCATTTGGGAATAAAGTCTTACAAATGTTCTGAGTGTGGAAAATGTTTCACCCGGAGTACATCTCTTCAAAGTCATTTGAAAATACACACAGGAGAGAAAAATGAAAAGTGCCTTGAATGTGGGAAATGTTTTACCTCGAAATCAAATCTGCTGCGACATCAGAGACGTCATACCAGAGAGAGACCCTTTGAATGCCCAGAATGTGAGAGACGATTTGGGGATGCTTTTCAACTTCGGAGCCACCAGGAGAAGCACAAAGAAGAGAAAACCTATCAATGTGGGAAGTGTGGGAAAAGTTACCTTACGCAACAAGAGATCCAGGTTCATGAGAGAAGCCACACGAGGGAGAAGCCGTTCAGATGTGAGGAGTGTGGGAAATGCTTCTTCCGAAAACACCATCTTGAAAGCCATCAGATGGTCCATACGGGAGAGCCCTACAGATGTGTACAATGTGGAAAATGCTTTCGATTCGTGGGAGACCTTTCGATACATCATAAAACCCACACAGGGGAGATGCCATATCAATGCAACGAATGTGGAAGCTTTTATATTTCTATATCAGCCTTTAGAAGTCATGTGAAAAGTCACACAGAGGAAAAAACTACACATGTTTAGACTGTGGGAGAGCATTTCCTCATTCATCTTCCCTTAAGAGTTCACAGCCAAATCCATACAGGAGAGAAACCCCACAAATGCTCAGTGTGTGATAAATGTTTTTCACGGAAAGACTCTTTTGATGCCTCAACGATTCCACACTGGGGAAAAAAATGTCTGCAATGTCGGAAATGTTTTTCCCAACCTTCAGAACTTCGCAGTCACACCAGAAATCAGACAGGAGACTGGCATCACAAGTGTGCAGAGTGTGAGAAACCTTTTCATTGTAAGTCAGTGTGAATACATTACAGTTGCAGTAGTTTGGTTCAGGCTTTGCTGAAGCTGAAACGCAAGTAGGCCGTGAGAATGTAACCTTTAAAAGTGCTTGCATAGGATATTGGTTAACCACATTATTTGACTGAATTGTATATTTAGACCAAGATGTAAAAACAGGCGATGTGTTTTTGTATGTGGTATTAAGCCACCCCCAGCTGTGGCGCAGTTGATATTTGTTTCCCTGTTTCTTGTGGAAAATTATTGAGTGTATTTCCTTGTACGTGTCCACTCCCCCGCCCTTGCAAAACTATGCAATAAAAGGGTTTGTGCAGGACACGTCAGGAGGAATGTAGGAATACACCCTCCAGGCACCCTGTGCTTGCCTTTCTCGAGCAAACTCTTTGTGTGGTGTCTTGATTTGCGGCCTCTGTCCACGAGTGGACCCTCTAAATTCCCGGTGAGGACCGGGGTTCGTTCCCCTGCCAGAGGGGGAACTCTGAAGGCCCAGACAGACGAATCCGGACTCGAGTGTGTTGCAGATCTCGCTGCGACATCTGGGGGCTCGTCCGAGCCCTGTCTTGGCGCCTTCGTGGGCACGACCGTTGTCTAGCGGTGTGTTCTCCTTCACTCCTGTGAACTTATCCGGCCGGACGCGCCACTGTGCACACGTAAGTCATGTGCTCCTCGAGCTCTAAAATTTCTGCTCGCCACCGAGAGGAACTTTTTGCTCTTGTGAAGAGGACTAATTGTCTCCAAAAGATTAATGGCATCACTGTCTATCCGCTTTCTCGAAAATCTATCGCTTACTCTCTATCCTAATTCTCCTTCAGACGATTCTTCCGTTTCTTTTGTTCCTAATCCTTCTCCTTCGGACGAAACCCTGAAGGTTTCACCACCTCCTTATGAGGCCCCCAAAGTCTCAGTCGCTTCCTCCGCTCCCCCGGCGGAGACTTCTGCTTCTTTTCCTACTGAAACTCCTACTGACTTTCCTGACGTAGATCCACGGGCTGGCTCCTTTTCTGCCTTTGTTGCCTTGTATGTATGTATGAAATGAAGGAAGTTCCTACTAAAGGTTTGCCTTCAACCTGAGTAAAAACCCTCTGCACATTTTTCTGACCAACCTACTCTATTAGTCCTAAAGTAAAAACCTGGCCTCCAGAAGGCAGTTTTGATTTAGATTTTGTCAACAAATTTGCTGATTTTTTGGCCACCATCAGATGAATCAAGGGCCCCACCCAGATGCAAATGATGTGTTAATGAAAGTCTCCATACATCTTGGATCTTTAAAAATATGCCAGCATGAGCCAACCTAGAACCCTGGCTGAATGCAAACAATGTGTGGACAAACATCTCTGTACATTGTTTTTATACATCTTGATATTTAAAAATGCCAGCGCGTGCTGGGATATCAAGATAGAATTTGGATCTTTAAAACTTAGCCAGCGTCCGCTGGCAGGTCCAAATTAGAAACGAACACCCCAGGGCAGAGACAGGCATTAACAATCTAGTGCGTGATCATCTCCAGACCTGGAGGGAAGTTGAGATCCTTTAATAATAGAAAATGGAGCTCATTGGCTTATGTACAGCTCCCTGAAGTAATTGTAATTACTGCCTTGCATGAAGAAAGAATGAAATGGGATTTTTATATGTGAAATTAATGATTGTAGTGCAAATGTGAGTAGGTTGATGGTAAAAGTTGGTATGAATGTAGTTTGATTCCCTTTTATATAAAGAATGGTATGTGTGTGTATGCATGTGTGTTATCATTTCCAAATTGTTTGGCATGAGCAAGCATGAAGGTTTGATTGCAGTATGAATGTGAGTATGTGTCCCCCATGCCCCAGGGAGTGATAAGTGAATGGCTCCAGAGGTCCACGTGATTGCCTGTGTGAATTTCCCCCTCCCCCCACCCACTCTTCCTTCTGGGTCATTCTTTGGAGGGAAGCAGGAGGAGCGGGGAGAATGAGTGTTTGCTCATTTTTACCATGAGTGTGTGTATGAAACGCCCCAGTGATACTTGTGAATGCCTCTAAGAGCAGTTGGTCAATGGAACGGCTTGCCTCCAGGGGTTGTGAATGGCCCAACACTGGAGGTCTTTGAGAGGATGTTGAATGGTTATTTGTTTGAGATGGTATAGGTTTCCTGCCTAGGCAGGGGGTTGGATTGAAGGACCTCTAGGGTCCCTTCCAACTCTGTTATTGTATTGTATTGTATTGTATTGTATGAATTGTAGATTGTTTTAATAAAGCATGACTGCATAAAATGTTATAGTCTTTTTTGTTCCAACCTTTTTTGTTTGAAAGGAGTTATTTTGCTAATTAATTTATGGCAGCTATTGGGGAATCTTTGTTTGGATTTGTCCGTTTTTGTCTGCCGCTATCTAAAGTTTTTTATTTGATTTATTTTTTCTTTTTTTTGTGCCCTTGCCACAGTTCAAAAGATTAATGAGATTTTGAGCATTCCATTTGTGGTTTGCGTAACTTGTCAGCTAATTCTTTTGATGTTTTTTTTTAAAGACAACAGACTCCGTTTTAAAATGTTTTGCCATTTTTTTAGGCAGTTAAATTAATAACCTTGGGTTTTTTGTAGAAATTGGACTGATTTTATTAACATTATTTTTTCTATTCCAAAATTTGATTTTTTTATTTTATTTTCAAAATAATTTTTTTTCAGTGTCTTTTAATTGACTATGTGGTCTGTATGACTTTTCTGCTTGCCTATTGTTCTCAATTCTTTGCTTTCATAAGACTGTTTTTTTTGGATGGAAGATGAAATTGTTTATAAGGACTCTTATGAAAGTTTCCTACCTTGCAATATTGTTGTTTTTGTAACACTAAAATTGTTTTTTGCTATTTTATTTTTTCACATCTTTTTTTAATAAGCTTTTAAACTATATTTCTGACTTTTATTATGTGTGTCAATTTATTTTTAATTTTTTAGATATTTTTTTTAAACTGTTTTTTTTTCTTTAGATTTATTTTTGATTATTTTTTTTCTCATCAAAATGCCTGGGGAGTGGCACAATTTTGCCATATGCCACTCAACCAGGCCAAGCAAATTGTTTTATTTTGTTCCCAGTGTTTTGGGGCATCCCCGTCTGGGGACAAAGAAGTTAATTTTTATGATTTGGCCTCTAATCACTATGGCAAATGGATGTCACCTATGTTTTCTTTTTTTTGGCTCCTTAGAAATAAATTCATTTATTTAGTTAGGGGGTTGGACTAGAAGACCTCCAAGGTTTTTTCCAACTCTACTATTGTATTATTATTGTATTATCTATTTTTAATTTTTGGCCACATTTTTTTTTTCAGCCTTTATTGCCTTGGGCAAACTTTTTTTTTAAAAAACTGACAATGGCCTGGCCTATTTTTCATTGGCCTTTTTGTAATTTTGTACTAATTGCACCAGTTTTAATTTTTGGGGTTTTTCCTTATAATTCCACAGGTTAAGCCATTGTGGAACGTGTTAATTGGTCCTTCAGGGACTGTTTTTTCAAACATATAAAAAAGGAGGGATTTTGGGTACCTAGTAATTTGGTGTATCCCAATTTGGCTAATTTGGCATAGGTAACATAATAGATTTAAAAAGTTTGTTTGCCTCCCCCGCAAGGGGGACGAGGATATGCTGTGCTTGTTTTTACAGATTTTTATGGATTCTAGTACGTGATGTTTGTCTAGACAAGAATATTGTCGTACCAGTTCCCAAATCCAGTTCCAGAGATGACCAAGATGACTTTACAGACAGCACAGTGGCCAATACGATCTTGCCAAAACAACTGTCCAGTGATATGAAAAACCAAAAACCACCAAAGCAGTGCTGAAACAACGACACGACAACTTATGTGCTGCCATTTTTGCCAAGTTTTTAGTCATCATTAGTCATCATTTGTTTATGTTTACTTGTTTTGTCATCTCACCAAAAAACTCATTTGAACAGTGACTGCAATAAAAATCTATGGGTGCAACTAACATTACACACACTGACTTGAACTGTACATGAAACATTTGCTTTTTATATGCTTGGATCCTGTTTGAATTTTGCCTGCAGTAATTCAACACTTCATTGGTTCGAATTATAAGACTATCTTTCATTGAGGATTAATTGCTTATGATCCTCCCTCTGATGCAATTGCTTTGTATATATTGATAGTAGCAGTTCCTAAAAATGTAACATGTGTTAAAGTAGTTAACTGTATATTTTTAAGTAATAAGCCTTATTGTCTCTTATTTTTTCCTCCTATTTTGCTCTTAATAACAGTCATGCCTTTCCTAATGCTGATCCGGAGTGCTGGATGTGCCTTTTTTTTCCAACCACCATTTTATGAGGCCATAGGTTCTGCCGTACCTTTTACCAACAGCACCTCGGATGCCACCTGCCGGTGGTCTAATTCTTCTATAACAGTGTCTTCAATTGAAGGTCAAGGTTGTTGTATTGGATATGTACCCTATAACTTCTCTCAATATTGTATTAATGCCTCTACAGAATTGTATCATCAATGCACCCTTTACTTGCCTAAATCTTGAATGTCTTCCTCTGTCCAGTCATCCGCCATTCATGGGGGCTGGGTGACTTTGTTCTCCTCTAACCCCACAGCTGATCTTTCCAATTATTTTAAAGGATATTTTTTCATTCCCTCCAATGGCTCTATTTGGGCTTGCTCCACTGGTGCCACTGTATGCGTCAGTGGGGACATTTTACACCAACAAAGAGCCTTTTGTATTCAAATGTATCTTCTCCCCAAGATGTCTGTTTTTTCCAATAATGAGTTTCTTTCTCGCATGGAACCACCTCAATATCTCCCACGCTCAAAACGCGAAATAGTTACCACTATGACTTTGGCCCTTCTCCTGGGCCTAGGAGCCTCTGGAGCGGCGACAGGCATCGCAGGTATGGTTGTGGCGGACCAAAACATCCGCAGACTCAGTATTGAAATAGATGCCGATCTCAAACGCATCGAACAATCTATGGTCGCTCTCCAGAATTCTCTTACTTCACTATCAGAAGTTGTTTTACAGAATAGAAGGGGTTTGGATTTGCTGTTTTTAAAACAGGGCGGGTTGTGTGTAGCTTTGAAAGAAGAATGCTGTTTTTATACAGACAGTTCAGGCATTGTGCTTGACTCCATGGCAGAACTAAACACCCGATTAAAAGACAGAGAGACAGAACGCACACAATCTCACACATGGTATCAGGGAATGTTTAATTTTTCTCCATGGCTGACAACCTTGCTTTCAGCACTTATAGGCCCTTTGATTTTGGTTTTGCTTGCTTGCACTATTGGTCCTTGTGTTATGGGAAAATTGCTTCGATTTTTGCGTAGCCGTTTAGGTGATATAGATAAAGAGGTTAATGCAACTAGAAAAGATCTAAACCTACTGCAAAACTTATTGCCCTCCTCGTATGACTCTTGCAAACAACCATTGCTGACATTTTCGGATTCCGATTCCGACACAGAAAGTGAGATTCAGTTCCCGGATAAGCAAGATGGTTCTTCTCGCTGCCTACCGGAGGGTGGGTCGTTAGAGGAATGCATAGCCTTAGAGGGATGCTGACCTCCTTTTAATAATAAAAACAGAGGAGATGTGAATACATTACAGTTGCAGTAGTTTGGTTCAGGCTTTGCTGAAGCTGAAACGCAAGTAGGCCGTGAGAATGTAACCTTTAAAAGTGCTTGCATAGGATATTGGTTAACCACATTATTTGACTGAATTGTATATTTAGACCAAGATGTAAAAGCAGCCGATGTGTTTTTGTATGTGGTATTAAGCCACCCCCAGCTGTGGCGCAGTTGATATTTGTTTCCCTGTTTCTTGTGGAAAATTATTGAGTGTATTTCCTTGTACGTGTCCACTCCCCCGCCCTTGCAAAACTATGCAATAAAAGGGTTTGTGCAGGACACGTCAGGAGGAATGTAGGAATACACCCTCCAGGCACCCTGTGCTTGCCTTTCTCGAGCAAACTCTTTGTGTGGTGTCTTGATTTGCGGCCTCCGTCCACGAGTGGACCCTCTAAATTCCCGGTGAGGACCGGGGTTCATTCCCCTGCCACAGGGGGAACTCTGAAGGCCCAGACAGACGAATCCGGACTCGAGTGTGTTGCAGATCTCGCTGCGACAAGTCAGAACTAAAAATTCACCAGAAAGTCCATAGCAGAACTAAATCTCTTCAGTTGTGAACAAGGCGGAAACATTTTTTTTTCAAAAGTCACACCTTACTGTTCATCAGCAATTTCACACAGTGACAGGAGGGAAATCCTACAATTGTTTGGTGTTGGGAGTGTGAGGGTGTTTTGCTGACAAAGCTGAATTAGTAACTTACCTCCATGATGACACAAAAGACCTACGAGGGTTTGGAGATTATATTTAATGTTTTGCAGAGTATAGATAGTCCTCGAGTTATGTCCATAACTGGGAATGGATTTTCAGTCATCAATCAAAGCACACAGGTGTTTTTGTTAATTCTTACTAGAGCTTTGTTGATTCATGAGGAGAACCAGAGATTCAGAGAGGAGAAAAATGGGATGAGGCTTGAATGAAAATCTATCTAGTTTTTTATTTGGAGATAAATTATAGAGGTGGTTTTTTTAGGGTTGATGTTGAATTTGCTGGCTGAGGATGAAGAGGGAAAGTTTATTTTCCGTCTTCATTATTATTATGTTTTTTGGAGGGGTTTATTTCTCTTTTCAATTTGTCTTTTTCATATATTCACTGACATATTTGTATTATGTTTGTTTGTTTGATCTCTGTATAACATCCTTAATAAAATTATTGTTCAAAATAATCAAGAGGGCTTTTTCAGGATACGGGCTAAGAGTTAAAAAAAAAAAAGTCAAGATGGCCGATAGATTGTGCCATGCTTTGCAGTCAAAGTCCTGTTGCTTTTTAGTTTTATATGTGATGCCCTTTAAAACAGCCGCCATCTTCATTCTTTTGACTCCATCTCCTCTAGTTGGACTTCCAGGGTGGAATTCAAAGGAGTAGATTTCAGATGAACTTCTCAGGTACCCCAAAATTCAGTAAATGATATGCTAGTGTGTTAGTTTCAAGTGCTCATAATGGAGGGTCACACAAGCCCTATACTAGTGGCTGTTATAGACCAGTCTAAGACCTGAAGATACTTGAATTTTTAAAAAGTCCCTAGGGTTATAATAAAATGTTTACCATCCACTTAAGAGGGAACAGAAACAAAGTCTTCTAGCAGCTGCCAAAAAAGCCAGCTGTAGATTGCTGGGACTCACCAGCACTTTGAAGTGCAGCTTAGAGGTTGGTTCCAATCGTATAAGAAATGAACCACAGGCAAGGTGTCCTCCCCAGAGAAGCTGCCTTTATTAAGAGACAGTCAAAGGCTTTTCCCACCTTCATCCCTCCTAAGGGTTAGATACTGAGGTTGTGGGTGAAGGCTGTAGAAAGCCAAAGGCCCAATGCTCCTAGGAGATCTCTTCTTTGACCAACAGCCCTAGTCCAACCCAGGAATGGATGAGGTTCCTTCTCAACTGATGGTGGGATGAGAAGCTCCATGCACTGACACAACACAGGCTCTTTGGCCAGAGATGAGGTGGGGCAGCAGCGCCTTTGTTAAGTGAATCTCTGGCTTTCCCATTGATTTTGCTCGTCAGAAGCTCACAAAAGATGAGCACATGGCCCCGGGACACTGCAACCTTCATTAATATAAACAAGTTGTTAAGCATCTTAATGTCAATCACATGTCCATGGGGGTCCTGAAATGGCCACAAGTGTGATAAACGGTCATAAGTCACTTTTTTCAGGGCAATTGCAACCTTGAAAGGTCACTAAATGAAGTTGTTGCAAGTGGAGGACTACCTGTGCTTGTATTGGCCCAATGAGAACAGGCAAGAGATCTGGGCTGCTCCCCAAAACTCCACTCGTTCCTGTCCCAGGGGCTCTGCTGATTGGGAGATGACCAAGTCAAAGTCATTGCAGGAAATCCACTCAGGCTCATGGTCTTCAGAGACCCCCCACTCGATTTAAATTCTCACAATGGAGAATCATCACGTAACCTCTGCATCAGAGGCTACTACAGATCAGTGTAAGACTTAAGGATCCTGAGAGTAAAATTAAACATGTACTATCCAGTTAGTTGGAATCACCAACCCAGTCTTCTAGCAGGAAGAAAAAAGGGGACTGAAGATGGCTGGGACTTCCTGGCCTTTGAACGGAGTTTCCCTAAACATAAAATAAACTGAAAAGGGGGATCTCTCTCTTGGCCTCTCTGCCTGCCCTCATCACTCAGGTCCTATCCGGGATATTTCTTGGCAAATGGCCAAGGGCTTTTTTTTAAAAAAAAAAGAGTTTCTTTGTGAACATCTTGAAAAGTTCCCGCTTAGCTTAATAGCCCAGTTTTAGTTACACACAATATCACAAACACACAGACACTGGAAGAAGCTTCGGAGCAGGTGGTCCAGGCTGGAAAGGGAGATTAGAGGGGTGGGGTGAAGGGAGAAGAAGAGGCGGAGGCCAAGGGGCGGGGCTGAAAGGCGAGGGGCGGAGCCCGAGGGGATAATATTACCCGCCCCACCGCCTCCCCCCTCCCTTGCTGGACATCCTATTCCTGCCTCGTGTTCCGTTTCTTCCTTGGAGGGTCGGCGCTGGATCCCCCCGGGAGAGGCTCCTGGATCCCTCTCAGGTAAGGCTGTTCTCCCTCCAGTCCGCCCCTCCAGCCAGGAGATCTCCTGACCCCCAGGAGGGAGGGAGCTGCAGATTCCGCTCTTCGGCTCGCAGGCTTTTCCTCGGGGAGATCCGGCTCCGGCGTTGCCTGCAGGGAGCGGATCCCTCCCTTCTCTCCAGGGGGGCAAAGGGGGCTCCGTCCCTCGGCTGCATCTGCCCCTTCCTCTCCCGGGCAAGGCTCCCTGGGGGGATCCGGGAAAGAGCTTTGGAAGAGGTTGTTTTCAGAAGATCTCTCTCTGTGATCCGTCGGAGCACGAGGTCTCTTGAGCATGCATATCTCGGAAGGTCCGTTGCAGAAACGGAGCTTTGAAGCATTTCTGGAGATTCGTAGTGTGCTATTAAGAAGCCCCTACCTCTTTAAAACGGGGAGGGGAGAGTTTGGGGAAAAGGAAAGGTTTAAATTCACCGAATTGAGCTCAGGTTGTCTTAGCCCACCCGAGATCCTCTTTTTTCTGCTCCAAAAGGCGAGCAAAGGAAAGCAATGGCTTTTATGCGAATGTTTACCTTGCTTCACATTTCAAAAGCTGTGTGGAGTCTGTCAAAAGCGATATTTTCCTTTTATTTATCTATTTTTGCCCCGAGGAGGCTGTGATGGAGCAGCCCCCTTCTAGACGAATGTTTTACCAAGGAGAAAACCTAAGGAAGTTTTTTTTTTAAAGTTTTTATTTTTAGACAAACATAAAACAAACAGACATAAACACACACAAAATAAAAATCCTTCTCCAATTACTTGCAGTGTGTCGATTGGTTACAAAACTTTTATGTTTTCTCATAATAGTCTTCACTTGCAATTTACATAAAGACCAGTGGTGGGTTTCAAATTTTTTTAGAAACTCTTCTGTAGGTGTGGCCTGCTTTGTGGGAGTGGCTTGCCAGCCATGTGACTGGGTGGGCATGGCCAACTTGTAAATTGTGGTGAAACTCACTTAACAACGCTCTTGCTTAGCAACGAAAATGTTGGCTCAGAAACTCTGGCATTTGAAGCACGCAAGTCTTAAAGCTGTCAAGTTACAAGACCCTTGCACCCCTAACCCTTTAGAAAAAAAAACCCGCAGGGGTGTTCAAAGTTGACAGCTTTAAGACTTGTGGACTTCAACTCCCAGAATTCCTCCTCTAGCTCTTCATCTTGATGTGCGGACAGGTGGGGGGAGGGAGCTGGAACCAGTTCTAAATGGCACTATAGGGGAGGTTAGAACTGGCAGGAACCCACCCCCAATAAAGGCTCATATCATCATTCTAATATATATGTATACAATTGTTAGAGTTATTAAACATTCATTTGACCATAGCTATTATTGCATCCTTTTTATATAAAATATTCTAAATTTAAGATAAATTTATATTATGGCATTTATATCATCCTGAAATCATCCAATAGTATTACAACTTCATATTCTATTTTATGTAGAATTATTTATCTTTTATAGCAAAGATTTTAAACATCCTCTCCATGGTCATCACCTACAATTTATATAAAATTTCATATTATCAATCTAGTGTATATATATATGCATTATTATCATTATTAATCATTTATTTAGCTATATTATTACTTTATTTTATACATAATACTCTAAATTTAATTAAGTTTAACTTAATTTTTATTCTAACATTTCATTTCATCATCCTGTCTCCTTCCAGTAGTAGTGCAGTCCTATATCTCTTGCCATTTGTGGTATTTGTATTCTAATTGTTTTCTGGATAAGTCTTATGTGAACTTCTCTTGGCACCTTGTTGTTCCTTGCGTATCTTGTAAAGACTTGAAACCCTCCATCCATTCCTTCCATCCGCTTGCCTTTAGTTATCACCGGTGCTTCTGCCAGAATTTCTCTCATTGTTTCTGCTTTTTCTTCTTCCATGTTTTGAGGTTTGAGATAGGGTTCCAGTTTGCTAACCTCTCCTTTCAACATTCCACTCCTGTCATTTCCAACTACGCTCGATTTGCTGTCAATGTCAACAGTTTTGTTATCACTTTGTTCATATTTTTCTTCAATTTTTTGAACTCTATCCTCAAATTTCATCATCGTTTTTTAAATATTCTCAACTCTTCCCTCTATTTTTTCTGTTGTTTGTTCTATGTTCTCCATCCTCTTTTCAATGTTTTTTATACTTATTTATACTTTTTGAATTTCAACCATAATCATTTACAATGTTAATTCTTTTTCTTCTTCATGTTGCGCCATTCTTCCAGGTTATAAACACTGCCACTAAAACATCCAAAGCTTTTTTGTTAAGTTTCAAACAAGTTTTCAAACAACAGATGGATTGGGAACTGGCTGACCAACCGCACTCAACGTGTAGTTCTCAATGGAACTGCATCTACATGGAGGGAAGTATGCAGTGGAGTACCCCAAGGCTCTGTTTTAGGCCCAGTACTCTTCAACATCTTCATCAATGATTTGGATGAGGGAATAAATGGGGAACTCATCAAATTTGCAGATGATACCAAGCTGGCAGGAATAGCCAACACTCCAGAAGATAGGCTTAAGATACAGAAGGATCTTGACAAACTTGAACATTGGGCACTATCTAATAAAATGAAATTCAATGGTGAAAAGAGTAAGGTTCTACATTTAGGCAACAAAAACGGAATGCACAGGTACAGTATAGGTGATACCATACTCAGTAGTAGTAACTGTGAAAGGGATCTTGGAGTCCTAGTGGACAACCATTTAAATATGAGCCAGCAGTGTGCAGCAGCTGCCAAAAAAGCCAACACAGTTCTAGGCTGCATCAACAGAGGGATAGAATCAAGATCACGTGAAGTGTTAATACCACTTTATAATGCCTTGGTAAGGCCACACTTGGAATACTGCATTCAGTTCTGGTCGCCACGATGTAAAAAAGATGTGGAGACTCTAGAAAGAGTGCAGAGAAGAGCAACAAAGATGATTAGGGGCCTGGAGTCTAAAACATATGAAGAACGGTTGCAGGAACTGGGTATGTTTAGCTTAAGAGAAAGAAGGACTAGGGGAGACATGATAGCATTATTCCAATATCTCAGAGGTTGCCACAAAGAAGAGGGAGTCAAACTATTCTCCAAAGCACCTGAGGGTAGAACAAGAAGCAATGGGTGGAAACTAATCAAGGAGAGAAGCAATTTAGAACTGAGGAGGAATTTCCTGACAGTGAGAACAATTAATCAGTGGAACAGCTTGCCTCCAGAAGTTGTGAATGCCCCAACACTGGAAGTCTTTAAGAAGATGTTGGATAGCTATTTGTCTGAAACGGTATAGGGTTTCCTGCCTAGGCAGGGGGTTGGACTAGAAGACCTCCAAGGTCCCTTCCAACTCTACTATTGTATTGTATAAGTTCACTATAATCTTTCAAGTCAAGGTTTTCTCTTCACTCCAGTCCAGCTATTGATAGTACTCCAGAAGAGCACCCGCATAAACAATCTGTACTCTTCTCACTATCCCTTTCAATAAGCAAAATCAGAAGCCTTGAAGTATTAGATGAGTCAGATGTTCAAAGGAAATAAAAAAAATGTTTCCAAGCCTCCAGCCTCTAGATGGCAGTGTTGCTTCTTTTTCCTCTGCCTCTACCCCTGTCTTTAAATTCCAAACTTAAGAGAGAGAAAAAGTGCTTAAAAGCAAACAATCCAGTCACTCATTGCATGAGAAGGTAAGAGCGACAGTGGTGGATGGAAACTTGCTCCATATTCCTGAGCGGGAGTGAAGCGGACCTGTACTTGCCTCCTCTTCCGGCCCTTGTGGTGCCGCGTACACCTCGCTTCACTCAGGGAAACACGTGATTTTCTCTCTGCCCCGAGAAACTGGCTTGCCCCAGCTGCTGCTGCCGCTCTCAATGCCTCTGAATGTCAGCGTTCCAAATATCATGCAGAATTAAATCAGAGTCCAAGGCAAAACTATCCTTAAAGTTCCAATTTAATAAGTCAGACATGTTGGCACATCTGTGGAATCCCAAATCTGAAAACTTCCTGGGATTCCACCCAGTTGAAAGTTCATGATCTTATCCCCGCACCCATAAATCCATCACATGGTCCAATCTTCTTCTTCCATGCTGGCATCTCCACCCTGCTGGTTCCGGTCAGATGCAGAGGTGTGGAGACAAAAGATGACCTTGGGCTTCTAGGAAGGAATGACAACAACACATTCCACAATTATACTCCTTTCTATTCCCCCCTTCCAACTACTACACTAATGAAACAGTACAGCGAAATAATAGAAAGTGTGGCAGGCCAAAGATCCTAAAAGGAACATAACTACAGGCCTGACACCGTGGTCTGCTGGCTGCACTTACAGCATCTTATGCAGGATGCTTAAATTTAGCATGCTTGACAATGGGGAAAATGGCGTTCCCTCCTCCTCCTGGAGCCCATTATGACGCAGCGCATTGGCTACAGCTGGGCGATCAAGTCGCGCATCTACCTGAGTGACAAAGATGTGCGGACAGCATCAAGTGCCCGTGAGATGAGAGACAAGTACAGGGGCACTTTCTTCCTGCTGTGGAATATGGAGTGAATTTCCATCCCCACCATCGCCCTTCTCAGGCCACGCAAAGTGTGACTGGGAGGGGAGGATGAGGGGCGGGGTCAGCCAGCCAAAAGGGAGTCACATCAGGGGGAGGAAAAAGCTTCATTTATCTGGGAACCTGAAATGACTCTTGATTTAAAATATACAGGTGAAACTCAAAAAATTAGAATATTGTGCAAAAGTTCATTTATTCCAGTAATGCAACTTAAAAGGTGAAACTGATATATGAGATAGACACATTACATGCAAAGCAAGATAGTTCAAGCCATGATTTGTCATAACTGTGATGATTATGGCTTACAGCTCATGAAAACCCCAAATCCACAATCTCAGAAAATTAGAATATTGTGAAAAGGTACAATTTTCTAGGCTCAAAAGTGTCCCACTCTAATCAGCTAATTAAGCCATAACACCTGCAAAGGGTTCCTGAGCCTTTAAATGGTCTCTCAGTCTGGTTCAGTAGGAATCACAATCATGGGAAAGACTGCTGACCTGACAGTTGTGCAGAAAACCATCATTGACACCCTCCATAAGGAGGGAAAGCCTCAAAAGGTAATTGCAAAAGAGGTTGGGTGTTCCCAAAGTGCTGTATCAAAGCACATTAATAGAAAGTTATGTGGAAGGGAAAAGTGTGGAAGAAAAAGATGCACAAGCAGCAGGGATGACCGCAGCCTGGAGAGGATTGTCAGGAAAAGGCCATTCAAAAGTGTTGGGGACTTTCACAAGGAGTGGACTGAGGCTGGAGTCAGTGCATCACCAGGGCCGGATTTAGATGAAAAGAGGCCCTAGGCTATTCCACTTATGGGGCCCTTTCACCTCCCATTTTTAAGTTTGTAAATTATATGAGAGATAATAAAATACATTATTACTGTGATATATATATATCAATATATTAAATGAAACATGTTGTAATTGGTACTAACCTTTATAAAAAATGTGGCATGGATAATAAATAAAAATAAAAGGCCCCTCTTGATCTTGAAGCCTAGTTAGCCTATAGGAAAATCCGGCCCTGGCCACAACACACAGACGGATCCTGGACATGGGCTTCAAATGTCGTATTCCTCTTGTCAAGCCGCTCCTGAACAACAAACAATATCAGAAGCATCTTACCTGGGCTAAAGAAAAACAGACCTGGTCTGTTGCTCAGTGGTCCAAAGTCCTCTTTTTTGATGAGAGCAACTTTTGCATCTCATTTGGAAAACAAGGACCCAGAATATGGAGGAAGAATGGAGAGGCACACATTGCAAGATGCTTGAAGACCAGAGTGAAGTTTCCATAGTCTGTGTTGATTTGGGGGAGTCATGTCATCTGCTGGTGTTGGTCCACTGTGCTTCATTAAGTCCAGGGTCAATGCAACCGTCTACCAGGAGATTTTGGAGCACTTCATGCTTCCTTCCGCAGACGAGCTTTATGGGGATGCTGACTTTGCTTTCCAGCAGGACTTGGCACCTGCCCACACTGCCAAAAGCACCAAAACCTGGTTCAATGACCGTGGGATTACTGTGCTTGATTGGCCAGCAAACTCGCCTGACCTGAACCCCATAGAGAATCTATGGGGCATTGCCAAGAGAAAGATGAGAGACACGAGACCGAACAATGCAGAAGAGCTGAAGGCCGCTATTGAAGCCTCCTGGTCTTCCATAACACCTCAGCAGTGCCACAGGCTGATAGCTTCCATGCCACACCGCATTGAGGCAGTAATTGCTGCAAAAGGGGCCCAAACCAAGTACTGAGTACATATGAATGCTTATACTTTTCAGAGGTCCAATATTGTTCTATGTACAATCCTTGTTTTATTGATTGCATGTAATATTCTAATTTTCTGAGATTGTGGATTTGGGGTTTTCATGAGCTGTAAGCCATAATCCTTACAATTATGACAAATCAGAGCTTGAACTACCTTGCTTTTCATGTAATGAGTCTATCTCATATGTTAGTTTCACCTTTTAAGTTGCATTACTGAAATAGATGAACTTTTGCACGATATTCTAATTTTTCGAAGTTTCACCCGTATGGTAAAAAGCACTGAAAGAAGAAGAAAGAATATCATCCAAAAACACAAACCCCACCCCTTGCCTGTTTTTGAAATGGTTCAAGAGGGAACACACATACGAGAGGGAGGGAAGGAGGGAACCAGAGGGAGGGAAAGAGACAGAGAGATGAGACAGAGAAAGGGGAGGAAAAAAAGAGAGAAATTAGAAAATGATGGAGGGAGAGAATGAGAGAGGAAAAAGAGAAACAAAAGAGAGAAAAGCAGAAGGGAGAGAGGGCTAGGGACACAGAAATGAGAGCTGGAAGGAGAGTAAGAGGGAAACGAGAGAGAGAGAGAGGGGGGGGAGGGAGAGGAAAAAGAAACAAGTGAGAGAGAGAAGCAGGGGAGAGAGAGGGCTAGGCATGGTGGGTGTGGGTGTGTCATGTGACTGGGTGGGAGTGACGTTGAGTTGGCCACACCCACCCAGTGTTTTGCTTTCGGCGGGAGACGGGTCCAAATGGCTCTTTGAGTGAATTGGGCGGGACCAATTTAGTAGGCCATTAAACA
This sequence comes from Natrix helvetica, assembly GCF_964273705.1. Taxonomy (NCBI): domain Eukaryota; kingdom Metazoa; phylum Chordata; class Lepidosauria; order Squamata; family Natricidae; genus Natrix; species Natrix helvetica. The sequence continues at coordinate 360,036,176 of NC_138548.1, read as the reverse complement.
ATACATTGAATTAAACTTTTCTTTGTTTTGCTCCGGTGGGAGTTTTGTTTGCTTTCGTTTCCATGTTGCTCTTTTGGTTCACTTTTCTTTTTACTAGATGGTTCTTTTAAGTTGTTTAGAAGGCCTCCGCGCAGCCTGTTTTTGCCCCCCTCCCCCGCCTCCCGATGGTGGGTGGGTGGGGCTGCCTAGCGGTCCCACACGGGCTGGATTAATGACATGTACTGAGGACCCTGGGCAGAGGGTGGGATTGGAGGACCTTCATGGTCCCTAAGGCTGAGATGTGTTTTCTGACAAGGAAATATTATTCTCTCTTTCTCTTTCTTTCTAACAGCGGATAGAAAATCAGAGCGAGGCAGGAGTTGCCAAAAAGGATGGAGGGTGGGAAATTCCCGCATCCCCCGTCAGACACAAGCAGCACTCCAAGCAACCCAAGAACCCATGAACGCCCAGAGGGCGGGAAATCCTTCCCTCTCTGGTTCCTGGTTTTTACCCACCAGACGGTCCATGTGGGAAGCGGATCCAGTCAAACTTTGGAGAAAGTGGAATCCTCCTCTGGGAAAGAAGCCAAAGGTCTCAGAAGCCCCCCAGAAACAAACCCTTATAAATGTGAGGAATGTGACTTATGCTTTAGTCAAAACTCTCACCTTTTTAAACATCAGAAAATCCACACTGGAGAGAAACCTTATCAGTGTCTGGAATGCGGGAAGTTTTTCCGTGAAAAATCCACTCTCATAAAGCACGAGAGGATCCACACGGGGGAGAAACCTTTCAAGTGTTGGGAATGTGGGAAGAGCTTTTGTCATGAGTCAAGTCTTAGCGTCCATAAGAAGATTCATTTGGGAATCAAGTCTTACAAATGCTTTGATTGTGGAAAACGTTTCACCTTGCGTGTGTCTCTTTACAATCATGAGAAAAGACACAAAGGGGAGAAAAACGAAAAGTGCCTCGAATGCGGGAAATGTTTTACCTTGAAGTCAAGCTTGGTGCAACATCAGAGACGTCACACTGGAGAGAGACCCTATGAATGCCCAGAATGTGAGAGAAGATTTGTGGATCCTTCTGAGTTCCGGATACACCAGAGGAGGCACAAAGGAGAAAAACCCTATGAATGTGGGGAGTGTGAGAAGAGTTTCCTTACACGAACAGAGATCAGGAATCATGAGACAATCCACACGGGACAGAAGCCATTCAAATGTGGGGAGTGTGGGAAATGCTTTTCCCTAAAGCATCACCTTGGAGCCCATCAGAGGGTCCACACAGGAGAGAAGCCCTACAAATGCGAAGAATGTGGGAAATCATTTGCTCGTAAGGGAGCCCTTTGGATACATCATAAAATCCACACAGGGGAGAAGCCATATCAATGCAAGGAATGTGGGAAATTTTATAGTACCACCGCAGCCCTTGGAACTCACGTGAAAATTCACACGGGGGAAAAAAACTTCAAATGTTTAGAATGCGGCAAAGCGTTTATTCAGTCAGGCTCCCTTATACGTCACAGCCGAATCCATACGGGAGAGAAGCCCTATAAATGCTCGGAGTGTAATGAAGGTTTTTCTCAGAAAGTTACCCTTTTGAAGCATCAGAGAATCCACACCGCAGGATAACCACATAAATGGCGAGTGTGCAAAATGTTTTGCACAGCCTTCACGCACAACAGAATTCACACAAGGGAGTGGCCTCACAAGTGTGTGGAGTGTGACAAAACATTTCAACTAGAAATCCCAGCTAAAAATGCATCAGAAAGTCCATAGCAGAGAGAAAATCCCTTCAGTTGTGAAGAATGCGGCAAACTTTTTTTTTTCAAAAGTCACACCTTCCAGTTCCGCAGAAACTTAACAATGACAGGATGGAAATGCTACAAATATTTGGAGCAGGCACACATTTTTCCTACAGAAGCAACCTCAAATATCCGAGTACACAATGAGGCAAAAGGGTGCGACTGTTGGGAGTGAAAACTTGTTTTGCTCACAAAGCAGCAATAGGAACTTCCCAGAGAGATTACACAAGAGTTATCAGTGTGTGGGGACTATATATAATGTTTTGCAGAGTACAGGAAATCTTTGACTTATGACCACAAGTGGGAATCTTCCAGTCGTTAAATCACCCAGATACTTTTGTTATTTTTTTAAACTAGCCCTTTGTTGATCAATAAGGAGTACAGAAGATTTAAAGAGGAGAAAATGGGGTGAGGTGTAGAAGGAAGATGTAGGTGGCTGTTTATTTAGTCACAAAGTGATGGTGGTATTGAATGTGCTTGCTGAGGATGAAGATGGAAAGTTTTTTTTCTTGCTATTCTCTTTTTTGGAGGGATTCATTTCTTTTGTTCCATTGTCTTTTTCATATATTTGCACACAGATATTTGTATTCTTTCTGTGCATATAATCCTTAATAAAAGTATTGTTCAAAACGATCAAGAGGGCCCTTTTCAGGAGATGGACTGGGAGGGGCCACAACAGACAAGATGGCTATGCAGTCAAAGTGGGGGGAGGAAGTGGCTCTCGGACCTCCACTGGATCAGGAAATGGGGTGCAGGGAGGAGGAATAACACATCAAGGAGTCCAGGGACCATCGTTCCCAGCAGCTTCTTAGAGGAAGGAGCCACACTTCTCAGAGGAGGGGCAGGGAACATGAGAAAAAGGCTACAGGATGATGCCCCCTAGAAGAGAAATGGGGAACTGTCTGTTCCAGAGGGATCCACCCTTTGTAGGGGGCTGGAGGGGGGAGGAAAATGAGGGGAAGGGGAGGCACTTCCTGATGGACTGCTTCCTCCTTCCCAGGGTAGAAAAGGGCAGGCAGATGCTCAACTGGTCCAGAACTCCTCCTAGTGCTCTGAAGGGACCCTTGGATAATGGTGGGGCCTTGGGTGTGTGTGTGTGTGTGTCACAATAAGGATATCTACACCCAGCCTCCTGGGTTCTCCCAGTCCTTCAACCCCCACCTATCCTGGATACCCCGAACGTTTCTCCTACTGGCATGAAGAAGGGGGCTTCTTCATTCCAGGACCGGAGGGTAGTGTGGGTTTCCTTTTCGCCCCCCCCCATGACTCTCAACCGGAATCTTTCTCTGATTGGAGGGGTGGACTAGATGCCCCCTTAAGGTCTTTTAAGGCCCCCTTCAGTCCAGGTTGTGTCTGCCGAGATTTCGAAAGGGGAAAGTGGAGCCAGGGGTCTGTATGGAGAGCCTCCATCCTCCAGGTCATGGTTGTCCCTAAGATGCTTTTAGGTTGTCCTAAAAGGAAACTGGACTTTCTTGGGTTTTTTCCGCTGAAAACGTTTCCCTCCTCATCCCAGAAGCTTCTCCAGTTCTGACTGAGTGGCGGAGGATGGAAGGATTGATATTCCTTGCAGTCATTTGGTGCTGAATCAGGGTGTGGAGCCTTCCTGAGGCTGCTGAAAGGACCCTGTTGTAGATTGGAGGTGGGGGGGGGACCTTTCCACCCCCCTCTGTTGTGGGAGGGCTGCTGATTTTGGCAAAGATGGCCGCTTTGGCCCCTCTCTCCATCCAGGGCTCCTCTCTGTCCAGAAGGCGGACGTAGCTGTCCCAGAAAGAGCCTCCCAGGTCTTTTCAGGTGCAGACAGACTCTCCTCCTGATGGGCATCTCCTTTGAGACACAAGATAGATCCTTCCTTTCTCCCCCTCCCAATCAGTCAGCTGAAGAAGATTCTTAGATGAGAAGCGAAACATTTTCAAGGATTTTTTTTCCTTCTGACTCAGTTGGTGTGTGTGTGTGTGGAGCCCCCAGCAGTGGTCAGTCCAGAGCCAGGATAACAGGACGGGGGGAGGCAGAGAGACGCTGGGGTCCCCAGAAACCCCTCCCTGCAGCCCTGTTTCTGCCTGCATTGGCTGGTTAAATTCCCTGTCTCAGCATCAGCTCCTGGAGAGATAAAACATTCCCTCCTTCACTCTAGAGCCTAGAATGAAGGAGCCCCCAGGGACGCCCCACAAGGAGAGATGCCCCTTCAGCACCAAGGACCCTACTCTATGCCTGTGGGACAGACCCTCCCTCCAGAAGTTGTTTCTTGCTGCAACAGCCCTGGATGATAGATGAGGAATGAGCGGCGAAGGTTCTCCCCTTGGGGAGCCAGCTGGTCCTGGGTTCAAATATTGATGCTGCTCTGGCCTGGCCCAGGTCCTGCTTTGAGCAAGAGTCCTGCAGAGCCAGTGTCTGGATGATGTGAGAAGGGGACTCCCAGATTCCCTGGTTATACCCAACTTTTCTTCTCCCCGCAACTTGTCCTCCTATCAGCATTTCCATGGGGTTCATTCCTCTGTCTCCTACAGCCCCCGAAGGCCATCTCAAAGGGAGGGTGTCCAGGGCCTCTCAACAAAGGAAGTTTGGGGGAGCCAATTCAGGGGAGCAACCCCCCCCTCATATGCTTCTCCCTCAATTTCCACTTCCCATCCAGTTTCGGATTCGGCAATGGGGCATTATAGGGGGGGGGGATGTTCTGGGTCTCCTCCTCAAATTAAGAAACTCTCCCAAGAAGGGAATTGAAGCTCAATTTCACACACCTTAAAAAAATAGAGATTCAGAAGAAAAACTGAAGTTGCAAAAACACTTTTGCCAAAAAAAAAGCATCTTTTTCGATGCAGAAAACTTTGTGGCTCAATCTCTATTTCGGGGTCCGGAAGGTCCCACCATCACCCTGCCACGGGTGGCGGGGGGGGGGAGATGCCTTATCCACATCGGGGCCTTTCCGCCACCCCTGTCCACCTCGGCCACAACAAGGGAATGTGGGGGGGGGGGGACGACTCCCTCTTCGTCCTGCGGGAGCGGGATTGCAAAAAGCAAGGGGGCGGAGACCACGAGGAGATCGAGATTCCTGCAGGATCCCGCCTCTCTTATCCTCGACCCCTTTTCCCACTACGGAGATCCCAGCCTCTTTCTCACCCCCCCTCTCCTCCCCCAGGAGCAGCGAGGGCCCCTCTCCTCCCACAGACGAGCCCCCTCCTTACCGTGGTCTCCTTTCCCCCTTCGCCTCCTTTAGAGCCAATGGATGCTGCCCCACAAGCCCCCTGAAAGAGAGGGGCGAAAGACGCAGATGCTCCCAGCCCCAGAGGCCGCATCGGTGGCTCTGGTTTGGGTGCGGAGGGAGCGTTCTCCTTGAACTTGGGAATTGGGAGTAGCCGGGAAAGCGAAAGGACCAATGGGAATTCTCCCTTCTGTAGCGTCATCAGTCTCTAGTCAGAGTCTCATGTGCTCACACGCTGGAGGAGAGTTTTCAGTCTTGGGGAGGGGGCGCAGCTCAAAGGGGGCGTTCGTTGCAGACCCAGAGGAGAGCGTGGACTTCTTTTTGCCCTCCCCACCGATCCGGCGTGGAGTGGGGCTGCAGTGGAGGAAAAAAGAGGAGGCGCAGCGGCCCCAAAGCTTCCGAAGACTTGGGGGTCTCTGAGAGGACTGAACGGGGAGTCCTTGGGCACCTTAAAACACACACGCGCGCACGCACACACAGAGAGTGTAAAATTTCCCGCATGGGAGAGTCCTTCCCTTAATCATGTGGGGTGGCTGACACCCCCGCCCCTCCCGAATTCCCCCACCCAACATCCCACTCCCCTGGGAAATCCTCCGCTGGGCTCTCTCGGGAAAGGCTCAGCTTCGCTTCCCGGGAGAAACAACCGAGTTCCTTTCCTGAAACACGTGTCTCTGTGGCTCAGAACGTCTGGAGGGAGCGGCTCCTCCAGATTTCCCGCCCCTCAACCCCAAACGTAAAGGAATCTCCCTCTTACTGTGGTTCAGGATCCCATTTTTTTTCTTGCAAAAGAGACCCGAATGAAGATCCCGGAATAAAGTTTGGCCGTTTCTCCTTCCCTTTCTTCGGATACCCTCGACCACTTCTTGCTTTCTTCTTAAAGGCGGGACATAAATCAATATATTTTAAAAAAAACCTCTACTCTGCAGAGGCCTAGCAGGGTTTCCGGGTCTCTTTCCCCTCTCAGCTGCTGAGCTGCCATGCTTGTATTGCTCCCATGGGAACAAGCATGAGATCTGGGCTGCTCCCCCAAACTCTCCTCTTTCCTGTCCTGGGGGCTGTGGGGATTTGGAGATGACCCACCCAAAGAGCCTGAGGCTCTGCAGAAGACCCACCCAGGCTCAGGGTCTTCAGAGACCCCCACCCAATCTAAATTCTCATGATGTAACATCTCCACCAGTGGCCAGTGCAGATCACTGTAAGAGGTGAAGCTACTTGAATGAAAAGCTCCTGGGAGGAAAATTAAAGATTCATTATCCAGTTAGAGGGAAACATCCATAAAGTATTTTAGCAGGTAGAACAAAAGTGAACTCTATATTGCTGTCAATTCCTTTGGCCACTTTGAAGGGACTTCCACAATAGAAAAACAGGGAACAAGGCAGCTCCTACACAAGGACCCTGGAGCAGGAGGGGCAGCCTGTACATTCCGATGTACAGAGAGGGGCACTCTTCCCATGGTCAGAGGAACCCTCGACACAGAGACCTCTCGGAGGATCTGAGGAGGTTTCGTGGTCCTAACTGGGAGGCGATATTGGAAGGGAGGGGCAAGGAGAGGTGGAGCCTAAGGGGCGGGGCTTCAAGGCGGGAGCGGAGCCCGAGAGGAGAGCAGAAGCCCCTCCCCTCGGCTGGATCTCCACTTCCCTCCGTGTGTCCCGCTTCGCTCGGCGACGATCTGCGCTGGATCCATCGGGGGAGATTCCTGAATTCCGCTCGTGGCAGGTAGGGCTGTTCTCCCTCCAGTCAGGAGATCCTATCACCTCCAGGAGGAAGGGAGTTGCGGGTCCCGCTCTTCGGTTTGCAGGGTTTTCCTCGGGGAGATCCGGCTCTGGCGTTGCCTGCAGGGAGCGGATCCCTCCCTTCCCTCCAGGGAGACAAAGGGGGCTCCATCCACGCCTGGATCTGTCCCCTCCTCGCCAGGTTTAGGCTCCCCGGGGGGCTCCGGGTGGATCCGGGAAGGAGCTTTGGGGAGGTCGCTTTCAGAAGGTCCCTTTATGGTCGGTCAGAGCACGAGGTCTCTGAGGAATCCTATCCAGCACGTGCACGTGGAAAAATGGACCTTTAAAACCTTTGTTGAGACTAATCCCATTGCAATAGGAAGTGGGAGGGTTTGGGAGGGAAAAAAAGTTTAAATAGAATTGAGTCACTCTTTCTTCCTTCTCAATATAAAAAACGAACAATGAAATCCTTTGCTTTTTCACTGATGATTACTTTGCTTCTGATTTTAAAAGCTGGGTAGAGTCAGTAAATACCAGTATTTTCCTCCTCCTTCCCTGAAGGGGCTATGAAGAGGCAGCCCCTTTTTGGTGGATTTTATACCAAGCACAAATTCTAAGGAAGTTCTGAGGCTGGTCTTGTAAAGCAGGTAACAGAATAAACTGATGAACCCATCAGATCACTTAATATCCGCAAACAGGAGTTTGGGATTATGATTGTTCAGACCTGACCCCTCATTTACCGACTGCTTCACTGAATGACCAAGATTCCAATCTCAATTGTAGCCATAAGTTGGGGACTAACTACATTCAGGGCTTCCTTTTCGCTGTGTCAAGGGGCAAAAACCAAGGAGGAAAAGATAAGAGTCAAGGAACAGCAGAAGAGTTTGCCTCCTAGGCATGTGGGCTGACAAAAATAATTGGAGACTTTGTCTCGGGTGTCCTGGGGACCCATGTCCTATTTTGGAGGAGGAGGCGAGACTGGAAGACCTTCAAGGTCTCCTCCAAATGTATGTTTTTGTGATTCTCTGTGTTTCTCAACAGAAAATACAACTCCTGTATTCTTCTTTCCAGCAGGAAAACAACTGTGCCCAAAGATCTACCCACAAGATACTATCTGCTATCAGTAGTTAGTAGAAATTCGGCACAAGCCGCCTCCACCAGAAAGCATGGAGGATGGGAAACTCTGGGATCTCCCATCAGAGACAAGCAGTACACCAAAAGATCACAAGATAACCCATGAATGCTCAGATTGTGGGAAATCCTTTAGTCTCCAGTCCCTCCTTTCGATCCACAGGAAAGTCCATGTGGGAAATGGATCCAGTCAAGGTTTGGAGGAAGAGAAATCCTTATCTGTAAAAGAAGCCAAAGTTCTCAGAAGCCCCCCAAGAGTAAAACCTTATAAATGTGAGACATGTGACTTATGCTTTGGTCAAAAGTCAAACCTTCGTGCACATCAGAAAATCCACACTGGAGACAAACCTCATCAATGTCAGGAATGTGGGAATTTTTTCCGTCAAAAAGCCCATCTCAGAGTCCACGAGAGGATTCACACAGGGGAGAAACCTTACAAGTGTTGGGAATGCAGGAAGAGCTATTCTCACAAGTCAGCTCTTCAGCGCCATAAGAAGATTCACTTGGGAATAAAGTCTTACAAATGTTTTGAGTGTGGGAATTGTTTCACCCGGAGTACATCTCTTCAAAGTCATTTGAAAATACACACAGGGGAGAAAAATGAAAAATGCCTCGAATGTGGGAAATGTTTTACCTCGAAATCAAACCTGCTGCGACATCAGAGACTCCACACTGGAGAGAGACCCTATGAATGCCCAGAATGTGAGAGACGATTTGTGGATTCTTCTGTACTTCAGACACACCAGAAGAGGCACAAGGGGGAGAAACCCTATCAATGTGGGGAGTGTGGGAAACAGTTTCTTACTCAAGGAGAGATCCAGGTTCATCAGAGAATCCACACGGGGGAGAAGCCGTACAAGTGTGGGAAGTGTGGGAAATGCTTCTCCACAAAACAACACCTTGGAAGGCATCAGAGCATCCACACAACAGAGAAGCCATACAGATGCGGAGAATGTGGCAAAGATTTTGCTGATAAGGACGGACTTTGGAGACATCATAAAATTCACACAGGGGAGAAGCCATATCAATGCAACGAATGTGGAAGTTTTTATATTTCCATATCAGCTCTTAAAAGTCATGTGAAGATCCACACGGGGGAAAAAAACTACAAATGTTTAGACTGTGGGAGAGCATTTGCTCAGTCATCTTCCCTTAGAGTTCACAGCCGTATCCATACAGGAGAGAAACCCCACAAATGCTCAGAGTGTGATAAGTGTTTTTCACGGAAAGATTCTCTTGTGATGCATCAACGAATCCACACTGGGGGGGAAAAAGTCTGCAATGTGGGAAATGTTTTGCCCAGCCTTCAGAACTTTGCAGAAATCAGACAGGAGACTGGCATCACAAGTGTGGAAGATTCATTTGGGAATAAAGTCTTACAAATGTTTTGAATGTGGAAAATGTTTCACCCTGAGTTCACCTCTTCAGAGTCATTGAAAAACACACACAGGGGAGAAAAATGAAAGTGCCATGAATGTGGGAAATGTTTTATCCAAAAATCAAACCTGCGGCAACATCAGAGACGTCATAGCGGAGAGAGACCCTATGAATGCCCAGAATGTGAGAGATGATTTGGGGATGCTTGTGGGAAATGTTTTTCCCAACCTTCAGAACTTCGCAGAAATCAGACAGGAGACTGGCATTACAAGTGTGCAGAGTGTGAGAAACCTTTTTATTGTAAATCAGAACTAAAAATGTACCAGAAAGTCCATAGCAGAGATAAATCTCTTCAGTTGTGAATAAGGCGGAAACATTTTTTTTCAAAAGTCACACCTTACTGTTCATCAGCAATTCCACACAGTGACAGAAGGGAAATCCTACAATAGATAATTAAATTATAGAGGTTGTTCTTTTAGGGTTGATGTTGAATTTGCTGGCTGAGGATGAAGAAGGAAAGTTTATTTTTCCTATTATGTTTTTTATAAACATAATAGGGGTTTATTTCTCTCTTCACCTTGTCTTTTTCATATATTCACTGACATATGTTTGTATTATATTTCTTTGTTTGATCTCTGTATAACATCCTTAATAAAATTATTGTTCAAAATAATCAAGAGAACTGTTTTCAGGATACAGGCTAGGAGTTCCAAAAAAGTCAGATTGTGCCATGCTTTGCAGTCAAGGTCCTGCTACTTTTTAGCTTTATATGTGATGCCCTTTAAAACAACTGCCATCTTCATTCTTTTGACTCCATCTTCTCTAATTGGACATTGCTGACTTCCAGGGTGGAATTAAAAGGAGTAGATTTCGGATGAACTTTAGGGAAAATGTCCTGGAGATTTGGATGGACTCTCCTAAAGGCAGATCATTGGTAGCTACTACATGTCCCTGACACACTCATGATTAATTGGACCACATCTTACTTAGAATATATAGGTCACCGGAAGTGCCACTTTGAATCGGTTTGGTGTGAATAGTTAATTGATAACAGGTTGCATTTCAGGCACCCCAAAATTCAATGAATGTCAGGCTAGTGTGTTAGTTTCAAGTGCTCATAATGGAGGGTCACACAAGCCCTATACTAGTGGCTGTTATAGGCCAGTCTAAGACCTGAAGATACTTGAATTTTTAAAAAGTCCCAAGGGTTATAATAAAATGTTTACCATCCACTTAAGAGGGAACAGAAACAAAGTCTTCTAGCAGCTGCCAAAAAAGCCAGCTGTAGATTGTTGGGACTCACCGGCACTTTGAAGTGCAGCTTAGAGGTTGGTTCCAACCGTATAAGAGATGAAACACAAGCAAGATGTGTCCCCCAGAGAAGCTGCCTTTATTAAGAGACAGTCAAAGGCCTTTCCCACCTTCATCCCTCCTGAGGGTTAGATACGGAGGTCGTGGGTGAAGGCTGTAGAAAGCCAAAGGCTCAATGCTCCTAGGAGATTTCTTCTTTTGCCAACAGCCCCAGCAGGAAACCCACCCAGGCTCATGGTATTTAGAGACCCACCACTCAATTTGAATTCTCACAATGGAGGATCATCACATAACCAGGGGCTACTACAGATCAGTGTAAGACTTAATGACCGCTGAATTAAAAGCTGCTGAGAGTAAAATTAAACATTTACTATCCAGTTAGTTGGAATCACCAACCCAGTCTTCTAAGCAGGAAGAAAAAAGGCGACTGAAGATGGCGGGGACTTCCTGGCCCTTTGAATGGAGTTTTCCTAAATAAAAAAAAAAAAACTGAAAAGGGGAATCTCTCTTTTGGCCTCTCTGCCTGCCCTCCTCACCCAAATCCTATCCGGGATATTGATCTCCGTGTTTGTTTGTTTTTTACATGTTTCTTTGTGGACACCTTGAAAAGTTCCCTGTTAGCTTTATAACCCAGTTTTGGGGTTTTCTAACTTGCTTGTTTGTGGATTGGCCAATTGTACTGTAAGGTTCCAACAGTTTCCTGAAGCCAGTGAAATGCCAGAGAGAGTGAGGCTTGAGACGAGGCTTGCAAAAAAATATCAGCTTTTATTTACGGTTGTCGTAAAAGATGGTGACAAAACTATATCCAAAACATTCAAACAAATGCATGTAAGAAATATCCACCCCCTGCAAGAGTGGCTCAGAGTACTCTATACATTTTAGGCAGATAGAAACAAAAGTTTAATCAGAGAAAAAGATTCCTTACCAACATGATCTTTAAAGCGTTCTATTGATCAAGCTTCTGTCTCTGTCTACCTTATCCACGGAGTATTCCTATAGCCTTGTTCAGGGGGTGGCAGCCTCCATTTGCCAAGTTGTTTTTTGGCAGAATGCTTTAAGGCAATGATGGCTAATCTTCCCCATCGCGTGCCAAAAGCGGGGGGAGCGAAGGGGGGGTCGTGCACGGGTGTGCCCACCCATAATGCTATGCATGCGACCCCTGTGCTCCCCACTTTTGGCATGCAATGGACCCATTTTTCGCCCTTCCCAGGCTTCAGAGGCTTTCTAGGAGCCTGGGGAGGGCGAAAACAGCCTCCGCAACTGCCCCGAGGCCCTCCGGAGTGTGAAAATCCAGCCCGACAGCCAAACCGGAAGTGACTTCCGGTTTGTTCACAGGGCCGTTTTTTGCCCTCCCTTCAGGGAAGCCTCCGGAGGGTGGAAAATGGCCTTAAAATATATATCTCGGAAGGCCCATTGCAGAAATGGAGTAAATGGAGCTTTAAAGCATTTCTTGAGATTCGTAGTGTGGTATTAAAAACGCTCTGACCTCCTTCCAATGGGGAGTTTGGGGAAAAGGAAAGGTTTAAATTCACCGAATTGAGCTCAGGTTGTCTTAGCCCAGGGGTGTCCAAACTTGGGAACTTTAAGACTTGTGGACTTCAACTCCCAGAATTCCCCAGCCAGCATGGTTGAAGTCCACAAGTCTTAAAGTTCCCAAGTTTGGACACCCCTGTCTTAGCCCATCCGAGATCCTCTTTTTTCTGCTCCAAAAGGCAAGCAAAGGAAAGCAATGGCTTTTATGTGAATGTTTACCTTGCTTCCGCTTTCAAAAGCTGTGTGGAGTCTCAAAAGCAACATTTCCCTTTTATTTATCTATTTTTTGCCCCGAGGAGGCTGTGATGGGGCAGCCCCTTCTTGGCGGATGTTTTACAAAGGACAAATTCTAAGGAAGTTTAGAGGCTCATCTTGCAAAGCAGGTAAGAGAAGAAGTCGATGGCTAGACGGCTAGATGTCATCATTTTAAATATTTTGTTCGAAATGCCTATTCTATCCAAGGCAGCTCCAGAAACAGAATTTTTGTGCTTTGCAGCCGCCAAAGAGAGCAGGAAACAACAGCCCTTTTCCCCATCTGACCTTTCAAGTCTTCCTGTTCATAACTCTTTCATCTCCTGTCCTCGACCCCTTTTCCGACTACTGGGATCCCAGCCTCTTTCTTCCCCCCCCCCGTCCACTTTCCCCTTTTGAAATCTTGGCAGACCCAGCCTGGACTCCTAAGGGCCTTAAGGGGGCATCTAGTCCACCCCTCCAATCAGATAAAGATTCATCTTTTCTGCTTCTATTTGAAGGGGGATCTGAGTTTCTCTTTCATACTCTCCCTTTGGGACCCCTCCCTTTGAGATGGACTTGTGGGGGCTACAAGGGAGTCTATTTGGGAGGGAGCAATAAAGAGGCATTGGAAATTGTTCAAAGGAAGCTCTTGGGGCTGAAGATTGGGGGGGGAGAAGAAAAGTTTGGGGTATCCGGGATAAGTGAGGGTTGAAGGGCTGGGAGAGCCCAGGAGGATGGGGGTAGGTATCCTTATTGTGACCCCCCCTCCCCAGACGCCCCCCAAAGGCCCCACTGGGATCCCAGGTTCCCTCCAGAGGGCTAGGAGGACTGCTGGACCAGTTGAGCGTCTGCCTGCCTTTTTCCACCCTGGGAAGGTGGAGGAGGTCCATCAGGAAGCACCTCCCCTTCCCCGCATTTTCCTTCCCCCTCTAGACCCCACACCAAGGGTGGATCAGAGGTGGGTTCCTACCAGTTCAGACCGCTTCAGTGGAACCGGTAGTAAAAATCGTGGCTGGATCTCCAAACCGATAGTACCGGCAGGCTGGCCACACCCCGAACTGGTCCCCTGGTCGCTGCTCGTGTCCATGGGAGGGGAAGCTGACCAGAGCTGGGAAGCGGCTGGCAGGCAAAGACGCCTCTCAGCCACCTCTTTGAGTGCCAGAAGATCGGAGACTTCTTTTCCACCCAGCCACTGGCCGCGGGGCACCAAAAAGTCCTCCAGCCGGTGAGAAGAAAGCTGTGTATGCACGAAGATGGTGGTAGCAACCGGAGATCTTTTTAGCATCCTGTGCCAGTGCCTGGGTGGAAAAGAACCCTCTCGGCTTCCACGTTTAGCAGCAGGCCTGGTCCCTTCACAGGGTCGCTTTTCTCCGCACCCGAGAGAGATCAAAAGGCTCGGAGCAGCAGCCTTTAAGGACAAAGCTGGCCTACAGGTAAGAAAATGGACCAGTGAGGGAAGGAGCCCCACTGAAGCTGCTGGTGTTGCAGCCGTCCCCCCATCCTGCAGCTTGGAGCTCCAAGCGGAAGATGTCCTCGGCTGTTGCGAAAAAGCAGCAGCTCTGGGTGCGCCACACCCGCTTCATCCTCGAAGAACGATGTGGGCATGGCCCACCAAGATCTGCCACTTCTTCACAAAAGCTGAAGACGGAAGAGTTTTCTCAAGAGCAATGCTGACATGTAAGGCGGCCGGGTCACAGGGCGGCGTAGCCCAAGCTCTCTGGGATGGGTAAAGAAGTGTGCGGAGGCAAAGGGGAGAGAGAAGAGAGAGCTGGCAGGAGCCACAGGAGGAGAAGGTCGGTTCCTCTTCTTCGCCCCTGCCTGGAATAGGATGCTCCCGGCGCAAGGAGACGAGGGAGGGAGGCTTAAGATGGCTCTCCACCCTAACCCAGAGGCGGCAGGGGCTTGGTCTCACCCTCGGGCTACAGGTCCGCCTTCCCACCTCCTCAAGGCTGGAAAGGAAGCCCGCTCCTCCCACCAGATCCACTCAAGGAAGGAGGGAGAGAGACCGACGTGGCCAAGCTGCCTCTCCCCGAGCCAGAAGCAGCAGCAAGCACCAGGCTGGGGACTCTTCGCTGTTGTTTTTTTGGGGGGATCTCCAGAAGCATGTGACATGATCTGCAACTGGGTGGGCATGCTTTCTTGTGGTATGGGGAAAGTAAGATATATGGTTATTTTCAAAGACATTACATAAGAAATGCATTAATGTTAGTATGGGAGAAAATTAAAGAGCAACGTTATTTCAGGGTACTAGTTTGACTTTTAACAATGGAAGCACTGACTCACCCAAACGTTATTAACATGGGAAGTATTGTTAGTTATAAAGATATTTTGAATGAAAAGGGGGAACTCGAAACTAAACAAGAATTAAGGGATCGAGATGGTATGGTATTCACAAGTGCAGATATATTCTAGATATGAAAAAGATGTTGAGTTACATGTTTTTTTTATAAAGAATTAACAGAATTAGATAAGATACACAGAGGAACAGAAGAAATATTGATAAAGAAATTATATAGCTATTGGGCATAACACTGGAAGATGAACGAGTAAAGGAGGCAATGATAGCATGGGAAAAATATTTGGACATACAATAGAACTAGATAAATGGCAGAAACTGGGGGATAGGGATTACAAATTAATGATGTCAACTGCGTGTAAAGAATATTTGTATAAGATGTTTTATAGGTGGCATTTTACACCGTCGAGGTTGGCAAAGATATTAAAGATAAGTCAGCTAAAAGTTGGAAGTGCCACCAGATAACTGGGTCTTATTATCATATGTGGTGGACATATGCAGAAGCAAAAAAATATTGGACAAAAATACATACATGTTTGGAAAAAGATGATAAAAAGAACTTTGATTTAAAGCCAGAAATATTGCTGTTGGGGATTTTACTTGAAATTTATAGTAAAGAGAATACATATCTTAATTATTTACGTATTAACCGCATCTAGAATTGTATTTGCGCAACACTGGAAAAGTGAAGCGATTCCTATTGATGACAAGGTGATTAGGAAAATATTAGAATGTGCAGAAATGAACAGATTGACGTTGGCAATTAAGGAGAAAGAACAAACTGCATTTTATATGATATGGAAATTATTGTCAGGGTTCCAAATAGCATCCAAAATTAAATCAGAATCCAAGGGAAAGTATTGTTCAAAGTTCCAATTTATTAAGAGAGCCATGTTGGCACATCTGGGAAAACCCGAATCTGAAAGCTTCCTGGTTTTCCCCGCCCAGTTGAAAGTTCATGATCTTGCCCCCACACCCACAACTCCATCACATGGTCCAATCTGCCAGTGCCACGCTTGCATCTCCACCCATCCAGTTCCTGTCAGGTGCAGAGGTGTAGAGACAAAGGATGACCCTGGCTTCGAGAAAGGAATTTTATTTTGGCTACATAGCATTTAACTCTGTACCATCCCCCGTCCCATTTTCCCACAGTAGAAAAGTCATAGAATAATAGAAAAGTGTGGCAGGCCAAAGATCCTAAAGGAATATGGCTGCAGGCCTGACAATTATTTTATCAATGGTTAGAGAATAAAAATTGAAGTTGGAAATAAAAGATTAAAGAAGAGTAGAAAATACGTTAAGATAGAGATATAAACAATTATAATTGTTAGTAATTATGATGATGACTATTCTGTTTAATGTAATTATTACATTTTTATTAGAAGATACGTTAAGTGGAGAAAAAGGTACAGTTCACTACGTTCAACTGTTTAATATACTATAATTTGAAGATTTGATCATTAATATTAGTGTAAATGATGTAAATTTTGATAGTTATTGCAGATATATTTGTACCCAGATGACACACTGTTTAAGGAAAGATGAAATGATCATATTTTTTAAAAAAGGAAATAAAAACTAAAAAAACACCACTTATGACCATTTCAGCACCCCCATGGACATGTGAGTTACATTAAGACGCTTAACAATGCTTAAAAACATTTATCACACTCTGAGCATTTGTGGGGTTTCTCTCCTGTATGGATTTGGCTGTGAACTCTTTAAGGGAAGATGAATGAGGAAATGCTCTCCCACAGTCTAAACATTTGTAGTTTCTTCCTCTGTGTGACTTTTCACATGACTTCTAAAGGCACATATTGAAATATAAAAGCTTCCACATTCGTTGCATTGATATGGTACCTCCCCTGTGTGGGTTTGATGCCTTCCCAGGTGGTGTTTTCGGAAGAAGCATTTCCCACACTCCTCACATCTGAACGGCTTCTCCCTCGTGTGGCTTCTCTCATGAACCTGGATCTCTTCTTCTGTAAGATAACTTTTCCCACACTTCCCACATTTGAATATCTTCTCCCCCATGTGGCTTCTTTCATGAACCTGGATCTCTCGTTTTGTAAAATAACTTTTCCCACACTCCCCACATTGATGGGTTTTCTCCCCTTTATGCTTCTTCTGGTGTCTCCGAAGGTCAGAAGAATCCATAAATCGTCTCTCACATTCTGGGCATTCATAGGGTTTCTCTCCGGTGTGAATTCTCCGGTGTCGCACCAGGGCTGATTTCTGGATAAAACATTTCCCACATTCGAGACACTTTTCGTTTTTCTCCCCTGTGTGTGTTTTCAAATGACTGCGAAGAGATGAACCCCGGGTAAAACCGTTCCCACACTCAAAGCATTTGTAAGGCTTGATTGCTGCATGAGTCTGCTTATGACGCCAAAGACAGGACTCCTGAGAATAGCTCTTCCCACATTCCCAACACTTGTAAATTTTCTCCTCTGTGTGAATGCTCTCGTGCCTTCTGAGATAGGCTTTTTTACGGAAAAATTTCCCACATTCCAGACATTGATGAGGTTTCTCTCCAGTGTGGATTTTCTGATGTACACGAAGGTATGACTTTTGACGAAAGCATAAGTCACATGTCTCACATTTATACGGTTTTAGTCCTGGCTGACTGCTGAGAAGTTTGGCTTCTTTTCCAGATAAGGATTTCTCTTCCTCCAAACCTTGACTGGTTCCACTTCCCACATGGACCTTCCTGTGGACCGAAAGGAGGGACTGGAGATCAAAGGATTTCCCACACTCTGAGCATTCATGGGTTCTTTTGTGATTTTTTGGGGTGCTGCTTGTGTCTGACGGGGGATCCCAGAGTTTCCTATCCTCCATGCTTTCTGGCAGCAGCGACGGCTTGTGATGAATTTCTACTATCTTTTACTTTACTTTATTTGGACTTTGGACTTTTGGACTACTGATAGCAGATACTATCTTGTGGGTAAATCTTTGCTCACAGCTGTTTTCCTCCTGGAAAGAAGAATACAGGAATTGTATTTTCTATTGAGAAACACAGAGACTCACAAAAACTTACATTTGGAGGAGACCTTGAAGGTCTTCCAGTCTCTCCTCCTCCTCCAAAATGGGACATGGGTCCCCAGGATACCCGAGACAAAATCTACAGGTGTTTTTCTCACCCCACACGCCTAGGAGGCAAACTCTTTTGCTGCTCATTGGCTCTTTTCTTTTCCTCCTTGGTTCCTGCCCCTTGATACAGTGAAAAGGAAACTCTGAATGTAGTTACTCCCCAACTTATGGCTACAATTGGGACTGGAATCTTGGTCATTCAGTGAAGCAGTCGGTAGATGAGGGGTCAGGTCTCAACCACCGTAATCCCAAATTCCTGTTTGTGGATATTAAGTGACCTGATGGCTTCTTAAGTGGAGGAAGGCCCAGCCAGGGGATGTGGGGATGTCTCTGGGGTGGGGGGAGGTCCTGGAGACAAGGAATAGCCCCCCCTCATGAATTGGGGGTGCTGAAATAGGATGCAAAGCTGCAGCCACTCCTGGAAGCCTCAGTCGCCCCAGCACAGCCATGCAAAGAGCCCTGATTGACAGCAATGCTGGGGCTGGGCCTAAAGTGGAGGCCCTCACCACTTTCAGCCAGCTACACTGACCCCAAGACTGGACTTCAGCCCAGTGTCCCCACTGCCACTGTGAAATGCGGCCTTAATGGTGAGACTGGTGGCCTTTGCAGTCTTGTACCATTCTCCAAGCTGCATGTTCCAGATTGTTTGAAGCAACCTCTCCCAAAGTATCTCCAAACCTTCCTCAGGACCCCCTCAACCGTCCCATGACCTGTGCCAGGACTCACATGGCCTCTCCCCCCACATAAGGCGACCCCAGATTGCTTACCTGGGACTTTGTCTGCTTAATGACCCGTGAAATTGCTCAACAGCCTGACATCAGCACCTGGGAAGATCCTGGAAAAGATAATCAAGCCAGGGATCTGAGAAAGTCTAGAAACAACCAAAGCTATTACTAGAATCCAACATGGGTTGATATTTTTTTTTCTAAGTTGCTCATTTGTTCACTAAAGATAAAAATGCTGATTTTACAAACCACAAGATTTCACCAAGATTTATTTATTCACTTTTATATTTTCAGTTCTTTGGAGAACCTGTTGCCCCTCTGGATCAAGGCCAGGTATACAATACAATAGTAGAGTTGGAAGGGACCTTGGAGGTCTTCTAGTCCAACCCCGACTAGGCAGGAAACCCTATACCGTTTCAGACAAATGGCTATCCAACATCTTCTTAAAGACTTCCAGTGTTGGGGCATTCACAACTTCTAGAGGCAAGTTGTTCCACTGGTTAATTGTTGTAACTGTCAGGAAATTTCTCCTCAGTTCTAAGTTGCTTCTCTCCTTGATTAGTTTCCACCCATTGCTTCTTGTTTTACCCTCAGGTGCCTTGGAGAATAGTTTGACTCCCTCTTCTTTGTGGCAACCTCTGAGATATTGGAACACTGCTATCACTGCTATCAGGTATGACCGTAACCACTGACCGGTTTGATTTCTCCTTAACTGATTGGCCCTTTGTGCAGGAAGCTGCTTCTTCAACCAAACCAAGATTTACAAATTCTCTAGAATGGAGTGACGCCCAAAATTTCATGGGTTCTGACCCCACAAAGCCTCTTTCTCCTCTCTGGAATTCACGAAGACATCCTCACTGGTCTCCTGCAAAGAGAAATGAAAGAGGCTCAGATGCTGAATGTTGTACAAATAGTCTATATATGACCTGGGTGAGGGAGAAGGAAATGGAATTAATTGTTTATGATACAAATAATGGAGATAGAATCTAAAATTCGAGAAGATCTTGATAAGCCAACATGGAAGAAAGCAGCAAGGTGGAAGCCCAGGAGGGACCAATGCATATGTGTGAGTAGAGAAACTCAAAGGAAGGCGATTCATTGTTCGCCTTTTATATTGAGAGGAAAGAAAGAGGAACTCAATTCAAAGTAAACTTTTCCCCCCTCCCCATTGCAATGAGGTTAGTCTCAACAAAGGTTTTAAAGCTCCATTTTTCCAAACCTTCTGAAAGCGACCTCCCCAAAGCTCTTCCCCGCATCCACCCGGAGCCCCCCGGGGAACCTTAGCCGGGCGAGGAGGCGGCAGATCCAGCCCGGGGACAAAGCCCCCTTTGTCCCCCTGGAGGGAAGGGAGGGAGCCGCTCTCTGCAGGCAACGCCAGGGCCGGATCTCCCCGAGGAAAACCCTGCAAACCTAAGAGCGGGATCCGCAGCTCCCTCCCTCCTGGCGGGGAAAAGATCTCCAGGCTGGAGGGAGAGCAGCCCTACCTGACCCGAGCGGGATCCAGGAATCTCTCCCGAGGGATCCAGCGTCGAAGCGGGAAACGCGGAGGGAAGTGGAGATCCAGTACTGGTAGGGGAGAAGCGGGGGCGGGGCTTTTGCTCTCCTCTCGGGCTCCGCCCCCGCCTTGAATCCCCGCCCCTTCGGCTCCTCCTCTTCTTGCCCCTCCGCCCCTCCCTTCCAATATCGCCTCCCTGTTAGGACCACGTGCTCCGAATCCTTCTCGGATCCTCCGATACGTGCTCGTGTCGAGGGTTCCTCTGACCATGGGCAGAGTGTCCCTCTCTGTACATTGGAAACTGCCCCTCCTGCTCCAGTGTCCTTGTGTAGGAGCTTCCTTGTTTCCTGTGCTTTTCATTCAAGTAGCTTCACCTCTTACAGTGATCTGCAAGAGTCACTGGTGCAGAGGTTATATCATGAGAATTTGAATTGGGTGGGGGTCTCTGAAGACCCTGAGCCTGGGTGGGTCTTCTGCAGAGCCTCAGGCTCTTTGGGTGGGTCATCTCCAAATCCCCAGAGCCCCCAGGACAGAAAAGAGGAGAGATTGGTGGAGCAGCCCAGACCTCAGCTCCAGAATCAAGATGGCAGATTTTCCTGCACAGCTGAAGTTCCCTCCCTTTTAAAGGCAGCCCCCCCCCCTTATCTCTTTTTTCTGCTGAAAGAGGGTCCCGGGAGATTAGGGCCAGAAGTGGTCGACGGTATCCGAAGATAGGGGAGGAGAAACGGCCAAACTTTATTCCGGGATCTTCATTCGGGTCTCTTTTGCCAGAAAAAAATGGGATCCCGAACCACAGAAAGAGGGAGATTCCTTCACATGTGGGGTTGAAGGGCGGGAAATCCGAAGGAGCCGCTCAGACGTTCTGAGCAAGGGAGACACGTGTTTCAAGAAAGGAACTCGCTTGTTTCTCCCGGGGAGCGGAGCTGCGCCTTTTCCAAGAGAGCCGAGCGGAGGATTCCCCAGTGAAAAGGGGAGGGGGCCGTGGGGGGTGCTGTTGGGGGGGTGAGTTTACGGGAGGGGCGAGGGGTGTCAGTGACCCCAAATGATTAGGGGAGAGACTCTCCCACGCGGGAAATTTTTGCGTTTGTGTGTTTTAAGGTGCTCAAGGACTCCGCAGTCAGTCGACTCAGAAACCCCCAAAGTCTTCACGGGCTCTGGAGCTGCGCCTCCACTGCAGCCCCACTCCACGCCTGATCGGTGGGGAGGGGAAAAAGAAGTCCACGCTCTCCTCTGAGTCTGCAATCAACGCCCCCCTCGAGTTGCGCCCCCTCCCCAAAGACTGAACTCTTCTCCAGCGTTTGAAGACGAGAGACTCTGCCCGGAGACTGATGACGCTGCAGAAGGTAGGATTTTCATTGGTCGTTTCGCTTTCTAGACTACTCCCAATTCCCAAATTCGATGAGAACGTTCCCCCGCCCCAATCCAGACTCACAGATGCGGCCTCTGGGGCTGGGAGCATCTGTGTCTTTCTCCCCTCTCTTTGAGGGGGCTTGTGGGGCAGCATTCATTGGCTCTACTGGGGTTCCCCTGATTCTGGTGGTGGGAGCTCTGGCCCGGATCCCTGCAAGCGAAGGGGGAAAGGAGACCCCCGGTAAGGAGGGGGCTTGTCTGTGGGAGGATAGGGCCCTTCGGTGCTCCTGGGGGAAGGAGGGAGGGAGGAAAAAGGCTGGGATGCCAGTAGTGGGAAAAGGGGTTGAGGACAAGAGAGGCGAGATTCAGCAGGATCTCGGCGTAATCTCCGCCCCCTCGCTCATTGCATTCCCCCACGCAGGACGAAGAGAGGGTCCCACTCCCATTCCCTTGTTGTGGCCGAGGTGGGCACGGGTGGCGGAAAGGCCCCCGATGTAGATAAGAGGAATCCGGACTCCTCTCTCGCCCCCTCTCCCCGCCACCCGTGGCTTGGTGGGGGTGGGACCTCCCGGACCCCGAAATAGAGACTGAGCCCCAAACTTCCCTGCATCGGAAGAGGAAGGAGACAGAAAGCGAAAGTGAAAGAGGGAAACTGGGGTCCCCCTGATTTTGCTTGTGGGGGCTCTGGCCCGGATCCCTGCAAGCGAAGTGGAAAGGGGACCTGAATCCCTAAATTCCACCAAAAGTATATGAAAAAGAGGCGGGGGGGGGGGGAAGTGTTTTTGCAAGTTCAGTTTTTCTTCTGAATCCCCCATTTTTTTTAAGGTGCGTGAAGTTGAGCTTCAATTCCCTTCTTGGGGAGACTCTGAATTTGAGGAAGAGACCCAGACCCCCCCCCACCCTATAATCGCCCATTGCTGAATCAGAACCTGGATGAGAAGTGGGAACTGAGGGAGAAGCATATTGGGTGGGGGGGAGGTTTGCTAATAGTATCCCCTTTCTCCCTCCTCCTTCCACCAGAAGTATCTCAAGCCCCGCTCCACCCCGACAAGCGCCCGCCTTACCGGGGTTCTCCTTCCCCCCTTCGCTTCCAGGGATCCCGACCAGCAGTCCCCGCAGCAACATCGGAGTTCAGTTTTGGGGAGGGGGCGCAGCTCGGGTGGGGCGTTCGTTACAGACCCAGAGGAGAGCGTGGGTTTCTTTTTGCCCTCCCCAACGATCCGGAATGGAGTGGGACTGCAGTCGCTGAAAAAAGAGGAGGCCCAGCAGCCCCAAAGCTTCCGAGGACATGGGGGTCTCTGAGAGGGATGAACGGGGAGTCCTTGGGCCCCTTAAAACACACACAAACACACAGACGCACACACAGAGAGTGTGAAATTTCCCGCGTGGGAGAGTCCCTCCCCTAATCATGTGGGATCGCTGACATCCCCGCCTCTCCCGAAAACTTCCCTCCTGGTCCACCACCCCCACACAGCCCCCTCCCCTGTTCACTGGGGAATCCTTTGCTCGGCTCTCTCGGGAAAAGCGCCCGGGAGGGGAAAAAAGCGAGTTCCTTTCTTGAAACACGTGTCTCTCTGGCTCAGAACGTCTGGACGGAGCGGCTCCTTCGGATATCTCGCCCCTTAACCCCACATGTGAAGGAATCTCCCTCTTTCTGTGGTTCAGGATCCCTTTTTTACTGGCAAAAGAGTCCCGAATGAAGATCCCGGAATAAAGTTTGGCCGTTTCTCCTCCCTTTCCTCGGATACCTCGACCACTTCTGGCCCTAATCTCCCGGGACCCTCTTTCAGCAGAAAAAGGGATAAAGTGGCATAGGAGGGGGGGGGAGCGACTGCCTTTAAAAGGGAGGGAACTTCAGCTGTGCATGAAAAGCTGCTGTTTTGATTCTGGAGCTGAGGTCAAATGAATGAACCTGGGCTAGAAAGGAAGGTCCAGGCCTTCCTTGGCCATCAGAGCCAGTGGGGAGACCTGGGGCCGGTCACTCGCTCAGCCCGAACCCCCTCACAGGGTTGTTGTGAGGAAAAGGGGAGGAGGGAGAGGTGTGGGATATCTTCACTGCCTTGAGTGTAAAACTAATAAATATATTTTTAAAAACTCTACTCTGCAGAGGCCTAGCAGGGTTTCCGGGTCTCTTTCCCCTCTCAGCTGCTGAGGTGCCATACTTGTATTGCCCCCATGGGAACAAGCATGAGATCTGGGCTGCTCCCCCAAACTCTCCTCTTTCCTGTCCTGGGGGCTCTGGGGATTTGGAGATGACCCACCCAAAGAGCCTGAGGCTCTGCAGAAGACCCACCCAGGCTCATGGTCTTCAGAGACCCCCACCCAATCTAAATTCTCATGATGTAACCTCTCCACCAGTGGCCAGTGCAGATCACTGTAAGAGGTGAAGCTACTTGAATGAAAAGCTCCTGGAAGGAAAAATGAAGATTCATTATCCAGTTAGAGGGAAACATCCATAAAGTATTTTAGCAGGTAGAACAAAAGTGGACTCTATATTGCTGCCAATTCCTTTGGCCACTTTGAAGGGAGTTCCACAATAGAAAAACAGGGAACAAGGCAGCTCCTACACAAGGACCCTGGAGCAGGAGGGGCAGCCTGTACATTCCGATAGAGGGGCACTCTTCCCATGGTCAGAGGAACCCTCGACAAAGACACCTCTCAGAGGATCTGAATAGGTTTCGGAGCACGTGGTCCTAACTGGGAGGCGATATTGGAAGGGAGGGGAGGAGGGGTCTAAAGGGCGGAGCTTCAAGGCGGGTGGGGGGCGGAGCACAAAAGCTGAGCAGAAGCCCAGCTCCCTCCGCTCCCCTCCCCTCGGCTGGATCTTCACTTCCCTCCACGGGTCCCGCTTCGCTCGGCGAGGTTCGACGCTGAATCCCTCGGGAGAGATTCCTGGATCCCGCTCTGGGCAGGGAGGGCTGCTCTGCCTCCAGCCTGGAGACCTTCCCCCCGCCAGGGGGAAGGGCACTGCGGATCCCGCTCTTCGGTTTGCAGTGTATTCCTCGGGGAGATCCGGCTCTGGCGTTGCCTGCAGGGAGCGGATCCTACCCTTCCCTCCAGGGGGACAAAGGGGGCTCTGTCCCCGGGCTGGATCTGCCCCCTCCTCGCCCGGCCAAGGCTCCTCGGGGGGCTCCGGGTGGATCCGGGAAGGACCTTTTTGGTAAGTTGCTTCAGAAGGTCCCTCTGTGGTCCGTCAGTGGACGAGGTCTCTGAGGAATCCTATCCAGCACGTGCACGTGGAAAAATGGAGCTTTAAAACCTTTGTTGAGACTGATCCCATTGCAATAGGGAGCGGGAGGGTTTGGGAGGGGGAAAAAAGTTTAAATAGAATTGAGTCCCTCTTTCTTCTCAATATAAAAGGTGAGGGGAGGTGGCTTTCAGAAGTTTTGGAAAAATGGAGCTTTAAAACCTTTGTTGAGACTAACCTCATTGCAATGGGGAGGGGGAGGGTTTTGGAGGGGGAGGAGTTTAAATTGAATTGAGTCCCTCTTTCTTTCCTCTCAATATAAAAAGCGAACAATGAAATCCTTTGCTTTTTTTTTACTGATGATTGCTTCTGATTTTAAAAGCTGGGTAGAGTGAGCAAAAACCAGTATTTTCCTCCTCCTTCCCTGAAGGGGCTATGAAGTGGCAGCCCTTCTTGGTGGTTTTTGTACAAAGCACAAATTCCAAGTGTGTGGGGGAAGTACACCCCAAAAAGACAGTGCCAGGAACTTCATAGCACCAGAAACCTCAGTAAAAAGTGCCAAGAAACTCAAGCCAGCCCTTCCCCCTTTAAGGAAACCCCAGGCAGAAACACTGGCTGAAAGAAAACTCCAGAGCAGCCCTGCTAACAGAGCTGACAATGGAAACACTTAGAGCCATTTAGAAAGGGACATCAGGCCAAAAATAACTCACCTGGAACTTCCCTTTTCCTCTTTCCTGGCAGAATCAACCCCCCTTCGGGATTCATTTCTTTTCAGCCTCCCTGCTACTTCCCAGCTGGGAACGAAGCAGGGAAATTATTTGTATTATAAACAATTAATTCCATTTTCTCCTCCCTCATCCAGCTCATTTATTGACTATCTTCAACAGTCAGCATCTGAGCTTTTTCATTTCTCTTTGCAGGAGACCACTGTGGATGTCTCAGTGAACTCCAGAGAGGACAAAGGGGCTTTGTTGGATCAGAACCCGCTGGGCCAACTGAGGCTTCCAGGAGTGGCTGCAGCTTTGCATCCTATTTCAGCACTCCCAATTCATGAGGGGGGGAGCTATTCCATGTCTCCTGGACCTCCCCCCACCCCAGAGACATCCCCACATCCCCTGGCTGGGCCTTCCTCCACTTAAGAAGCCATCAGGTCACTTAATATCCGCAAACAGGAGTTTGGGATTATGGTGGTTGAGACCTGACCCCTCATCTACCGACTGCTTCACTGAATGACCAAGATTCCAGTCTCAATTGTAGCCATAAGTTGGGGACTAACTACATTCAGGGCTTCCCTTTCACTGTGTCAAGGGGCAAGAACCAAGGAGGAAAAGATAAGAGTCAAGGAACAACAGAAGAATTTGCCTCCTAGAGGTGTGGTGTGAGAAAAACAACTGGAGATTTTGTCTCGGGTGCCCTGTCCCATTTTGGAGAAGGAGGCGAGACTGGAAGACCTTCTAGGTCCACTCCAAATGTATGTTTTTGTGAGTCTCTGTGTTTCACAACAGAAAATACAATTCCTGTGTTCTTCTTTCCAGCAGGAAAACAACTGTGAGCAAAGATTTACCCACAAGATAGTATCTGCTATCAATAGATAGTAGAAATTTGGCAGAAGCCGTCGTCACCAGAAAGCATGGAGGATGGAAAACTCTGGGATCCCCCGTCAGACACAAGCAGCACCCCAAAAGATCACAAAAGAACCCACGAATGCTCAGATTGTGGGAAATCCTTTAGTCTCCAGTCCGTCCTTTCGATCCACAGGAAGGTCCATATGGGAAGTGTATCCAGTCAAGGTTCAGAGGGAGAGAAATCCTTCTCTGGAAAAGAAGCCAATGTTCTCAGAAGCCCCCCAAGACTAAAACCTTATAAATGTGAGAAATGTGACTTATGCTTTGGTCAAAAGTCAAACCTTCGTACACATCAGAAAATCCACAATGGAAAGAAACCTCATCAATGTCTGGAATGTGGGAAATGTTTCGGTAAAAAAGCTCATCTCAGAGACCACAGAAGGATTCACACAGGGGAGAAACCTTACAAGTGTTGGGAATGTGGGAAGAACTATTCTCAGGAGTCAGCTCTTCGGCGCCATAAGAAGACTCATTTGGGAATAAAGTCTTACAAATGTTTTGAGTGTGGAAACTGTTTCACCCGGAGTGCATCTCTTCACAGTCATTGGAAAATACACACAGGGGAGAAAAATGAAAAGTGCCTCGAATGTGGGAAATGTTTTATCCAGAAATCAACTCTGGTGCGACATCAGAGAATTCACTCTACAGAGAGACCCTATGAATGCCCAGAATGTGAAAGACGATTTGTGGATCCTTCTGAACTTCGGAGACACCAGGAGAGGCACAAGGGGGAGAAAACTTATCAATGTGAGGAGTGTGGGAAATGCTTCTTCCGAAAACACCATCTTGAAAGCCATCAGAGGCTGCACACAGGAGAGAAGCCCTACAGATGCGTAGAGTGTGGAAAATGCTTTCGACTCGTGGGAGACCTTTCGGTACATCATAAAACCCACGCAGGGGAGATGCCATATCAATGCAACGAATGTGGAAGCTTTTATATTTCCATATCAGCCTTTAGAAGTCATGTGAAAAGTCACACAGAGGAAGAAACTACACATGTTTAGACTGTGGGAGAGCATTTCCTCATTCATCTTCCCTTAAGAGTTCACAGCCGAATCCATACAGGAGAGAAACCCCACAAATGCTCAGAGTGTGATAAATGTTTTTCACGGAAAGATTCTCTTGTGATGCATCAACGATTCCACACTGGGGGGAAAAATTCTGGAATGTGGGAAATGTTTTTCCCAACCTTCAGAACTTTGCAGGGACATCAGAAATCAGACAGGAGACTGACATCACAAATGTGCAGAGTGTGAGAAACCTTTTCATTGTAAATCAGAACTAAAAATGCACCAGAAAGTCCATAGCAGAGCTAAATCTCTTCAGTTGTGAACAAGGCGGAAACATTTTTTTTCAAAAGTCACACCTTACTGTTCATCAGCAATTTCACACAGTGACAGAAGGGAAATCCTACAATTGTTTGGTGTTGGGAGTGTGAGGGTATTTTGCTGACAAAGCTGAATTAGTAACTTGCCTCCATGATGACACAAAAGACCTACGAGCGTTTGGAGATTATATATAATGTTTTGCAGAATATAGATAGTCCTTGAGTTATGTCCATAACTGGGAATGGATTTCCAGTCATCAATCAAAGCACACAGGTGTTTTTGTTATTTCTTACTAGAGCCTTGTTGATCAATGAGGAGAACTGAAGATTCAGAGAGGAGAAAAATGGGGTGAGGCTTGAATGATGATGCATCTGTTTGTTTTATTTAAACAACCAGGTGCATCTTCATTCAAGTCTCCCCCCATTTTTATGGGGTGATAAATACAGTAGTGAATCTGCTGGCTGAGGATAAAGAGGGAAACTTTATTTTTTCCATTACCTTTTTTGGAGAGGTTTTTCTCCCCTCCCCTCCCCTCCCCTCCCCTCCCCTCCCCTCCATATTGTCTTAATATTTGTATGAAGTTTCTTTGTTTGATCTTTGTATAACATCCTTAATAAAATTATTGTTCAAAATAATCAAGAGAACTGTTTTCAGGATACGGGCTAGGTCTGAGTTCAAAAAAGTCAAGATGGCCGATAGATTGTGCCATGCTCTGCAGTCAAAGTCCTGCTGCTTTCTAGGTTTATATGTGATGCCCTTTAAAACAGCCGCCATCTTCATTCTTTTGACTCCATCTTCTCTAGTTGGAGACTGCTGACTTCCAGGGTGGAATTAAAAGAGGTTGATTTCAAATGAACTTTAGGGAAAATGTCCTGGAGATGTGGATGGACTCCTGCTCCTAAAGGCAGATCATTGGTGGCTTCCTATCTGTCCCTGACACCCTCATGATTAATTGGACCAGATCTTACTTAGAACATACAGGTCACCGGAAGTACGACTGAATTATGTAATACAGTTTGGTGTGAATAGTTGATTGAGCTGTGGTGGCGCAGTGGTTAAAATGCGGTACTGCAGGCTACTTCTGCCGGCAGCCTGCAATTTGGCAGATCGAATCTCACCAGACTCAAGGTTGACTCAGCCTTCCGTCCTTCCCAGTTCCATAAAATGAGGAAAATAGCTGGAGACGATAACCCAGGTTCTAACACTGGCAAATCACCATTCCAAACAAGCCCTGATCCACTCGGGTAATGAGGCTCCTCCCACTCGGGGTTTCCACCACTGATTTCCCATTTTGGCACCATATAGAAGGAAAAAGTAGCCTGTAAATCAAAGGGAGACGGAGCTGCTCTTCCTCTGGGCCAGGATCGGGCCTCGAGGTACGCCTCCTCCCCTCTTCTCCAGCGCCGCAAATGCACTGACCGATCTCAGAGGTGCCTTTGCGCAACTCTTTCAGGGCCATCCGCAGAGCTTAAGCTTTCACACATGCACACACAATCACACAGACACACACTGGAGCAGGAGGGGCAGCCTCGCTTCCAGTCTGCAGACACTCTTCCCATGGTCAGAGAAACCCTCGACAGGGACACACATCAGAGGAGGTTTCAGAGCACCAGATCCTGGCTGTGAGGGGTGGGGCGGAGGGGGAGGAGAAGAGGCGCTAAGGGGAGGGGCTGAGAAGATGAGGTGGAGCCCAAGAGGAGTATATGAGCCCTGCCCCTCCTCTTTTGGCCCACTGGCTGGATCTCCGCTAAATCCATGATTCCCGCTTCTTCCTTGGAGGATCCCTTGGGAGATGCTCCTGGGTCCTGCTGGGGGTAGGTGGGGCTTCTCGCCTTCAGGCCGCCCCTCTAGCCAGGAGATCTTCTCCCCACCAGGATGAAGTGTTCTGGTCTTCGGCTTGCCAGGGTTTTCCTCAGGGAGATCCAGCTCTGGCGTTGCATGCAGGAAGCAGCTCCCTCCCTTCCCTCCAGGGTGGCAGAGGGGGCTCTTTCTCCTGGCTGAATCTGCCCCCTCCTGGCCCAGCCAAGGCTTCCCGGGGAAAGAGCTGTGGAGAGATTGCTGTCAGAAGGTCTCTCTGTAGTCTGTCAGAACATGAGGTCTCTGAGCTTGCGTATCGCACAAGTGCATTTGAAAAAATAGAGCTTTAAAACATTGGCTGAGATATGTAATGTGGTTTTAATATAGACCGGCCTCAATGCAATGGGGAGAGAAAGGTTGTGGGGGCAGTTTAAATTATTGAATTGAGCTCATTTTGTCTTAAGGTGGAAGAATTCCTTTCTTTCCTCTTAATATAAAAGGTGAACAATGAAATCCTTTGCTCATAAGTGTTCTGCTTCCAGCGTTGTAGGCTTGCTCGGGGCATGCAGTTAACTCCACGCTTAGGAATATTATTCAGATCAAGTTTATTATCAGGCATTCTTAATAGCAAAACTTACAGTTCAGTATTAAGATACTTCTGATTTTCCATAATCTGTCCCACCAGGAGGTGTAAAAAGATGATGCTTTCACTCCCATGCTGAGCGGAGATACAAAACACAAAGGAATTTAAACTGGCCGGCAAAATGTCCCAGACTCCCAGTGGCCAATCAGAAACACAGATATGATCACATGTTATGGAACTACATTTTCCATAAGGCAGTCAGTCTCTGCCTACATTTCCCATGAGGTAGTTTCTTAAAGGAGACAGTTCTTAATTCCAACATTAGGTATATATTGCTGGGGCAGCACAATAAGGGTAAATATTTCCCAAAATGCCTATCGGAAGCGGTTCTAGGGCCAGGAAGCCTGGAATTCTTATGGCCTTGCAGCCTCCAAAAAGGGCAGGAAAGAGTATCCCTTTTCACACTTTAGGCTTTAGGCTTGTGAGCTCCTTTTCAGAGTTGTGTTTTACAACACACATCAGCCCTTAGAAGTCATGAGAAAATTCACACGGGGGAAAAAAACTACAAATGTTTAGACTGTGGGAGAGCATTTGCTCAGTCATTTTAAGATGGAATGAAATAATATGGGATAATAGGAATCTCAAATATATGTAACTGTCTTTATAATGGAGCATGTTAAGAGTTCTGTAAGAGGAAACTTTGGTGAACAGAATAAGGGTTTGCAAGAGGAAGCTTAAATCACACCTAGCCAAACCGCAGGCTTGAAGACAGGAAACTTAGGCAGGAAAGGTAGTCATAAGATGTCAAAAGTATGTATAAAAATACATGTTTTAGAATCCTTCGAAGTTCAGTCTTTGGCTCCTCTGTGTAGCCACTGAACATTGCGCAATAAACCTTTTCTGTTTGATCCCGGAATTCTGTGTCAGTTCCTATATTCCATAATAATTTAACCTTAGAAGTCACAGCCGAATCCATACAGGAGAGAAACCCCATAAATCATGGCTCCCCAAATTACCGCATGCAGCCCACCAAAGCCATTGATCCGGCCTGCGCAGGACCACGAGGCCGCTCCGTCCACATTGCCCTGCCCACCCTTTGGCTGAGCACAGGACTTACCTTCACAAGCCTCACGGTCTGGAACTGAAAGGTAAGGCCAACAATGTTGTCCTGCGGAGAGGTTCTGGAGGCAAGGGATATGAAAATCAGACTGTGACACAAACAACCCGGGAGGGGGAAAATTGGCCTAATTTGCTTGTTTTTGGCTGGCAGAATGCTTCTGGAGGTGGGGGCGTGAAAAATGGGGAGCACACATCCCAGGAGGCCAAAAAACTGGCGAAAAGGGACCATTTTTCACCTCCCCCGCCTCCAGAAGATACAGAGAAAGAGAGGGGGGGAGGGAGGGAGAGAGAGAGAAAGAGGAAAAGGGAAACAGAGGGAGAGAGAGACAGAAAGAGAGAGACAGTGGGAGAGAGAGAGAGAAAGAGAAAAAGGGAGAGAGAAAGAGAGATGGAGAGAGAAAAAGAGAGACAGAAAAAGAGAGACAGAAAGAAACAGAGAGAGAGATTTCTCAAGCTCCTTGGGGCTGAGAAGAAGTGCTGTAAAACTGAGTTTCCTGAAGTGAACCTCTAGACTTCTAAACAACTGAAAAAACAGTCTAGTAAAAAGAAAAGTCAACCAAAAGAGCAACATGCAAACAAAAGCAAATAAAACACCCGCAGGAGCAAAACAAATTAAAGTTTAATTTGTGTGGATTGTTCAATGGACTGTTAAATTGGCCATGGCCACCTAGTCACACATGACATAGCCACACCCACCCTGTTACATGACGTGCATACATCTCTGAAGTGTTAGAAGGTTTGGTTCACAAAGCTGCAGCACGAGTAACTTACTAGAGACATTAAAGGTAAAGGTTCCCCTCGCACATACGTGCTAGTCGTTCCCGACTGTAGGAGGCATTGCTCATCTCCGTCTCGAAGCCGAAGAGCCAGCGCTGTCCGAAGATGTATTTGTGGTCATGTGGTCGGCATGACTAACCGCAGAAGGCGCACGGAACGCTGTTCCAGTCACCTTGAGCCAGTCAATCTCTCAATCTAGCCTGCCTCACAGGGTTGTTGTCATAAAAATAGTTGAAAGATGTGGGATAGGTTCCCTGCCTCGAGGTAGTTGTAAAAACAATAAAGGCGGATGTAAACAAAAACGTAAAAATGAAAAATGAAAAGATTTCTATTTGGCAGTGGCTTGGCAATATTTTCAGCCATGTTTCCCTCTTGCATTGCACTGCCTCTATGGGGAACAAGCAGGAGATCTGGGCTGCTCCCCCAAACTCTCTTCTTTCCTGCCTCGGGGTCTCTGGAGATTAGGAAACCAAGGAATGTCCGAAGACCTTCCCATGCTAAGAGAAGCCCCCACCCCCATTCAAACTCTCAGGATGGAGGGTCATCATGTAACCTCTGAACCAGGGGCTGTCACAGATCAGCGTGAGACGTGATGGCAGCTGAATTAAAAGCCCCGGGGAGTAAAAATAAATATTTATTATCCAGTTAGGAAGGAACGCCTGTAAATGGAAAGGTACCCCAAAAGGCAGAGGGATTTGGCCTCTCATTCCTAGCGCTTCGAACCGAGTTCCTCAACAGGAAGACCTGAAAAGAGATCTCGCTCTCACTGGCCTCGTACAAGCGCACCCATAGACACAGACACACAGACACACGAGAGGAGGGTTGGGGGAAGCCCTCCCTTCAGCCTGCAGAATGGGACACTCTTCCCATGGGCAGAGGAACCCCTGAAACGGGCGCCCAGCGCAGGAAAAGGAGTGGCGGCTCTGGAGGCAGCGAGGGGGAGGAGCTGGGGCTGCTAAGGGGCGGATCCTGATAGGAGAGCAGAAGCCACGCCCCCTCCCCTCCCCTCCCTCGGCCTGGATCTCCGCTTCCTTCCGCGACTCCGCATCTTCCTCGGAGGATCAGCGCTGGATCCCTCGGAAGAGGCTTCCGGATACCGCTCGGAGAAGGTGGGGCTGCTCTCCCTCCGGCCTCCAGGCCGCCCCTCCTCCCAGGAGAACCTCCCCCTGCCAGGAGGAAAGGAGCTGCGGATCCCGCTCCTCGGCTCGCCGGCTTTTCCTCGGGGAGATCCGGCTCCATTGTTGCCTGCAGGGAGTGGATCCCTCCCTTCCCTCCAAGGGACAAATGGGGCTCCGTCCCTCGACTGGATCTGCCCCCTCTTCGCCAGGTTTAGGCTCCCCGGGGGGGTGGATACGGGTGGATACGGGAAGCAGCTTTTGGGGAGGTCGCTTTCAGAAGATCTCTCTGTGGTCCGTTTGAACAGGAAGCCTCTGAACCTCCGTTTCCCTCAAGTGCAGTTGCAAAAATGTAGTAAACGGAGCCTTAAAGGGTGTTTTGAGATATGCAATGTGCAATTAACCCAGACTGAGCTCGTTGCAATGGGGAGGCTGGGATGTGGCAGCTCCTCCTTGGTGGATCTTTTAGAAAGCACAAACTCTAAGGAAGTCTCGTGAGCAGCTGATAGAACAAGCTGGTGGCCTAGAAGGTTGCCTTACATAATTGTAAATATTTCCCAAAAGGACGTTTTTGGATCAGAGAACCCACAAAAGTTTGGCTGGGACTCCGTTTTAGAAAATTAGGAAATCATGTCCAGGTTTGAGAAGCAGCTTCCTGCACAAAGGGCCAATCAGTTAAGGAGAAATCAAACTGGGCAGCAGTGAGGGGTCATCCCTGGCCTTGACTGAGAGGGGTAACAAGTGGCGCAGAGACCCCTTAAAGGTGAGTCAATGAAACTTGGTTTGGAAAATATGTTTTTTTTAAATCTTTATGTGGCAATGCAATGCAATTGGGTTTTTCTGCCAAGGTGCAGAGTGAAGGCATAATTTGTTTATATTAGTTATAAGAAGGCACTATTGGTCAAGTTGGAGATGGACCCTGGGCAGAAGGCTACGGAGTGGGGGAGTCGCATCGGCTGGGTGGATGCAGCCCTGAAGCCCAAAGAGGCTGCCTGGGGACTCAAGTGGAGGTGGGGCTGTTCCTGCCCAACCTTCATCCTGTCCCTTTATGGGGAAATGTTCTCTCAGCCCAAACTGAGTCTTTTTCCAGCAATACAATTTTAGCTATAAGGTGTGCAGATTGTTCCTGTTTAGGCCTTGTCCCATAATGCACTTGGGGTTACAGTTTAGTAAGCTGAAGCGCTTAGGCCTTCTCCTAAAGCTTAAATGTTAATTGAAATTCTATGGATCCTTTATTGGGGATCCTTTATTTGGGCCTTTTCCTTCTGAAGGTATTCAGTGAGCCCCCATCCCCCACCCCAATTCAGAAACTGTAGGATCAAATTTACCCCAGGATTAAGCCATGTCACAGATTGTTGGTTTATTTTTTTCTTCTTCTATTGCTTTCGGTATCACGTGATGGCTTTGCTCAATTAGTGTAATGATTTCGCTGGTCATTGAGTGGATGAAGTCCCAGGTAAGAAGCATGGCTTTGTCTTGTGGGGAGGAGAAGCCATTGGAGTCCCTGCACAGTCTGCATTTGACTTGAGGGGTTCCTGGAGAAGCTTAGAGATGCTTTTGGGACACGTTGCTTGGAAACGATATGGAACAGGAGGCTCGGAGAATGGCACAAGGCTGCAGAGGCCTCCGGTCTGGAGATTAAGGGCGCATTTCTGGGTGGCAGCAGTGACACTGGGCTGACGTCCAGTCCTGGGGTCAGTGGCAGATGGCTGAAATGGCTGAAGGCCCCAGACCTCCACTTAAGGCGCCACCTTGGCACTTCTGCCCCATTGCAGGGCCCAGATGGGGCGACTGAGGCTTCAGGGGGCGGCTGCAGCTCTCCTACTCCATGCGTGGCCTGTGCTGGACTTTCAGGGTCTCTCCCCCCCCTTCAGGCACCCCTCCACTTCTTCCCTGGGTCTGCCTTCACTTAACAACCTCCCAAAAATCACTCAATGACCACAACAACATAAGTGTTTTCCTCCTAGAGATGTTGTGACTCTCTACATTTCTGAAAAGGAAATACTCTTCTGTGTTTCTTTTTTCCTTCCAACAGCAGATAAATGATTGTGTCCAAAGATTTACCTTGAAGACAACAGAGGGTAGAAAATCAGTCCAAGGCAGCAGCCGCCCGAAAGGATAATGGAACCTGGAAAACTGTTTGACCCCTCGCCAGACACAAGCAGCACTCTGAAAAAATCCTATGAATGCTCAGAGTGTGGGAAATCCTTTGCTCGCAGGTCCCTCCTTTTGACCCACAGGAAGGTCCATATGGGGAGTGGATCCAGTCAAGGTTTGAAGGGTCAAAAATCCCTCTCTGGCAAAAATATCAAAGATCTTAGGAGCCTCACAACACCAAAACCCTATAAATGTGAGGAATGTGACTTAAGCTTTGCTCATAAGCCAACCCTTCGTACACATCAGAAAATCCACACTGGAGAGAAACCTTATCAATGTCTGGAATGTGGGAATTTTTTCCGTGAAAAAGCCACTCTCAGAAACCACGAGAGAATCCACACAGGGGAGAAACCTTACAAGTGTTGGGAATGTGGGAAGAGCTTTCATCAGAACTCAAGTCTTTGGGTGCATGAGAAGACTCATGCAGGAATAAAATCTTACAAATGCTTTGAGTGTGGAAAATGTTTCAGCCGGAGTTCAGGTCTTCGGAGTCATGAGAAAACACACAGAGGTGGGGGAAAGGAAAAGTGCCTCGAATGTGGGAAATGTTTTATCTCGAAATCAACTCTGGTGCGACATCAGGGACGTCACACGGGAGAGAGACCCTATGAATGCCCAGAGTGTGAGAAACGATTTGTGTATTCTTATGAACTTCGAAGTCACCAGAAGAGACACAAAGAGGAGAAACCCTATCAATGTGGGGAGTGTGGGAAAAGTTTTTTTTCGCCAGGAGCATTACAGATTCATGAGAGAATCCACACAGGGGAGAAACCCTACAAATGTGGGGAGTGTGGGAAATGCTTTTCCCAAAAACAACACCTTGCAACCCATCAGAGGGTCCACACGGGAGAGAAGCCGTACAGATGCGCAGAATGTGGAAAATGTTTTGCTCAAGAGGGAGCCCTTTGGACACATCATAAAACCCACACAGGGGAGAAGCCATATCAGTGCAACGAATGTGGAAGATTTTATCGTACCTCATCAGCCCTTGGATGTCATGTGAAAATTCACACAGGGGAAAAAAATTACAAATGTTTAGACTGTGGGAAATCCTTTGCTGATCCATCTCACTTTAGAAGTCACAGCCGAATCCATACAGGAGAGAAACCTCACAAATGCTCAGAGTGCAATAAATGTTTTTCACAAAAAGTGTCTCTTGTGAAGCATCAACGAATCCACACTGGAGAAAATCCGTAGAAATGTCTGGAACATGGGAAATGTTTTGGCCAACCTTCAGCCCTTCGTATCCACACCCTAAGTCACACAGGAGTGCAGCCTCACAAGTGGGCAGAGTGCGAGAAACCTTTTCCTAGTACAGTGATGGTGAACCTATGGCACGGGTGCCACAGGTGGCACATGGAGCCATTTGTCAGGGCAGCCATCTGTCAGCTGGCCAGCGCGCATGTGCACGCTGGCCAGCTGAGTTCACCCTTTTTTAAAGCCATTTTCCGCCCTCCCCAGGCTCTAGAGCCTTTATAGTAGCCTGGGGAGGGCGAAAAGAATCTCTGCTCACCGCCCCGAGTCCCTACGGGGAGAGGGGGCGGTCTATAAATTTAATAAACCTAAACCTATAATAAACCTAACACCCCCCCCCCCCCCGAGGCCCTCCGGAGGCTTCATGAGCTTCCTGAAGCCTCGGGAGCGCAAAAAACCGGCCCTTCGGGCAAACTGGAAATTCAGGGACAGACTTCCTGTTTGCTTGGAGGGTCGTTTTAACTGCTCCGGAGGCTTCAGGGAAGCGTCCTGAAGGTCCCTCAAGCCTCTGAAGGGCAGGGGAGGCTGTTTTCGCCCTCTCCAGGCTCCTATAAAGCCTCTGGAGCCTGGGGAGGGTAAAAAAAGCATGCAAAAAATGGGAGGGAAGCGCCTGTAGTGCGCGCATGCATACTGGGGGGGTCCCGCATTGCATTATGGGTGCGGCACCCCCGCAAACGACCCCCCTGCGCTCCCCCCACTTATGGCACGCGAGCCAAACAAGGTTCACCATCGCTGAACTAGTAGATCAAAGCTGAAAAAACACCAGAAAGTCCATAGCAGAGATAAATCTCTTCAGCTGTGAACAACCTTGGGAACCCCCCCCCCCCAATATTCAGATGTTAACATTTGCCAGGAAGTTCACACAGTGACAGAAGGGAAATTGTAGAAATATTTGATGCGGGAAAAATGTTTTTCCTAGTCAAGCAACCTCAAATCCCATCAGAGAGAAGACAATGAGGCAAAAGGGCAAAAGTGATGGGCGTGTGAGGATGATTTGCTCACAAAGCCGCATTAGTAATTTATGTGGGGAATAGTTATCATGTTTTGCAGAGAACAGGAAATCCTCGACTTAGGACCACAACTTGAGAGTGAATTTCCAGTCATACTGTCAGGCCTGCCGCTGGTTCCTTTTAGGATCTTTGGCCTGCCACACACTCTTATTATCTTACTATGTTTTTTTCATTAGTGGGTAATTGGGAGGGGAAATAGGAAGGAGTAGAGTGTGTTGTTGTCAAAATTAAAAATTCCTTCTAGAAGCCCAAGGTCATCTACACCTCCGAGCCTGACCGGAACTGGATGGGTGGAAGCTGCCAGCGTGGCAGTGGAAGATTGGGCCATGTGATGGAGTTGTGGGTGTGGGGGCAAGATCATGAACTTTCGACTGGGTGGGAAAACACGGGAAGTTTTCAGATTCGGGTTTCCACAGATGTACCAACATGTCTCTCCTAATAAATTGGAAGTTTGAGGAAAGCTCTGCCTTGGACTCTGATTTATCAAATTTTGGATGATATTTGGAACGCTGACACATACTTTGCTACAGTTGTAAGTGAAGGCACCCAGGTATTTTTCTTAATTCTTACTAGGCCTTGTTGATCAATAAGGAGAACTGAAGATTAAGAGAGGAGAAAATAGGGTGAGGATGGAATGAAGATGATCTTTTCTTTTTTAAAAAATTAAGGGATAAAGTGTTGATGTTGTGTATGGATGCTAAAGATGAAGAGGAAAATTTTCTTTTTCCTACTATCATTTTTGGAGGGATTTTTTTCACATTGTCTTTTTTATGTACACACACAAACATACACCGATACTTGTATTGTTTCTTTGTTGGATCTGCAAATACAATCCTTAATAAAATTATTCTTAAAAATAATCAAGAGGACTGTTTTCAGGGTTTGGACTGGCAAGATATCAAAAACATCAAAATGGCAGTCAAATTGTGCCACGGTGTTTAGTCAGAATCTTGCTGGTGTTTTTTAGCTCTGTGTGTGATGCACTTTAAAACGGACGGAAGGTCAGTTGTGTACAAACAGCTGCCATCCTGCTTCCATCCTCCCTCGCTGCACACTTTTGGCTTCCTGTGTTGCATTCAAAGGGGAACTTTAGGAGAAAAGTCCTGGGCTGGGATTTGGAGGGATCCCTGCGCTTGAGGGCAGATCACTGGTGGCTCCCTACATGCTACCCGACACACCCGGGATTAAATGAACCGCATCTTACTTAGGACACACATCGTAGGTCACAAGAAGTGCGACTTTCAATTCTGCAAACCATTTATTGCCAATTGTAAGTTGACACCAAGTTGCGTTTCATGTGTCCCCAAATTCAGTTACTGTGAGGCTGTTGGGTGTGCAGTTAAGGCCACTGTGTGCACATTTGTGGATTTAACCATAAATTTACATTCCTTTAAGTCTATTCTGACTCTTTACTGAGATATTACATTATTATTCCTGAATCATGTGACATTAAATGTTTCATTTGCTTATCTCCATCAGTCCAAACCCAATATATCTATTTTTCATTAAAATATCACTTGGAATAATGTACGTTTAGTGGGATCTTTTTGTGGGATTCCTGAACCACACTAAAGAGGACCTACCTTAACTCCTCGTTTGCCTTTAACCCTGGTTAATTCTCTCCTTCTCCATGGAATGGCGTCTCTTCCCCAGCCCAACGCAACACGATGTTTCCTTAGCTGTTTTACCTTGGAAGTGGCCTTTTCCCTCTTGACCCCATAGAAATGTCCTTTATGACACCATTCCTCAGCTGGGATCAGCCCGACCCCTATTGGCTACTTCAGGGCCAGAAACCTCCTCCAAGCACAGGGCGGGGGCCCCTGTGAGCCCCTTGATCCAGACACCTGGTTCCCCAGAGGCACCTGGTACCCGGATGCTCCTCAGGTCTGATGGAGGCTCTTCCTCCCCCTCCCCGTGCCTCTGTGAGCCTTCAGCTCCTCCTGCCCACAAAGAGGGTTTCATTACTTGTGGCCCCTCCTGTGTGGGGTTCTCTGTCCTTCCTTCCCTTCTCAGCTCAAGTGGGAGAGGCTGAGTTTGGGTCGGTTTCCCCTTTCAGCCCAGAGCTCATCAGGCACAGCTGGAGGGCAGAGGCAGCCATGGGGGTTCACCACTGGCAGACATCACCTTACGACCATTTTAAGTAATGATGGACACATCCCCAAATGGGACTTATGACCCAGACCCATAATGGGCAGACCCCATTAGGTCAAGGACCACGGGTGCTTATTCATTATCACATTTAGAAACTTCAAATCTCACCCACGGAGTGACTTATTTCTCCCTCCCTTTGACTTTTGTGTCCACCCCTCTTGTGAAACACAACTCGGGAGGGGGGGGGGGCTCACAACAAAAATAAAACCAAAACCAAGAGGACCAAAAAGAATCACACACACTCCCTTGTACACACAGACACACACACGCCAATCTCCAACCGTCCATTGCGGTATTTCCCGGGTCTCCTCCGGGGGTGGCCACATCAAGGCGGGTCCATTCAGGGGGGACTGAGGACAAACACACGGCTTTTCCTCGGAGCGAGTGGGCCCAGAATGTATTCTGAACCCCCCTTTTATTAAGAGCGTATACGGAAAGGAAAGCATTCTGAATTATCATTGGTTACACACAATACATTTGCCTAATATGGTTATGTTAGCTTCCTCTAGCTCAAGTGGTGCTTTTGGTGTGGGTATCTTATCAGCTTGGACTATGTGTTCCCTAGGCTGCTTTAGCCTGGAAAGTCCCTGTTCTATGCATTGCTTTGCAAGCTGTTACTTTGCAGACACAGCTTTCTAAATGGGGTCCTCCCAGTGGGCATCCATCTCAACCCGCGTTCCCTACTCAATCTATTCCAGTCCCAAATTCCGTATATGTGTTCCAATCAGGAAAGCTGATCTGCACATATACCATGGCGACCTCATTCCCACAGTCCATTCCCAGCCTTCCCCTGTCCCAGACATTGGAGGGAATCTCCCTCTGTAGCCTTCCAGAAGGCGGGAAGAGGTTACATGGCCTCCAAGAAAGGGGTCTTCCCAGGGGTAGGGAACACAGCAGAAAAGTCACACTTCCTGGGTCCTGCTAGATGTTGAATCTTAACTGTCAGGATCTGGGTTAATTATCACTTTCATAACAATATACCTCCCCTTCTTCAGCTGCTTGTTGCAGAAGTGAGCAAGGGCTCTGCCAGCCACACTCACCTCAAACAACTTCTGGCTTTGAACTTGGGTTTGGATCCTTACATTTCTCCATCTCCTTGAACAGGGATTGATTTTCATAAAGATGCAGAGCCCCAAACATCCATGTGGGTCTATATGGACGCTGGTTTATGTCAGTTTTCCTCTATATTCTCAACCTTCACAACTTTTAAGACGTGTGGAGTTCCACCCCCAGAATCCCCCAGCCGGCATGAATTCTGGGAGCTGAAGTCCCCCCATGTTCAAAGATGACCATTCCCAACCAACACCCAGGACATCCAGTAGGGCCTAGTGGTTATGGCCCTGAATTAGAAAGCCTGAGGCCATGGGTTCCAGTCCTGTCTTGGCCATGGCAGCTGGGTGACCTTGAGCCAGTCACTCTCTCAGCCTAGCCTGCCTCACAGGGTTGTTGCCGGGAAAATAGTTGAAAGATGTGGGATAGGTTCCCTGCCTTGAGTTATTTGTAAAAACAATAAAGGTGGATGTGAACAAAAACGTAAAAACGAAATGATTTCTATTTGGCAGTGGCTTGGCAATATTTTCAGCCATGTTTCCCTCTTGCATTGCACTGCCTCTATGGGGAGCAAGCAGGAGATCTGGGCTGCTCCCCCAAACTCTCTTCTTTCTTGCCTCGGGGTCTCTGGGGATTAGGAAACCAAGGAATGTCCGAAGACCTTCCCATGCTCAGAGAAGCCCCCGCCCCCATTCAAACTCTCAGGATGGAGGGTCATCATGTAACCTCTGAACCAGGGGCTGTCACAGATCAGCGTGAGACGTGATGGCAGCTGAATTAAAAGCCCCGGGGAGTAAAAATAAATATTTATTATCCAGTTAGGAAGGAACGCCTGTAAATGGAAAGGTACCCCAAAAGGCAGAGGGATTTGGCCTCTCATTCCTAGCGCTTCGAACCGAGTTCCTCAACAGGGAGACCTGAAAAGAGATCTCGCTCTCACTGGCCTCGTACAAGCGCACCCATAGACACAGACACAGAAGGAGAGCAGGGGTGGGGTGGGGGGAGCCCTCCTTTCAGCCTGCAGAATGGGACACTCTTCCCATGGGCAGAGGAACCCCTGATGCGGACGCCCAGCGAAGGAACAGGGAGCGGCGGCTCTGGAGGCAGCGAGGGGGAGGAGCTGGGGCTGCTAAGGGGCGGATGCCGATAGGAGAGCAGAAACCACGCCCCCTCCCCTCCCTCGGCCTGGATCTCCGCTTCCTTCCGCGATTCCCGCATCTTCCTCGGAGGATCGGCGCTGGATCCCTCGGGAGAGGCTTCCGGATCTCGATCGGAGAAGGTGGGGCCGCTCTCCCTCCGGCCTCCAGGTCGCCCCTCCTCCCAGGAGAACCTCCCCCCGCCAGGAGGGAGGGAGCTGCGGATCCCGCTCCTCGGCTCGCCGGCTTTTCCTCGGGGAGATCCGGCTCCATTGTTGCCTGCAGGGATCCCTCCCTTCCCTCCAGGGGCGGCAAAGGGGGCTGGATCTGCCCCCTCTTCGCCAGGTTTAGGCTCCCCGGGGGGGGGGAATACGGGTGGATACGGGAAGCAGCTTTTGGGGAGGTCGCTTTCAGAAGGTCTCTCTCTGGTCCGTTTGAACAGGAAGCCTCTGAACCTCCGTTTCCCTCAAGTGCGGTTGCAAAAATGGAGTAGAGGGAGCCTTAAAAGGTGTTTTGAGATATGCAATGTGCAATTAACCCAGACTGAGCTCGTTGCAATGGGGAGGCTGGGATGTGGCAGCTCCTCCTCGGTGGATCTTTTAGAAAGCACAAACTCTAAGGAAGTCTCTTGAGCAGCTGATAGGACAAGCTGGTGGCCTAGAAGGTTTCCTTACATAATTGTAAATATTTTCCAAAATATTTGTCCAAAATAGCTGTAGGTCCCAGGATGCCTGGAATTCTTACGGCCTTGCAGCCTCCAAAAAGAGCAGGAAAGAGCAGCCCTTTTCACTGATCCTCTTTCCCACCTGATCTCTCTCACCTTCCTTTGAGTTTGTCTACTCACAACTATGCATTGGTCCCTCTTGGGCTTCATCTTGCTGGTTTCTTCCATTTTGGCCCATCAAGATCTTCTCGAACCTCGATTCCGTCTCCTATTATTTTGTATCCTTTACAAACAACCCTATTTTCCCCTTCCTTGTCCAAGTCATTTATAGAGTAAACTCAGCATTATGTCGGCATCTGAGCCTTTTTCATTTCTCTTTGCAGGGGACCAGTGAAGCTCTAGCCCTGAACTCCAGAGAGGAGAAAGACATTCTTGGATCAGAAACCATAAAATTTTGGCCGGGACTCCTTTTTAGAAAATTAGGAAATCATGTCCCGGTTTGAGAAGCAGCTTCCTGCACAAAGGACCAATCAGTTAAGGAGAAATCAAACTGGTCAACAGTGAGGGGTCATCCCTGGCCTTGACTGAGAGGGGTAACAAGTGGCCCAGATACCCCTTAAAGGTGAGTCAATGAAACGTGGTTTGGAAAATATGTTTTTTAAAAATCTTTATGTGGCAATGCAATGAAATTGGGTTTTTCTGCCAAGATGCAGAGTGAAGGCATAATTTGTTTAATCTATACTAATTATAAGAAGGCATTTTCGGTCAAGTTGGCGATGGACCCTGGGCAGAAGGCTACGGAGTAGGGGAGTCGCATCGGCTGGGTGGATGCAGTCCTGAAGCCCAAAGAGGCTGCCTGGGGACTCAAGTGGAGGTGGGGCTGCCCCTGCCTAACCTTTATCCTGTCCCTTTATGGGGAAATGTTCTCTCAGCCCAAACTGGGACTTGTTTTAATGATACAATTTTAGCTATGAGGTGTGTAGATTGTTCCTGTTTAGGCCTTGTCCCATAATGCACTTGGGGTTACAGTTTAGTAAGCTGAAGCGCTTAGGCCTTCTCCTAAAGCTTAAATTTGAATTGAAATTCTCTGGATCCTTTATTTGGGCCTTTTCCTTCTGAAGGTATTCAGTGAGCCCCCACCCCCACCCCAATTCAGAAACTGTAGGATCAAATTTACCCCAGGATTAAGCCATGTCACAGATTGTTGGTTTATTTTTTTTCTTCTTCTATTGCTTTCGGGGCCAGTTGGGATAACAAACAAACAGGGTCATTCATTTCAATTTTGGGAAGCTCTGTGTAGCTTTATTTCCTCTGATCGGCAATGATCCTTTTCGGGGTGCCTGTGCTGTCGCCTCTGGAGAAGAATGAAATGGCAAATCGGAGCCATTTCCCCATCCTCCATTCGTGTGTGATCTTCTAGGTGTCAGGATTCCAAGTAATAGATCCATCGCAAAAGCTTTATTGGAAATATGAAATTGGCTCTTTTAATATAGTCCTCGACTTCCTTTTTTCATCTTGGGCCACCAGAACTGTCTTCTGGCCAGGTAGAAGGTTTTTAAGCAATTGAAATGCCCTTCCTGCTTGGAGTAATGGCTTTGTTGGAGAAGCTGAAGCCTGGAGCAACCCCTCGATGAGATAGGTGGCAGTTTTAAATAGCACACAAACAGCACGGAGGAGAGTTGCCTGGTCTTCTCAAGAGGAAGAGACTGAGCCGTGAAAGGGATCCATGCAGGGAGAGCCAATGTGTCACAAGGAAGCCAGGATGAATTTGTCATGATGGGATGGAGCTCATAAGTGGAATAATCAGAAAAGGGAAGAAAAAACGGGTTGCTTACACTCACCTCAACTCTCTTTCCTCCTCTTTGGCTTCTGTGATGCCTTAATCTTTTGGTTTGCCTGTAGGTAGTCCTCGACTTACGACTACCAATGGAATTGGAATCCTGCTTGTTTAGCAAAGTGGTCGTTAT
The DNA here is from genome assembly GCF_964273705.1 of Natrix helvetica. Lineage (NCBI taxonomy): Eukaryota > Metazoa > Chordata > Lepidosauria > Squamata > Natricidae > Natrix > Natrix helvetica. The sequence continues at coordinate 359,992,029 of NC_138548.1, read as the reverse complement.
GTGAGGTTGCTCAATTAGTGTAATGATTTCGCTGGTCATTGAGTGGATGAAGTCCCAGGTAAGAAGCATGGCTTTGTCTTGTGGGGGGGAGAGGCCATTGGAGTCCCAGCACAGTCTGCATCTGACTTGAGGGTTCCTGGAGAAGCTTAGAGATGCTTTTAGGACACGTTGCTTGGAAACGATATGAAACAGGCGCTTGGAGAATGGCACAAGGCTGCAGAGGCCTCCGGTCTGGGGATTAAGGGCGCATTTCTGGGTGGCAGCAGTGACACTGGGCTGAAGTGCAGTCCTGGGGTCAGTGGCAGATGGCTGAAATGGCTGAAGGCCCCAGACCTCCACTTAAGGCACCACCTTGGCACTTTTGCCCCATTGCAGGGCCCAGATGGGGTGACTGAGGCTTCAGGGGGCAGCTGCAGCTCTCCTACTCCATGCATGGCCTGTGCTGGACTTCCAGGGTCTCCCCCACCTCCATCAGGCACTTCTTCCCTGGGTCTGCCTTCACTTAACAACCTCCCAAAAATCACTTAATGACCACAACAACATAAGTGTTTTCCTCCTAGAGATGTTGTGACTCTCTACATTTCTGAAAAGGAAATACTCTTCTCTGTTTCTTTTTTCCTTCCAACAGCAGATAAATGATTGTGTCCAAAGATTTACCTTGAAGACAACAGAGGGTAGAAAATCAACCCAAGGCAGCAGCCGCCTGAAATGATGGAGCCTGGGAAACACTTGGATCCCCCATCAGACACAAGCAGGAGTCTGAAAAAATCCTATGAATGCTCAGAGTGTGGGAAATCCTTTGCTCGCAGGTCCCTCCTTTTGACCCACAGGAAGGTCCATGTTGGAAGGGGATCCAGTCAAGGTTTGGATGGTGTGAAATCTTTCTCTGGAAAAGACGCCAAAGATCTCAGAAGCCCCCCAAGAATAAAACCCTATAAATGTGAGGAATGTGACTTATGCTTTGGACGAAAGTCATACCTTCTTACACATCAGAAAATCCACACTGGAGACAAACCTTATCAGTGTTTGGAATGTGGGACATTTTTCCGTGAAAAAGACCATCTCAGAAACCACAAGAGGACTCACACAGGGGAGAGGCCTTTCAAGTGTTGGGAATGTGGGAAGAGCTTTTCTCAGAAGTCACATCTTTGGTCCCATGAGAAGATACATGCAGGAATAAAGTCTTACAAATGCTTTGAGTGTGGAAAATGTTTCACTCACAGTTCAGTTCTTCGGAGTCATTGGAAAATACACACAGGGGAGAAAAACGAAAAGTGCCTCGAATGCGGGAAATGTTTTACCCTGAAAGGAAACCTGGTGCGACATCAGAGAATTCACACTGGAGAGAGACCCTTTGAATGCCCAGAGTGTGAGAGACGATTTGTAGATTCTTCTGAACTTCGGATTCACCAGAAGAGGCACAAAGAGGAGAAACCATATCAATGTGGGGATTGTGGGAAAAGTTTTATTAAGCCAGGTGTGCTTCAAATTCATCAGAGAATCCACACGGGGGAGAAACCCTACAAATGTGGGGAGTGTGGGAAGTGCTTTACCCAAAAACACACACTTGGAAGACATCAGGAGGTCCACACAGGAGTGAAGCCATACAGATGCATAGAATGCGGGAAATCTTTTGCTCGCAATGAAAACCTTTGGAACCATCATAAAACCCACACAGGGGAGAAGCCGTATCAGTGCAACGAATGTGGAAGATTTTATCATACCTCATCAGCCCTTAGAAGTCATGTGAAAATTCACACGGGGGAAAAAAATCACAAATGTTTGGACTGTGGGAGAGCATTTGCTGAGTCATCTGCCCTTAGAAATCACAGCCGAATCCATACAGGAGAGAAGCCCCACAAATGCTCAGATTGTGATAAATGTTTTTCACAGAAAGCGTCTCTTATGAAGCATCAACGAATCCACAGTGGAAAACCATAGAAATGTCTGGAATGTGGGAAATATTTTTCCCAATCTTCAGCCCTTCACATCCACACCCGAAGTCACATAGGAGCGCAGCCTCACAAGTGGGCAGAGTGCGAGAAACCTTTTCCTAGTAATTCAAAGCTAAAAAAGCACGAGAAAGTCCATAGCAGAGATAAATCTCTTCAGCTGTGAGCAACCTTGGGAACCCCCCCCCCCAATATTCAGATGTTAACATTTGCCAGGAAGTTCACACAGTGACAGAAGGGAAATCGTAGAAATATTTGATGCGGGAAAAATGTTTTTTCCTAGTCAAGCAACCTCAAATCCCATCAGAGAGAAGACAATGAGGCAAAAGGGCAAAAGTGATGGGGGTGTGAGAATGATTTGCTCACAAAGCCGCATTAGTAATTTATGTGGGGAATAGTTATCATGTTTTGCAGAGAACAGGAAATCCTCGACTTAGGACCACAACTTGGGAGTGGATTTCCCGTCATATATTGCTACAGTCGTAAGTGAAGGCACCCAGGTATTTTTGTTAATCTTACTAGACTTTGTTGATCAATAAGAAGAACTGAAGATTTTTAGAACAGAAAACATGGTGAGGGTTCAATGAAGAAGCATCTGGTTCTTTATTTAGTGATAAAAGCCCCCCCCCCATCTTAAAAGATGACCTTTACTTACTTTATTTGGACTTTTATACCGCCCCCTCTCCCCAAAGGGACCATTCCCAACCAAAACCCAGGACATCCAGTATGGCCTAGTGGTTAAGTCCTTGCATTAGAAAGCCTGAGGCCATGGGTTCCAGTTCCGCCTTGGCCATGAAAGGCTGATGGGCGACCTTCACCAATCACTCTGTCAGCCTTGCCCTCCTCACAGGGTTGTGGTCAGAAGAATAGGTGAAAAAAGATGTGATATGTTCCCTGCCTCGACCGGTATGTAAAAATAATAAAAGGCGGATATAAATAAAAACATAAAAATGAAATAATTTCTATTTCACAGTGGCTTGGCAATATTTTCATTCTTGCTTCCCTGTTGTATTGCGCTGCCTCTATGGGGGAAAAGCAGGAGATCTGGGCTGCTCCCCAAACTCTCTTCTCTCCTGTCTCTGGGGATTAGGAAATCAAACGCGAGAAAACCCACCCATGCTCAGAGAAGCCCCCACCCCCATTTAAACTCTCAGGATGGAGGGTCATCATGTAACCTCCGAACCAGTGGCTATTAGAGATCAGTGTCAGAACTGATGAAAGCCGAATTAAAAGTTCTTGGGAGTAAAAATAAATACTATCTAGTTAGAAACACCAAAAAAGGAAAGATACAAAAAAAAAGGTAACTGACTACTGCCCACTCTTCCTGATCAGAGCTTGGTGTGCGGAAAATCTGCTCCTTGAAACGAGACAATTATTTGTGAGTCCCCACAGAGAGGATGTCTGGACATCTTTGTACCATAGAAAATGTTTCATTCCGAAATCCTGATCTTTGAAAAATGCATTCCAGTTCATCGCTCAGCCTTAGTGAAAGCAGGGACACCATCCTATAGTATGTTGTTGATTTCTCCAGAGTGCACAGTTTTCTCACACTTGTTTACCACAGTGGTGAATAAAGCTAACACGGAGCTTGGCTCACTTCCTGGGCTGAAAGAGAACATCCTAGTTTCTCCCTCTGACTCTGGGGCAGTGAAGTCCCAAAACATCATGGCAGCTCCCAGCCTCTCTGGACTGAGCAGATCTGCTCTCCCCCCCTCCCTCCTGCTGCCCCTCGACCTCCCCCCCCCGCCCCAAAGGGAAGTCAAGAGTCTATAATATTTGGCTGTTATACTTGTTCCGTAAGTGAAATGGGAGGGTTTGGTTTGGTTTATTTGGATTTATATGCCGCCCTTCTCCAAAAGGACTCAGGGTGGCGTACAACATTAAAAAACACACATCTCAAAAGTTAAAAAAGATTAAATCCATTTCCAAAGAAACAAACCAATTTTTTTAAAAAACAAACAAACAATACATTTAAAATACGTTAAAATTAAAATTAACAGGCCAGGCCGGTTTGCTGGAAAAGCCAACTTTTTAGGGCGCGTCGGAAGGACTGGAGGTCAGGGATTATGCGGAGCTCCGGGGGCAGCCCATTCCAGAGGGAAGGCGCTCCCACAGAGAAGGCTCTCCCCCTGGGGGTCACCAGCCGACACTGCCTGGCCGACGGCACCCTGAGGAGGCCAACTCTGTGGGATCGTACTGGACGGTGGGAGGCTACTGGTGGCAGTAGGTAGTCCCGCAGGTACCCTGGGCCTAAGCCATGGAGCGCTTTAAAGGTCATAATACCTTGAATCGCACCCGGAAAACAACCGGCAACCAGTGCAGGCCGCCTAAAAGGGGTGTGACATGGGAGCACCTAGGTACCCCCATGACAACCCGCGCAGCCACATTCTGGACCAGCTGAAGCCTCCGGGTGCTCTTCAAGGGCAGCCCCATGTAGAGAGCATTGCAGTAGTCCAGGCGAGAAAGGACGAGGGCATGAGTGACTGTGCACAGAGCACAGAGGGAATCCTTTGTGCAGAGGCTTTTGGGAGAGAGGAACCAGAAGGAAGGGAAAATTCTGGGCTGAGTTGGGAAAAGAGAGAAAAGGAATGGGACCGTTCTCCTACCCTTCGCTGCCCCTTTTTCGCCACCAGGTTTCCGCCCCCAGCCATTAACCTCTGCCATCTCGCCTCCGCTGTTAGGATCCTAGCTGTTCATGCCGGCCAATGGGACCCAGCCTCTTTAGTCCCAGGCCCTTCCTTACGGGCTTTTGGGAGAAACACTGTCCACCCTGGGCTTTTGGGCTCAGGTGACAGTTCACCGCCAGCTCATCAGAGGAAGGGAAGGGAGAAAGAGAGGGAGGGTGGGGAGGGAGAAATATGAACATAAAAATAAAAATAAAAGCAAGAAATGTCTGGAGGAAAGGGTATTGATTTTGCACTTTTGAGATTCAGAGGAGTTGTGAAACATTGTTATCATGGGTGGTTGTGCGTTTCCATTGAGCCAGATGTTTCCATTGGATTTGTTATTTTCGTCTACCTATTGGGTCCCTCCCAATAGGGCAGTGGGCCGCAACCTTCCTAATCCCGCGAGCCTTTAATGCAGTTCGCGTTGTGTTGACCCCCGGCCATAAAATTATTTTTATGTTTTGCGTATTTTTTCAAAAATATGTGTTTTCCGATGGTCTTAGGCGACCCCTGTGAAAGGGCCGTTCGACCCCCAAAGGGGTCCCGACCCACAGGTTGAGAACCACTGCAATAGGGATAGGCAGATGGTGTTGCTTAGTAATATTAAAGACATTGTTCCAAGAAGTAAGCTATTCCAAGTACATATAGTCCTTGCTTAACTACCACAATTGGGACTAGAATCTTGGTCCTTGAACAAAGCAGTTAAGCAAGATATCCTGATTGCTCAAGTGACTGCTTTGCTCAACAAAGGCAATCCCAGGACTCCTTCTTGTGGTCATTAAGTGATCTTGCCGATCATTAAGCAGATGGATTCCCTAGTAAGGAGCAAGGGGTACTTCGGGAGGGTGGGAGATCCTGGAGGCTCTTCTCAGAAGCTGAAAAATCCTGCTGAAATCCAAGCAGGGTTTTAAGACCCCTGAGAGAGAGACATTTGCATAGGACCTGTGTAGTTTTGGGGTGTGTGTGTTTCTCCTTCCAGTTGCCTCGGGTCCCAGCTAGAAATTCCTTTGCATTCCCCCCCCAAAATACACAACGGCCACAGGAAAGTTAAAAACATGACTTTCTACTTGTCACAATTCCTCAGACGCCTTCTCTTATTTTTACGCCAAAGCTCTTAATATTATAATTACTTTAATCATATAAACTAACCACATTGTAAAACTCAGTCATATACCCCAACATAGACAGATTCCTTTCTGGCAGTGTTTATCTTTTGTTATTCCTGATTGGCCTATTAACAGCACAAAAGGTGTGAGGACTGCTCTGGTAGTTTGAGTTAGGTGTCAATTCCCAGAGGGAATGGGGATGGCATTTAAAAGGACCCATGAAGCACATGCTTTCGCAGAGGCCCATGTGCCACAAATGCCCCACAATCAAATGCTCAAAAGCAAAACACCTTTACAGCAGCACAACACGTATATACATGTTACAATAGAACAAATTCCTATAACATAACCAGTTTCTACTTCATGTGATAGTACATTACTTTTTATTTATTACCATTTCCTTCATGTTTCTCCCTTTTTCTCGCACGATAGAATCCTTTCTATCATGATGAAGGAGGGGTGCATATTTAGCAGGGATAGTTGGGAGGACCATGATATTTGCAGGCTTATTAGGAGGGGTGGCAGGCATGGAGGATGCAACGACTGCCATCCCAAAAGGCCAGCAACTTGTGTTGCAAACAAACAAAACAAATTATCAGTGGGGCTACCTTGACTCCTAAGTGTTTAAAAATGCACTCAGGCGAAAAGGAGGGAGGGAAGGAGAACAGCTTCAAAAAATAAAACAAGCAATCCAAAAAAGAGGCACTTTGAGTCAACACTCCAAAATATCAGATTCCATTCAGATGGAAGCAAAGTCTCCAAAGGCAGCTGTCCGAGAGAAGAAAGAAACAGTGACATGGGATGGAGCACTTTGACTCCGACATCAAAGAGGGAGGGAGGAAGAACAGCTTCCAAAATAATAAGCTAAACGGCTTCAAAATAAAACAAACTTCATGAGGTATGTTGAGTCAAAAGAGGGGAAAGTGCACGGGCAGGTCACCCATTTACAATACAATACATATACAATAGCAAAGTTGGAAGGGACCTTGGAGGTCTTCTAGTCCAACCCCCTGCCTAGGCAGGAAACCCTATACCGTTTCAGACAAATGGCTATCCAACATCTTCTTAAAGACTTCCAGTGTTGGGGCATTCACAACTTCTGGAGGCAGGCTGTTCTGATTAATTGTTCTAATTTATCCCGGATTTCTCAGAAGAGAAGGGAAAAAATAGTTAAAATGAGCAGAAAAACCGCAGCCCCCCCCCTCAATGACGCAGAAGGATTGGGGGATACACACAAGCAATCACAGATCTCAGGATCCCTTCCACTTATCACTCCCGGAGGCATCGCCATCCCCGCCCTTCCCTCCGCCACTCTCCCACCGGGGAGCTTCACGGAACTGAGGCTGCAAAAGAGGGAGGGGCTACAAGGCGGAGGGCGGAGCCAGAGAGGAGAGCGGAAGCCCCCCTCCCCTTCCCCCAGGCTGGGTCTCCGCTTCCCTCCGCGATCCCCGCTTCTTCCTTGGAGGATCGGCGCTGGATCCCTCGCGAGAGTCTCCTGGGTCCCGATCGTGGCAGGTGGGGCTGCTCTCCCTCCAGCCAAAAGATCTTCCCCGCGCCAGGAGGGAGGGAGCTGCGGATCCCGCTCTTCGGCTCGGCCGGTTTTCCAGCTCTGGCTTTGCCTGCAAGGAGCGGATCCCTCCAGGGGAACCAAGGGGGTTCCGTCCCTCGGCTGGATCTGCCTCGTCCTCGCCCGGCCAAGGTTCCCCCCCCCCCCGGGTGGATCCGGGAAGGAAGCCTTTGGGAAGGTCGCTTTCAGAAGATCTCCGTGCGACCGTTGGAAGAGGAATCCTCCGAACATCCGTTTCGCTCAAGTGCAGTTGGAGAAGTGAGTGAAGTGTAACTTTAAAACATTTACCGAGATTGTAATGTGATATGATCACACCCGAGACTCGTTTTTAATTTGGGGGTGGGGGTGGAGGGACGGGGGAGGGTGGTGTTGGGGAAAGAAAAGGTTTCGTTGGTTAAATTGAGCAACGGATGGAGGGTCAAAAATTCAGAATTCCCTCTTTGACTCAAATGAGAACCAATCGACAGATAAACAGAGTTGGAAGGGACCTTGTAGGCCATCTGGTCCAACCCTCTGCCCAAGCTGTCCAATCTCTCCTTGAAAGCCTCCTCCAGTGATGAAGCTCCCACAACCTCCGAAGGCAACTTCTGTTCCATGGGTTGATTGTTCTCCTTGTTTCCAGGTTAAATCTCTCCTTGTTCAGTTTCCATCCATTATTCCTTGTCTGGCTTTCCGGTGCTTTGGAAAATAGCTTGATCCCCACCCCACTCCTCTCTGTGGCAGCCTCTCAAATATTGGAAGACTGCTATCATGTCATTGCTGGTCCTTCTTTAGACAGCCATGCCCAGTTCCTGCAACCGTCCATCGTATGTTTTAGCTTCCACTCCCCTAATCATCCTGGTTGCTCTTCTCTGCACTTTTTCTAGAGTCTCCACATCTTTTTTTATATTGTGGTGACCAAAACTGGAGGTAGTTTTGGTCACCACAATAGGTGGTGCAGTCGATGTGGTCTTACTAAGGCTATAAAGTTGTTGATTTTGATTGTATCCCTTTGTTAATTCAATTTACGATTGCATTGACTTTTTTGGCTGCCACCACACATTGTTGGCTCATGTTTAATTGGTTGTCCACTAAGACTCCCAGATCCCTTTCACAGTCACTGCTATTAAGCCTGGTTTCACCCAGTCTATATGTGTACTTTTGGTTTTTCTTGCCTAAGTGTAAGACTTTACTTTTCTCTACATTGAATTTCATTTCATTAGATAGGACCCAGTGTTCAAGTCTGTCAAGATCCATCTGGATCTTGAGCCTATCATCTAGGGTGCCAGCTTACTATCAGCCACAGGCACGTTATGTTCCCCTTCTTTTTTTTTTTGAATTTTTTATTTTTTAAAAAACAAAAACAAACAAAAACAAAAAACAAACATAAACAAACAAAACACGTAACATAAAAACATCTTCAATTCCGTTCCGTGTGTCGATTGGTTACAAGGTTTTTGTGCATTCTTTCCGTTGTCATTCCTTAAATTTTATATAAAGTCACATTGTCAATCAAGTATATTTGTATACATTATTATTATAACACTTCACACTATTATTTCTTCATTTTAAATGAGGTATTCTAAATATGGCTTCATTTATATTATAATAATCCATTACATCATCTTCAACATGTCCTGTTAGGAATGTAAGCTAACAGTTGGGTCAGCAATATACCGTGTTTCCCCGAAAATACGACAGGGGCTTATTTTCTTTTGCCCCACGAAATATGCCCTTGGGCTTATTATCAGGGAGGGCTTATTGTTTTGGGGCTGCCGGGCGGCTGCTCCCTTGTGAACTGGCTCCCGAAGAGCCGGGCACAGCCTCAGGGGCGAAGCAGCCATGAGGTAACCATGCTCACGAGCAGCCGCCCGGCAAATCCCCTCTCCAGCCGTGAAGAGCGCCATTCACTGACCTAGGGGGTAATCCCTAAGGTGCCAAGCCATGTGGCGCTCTGCCCACCCCCCAGCTCCCGCGGCTTTGCACATTCGGGATACCCCCTAGGGTAGTGCATGGAGCTCTGCCCGGCTGGAGAAGGGGGTTGCGCGAGCGCCTGTTCCGCCCGCAGCTTCACCAAGCCTTGCGCAGCTCTCCCAGGCCACCGCCGCTGGCTGCTGCTGCCCGCCGCCGCCCCGCTCCAAGCATAACTTCCAAACTCCAAAACTCGGGGCCGAGTCTTCCAGCATCAGCCACTCTAGGAGTGCTCTCTTTGGTGGGCCGGCTGCTGGAAGACTCTGTCTGGAAGACTCTCTGTCCGGCAGCTGGCCCACCATAGAGAGCACTCCTAGAGCGGCCAATGCTGGAAGACTCTGTCCGGCAGCTGGCCCACCATAGAGAGCACTCCTAGAGCGGCCGATGCTGGAAGACTCGGCCCCGAGTTTTGGAGTTTGGAAGTTATGCGCGGAGCGGCAGCGGGGCAGCGGCGGGCGGCGGCGGGCAGCAGCAGCCAGCAGCGGTGGTCTGGGAGAGCCTGGCAAGGGCTTGGTGAAGCTGCGAGCGGAACAGGTGCTCGCGCAACCCACTTTTCCAGCCGGGCAGAGCTCCATGCACTGACCTAGGGGGTATCCCGAATGTGCAAAGCCGCGGGAGCTGGGGGGCGGGCAGAGCGCCACATGGCTTGGCACTTAGGGATTACCCCCTAGGTCAGTGAATGGTGCTCTTCCCGGTTGGAGAGGGGATTTGCCGGGCGGCTGCTCGTGAGCATGGTTACCTCATGGCTGCTTTGCCCCCGAGGCTGTGCCCGGCTCTTCGGGAGCCAGTTCACAAGGGAGCAGCCGCCCGGCAACTCTCCACTTCGGCCAGGCAGAACGCCACTCCCCAACCTAGCGGTATCCCGAAGCCGGCAAGCAACGTGAGCGCTCCCCCCCCGGCTCCTGCGACTTGGCGCTTTCGGAATAACGCTAGGTCAGTGAGGGGTGCTCTGCCTGGCCGGAGGGAGGGTTTATTTTGGGGGGTGGGCTTATATTTTTGCCCACGCGAAAAATGTGGCAAGGGTTTAGTTTCAGGACAGGTTGTATTTTCGGGGAAACACGGTATAAGCCATGATAGTGGTACTGTTTCTTTAAGTACTGCTGATTGGTTGCTGTTACCTCAAGCGGCCATAAGATAGAGCCAGATTGACGGTTAGCTCTCTGTTTGTTAGATGCTGATTGGTGGATACTGCTTGTAGATGTGTCATATATTGCTCAGCGCAATTTACTGTGAGTTTTTCTACTGTTAGCGACTTTGTGTGCTGAACTGATTATATGATACTGGACTGTGTTCGATGGATCGCTCCTTAACTGAGAACATTGCTAACTGACTGTCTTAACCGTGTATGAATTGGACTCTGAATACCTCTGTTTTCCACAGAAGTAAAATACTATCAGTTTTACTATTCGGTGTCCCCGTATGCTGGTTTGTGCGTTTCTTCCACATCACTCTCATTACGCTTCTCTGCACGCACTCGTTCTCCTAACAGAGAGCTTACCTAACATGTCCAATAATAAGTTTTGGTTTTTTATCCTATTTTAAATCATTCTCTTATTTTGGTGTTGGTAACATTCTCTAATAAATTTTCAATTCTATATTATTATTATTTTTCATCTAACCACTAATTAAATAGATCCCATGTCCTATAAAATTGTTTATCTTCTTGTTCTCTAATTTCATATGTCAACTTACTCATTTTCACACATTCCATTGCTCATATCATCAATCTATGTGTGCATACAATTATTATGATCATTAAACATTCATTGAATATAGCTATTATTACGTCATTTTTATGTGAAGCATACTAAATTTGAAGCAAATTTATATTATGACATTTCATACATCATCCTGGACTCATCCAATGTTGTTACATCTTTGTATTCTATTTTATACAGAATTATTTATATTTTATAAAAAAGAGGCTTTTCCACATCATATCCATGGTCCTCATTTACAGCTTATATAAAATTCCATATATCAATCTAGTATATATAAATGCATTATTATCATTATTAATCACTTAATTACTTTATCTTATATATAATACTCAAAGTTTAACTAAGTTCAACTTAAGTTTATTGTGACATTTCATTTCATCCTCCTGTATCCTTCCAGCAGTAGTGCTGTCCAATCTCTCTTGCTATTTGTAAAATCTGTATTCTAGGTGTTTTCTTGATAAGTCTTATGTGAACTTCTCTTGACAACTTGTTGTTCATTGCATATTTTGTAAAGACTTGAAACTCTCCATCTGTTCCTTTCATCAGCTTGCCTTTGGTTATCACTGGTGCTTCTGCCAAAGATACTCTCATTGTTTCTGCCAAATTTTCTCCCCTTTCTTCATCTATGTTTTGAAGCATGAGATGGAGATCCAGCTGTTTACCTCTCCTTTCAGTATTCCATACGTTTCACTTCCTTCCAGTCTCGGTTTGCTGTCAGTATCAACAATTTTCTTGTCACTTTGTTCATATTTCTCTGCAATGTTTTGGGCTCTATCTTCAAATTTCATCTTTGTTTCATCAATATCCTCAACTCTTCCCTCCATTCTTTCTGTTCTTTGTTCTATAATCCCCAGATTCTTTTCAATTCTTTCTGTGCTTATTAGGACTTTTTTGAATTTGTAGCATAATTTTTTGCAAAGTTATTTCCTCTTCTTCTTCATATTGTGCTATTTTTCCAGGTTGTAAACACTGCCACTAGGACATCCAAGGCCTTTCATTAGTTTCAAATAAATTCACTATAATCTTTCAAGTCAAGGCTTTCTCTTTACTGCAGTCCAGCTACTGATAATATTCCAGAAGAGCAGCTGTGTAAACAAGCTGTACTCTTACCACTCTTCTTTTAATAAACAAATTCTGAGGCCTCGAAGCATGAGATATACGTCAAATATTAAAAAAACAATATTTCCAAGTCTCCAGCCTCTAGATGGCAGTGTTACTTCTTTTTCCTCTGCTTTTAGCTTGCTCTTTAAGCTATCTTTGGGTTAAGAAAGAGTTAAGAAAAAAATGGTTAAAAGGAACAAGCTGTGGGTTGACGAAAAGATAAGAAAGGAATCCTTAATCCACAAATACAAAAAATGAGAAAAAATAGAAGAAGAAGGGAAAAAGAGACCAGTCCAATTTAAAATGTAAGAGGCATTTGTAAAAATTTCATCCATAAAAAGGAAACAAAATTAAAGAAAAGAAAGACCCCGCTGACCGACCCAGATTGGATTCTGCAACTTAATCCTGGGACACATATATTTGTCTTCATTTGTTTTTTATCTTCACTTGACAAAACGACAATGCAATGGAATTTTTCGCCTTAACTTTTTGTGTTTCGTATAGGCAGTCCTCAACTGGACTGCAATCGCACTTATTGAGCAAAGTGGTAATTACTGGAGACATCTCATAACCGCTTTGCTCAAGAACTGCAATTCCGCCCTCGCTTTTGCGGTTGTTATTAGCAGGGAGAAGGGGCGGTCTATAAATACGAATAATAAATAAATAAATAAATAAATAAATAGCACTTTGACTTAGATACATCGTGATTTACAGCACTCTCTGAGCAGTTTTCAAGTGTCAGCATCTGGCCCTCAACAATTTTGTGATTCTTTGTGTTTCTCAAAAGCAAGTAATGTTCTCATCTTCTTTTTTCTTCCACCAGCAGGAAAACAGCTACGGCCAAAGATTTACCTGCAAGGCGACTATCAACAGATGGTAGAAATTCAACCCAAGGCAGCAGCCACCAGAAAGCATGGAGGCAGGGAATCTCTTGGATCTCCCATCAGACACAAGAAGCACTTCAAGAACGCCCAAAAGAACCCATGAATGCTCAGAGTGTGGGAAATCCTTTGCTCGCAGGTCCCTCCTTTTGACCCACAGGAAGATCCATGTGGGAAGGGGATCCAGTCAAAGATTGGAGGGTCAAAAATCCTTCTCTGAGAAAAACTCCAAAGATCTGAGGAGCCCCCCAACATTAAAACCCTATAAATGTGAGGAATGTGACTTATGCCTTGCTCAAAAGTCACACCTCCTTAGACATCAGAAAATCCACACTGGAGAGAAACCTTATCAATGTCTGGAATGTGGGAATTTTTTCCGTGAAAAAGCCACTCTCAGAGACCACGAGAGAATTCACACAGGGGAGAAACCTTACAAGTGTTGGGAATGTGGGAAGAGCTTTCCTCAGAGCTCAAGTCTTTGGATCCATGAGAAGACTCATGCAGGAATAAAATCTTACAAATGCTTTGAGTGTGGAAAATGCTTCACTCGGAGTTCGTCTCTCCAGCGTCATTTGAAAATACACACAGGGGAGAAAAATGAAAAGTGCCTCGAATGTGGGAAAAGTTTTTCCTGGAAATCATCCCTAGTGCTGCATCAGAGACTCCACACTGGAGAGAGACCCTATGAATGCCCAGAATGTGGGAAACGATTTGTGGATTCTTTTCAACTTCAGACACACCAGAAGAGGCACAAAGAGGAGAAACTGTATAAATGTGAGGAGTGTGGGAAAAGTTTTGTTACACGAATAGAGCTTCAGGTTCACGAGAGAATCCACACAGGTGAGAAACCCTACAAATGTGAGGAGTGTGGGAAATGCTTTTCCCAAAAACAAAATCTTGGAAGCCATCAGAGGGTCCACACAGGAGAGAAGCCATACAGATGCATAGAATGTGGAAAATCTTTTGCTTATAAGCAAGTACTTTGGAGACACTATAAAACCCACACAGGGGAGAAGCCATATCAGTGCAATGAATGCGGAATATTTTATAGTACCTCATCAGCCCTTAGAAGTCATGTGAAAATTCACACGGGGGAAAAACATTACAAATGTTTAGACTGTGGGAAAGCATTTGCTCAGTCATCTCATTTTAGAAGTCACAGCCGAGTCCATACAGGAAAGTAGCTTTACAAATGTGTGAAATGATTTCATTGAAAATCAACATGGGTTTTTTAAATTGTTTTAATTAAACAAAACACAAAAAAGAATCATCCTTCATTACATCTTGTAAAAAGCGTGTTGATTGCTTACAAATAAATTTCGTGCCTTTCTATGACAATCATTACTTTTACTTCATTCATATTGAATTGTACATTTTAAATCAAAAATCTTTATGTACTATCAATGTACCACCATTCTCATTTAACTGGAATTATTTAAACATCCTTTTATCTGAAATCATTTGTGTTTAAAGACACAACCACCTACTGGCATTCATTAGCAATTTCAATAAACCTCCAATAACATTATATCTTTATAACATATTCTGAAAAAAAAATCAATTAATAAAATACCTAAGCATTTCCCTCCCCATTTTAATAAGTTCATCTATTGTCTTATCTTTATCTTCTATATCTTCATTCTCTTCTTTAATTTTGGGGCTCCAACCCCATCATCTTTTGCTGTGAGAAACAATAGGATATCCAACTTCTTCTCAAATCTCCCAAATCCTTCCAATATATTTTGAATTCCAGCCAAGATATTTTGAAAACTTAAGATTTCCTCATCTGCATATTGGCCCATGTTTCCATGAAAAAAAGAGGAAAAAAAAGAAAAGAGAAGTCTAAAATCAACTGCCACTCTAGCCTTACAAGCCTCTTTTGTATATATATTTATTTTTAAATTGACTTAAACACAAATTCTTTATATATATAAACGCAGGGTTCTGTTTTTTTTCTTTTCTTTTCCTTCCCTTGTCAAAATATTTCCCAAAGGCACCAGCAAAAAAAACACTTCGTGCCCTTGGCTCTTTATCAGTTTCTGTAAGCAATTGCAAACCCTTCAGTTACAAAGTCAGTGAGATCAAAGGAAAGAGAACAAAAGATACATTGTTTAAAAAAAACCCAGACTCTGACTTCCGAGTGGCAGATTCGACTTTCTCATGCTTGTCTCAAGCTTGTGGAAAACAAAGATCTTTAAATGTCTTTAATGGAATTTAATAATAAGTAGTAGGAAGAATTGTTAAGGGGAAAAAAAGGTTTTAGTTCAAGCCGAAAATAAGGTAGCAAAGAATAGGGGAAAAAAAGAAAATCAATCCGTTCACTTAAGAGAAGAAACAGGAAACGTTACGGTCATTTCAATCCACAAAAACATTGTTACAAAAAAAAAAAACCTTTC
The DNA here is from genome assembly GCF_964273705.1 of Natrix helvetica. Classification (NCBI taxonomy): domain Eukaryota; kingdom Metazoa; phylum Chordata; class Lepidosauria; order Squamata; family Natricidae; genus Natrix; species Natrix helvetica. The sequence goes on along the minus strand of NC_138548.1, from coordinate 359,976,689 downwards.
CAAGGCAGTCCAATAAAAATAAATCTCGCCGCTTTATTCTTTTACTCATTTATCTTTAAAAAAAAATGCTTTGGGCAACCTTTCTCAAAGAAAAAACCTCACCAGATGGACTCACTTTCACTTCCTTCTTTCCGGAGCCGTCTCCGACTTCGTCAGCTTGGGGCTGTCTGTTTGCTGCTGGCTTGGAGCACTTCCCTTGAGTTAGTCAGGGACTTTGCGATGTCCCTGAGACCAACAAGGCTTTGTCTCCCTGTTCACCGTCTCTACGGGACGGTTTAGGTCCGAATGGACCATCCAGCGGGAAAAGTGTCAACGGTGGTCTCGGACTGTCGACCGCAATTTGTTTCATCGCAACGTTGGCTCCTCCCCCCCGCAAATCAACGTTAAAAATTCACCAGAAAGTCCATACCAGAAATAAGCCTGTTTAGTTATGAGCAATGTGAAAAGATGTTTTTTTAATGTCACTTCTTATAAGTGAATAGAATGGAATGGAATAGAATAGAATAGAATAACAGAATTGGAAGGGATCTTGGAGGTATTGTAATCTAACCCCCTGCTCAGGCAGGAAACCCTACACCACTTCAGACAAATGGTTATCCAACATCATCTTAAAAACTTCCAGTGTTGGAGCTTTCACAACTTCTGGAGGTAAGCTGTTCCACTGATGAATTCTTCTGTCAGGTAATTTCTCCTTGGTTCTAGGTTGCTTCTCTCCTTGATTAGTTTCCATCCATTGCTTCTTGTCCTACCCTCAGGCGCTTTGGAGAATAGCATGAATCCCTCTTCTTTGTGGCAACCCCTGAGATATTGGAACACTGCTATCATGTCTCCCCTAGTCCTTCTTTCTATTAAACTAGACATACCCAGTTCTTGCAACCGTTCTTCATATGTTTTAGTCTCCAGTCCCCTCATCATCTTTGTTGCTCTTCTCTGTACTCTTTCTAGAGTTTCCACAACTTTTTTACATCCTGGCGATCAAAACTGGATGCCGTATTCCAAATGTGGCCTTACCAAGGCATTATAAAGTGGTATTAACACTTCACGTGATCTTGATTCTATATCTCTGTTTATGCAGCCTAGAACTTTGTTGGTTGGGTCATATCCGTCTCACAGTTACTACTATTGAGCAAGGTATCACATATACTGTACCTGTGCATTTTGTTTTTCTTGCCTAAATGTAGAACCTTACTTTTTTCACCACTGAATTTCGTTTTTTAGATAGCACCCAATGTTCAAATTTGTCAATCTGCATGTTAAGCCTATCTTCTGGAATGTTGGCTATTCCTGCCAGTTTGGTGTCATCTGCAAATTTGTTGAGTTCCCCATCTATTCCCTTGTCCAAGTCATTGATGAAGATGTTGAAGAGTACTGGGCCCAAAACAGAGCCTTGGGGTACTCCACTGCATACTTCCCTCCATGTAGATGCCGTTCCATTGAAGACTACATATTAAGTACGGTTGGTCAGCCAGTTACAAATCCATCTGGTGGTGATGCTGGGTCACCCACATTTTTCTATTTCATCTAGTAGTAGGTTATGGTCTATAAATGCCTTACTGAAGTCAAAGTAAACTATATCGACGGCATTCCTCTGGTCCACTAATGTTGTCACTTCGTCAAAGAATGCAATACGATTAGTCTGGCATGATCTGTTTTTGAAAATCCTCTCCAGCTCAGTCAGGTCGGATAGCGACTGTCAGTGGAGAGCCATTTTCAGATCCCTCCAGATGTATTCAATAGGGATCAAGTCAGGGCTGTGGCTGGGCCCTTCTAGGACATTTGCAGAGTTGCCCCTAAGCCCTTCCTGTGGTGTCTTGGCTGTGAACTTAGGATCATCGTCATGTCCAATCAATTTAATTTACCACAGGTGGACTCCAATCAAGGTAGAGAAACATGTCAGCAACTGTCAAGAGAAACGGGAGGCACCTGAGCTAAATTTTGAAGTCTTGTTGCAAAGGATAGGCATACTTATGCCAATGGGATATTTCACTAGTTTTCTTTTTTTAATAAATTTACAGACATTTCCAAAATTCTGTTTTCACTTCAGCATTATGAGGTACTGAGTGCAGAGTAATGAAGAAAAAAAAAATTTCAACAAGTGTAGAACCAGCATAACTAAACTGACAAAAGTGAAGAAGGGCTGAATACTTAGTGAATGCACTTGTAGTTGCTGATGTGCTCAGAAGCCGGGATCAACCTGACTCCTATTGGCTACTTTAGGGGGGCTTCTGGCATCTCCCCACCCCCTCCAAGCTCCCCCTGTGAGCCCCTTGATCCGGACACCTGGTTCCCCAGAGGCGCCTGGTACCCGGATGCTCCTCAGGTCTGATGGAGGCTCTTTCTCTTTAGGGATTTCAGGCTCTGGGAAGAAGGTCCAGTCCTGGGAGACACGGAAGGTCAACTGAACGTAGGAAAATGGGGTCCTTCTGCTTTTTCATGCTCTTAATATCTCCATCCCATTCATCTCCATCTGCCAGCCTTCAGCTCCTCCTGCCCACAAAGGGGGTTTCATTACTTGTGGCCCCTCCTGTGTGGGGTTCTCTGTCTTTCCTTCCCTTCTCAGCTCAAGTGGGAGAGGCAGAGTTTGGGTCGGTCCCCCCTTTCAGCCCAGAGCTCATCAGGCACAGCTGGAGGGCAGAGGCAGCCATGGGGGCTCACCACTGGCAGTCATCAACCTGAGACCCTTTGAAGGTACAAGAGAGCCCCCCCCCCCTACAAAAAGTTACTTTATGACGGAGGTCCATAATGGGCAGAGGACCATAAATTGAGGATCACTGTAACGTATTGATTTGCATTTATTACCTAATTTAGAAACCACCAATATCACCCAACAGAGTGAATGATTTGCCTTGTCGGGAAGACATCCGTTTCATTCTATGGCCGCCACTCTTGTGAAACACAGCAGGGTGTGTGGGGGCTCACAACGAAAATAAAACAAAAAAACAAGAGAACAAAAAAACCCTTGGCATGTGAAACACACAAACGCACAAACCTCGAATCCTGCAATCCCAGCCTTCCCCTGGGGAATTAGGATGTGAGAAAACCCTCCCATGCTCAGAGACCCCCCACCTGATTTTAATGATCAGGATGGAGGGTCATCATGTATTATCCTGTTAGGAAGGAACACCCCAAAAAGTAAAAGTACCCAAAAAAAGTAACTGAAGAGGGCTGCTGAATACTGGCAATTTAAAAAAAATAAATTTTATTGATGTTCTATTTATTGCATTTCTTAGTGCTTAATAAACATGTTATCTGGATATTTACCTGTAAGTTGTTTAACAGGACAAAGTCACTTCTTAACCTCCACCCCTTTTTCCAAACCTTTGGTAAAACAAGTTCCACCTTTGATGATATCCTGCGTCTTCTTTATGTTTGATTTTTAGTGTAAGTCTTTCTGCGCAATCTAAAATCTTCTTAATTATCTCTTCGTCTTATGGTATCTCTTCATTTTCCCAATATTGTGTGAAAATACTCCTCGCTGGTATTAAGACTTGCAATATTAAGCACACACTTTTCTTATAAAAATTTTCTATTGTCATCCCTAATAAAAACAATTCAGGTCTAAAATCTACATGCTCCATTATCTTTTCTACCTGTCTATTTTTGCCCAAACTTTTTTAGCTTTAACACAAGTCCACACATAGGATAAAATGTGCCTGTTTTTCAGATTGCATTTCCAACATTTCCTAGACAAATTTTTATGCATTTCCTAAAGGGAAAAACCGAAAAGGGGCTTCTGTGTGTCTGGCCTCATATAAGCACAAACACACAAACTGGAGCAGGAGAGGAAGCCCCCCTTGCAGCCCACCCAGCCGGTCATTCCCATGGGCAGAGGAAGTCTCGACCCCCACGCCCACCGGAGGAACAGAAGAAGTTTCCCAGCAGGTGAGACTGGCTGGCCAAGGGGCGGGGCCAGACAGAAGAGCCGGAGCCCCGCCCACGCCTCCCCCTCCCCTCCCCCTCGCTGGAATTCCGCTTCCCTCCGCCTCTTCCGCTCCTTCGGTGGATGGTCGGCGCTGGATCCCTCGAGAGAAGCTCCTGGATCCCTCTCGGGGAAGGTGGGGCTGCTCTCCCTCCGGCCTCCAGGCCGCCCCTCCAACCAGGAGATCTTCCCCCCACCCCTAGGAGGGAGGGAGCTGCCGATCCCGCTCTTCGGCTTCTCGGGGTTTTCCTCGGGGAGATCCGGCTCCATTGTTGCCTGCAGGGAGGGGATCCCTCCCTTCCCTCCAGGGGGACCAAGGGGGCTCCGTCCCTCGGCTGCATCAACCCGCTCTTCGCCAGGTTTAGGATCCCCAGGGGCGGGGCCCGGATGGATCCTGGATGGATCTTTTTGGTAAGTTGCTTCAGAACGTTTCTCTGTGGTCCGTCCGAGGTCTTTGAGCATCCAAATCCCGCACGTGCTGTTATAAAAAGGGAGCTTTAAAACCTTTGCTGAGGTTTGCAATTTGCTCTTAACACAGACTAACCTCATTGTAATGGGGAGGGGAGAGTTTGGGGGAAAGAAAAAAGGCTTTCAATGAATTGAGTTCATGTTGTCTTAACCCACAAAAGATCCTTTCCCCCTGAGCTCAATTTAAAAGGGGAACAGATGAAATCCTTTGTTCTTATGCTAAAGTTGAATCTGCCTCTGATCCTAAAAGCTTGGTGGAATCAGGAGAAATCGGTATTTTCCTTCTTTTGCCTTGAAGGGGCTGTGATGGGGCCCTTCATGGTGGATGCTTCACAAAGGCAAGGTTTTAAAGAGGTTTTGAGGCTGGTTGTCAGACGCCACCTGGTCTTTTCCTGTGTTTTGCTACTATTCCTTGAGTGGCTGCCATGAATCGGGGAGGGGGAATGTTTTGGGGGGAGGAAATGAAAGTATCCCCTCCAGACTCTGCTTCAAGATCAGCCTCCATCCCAGCTACATACCAAATTGCTTGTCCATTATGAAAATATCTTGCCTGAACTGTGTGTGTGTGTGTGTGTGTGTGTGTGTGTATTGGTAGCAAGTTGCAGGGGGGGGGGGCTGAACTTCTGGATTTGCATTACTTCAATATAACTTGACCTCTAATAAAACTATACCTCACCCAACAAATGAAGCCAATGACTCTTTCTATTTAGTAGTTTAAGCTGTGTCAGGTCTGACATTGTTCTTGTGAGAGGGTACCAGAAGGTGGCCTTTCCTAATTGTCCATATTTTCCAGAATTCCTGTCCCAGACAGCTCTGGGTCCTAGGAGGCCTTTAATCTTTGTTCCTGCAGCCTCCAAAACAAAAGCCTGAAAAAACAGCCCTTTTCACACCTGCTCTTCCCCATCTGATCTCTCTCATTTTTCTTTGAGTGTTCCTACTCACAACTATGCAATGGTCCCCATTGACTTCATCTTGCTGGTTTCTTCCATTTTCTCTCATTTAAATCTTGGTTTGAAGCATTTGTTTTTTAATGGATCCAGTCTGGGTCGGTCGCGGGGATGAGAGGTTTTGTCTTCCGAGTATTCGGACTCATGCTGGAGCCCATCCTCAGGGAATTTCTCTCCAGCACAGGGGTCTGTAATCTAAACACTCAAAGAGCCATTTGGACCCATTTCCCTCAAAAAAGAAAACACCTGGAGTCACAAAACTCTTTTGACATCTAAAATGAAGATAACACTGCTTATATCATTTTTTATCTTCATGCTATATTAAAAAAAAACTATAATGTTCCATTTATGAAATCAATGAACTGTTACAGAGAAAACAATTTTTTATTTCTGCATGCAACAGAAACATTTTGGACTTTGAATATAAGACCTCCCTCCCTCCCTCAATCTCTCTCCCTCCCTCCCTCCCTCTCTCCCTCCCTCCCTCCCTCCCTCTCTCTCTCTCTCAGTGTCTCTCTGTCTTTGTTTCTCTATGTGTCTCTTCCCTCCCCCTTCTATCTATCTGCTGAGTCTGAAAGCTCGGAAGATAAAACCTCTGACCCTGCTGACCGACCCAGATTGGATCCTGCAACTTAATCCTGGGACACATATATTTGTCTTCATTTGTTATTTATCTTCACTTGACAAAACGACAATGCAATGGAATTTTTTGCCTTAACTTTTTGTGTTTCGCATAGGTAGTCCTCAACTGGACTGCAATCTCACTTGTTGAGCAAAGTGGTAATTACTGGAGACATCACATAACTGCTTTGCTCAAGAACTGCAATTCCACCCTCGCGTTTGCGGTTGTTATTAGCAATAGCACTTTGACATCATGATTTACAGCACTCTCTGAGCAGTTTTCGAGTGTCAGCATCTGGCCCTCAACAATTTTGTGATTCTTTGTGTTTCTCGAAAGCAAGTAATGTTCTCATCTTCTTTTTTCTTTCACCAGCAGGAAAACAGCTACGGCCAAAGATTTACCTGCAAGGCGACGATCAACAGATAGTAGAAATTCAACCCAAGGCAGCAGCCACCAGAAAGCATGGAGGCAGGGAATCTCTTGGATCTCCCATCAGACACAAGAAGCACTTCAAGAACGCCCAAAAGAACCCATGAATGCTCAGAGTGTGGGAAATCCTTTGCTCGCAGGTCCCTCCTTTTGACCCACAGGAAGGTACATGTGGGAAGTGAATCCAGTCAAGGATTGGAGGGTGAGAAATCATTCTCTGGTAAAAAGTCCAAAGATCTCAGGAGTCCCCAAAGACTAAAACCCCATAAATGTGAGATATGTGACTTATGCTTTAGTCAAAAGTCACACCTCCTTAGACATCAGAAAATCCACACTGCAGACAAACCTTACCAATGTGTGGAATGTGGGAAATCTTTCCGTAGAAAAGGCACTCTCAGAGACCACGAGAGAATCCATACAGGGGAGAAACCTTACAAGTGTTGGGAGTGTGGGAGGATCTTTTCTCAGAACTCAAGTCTTTGGCTCCATGAGAAGATTCATGCAGGAATAAAGTCTTACAAATGCTTTGAGTGTGGAAAATGTTTTACCCAGAGTTCAGGTCTTCGAAAACATGAGAAAACACACAGGGGGGAGAAAAACAAAAAGTGCCTCAAATGTGGGAAATGTTTTACCTCAAAATCAAGCCTGGAGCGACATCAAAAACTTCACAGGGGAGAGAGACCCTATGAATGCCCAGAATGTGAGAAACGATTTGTGTATTCTTCTGAACTTCGGAGACACCAGAAGTGGCACCAAGGGGATCTACCCTATAAATGTGGGGAGTGTGGGAAAAGTTTTATTTCGCCAGCCTATGTTCAGATTCATCAGCGAATCCACACGGGGGAGAAACCCTACAAATGTGGCGAGTGTGGGAAATGCTTTTCCCAAAAACAACATCTTGGAAGGCATCAGAGGTTCCACACAGGAGAGAAGCCATACAGATGCGTAGAATGTGGAAAGTGCTTTGTAGATACGCGAGGCCTTTTGGGTCATCATAAAACCCACACAGGGGAGAAGCCATATCAATGCAACGACTGTGGAAGATTTTATAGTACCTCATCAGCCCTTAAAAGTCATGTGAAAGTTCACACGGGGGAAAAAAATCACAAATGTTTGGAGTGTGGGAGAACATTTGCTCATTTATGTTCCCTTACAAGTCACAACCGAATCCATACAGGAGAGAAACCCCACAAATGCTCAGAATGTGATAAATGTTTTTCTCGGAAAGATAATCTTGTGATGCATCAGCGAATCCACACTGGAGAGAAACCGAATAAGTGTCTGGAGTGTGGGAAATGCTTTGCCCATCCTTCATCACTTCTCATACATACCCGAAGTCACACAAGAGAGCGGCCTTACAAGTGCACAAAGTGTGAGAAATCTTTTCAGAATGAATCAGAGCTTAAAAAGCACCAGAACGTCCATAGCAGATAAATCTCTTCAGAAAAACCTTGGGAACCCCCCCTTTCCCCCCTCAAACAATCATGTCTTAAAGTTAATCAAGAACTTCACAAACTGACAGAAGGGTAATCCTACAATTGTTTGGTGTTGGGAAAATTGTTTTCCTAGCCAACCACCTCAAATTCCATCAGAGAGTACTCAACGATGCAAAAGGGCATAGGTGCTGGTTGAGTGAGGCTGTTTTGCTCACAAAACAGCATTAGTCACTTATCAGAGTGATTACAAAAGAGTTATGAGAGTGTAAGGAGTAGATATAATGTTTTGCAGAGTACAGAAAGTCCTTGACTTATGACCACAACTTGGAATGGATTTCCGATCATAAGTTGCTACAGTCGTAAGTCAAGGAACCAGGTATTTCTGTTAATTTTTACCAAACTTTGTTGATCAATAAAGAGAACTGAAGATTTAGAGAGGAGAAAATGGGTTGAGGGGTGGAATGAAGATGCCTCTGGTTGTTTATTCAACAATAAAGGGTTGATGTGGAATATGCTGGCTGAGGATGAAGAGGGAAAGCTTATTTTTCTTGCTATTTTTTTGAAGGGATTGCTTTTCTTTTTCTTTTACATTGTCTTCTTCATATATTCACACACACAGATTTGTATTAAGTCTCTTTGATTTGTGAATATAATCCTTAATATAATTATTATTATTTTATTTTTTTAGGAATAAATATTTATTCTTTCCTCACAGCTCTCTGTACCTCATTTTTTTTTAATAACAAAGTTTTATTGTTTTTTTTTGGTATTTTACAAAGGAAAAAGGTAGGGGAAAAGTTACAAATTTTGGCAACTGCAATGTGCAGTAGGTGCGCCCCCCCCTCCATACTCATAGTATACATTTGCACATAATTCATTATTAAGTAGTAACATATAGTCAGCATATAAATTCAGTTAATAATTTCGATCAGTTTATGTCAGGTGGATTTTCTTACTCATTTTTGTGATCTGAGCTTTCTCGGTATTGCCCCATCTCCCCCCGCTGACAGTGCTCCGGCCCCTCCCGTGTCTTGTGTATCTGATGAGAAGTCATCTGGTTTTTCTAAGAGTAGTTTGTTTTTTCCCATAAAGGCCTGCGCCTCTATGGGTGTATTAATTCTGACTCTTGTCTCCTCCCAAAATATTAGCATACCTTCAGGCATCAACCATCTAAACCACACCCCCTTCTGGTATAATTTATTCGCTAATTGCGAATAGCATTTTCTTTTTCCCCTCACTTTCTTGGGGATCTGTTTCAGAATGGTTATCTCCTTATCTTTGTATGTCAGGGCTTGCCCCCTTTGTGCACTCAGGATTTCATCTCTTGTACTTTTTCTAAGGAATTTAATGTGAACCTCCCTGGGAACATTATGTGTTCTAGCGTAAGCTGAGTTCACTCTATAAACCAGGTCTATTTCCCACCCCATCTGTTGTTTCTCTTTCTGGATGTATTCAGCCAAAATGTTTGTCATGATGTCCCTTATGTTTTCATCATCTGCCTCCATCACATTTTGAAATCTAAGATAAAAGGGCATTCTCTCAAACTCTATTTTCATCTGCTGGGTGTCAGGTTCTTTGTTTCCCTTCTGCATCCCTTCCATCCCCACTCATCTCAGCCGCCCCGCCCTCCAAAAGGTCCAATCTCTGAGTTCTTATTAATTTTGGTCTGGTTATCTTTAATTTCTTCTTTCATCTCCTTCAGTTGTTTCTTTATTTCCTCTTGTCCCTGTAGAAGTTGCTGGAACATTTGTTGAAACTCCATCTCCGTAGATTTAGGTTGCATTAAAGCTGTTATCGTTGATTGTGTACTAGGACTGGAGGTTGCAGATGTCGGGGCAGAGGCAGCAAAGCCAGGCTTTCCAGGAGGTGGTTTTTTAGGTGCCATTATTTATAGAGTAGAAAGTTCAGTCAGTATAAAGAATGGTCAGTCAGAGAGGCAGGACAGCCAGGAGAGTCCAGGAGACAGAGGGTCCAGGCAGGAGAGAATTTTTTCTATTGGCCCTGGCAGTAGAGCAAAGTTTTTCACTCCAGGGAGATCAAAAGACAGCAATCAACAAGAGATTTATCTGAGTAGCACGGAGACAAAGACCGGAAGCCTGGAGCTTTAAAGGTGGAGTCAGATTTCACATTTCATAAAGACAACGGAAGTGTGCCATCTTGCCCTGCCAGCTTCGGGTTTAGAGGCAACAAATAAAGTTTTCAAAGTTCAGAGTTCCCAAAGTTTCCAGATCATCATTGTTTTAAGGTTTAAATCCGAAAATTCACTTAGTAGGGGCGTGACATCATTGGTTGGCTCTCCCCCTCCTCCTTTCCCTGGGGCTAAGAGCGAAATCGTTTCCAGCCGCCTGTCCGAGGGGGGGAAAAATCCCCCTCCCTCCAGCCGCGCCTCTCCGATTCAAGCCGAAAGTACAATTTAAACAGCTGACTTGTTAAAGTTGTTAAAGGGAATGGAGGAAGTTCACGCCTCACCGCACCGCAGCCGCATCCTTCTGTTCTCTTTTTCTCCGATCAGCCTCACAGCGAAGACGCCGGAGCGTCTCCCCTTCGTGCTCCCCAGTGCCTGGAGCGAGGCGGGGGCCCCCCCGCTGGCCGCCGCCGATCCAGGGATCCCCCACAGTGCCGCCCCTCCAACAGGACACCTCTACGGGGCGTCCTGTGCCCCCCAAGGAGTGGGAAGCCCACCGGGGATGCGCGGGGCAGGCAAGGCTTGCCCGTCGCTGTCAGCCGCCGGAACCAGAAACCCCTTAATATAATTATTGTTCAACATAATCAAGAGGAGTGTTCTCAGGGCAGTTTGGGAGTTCAAAAAAGTCAAGACGGACATCAGATTGTGCCATTCTTTGCACTCAAAGTGCTGCTGCTTTTTAGTTGTATATTTGATGCCCTTTAAAACAGCCGCCATCTTGATTCTTTTGACTCCATCCTTCCTTGCTGGACAGTTTGGATTTTGGGATTGAATTGAAAGGAGTAGATTTTGGATGAATTTTCGGAGGAAAAATGTTCTGGAGCTTTGGATGGACCCCTGTTCTTAAAGGCAGATCATCAGTGGCTCCCTACATGTGCCTGATGCACTGTGATTAATTGGACCACATCTTACTTGGGACACACATCGTAGGTCACAAGAAGTGCAGCTAACAATTACCTAGAGGAAAACTACAGAAAGAAAATGAAACTTGAGAGAGGATATAATTTTTAAAATATAGACTGACTGGTTTGGAATGTTTTATTGGCAACATCTTGAAAAGGCATTTTAAAATGCTGGAAACATTGGACTGATTATTGGGAAAAGTGAAGGAAAATTACTTGAAGGAATCTGAAGGCTGTTAAATTGGGTGTCACGTTGAAATTCTAGGCGGTGATGCCAACTACTGGTGAAAGAAAGGAAATACACTATATTTTCATAAGGCTGGGAAGACCTTGGGATAATCTTTAACACTGAGTGGATGTAAACTCAGATTCTGTTTTTTGCTGTATACTTTGATACCTATTAGTTTCACGAGTAAGGGAACATTTCTGAGACTTTGGAAGGAGAGTGGTTGACAAAGACCTGGAATTAGGTCTTTGATTATTGGAATCAAAGAGCTCATTAGGTGGCTGATGAAGACAAGGGAAAATCTGGAAGGAGTAAACTAACTGGTGGAGGGCTATAAAGAATTATAAATATCACGTACTTCGAAGAATGACTCTGGGACTGAGTGAATTCTTTTAAGACTGGCTTTTTGTTTTTACAGACAACTAAGAGTGTGGGATTTTGATAGATTTGGAGTAATTTCTGGACTTATTAGAATAAGGTAAGATGCTTCAACAGGAAATAACAAGTTTATATCAAAAAGAAATGTCATTGATGTTTCAAAATATCTATAAAACTATAACAAAGAGCCACAGGGAGATAAAGGATTTGATGTATGATATAGATGTGAGACAAGAAGATTTGGCAGCAAGAAGCAGAGGTAGACGAGGAAACACTTAGATCAAGAAAGAATAATACAGGGAGACATAAAATGTCAGAGGAGGAGTACGGAAAACATGCTAAAAATTCAATAAGAATTGAAGTACTAAAACGAGTGAGAGATAATGGGTAGAAATAGAATATTCAATATAAGATATATGCTATCAAGACCTAGAATAGAGGTAGGAATTAGAAAGAGGGAAAATATTGTTATGTATACTCCTACCATCCAGTTAAGAGGGAGCACCAACAAAGTCGTCTAGCAGCTGCCAAAAATGGGAGTTGCGGATCACCAGCATTTTGAAGTGAAGCTTAGAGGTTAGTTCCAACCGTAAGAGATGAAACACAGACACGATCCCCATAGAAAACAATGCAGGTGTTCCAACCCAGTCTCCTTTTTCAAGCATCCATCATAAGCTTCCGCAGTGGAGCAAGTAAGTTTCTTGGATGCTTGAAGAAACATCCTTCTCAACCCCTGGGTGTTTCTAGTAGAGTCAGCATTATAGGTGTTACATATTGAATATATAAGTTGTGTTAAGCCCTGCTAAAGTGAAACTAACCTTTAGATGGCGCTAGTTGTTAACTGCAACACTTTTGGAGGGAAACTTTGAAAATTCATATTTGGGCCGGCTTTTTCAAGTATTACGATTGGTTAAGGCCCTGTGGACCCAGAGTATAAATATCAGGGATTTGCCTGAAGTTCCTCAGTTCCAGTTTTGAGTCAATAAATGCTGTTGTATCTATGCTGGTCAGTTCTTGCCTACTGAAGCCCACTACACAATAATATGTTTGACAATATTGTTCAATATTCAATTTCCTCACTGAATTGTTCAATATTCAATTTCCTCACTGTGAATTGCAAGCTGATACCAGGCTGCTTTGTGTGACCCAAAATTCAGTTAATGTGAGGTTGTCCCAGTACAGTCCTATTTTTAACCACAAATAAAACGAATAAATAAATCCAGTCCCAAATAACTCCTCTTATCTCAATCTAGGCGAACCAGTCTGGCCTAGTGGTCAGGGCCCTGGGTTAGAAAGCTGGAGATCGAATTCAAGTCCCTCCTGGGCCATGAAAGCCAGCTGGGGTGACCTTGGCCAGTAACTCTCTCAGTCTAACCCGCCTCCCAGGGTTGTTGTGAGGAAAATAGGAGGAGGAAGATGTGTGGGTTATGTTTCTTACCTTGAGTAATTGGCAAAACCAATAAAGGCAGGATATAAATAAATATATTACAAAATTCTACTCAGCAGAGACCTAGCAATGTTTCCAGGCCTCTTTCCCCTCTCAGCTGCTGAGCTGCCATATTTGTCCTGGGAGACACGGAAAGTCAACTGAAAGTAGGAAAATGGGGTCCTTCTGCTATTTCATGCTGCTAATCCCCCCTCCCCCCCATGTGCCTCTGTGAGCCTTCAGCTCCTCCTGCCCACAAAGGGGGTTTCATTACTTGTGGCCCTTCCTGTGTGAGGCTCTGTCCTTCCTTCCCTTCTCAGCTCAAATGGGAAGAGGCTGAGTTTGGGTCAATCTCTCCTTTCAGCCCAGAGCTCATCAGGCACAGCTGGAGGGCAGAGGCAGCCATGGGGGTTCATCACAGGCAGCCATCCAGCTGCAACCGTTTGGAGTAATGATGGCCAAAAAATGGTCCTTCGTGCCTGTGATCCATAATGGGCAGACGGCCATACATTGAAGATGAGCTGTAGGTAGTTACAGGGCCTCAAAACAACAAAACTGCTAAATCCTCGACTTACGACCTGTGAAACGCCAGCTGGTGGAGGACGGCGCTCATTGGCTAAGACGCGCAAGGCGGCAAGCGGGGGGGGTGGTTGCGAAGAGCTGATTGGTTGTCCTGACTGACAGCTCGGGTTTAAATAGCTGTCCAACAGGGAGTGGTGCTGAAGTTGTTCCCGAGTTGTCTGTTAGCTTAAGGTTAATAAGGAGTTCTGGTTAATGCCTGAGTCGCCTCCTTTTGTCCCTCCGGCTCACAAGGGAGCACGAACCAAAAGCAAGAGAAGCAAAAGAATCTGGCACCTGAAACACACACACACACACACACACACACACACACACACACAGAGACCCCTCCAATCCTGCTGTCCCAGCCTTACTCTCTCCCAGATATTGAGGGCAAAACAGCCCCCTACAGCTTTTCAAAAGGCCCGAAGGATGGGGAAGGGTCCCAGGATCTGGGCTGTCAGTTTCATAAAGGTTTATCTCCCCTTCCTTCTTCAGCTGCTTCTTCCAAAAGTGAGCAAAGGCCCTGCCAGCCACACTCTCCTCAAACAACTTCTGGCCTTGAACGTTTCTCCTCCTCCTTGAACAGGGCATCATTTCCATAAAAATTCACACTCCTCAAACGCCCGTGTGTGTCTATATGGACATGGGTACATGCATGTGTATGTGCATATCCGTGTTTCTCAACCTTGACAACTTTGAAGCTGTGTGGATTTCCACTCCCAGAATCCCAACATGAATCCTAGGAGCTGAAGTCCCCCCATCTCAAAAGATGACCATTCCCAACCAACACCCAGGGCATCCAGTGTGGCCTAGGGGTTAAGGCCATGAAAGCCCGCTGGGTGATTTTGGACCAGTCACTCTCTCAGCCTCACCCACCTCACGGGGTTGTTGTGGGGAAAATAGGTGAAGGAAGATTGAGTTATTTGTAAAAACAATGAAGGGGAATGTTAATAAGTAAGTAAAAAATAAATGCATTTCTATTTTGCAGTGGCTTCCCTGTTGTGTTGCCTCTGGGAACCAGGGTGAGAGGGGGGCTGCTCCCCCAAACTCTCTCCTTTCCTGTCCCAGGGGCTCTGGGGGTTGGCAGGTGGCCCACCCAAAGGGTCTGAGGCTGCAGAAAGCCCCTCCCATCCTCAGAGACCCCAGACCCAATTTGAACTCCCACGGATGGAGGGGGGGTCATCATGGAATCTCTGCCCCAGGGGCTCTTGCACATCAGTGTGAGACCTGATGACAGCTGAGTTAAAAGTTCCTGGGAGTAAAAATAAATATTTATTATCCAATTCGGAAGGAACACCAAAAAGTAAAGGCACCAAAAGGGTAAAAAAAAAACCCAAAGGGAAGAGAAGATCCTGACTTCTCCTTCCTGGCTCTTTGAACGGAGTCCCCAAAGAGAAAAGACTAAAAGGGGCTTCTCTGTGCCTGGCTTCATACAAGCACAGACGCCCCCACTGGAGCAGGAGGAGGGGCAGCCCCGCTTCCAGCCTGCAGGGCGGGACACTCTTCCCATGGGCAGAGGAACCCTCCACACCCACGCCCACCGGAGGAGGAACAGAAGAAGTTTCGGAGCACGTGGTCCCAGCAGGGAGGGGGAAGGAGTTGGCCCAAGGGCGGGGCCAGACAGGAAAGCCGGAGCCCCTCCCCTTCCTCTCCCCTCCCCTCCCCCTGGCTGGACTTGCGCTTCCCTCCGCCTCTTCCGCTCCTTCCTCGGAGGATCTGCGCTGGATCCCTCTGGAGAGTCCTCCGGATCCCGCTCGAGGCAGGTAAAGTTGCTCTCCCAGGAGATCTTCTCCCCCCACCCCCAGGAGGAAGGGAGCTGCGGATCCCACTCTTCGGCTTCTCGGGGTTTTCCTCGGGGAGATCCGGCCACTGGCGTTGCCTGCAGGGAGGGGATCCCTTCCTTCCCTCCAGGGGGGACAAAGGGGGCTCCGGATCTGCCCCCCCTCCTCGCCCGGCCAAGGCTCCCGGGGGGGACGGACTCCGGGTGGATCCGGGAAGCAGCTTTTGGGTAAGTTGTGGTCCGTCAGAGGTCTCTGGATGTCCCTCACGTGCAGTTGTAAAGGGGGAGCCTTAAAACGTTTGTTGACGTTTGTAATGTGCTCTTAACACAGATTGAGCTCATTGCAATTGGGGAGGGGAGAGTTTGGGAGAAAAAAAGGCTTTAAATGATTTGAGTTCATGTTGTCTTAACCCACAAAAGATCCTTTTCCCCTGAGCTCAATTTAAAAGGGGAACAGATGAAATCCTTTGTTCTTATGCTAAAGTTGAATCTGCCCCTGATCCTAAAAGCTTGGTGGAATCAGGAGAAATCGGTATTTTCCTTCTTTTGCCCTGAAGGGGCTGTGATGGGGCCCTTCATGGTGGATGCTTCACAAAGCAAAAGTTTTAAGGAGGTTTGGAGGTTGGTTGTCAGATGCCACCTGGTCTTTTCCTGTGTTTTGCTACTATTCCCTGAGTGGCTGCCATGAATCAGGGGGAGGGGGAATGTTTTGGGGGGAGGAAATGAAAGTATCCCCTCCAGACTCTGCTTCAAGATCAGCCTCCATCCCAGCTACATACCAAACTGCTTGTCCATTATGCAAATATCTTGCCTGAACTGTGTGTGTGTGTTTGTGTGTTTGCTGGTAGCAAGTTGCAGTGGGGGGGGGGGTGAACTTCTGGATTTGCATTACTGCAATATAACTTGACCTCTAATAAAACTATACCTCACCCAACAAATGAAGCCAATGACTCTTTCTATTTAGGAGTTTAAGCTGTGTCAGATCTGACATTGTTCTTGTGAGAGGGTACCAGAAGGTGGCCTTTCCTAATTGTCCATATTTTCCAGAATTCCTGTCCCAGACAGCTCTGGGTCCTAGGAGGCCTTTAATCTTTGTTCCTGCAACCTCCAAAACAAAAGCCCGAAAAAACAGCCCTTTTCACACCTGTTGATCTCTCTCATCTTTCTTTGAGTTTTCCTACTCACAACTATGCAATGGTCCCCATTGACTTCATCTTGCTGGTTTCTTCCATTTTCTCTCATTTAAATCTTGGTTTGAAGCATTTGTTTTTTAATGGATCCAGTCTGGGTCGGTCGCGGGGATGAGAGGTTTTGTCTTCCGAGTATTCGGACACATTCTGGAACCCATCCTCAGGGAATTTCTCTCCAGCACAGGGCTCTGTAACCTTAAACACTCAAAGAGCCATTTGGACCCACAAATTTTTATTTCTGCATGCAACAAAAACATTTTGGACTCTGAAAATAAGACCTCTCTCTCTCTCTCTCTTTCTTTCTGTGTATCTTGTCTCTCTCTCTGTCTTGTCTCTGTGTCTGTCTGTCTGTCTGCCTCTCTCTTTCTCTGTGTGTCCCCTCTCCCACCCCTTTCTATCTCTCTGCCTCTCTATCGAGTCCGAAAGCTTGGAAGACAAAACCTCTGGTCCTTGTGACTGACCCAGATTGGATCCTGCAACTTCATCCTGGCACATGTAGATTCGCCTTCATATATTTTTTATCTTCATTTGACAGAACGGCAATTGAATGAAAGTTTTTGCCTTAACTTTTTGTGTTTCCTATAGGGCCGTAATGGCAAACCTTTTGGAGACCGAGTGCCCAAACCATAACCCAAAACTCACTTATTTACCTCAGAGTGCCAACACGGCAATTTAATCTGAATATTGAGGTTTTAGTTTACTGTATTTTTCGGAGTATAGGACACATCTTCCCCCACCCCAAAAGAGCGTGGATATGTTGGTTCATCTTATACACCTGGGATGGCGAACCTATGGCACGCGTGCCACAGGTGGCACACGGAGTCATTTGTCAGGGCATGCAAGGCATTGCCCTGTCAGCTGACCAGCGTGCATGTGCGTGCTGGCCAACTCAGTTCAGCCTTTTTTAAAGCCATTTTTCATCCTCCCCAAGCTCCAGAGGCTTTATAGGAGCTTGGGGTGGGCAAAAACAGCCTCCCCTCCCCGCCGCCCCCAGAGGCCCTCCGGAGTCTTCAGGAGCTTCCCTAAAGCCTCCGGAGCGCAAAAAACCGGCCCTCCGGGCAAACCGGAAGTTCGAGAACAGACTTCCGGTTTGCTTGAAGGGCCAGTTTAAGCCCTCCGGAGCCTTCAGTGGCTTTCTGGAGGCTTCCCTGTGTCAGGCCTGTAGTTATGTTCTTTTTAGGATCTTTGGCCTGCCACACTTTCTTATAATTTTCTATGCTGTTTCAATAGTGTAGTAGTTGGGAGGGGGGGGGAATAGAAAGGAGTAGGATTGTAGAATGGATTGTTGACATTCTTTTGTAGAAGCCAAGGTCATCTTTTGTCTTCGCATCTCGACACCTGGCCGGAAGAAGATGGGTGTACATGCCAGTGTGGAGGAATATGATTGGAACATGTGATGGATTTGTGGGTGTGGGGATAGATCATGAACTCTCAACTGGGTGAACCCACAGGATGTAAATTCAGAGTTAGAATTTCCATAGCCGTGCTAAATTGCCTGTAGAATAAATTGGACCTTTAAGGATGTTTTGCCTTGGACAATGATTTATTTCTGCATGGTATTTAGAACCCTAACACCCTGAAGGCTCCGGAGGACGAAAAACGACCCAAAGGAGAAACCGGAAGTCACTTCCCCATCCAGCCAGCCCCACCTGACCTGCTCCCTGCTGGCTTCTGTAAAGCCTCGACATTCTTCCTCTAGTCTTCTTCCATTGTCCTTCTACGGGCTCCACAGGACAGGGTCTCATTTCTGCCCTGGGGCAGTGAACTCCCGGTGGGCTAGAAGTGAGTATGAATGGCCTGGCCCCCCAGTGTTTTTCAGCCTTCAAAGAGTTGCGTGGATTTTTTTGCTTCCAGGTTGGTGCAGGAGGCTTTCCAGGGCCAAAATGAGGCATGGAAAGCGTGGTTTTGTTTTCCCGTTTTGGCCCTGTAAAGCCTCCTGCACCAACCTCGAAGCAAAATTAAACCCTGCAACTCTTTGAAGTCTGAAGGAAGCCTCCAACTGAGCAGGTTTGCTGTGCAATGTCTCCCCCCACCCACCAAATGCTCATGCATCCCCTGCCCTGGCCCTGGCATTGGCCTGAAAACCAGCTGGCCAGCGGGAGGCATGCCTGCATTTGCATGCTAGTGAAGCTGGGCTGGGGCAGCTGGCATGCCCACAGCGAGGGTTCTGCGTGCCACCTGTCTTTCGCCATCACGGCTATAGGCAGTTGTCAAGTTACGACTAAAACTGGGCTGCAATCTCACTTGTTGAGCAAAGTGGTCATTACTGGAGACATCACATAACCGCTTTGCTCAAGAACTGCAATTCCTCCCTCACTGTTGCGGTTGTTATTAGCAATAGCACTTTGACTTAGATACGTAGTGATTTACAGCACTCTCTGAGCACTTTACAAATGTCAGCATCTGGCCCTCAACAATTTTGTGGTTTTCCTTGTTTCTCGAAAGGAAATAATGCTCTCATCTTTTTTGTTCCACCAGCAGGAAAACAGCTGTGACCAAACATTTACCTGCAAGGCGACTATCAACAGATAGTAGAAATTCAGCCCAAGGCAGCAGCCACCAGAAAGCATGGAGGCTGGGAATCTCTTGGATCCCACATCAGACACGAGAAGCACTTCAAGAACACCCAAAAGAACCCATGAATGCTCAGAGTGTGGGGAATCCTTTGCTCGCAGGTCCCTACTTTTGACCCACAGGAAGGTCCATGTGGGAAGGGGATCCAGTCAAGGATTGGAGGGTGAGAAATCTTCCACTGGGAAAAACTCCAAAGATCTCAGGAGCCCCCCAACACTAAAACCCTATAAATGTGAGGAATGTGACTTATGCTTTGGACAAAAGTCAAACCTTCTTAGACATCAGAAAATCCACACTGCAGACAAATCTTATCAATGTCTGGAATGTGGGAATTTTTTCCGTGAAGAAGCACATCTCAGAGACCACAAGAAAATCCACACAGGGGAGAAACCTTACAAGTGTTGGCAATGTGGGAAGAGCTTTTCTCGGAACTCAAGTCTTTGGATCCATGAGAAGATCCATGCAGGAACAAAACCTCACAAATGCTTTGTGTGTGGAAAATGTTTTACCCAGAATTCATCTCTTCGGAGACATGAGAAAACACACACGGGGGAGAAAAACGAAAAGTGCCTCGAATGTGGAAAAGGTTTTACCTCGAAATCAAGCCTGGAGCGACATCAAAAACTTCACAGGGGAGAGAGACCCTATGAATGCCCAGAATGTGAGAAACGATTTATGTATTCTCATGAACTTCAGAGACACCAGAAGTGGCACCAAGGGGATCTACCCTATAAATGTGGGGAGTGTGGGAAAAGTTTTATTTCGCCAGCCTATGTTCAGATTCATCAAAGAATCCACACAGGGGAGAAACCCTACAAATGTGGCGAGTGTGGGAAATGCTTTTCCCAAAAACAAAACCTTGTAACGCATCAGAGGGTCCACATGGGAGTGAAGCCCTACAAATGCATAGAATGTGGGAAATGCTTTGGTCAAAGTGGAGCCCTTTGGAGACATCACAAAATCCACACAGGGGAGAAGCCATATCAATGCAACGACTGTGGAAGATTTTATCGTACCTCATCAGCCCTTAAAAGTCATGTGAAAACTCACACGGGGGAGAAAAACTACAAATGTTTGGACTGTGGGAGAGCATTTGCTGAGTCCTCTGCCCTTAGAGTTCACAGCCGAATCCATATAGGAGAGAAGCTCCACAAATGCTCAGAGTGCGATAAATGTTTTTCAAGGAAATATAGTCTTGTGAGGCATCAACAAACCCACACTTGAGAAAAACCATATAAATGTCTGGAGAGAGAGAAATGTTTTGCCCAGCCTTCAGAACTTCGCATGCACACCAGAAGTCACACAGGAGAGTGGCCTTACAAAGTGTGCAGAGTGTGAGAAACCTTTTCACTGCAAATCAAAGTTAAACATGAATCAGAAACTCCATAACAGTGATGAACCCCTTTAGTTGGGAACAATGTAGAAAACATTTTTTAAAAACATCGCATGTTATAATTCACCAGGAACTAAATTATAAGTGTGTGGTGAGCATATATATATATAATGTTTGGCAGAAGACAGGAAGTCTTTGATTTATGAGCCCAATTGGGAATGGATTTCCGGTCATTAGTTGTTACAGTCGTAAGTCAAGGCAGTCAGATATTTTTGTAATTTTTTTACTAGCCCTTTGTTAATGAATAAGGAGAACTGAAGATTTAAAGGGGTGAAAATGGGGTGAAGGATGGAATGAAGGTACACCTGGTTCTTTATTTAGCGATCAAATGCTGGCTGAGGATGAAGAGGGAAAGTTTCTTTTTCTTCCTTCCTTTTTTGGAGGGATTTGTTTTCTTTTTTCCCCACATTGTGTTTTTCATATGTTCATGCACACATACAGTATGTTCACAAACATACTGTACTTAATTATATTAAGTGTCTTTGTTTGACCTGCAAATATAGTCCTTAATAAAATGATTCAAAATAATCAAGAAGACTCTTGAGAACACGGACTGGGTGGTCAAAAGAGTTCAAGATGGCCGTCCATGGGGTGCCATGCTCTGCAGTGAAAGTCCTGCTGCTTTTTAGCTCTGTGTGTGATGAGCTTGAAAAAGCTGCCATCTTGATTCCTTTGGCGCCATCCTCCCTCGTTTGATACATCCGACTACGAGATTGAATTAAAAGGAGTAGGTTTGCGATTAGCTGTACAAAAAAAATGTCTTGGTGGTTCGGATGGACCCCCTGCTCTTAATGTAGGTGGCCCCCTAAATGTGCCTGACATGCTCATGATTAATGGGACCCTATCTCACTTAGGACGTATGGTGCATTTCGAGCCCCTTGACTTTTGCCAATGTTGTAACGGTGCAACTCTACGCTTGATGAAATTCATGAACCAAAAGAATCGGGCTCGCCCTTGTACACACAAAAGCCCCAGTCTCCAATCCTCCACCTCCAACCCCACTCTGTCCCAGGACCTGGGGGGAAAACAGCCTCCTACAGCTTTCCAGAAGACTATAAGGGTGGGGGGGGGCCTGCAGGATCCCCGAGGAAAGGGCGTTCACAGGGCAGGGGCTGCTACAGAAAAGTCACACTTCCTGGGTCCCTCTAGATGGCAAATCGTAACGGTCAGGATCTGGGTTAATTATCACTTTTATAATGGTTTATTTCCCTTTCTTTGGTTGCTTTTCCGTCTGGAAGATTTTCATAAACACACTCCTCACACACTCATCTTTCTACATGGACACTGATGCATGTTTACATACGTCCATATCCATGTTTCTCAACCTTCACCATTTTAAGCTGTGTGGATTTCCGCTCCCTGAATCCCTCAGCCAGCATGAATTCTGGGAGCTGACGTGTCCCCATCTTCAAAGATGACCATTCCCAATCAACACCCAGGACATCCAGTATGGCCTAGTGCAGTGATGGCGAACCTATGGCACGCGTGCCACAGGTGGCACACGGAGCCATTTGTCAGGGCACGCGCTGGCCAGCTGAGTTCGCCCTTTTTAAAAGCCATTTTTCGCCCTCCCTAGGCTCCAGAGGCTTTATAGGAGCTTGAGCTTCCCTGAAGCCTCCGGAGCGCAAAAAACCGGCCTTACGGGCAAACCAGAAGTTTGGGAACAAACTTCGTGTTTGCTCGGAGGGTGGTGTTAAGTGCTCCGGAGTCTTCAGGGAGGCCTCTTGAAGGTCCCTGAAGCCTTCGGAGCGCGTAAAACGACCCTCTGAGCAAACCGGAAGTGACTTCCGGTTTGCTTGGAGGGTCGTTTTGAGCGCTCCGAAGGCTTCAGGGAAGCCTCCTGAAGGTCCCTGGAGCCTCTGGAGGGCTTCCGGGGGGGCGGGGGAGGCTGTTTTCACCCTCCCCAGGCTCCTATAAAGCCTCTGGAGCCTGGGGAGGGCGAAAAAAGCATGCAAAAATGGAGGGGTCGTGCCTGTAGTGCGTGCATGCACTCTGGGCGGGTCGCACATTGCATTATGGGTGCAGCACGCCTGCACACGACCCCCCTGCGCTCCCCCCACTTATGGCACGCGAGCCAAAAAAGGTTCGCCATTGCTGGCCTAGTGGTTAAGGGCCTGCGTTAGAAAGCCTGAGGCCATGGGTTCCAGTCCTGCCTTGGCCATGAAAGGCAGCTGGGCGACCTTGGGCCAGTCGCTCTCTCAACCTAACTCACCTCACAGGGTTGTTGTGAGGAAAATAGGTAAAGGAAGATGTGTGGGATCTCTTCACTGCCTTTGAGTTATTGTAAAAATAATAAAGGCAGATATAAGTAACTAAAAATTAAATCATTTCTATTTGACAGGGGCTTGGCAATATTTTCAGGCTTGTTTCCAATCAATCAATCAAGCTTTTATTTCTAAACCGCGCCCTCTCCTAAACAGGACTCGGGGCGGTGTACAGTCATTATTAAAAAACCATATACATATCAAAATAGAATACATATACATAAACATAGACATAGACGTAGACGGAGGAGGTAGAAAATATACTGTACCATATTTAATTAAAATACAAATAAGATTAAAATTCCCTTAAAAATTCCACGATAAAATGTTTGCCAGGAGGTGAAAGATGGAGCTATAAATCGGCTAAGCCAGCTAATTGGAACAGGTGGGTCTTAAGCTTCTGTCGGAAGGAGCGGAGGTCGTTAATAGTTCTAATATCGGAGGGGATGTCATTCCAGAGGGTTGGGCCCATCACAGAGAAGGCTCTACTCCTAGGCGCCACCCGTTGGCACTGCTTGGCGGATGGCACCTGGAGGAGTCCCTCCCTGTGAGAGCGGATAGGTCGTAGAGATGTGTGGGGTGAGATGCGATCCCGCAGGTAACTAGGTCCCATGCCATGTTGTTTGCCTTGTTTCCCTGTTGCATTGTGTTGCCTCTTATGGGGTGTGGCAAGTTATCACCCAGTCCTCTCCCAGAAAAATGAAATATCCTAGGAAATATTGAAAAGGCAGAATATTATATTTTCCTGGATGTGAAAAAGGGAGAAACACATTTTAAACACAAAGTAAATTCCTGCAGCTTCCTGCCTCCACCCACTTTGTCAATGGGCTATTAAGAAGGCCAAGCCAGTCCACTTTACATAATAAAGAGTTCTCCCCTTCAGCTCCAGAGGGATGGGATTAAGGCAGGATAATATTGGCCCTTTACCCAACTCCCCACATGGCATCTGAGAACTCAACCAAACCTGGATTCAAAACTCAGCCTAGAGAGTTGCCCCTGCATGGCCCCATGTGAGTCTGACAACCAATCAGCAGACAAGCTCAAGATCAAAGGCCAGAGAGGGCATAAAACCAGGGACTCAGCATCTCAGTCCTTCCTTCCCTTCTCTTCTTCTCCACCAACATTGAAGCATGTGATCACCTTTTCTGTTCAGGACTCAAGCCATGTGGTCCTGTCCACCATTAAAACCATCTTTCCAAGCAGCCTCCATGTCTCCAGTGTCTTTTTCCCCACTTGGAGCCAAACCCAGAAGGACATTTCTTCCAACGGGAAAAATAATGAGATCTGAGCTTCTCCCCCAAACTCTCTTCTTTTGTGTCTCGGGGTCTCTGGGGAGTAGGAAACCAAAGAATGTAAGAAGACCCCTCCATGCTCAGAGACCCCAACCCAATTGCAATATTCACGATGGGAGGCCATCTTTTAAACTCTGCCCCAGTTACTGGCACTTTTGTGTCTGGCCTAATACAAGGGCGCACACGCACGAACACACTGGAGGAGGAAGGGCAGCCGTGCTTCCAACGTGCAGAGACGGGCACTCTTCCCATGGGCAGAGGCAACCTCGACATCAAAGCCCATCGGAGGAACAGAAGAAGCTTCGGTGCAAGGGGAGGGGCGGAGGGGGGAAGGAGATGGCCAAGGGGCGGGGCTGCAGGGCGGGGGCGGAGTCCGAGAGTAGAGCAGAGACTCCTCCCCCTCCCCTCCACATGGCTGGATCTCCGCTTCCCTCCGCGTGTGCCGATTTGCACGAGGAGGATCGGCGCTGGATCCCTCGGGAGAGACTCCGGGGTCCCGCTCGACACAGGTGGGGCTGCTCTCCCTCCGGCCTCCAGGCCGCCCCTCCTCCCAGGAGATCCTCTCCACGCCAGGAGGAAGGGAGCTGCCGATCCCGTTCTTCGGCTCGCAGGGTTTTCCTCGGGGAGATCCAGCTCCGTCGTTGCCTGAAGGGAGCGGATCCCTCCCTCCCCTCCAGGGGGACAAAACGTGCTCCGTCCCTCGGCTGGATCTGCCCCCTCCTCGCCCGGCCAATGCTCCCCGAGGGGGCTCCGGGTGGATCCGGGAAGCAACGTTTGGGTAAGTTGCTTCAGAAGGTCTCTGTGTGGTCCGTCAGAGGTCTCTGAGCATCCATATCCCGTATGTGCAGTTGGAAAAACGGGGTAAAAGGAGTTTTAAAACCTTTGCTGAGGTTTGTAATGTGCTCTTAACACAGAGCGACCTCATTGCAATGGGGAGGGGAGAGTTTGGGGGAAAGAAAAAAGGCTCTAAATGAACTGAATTGAGTTCATGTTGTCTTAACCGACAAAAGATCCTTTCTCTCTCAGTTCAATTTAAAAGGGGAACAGATGAAATCCTTTGTTCTTATGCTAAAGTTGAATCTCCTTCTTTTCCTTCTTTTGCCCTGAAAGGGGCTGTGATGTGGCCCTTCATGGCAAGGGTTTTAAGGAGGTTTGGAGGCTGGTTGCCACCTGATGCTCTCCTCTCCTTCCTTAGTATTCCCTGAGGGACGGCCATGAAGGGGGGGAAGGAAGAATCCTTGGGGGGGAGGAAAATAAGGGCGGTATCTCCTTCAGAAGCTGCTTCAAGGTCAGCTGGTGTCCCACTTCATACCAAATTGTGCTTGGACACCTTGCCTGAATCTCTGCTTTTTGGATGGGGGAATGGGAGGAGATTGGCTCTTTTCACACCTGCCCTTCCCCATCTGGTCTCCTCTTCCTTGAGTTTTCCTTCTCACAACTATGCATTGGTTCCTCTTGGGCTTCCATCTTGGTGGTTTGCGGTTCCCCCCCCCCCCCAATTAATGGGCTGCTCATAATGAAGACAACAGACAAGGTTTCTTGATACACAAGTGGCCCAGAACGTTATCTGGACCCCCCTTTCATTAAGAGCGTATAAGGAAATAAAAGCATCCTAATTTATTATTGCTTACATATGGTTACAATGAAGCATTTCTACCTTATATGGTTATTTTTAGCTATACCTGCTTAAGCGCTTTTACCACGTGTTTCCTATGCAGCTAGTAACTTCCTCAGTTTGAAAGTTCCTGTTAAGATCTAAGCATTGCTATTGTCATTGCAAACACAGCTTTCTAATTTGGGCCCTCCCAGTGGGCATCCATCTCAACCCGCATTTACTACTCAATTTATTCCAGTCCCAAATTCCATATATGTGTTCCAATCAGGAAAACTGATCTGCACACATACCATGGTGACCTTGTTCCCACAGTGGTTTCTTCCGTTTTATCTTAAGCCTTTCTTTTTTATGGATCCAATTGGGGTCGGGTATCAGGATCAAAGGTTTTGTTTTCTGAGGTTTCGGACTCGTGCTGGAGGCCATCCTTAGAGAACTTCTCTCTAGCAGAGTATGTCCTGTTGTGTGTGTGGTGTGGTTGTGTATGAGGATTCCAGCACGAGTCCGAAACCTCAGAAAACAAAACCTTTGATCCTGGTGACCGACCCAGATTGGATCCTTCAACTTCATCCTGGGACACGTATATTCGCCTTCAATTGTGTTTTATCTTTATTTCACAACACAGCAATGCAGTGAAAGTTTTTGCCTTGACTTTTTGTTTCCTATAGGCAGTCCTCGAGTTACGACTGCAACTGGGCTGCAAACTCATTTCTTGAGAAAAGTGGTCATTACATGGGACATTGCATGACCCCTTCGCTCAAGAACTGCAATTCTGACCTCACTGTTGCAGTTGTTATTAGCCAGGGGTCCCCAAACATTTTAAACAGGGGGCCAATTCACGGTCACTCAGACTATTGTGGAGCCAGGCCGGCTGGGGGGGCGTGGCTAGCTGGTCCTGTGACTGGGTGGGTGTGGTTAATTTCACAGTCCATTAAACAATGCACACAAATTAAACTTTGATTTGTTTTGCTCCTGGGGGTGTTTTATTTGCTTTTGTTTCCATGTTGCTCTTTTGGTTAACTTTTCTTTTTTACTAGACTATTTTTTCAATTGTTTAGGAGTCTAGTGGTCCACTTCAGGAAACTCAGTTTTACAGCAATTCTTCTCAGCCCCAAGGAGCTTACAATCGACAAGTCAGTGTCCCTCCCTCTCTCTATCTCTTTCTCTTAATATTTTCTGAAGGGTGGGGGAGGGGAAATGGGCCAATTTTTTGACTCCTGGGGCATCTGTGCAGCCAGTTTTTCATCTCCCCCCCCCCCCAAGCATTCTTCAGGCCAAAAATGGGTAAAAGTAAAGTTAAGTTCTGCACTTGGCTGAAGGGTGAGCGGGGTGATATATGCCGGGCAGCCTCGTAGTCCTGTGTGGGCTGGATTTATGGCTTTGGCAGGCCATTTGTGGCCCTCGGGCTATAGTTTGAGGACCGTTGTTATTAGCAATAGCACTTTGACTTAGATACGTAGTGCTTTACAGCATTCTCCGAGCACTTTACAAATGACAGCATCTGGCCCTCAACAATTTTGTGATTTTCTGTGTTTCTCGAAAGGAAATGATGTTCTCATCTTCTTTTTTGTTCCACCAGCAGGAAAACAGCTGTGACCAAAGATTTACCTGCAAGGCGACTATCAACAGACAGTAGAAATTCAACCCAAGGCAGCAGCCAAAGGGCAAGCATGAAGCGTGGGAAAATCTTGGATCCCCCACCAGACTCAAACAGCCCTCCAAGAACACCCAAAACAACCCATGAATGCTCAGAGTGTGGGGAATCCTTTGCTCGCAGGTCCCTCCTTTTGACCCACAGGAAGGTCCATGTGGGAAGTGGATCCAGTCAAGGTTTGGAAGGTGAGAAATTTTCCTTTGGGAAAAACTCCAAAGATCTCAGAAGCCCCCCAACACTAAAACCCTACAAATGTGAGGAATGTGACTTATGCTTTGGACGAAAGTCACACCTTCTTACACATCAGAAAATCCACACTGGAGAGAAACCTTATCAGTGTCTGGAATGTAGGAAATTTTTCAGCAGAAAACACAATCTCAGAGAGCATGAGAGGATTCACACAGGGGAGAAACCTTACAATTGTTGGGAATGTGGGAAGAGTTTTTTTCAGAGCTCAGGTCTTTGGACCCATGAGAAGACTCATGCAGGAATAAAGTCTTACAAATGCTTTGAGTGTGGAAAATGTTTCAAACAGAGTGCAGGTCTTCGGTGTCATGTGAAAATACACATAGGGGAGAAAAACGAAAAGTGCCTCGAATGCGGGAAATGTTTTACCTGGAAATCAAACCTGGTGCAACATCAGAGACTTCACACTGGAGAGAGACCCTATGAATGCCCAGAATGTGGGAAACGATTCGTAAATTCTTCTGAACTTCGGAAGCACCAGATGAGGCACAAAGGAGAGAAACCCTATGAATGTGGGGAGTGTGGGAAAAGTTTTCTTACTCCAAGAGAGTTTCAGAATCATGAGAGAATCCACACAGGGGAGAAGCCGTACAAGTGTGGGGAGTGTGGGAAATGCTTCTCCCGTAAATCAAACCTTGGGAGGCATCAGAGGGTCCACACGGGAGAGAAGCCATACAGCTGCCTAGAATGTGGAAAATCTTTTCCTTATCAGAATGGACTTCGGACACATCATAAAACCCACACAGGGGAGAAACCGTATCAGTGTAATGAATGTGGACAATTTTATAGTAGAAAATCATACCTTAGAGAGCATATAAAAATTCACACGGGGGAAAAAAATCACAAATGTTTAGAGTGTGGGAAAGCATTTGTTCACTCTTCTACCCTTAGACGTCACGGCCGAGTCCATACACGAGAGAAGCCCCATAAATGCTCAGAGTGCGATAAACGTTTTTTTGCAAAAAGTGGTCTTGTGAAGCATCAGCGAATCCACACTGGATAGAAACCATACAAATGTTTGGAGTGTGGGAAATGTTTTGCCCAACCTTCAGCCCTCCGCATCCACACCCGAAATCACCCAGGAGAGCAGCCTCACAAGGGTGCACGCCACGGAGTGAGAAACATCTTCATTGCAAATCAAAGTTCAAAATGCATCAGAAAGTGCATACCAGAGATAAACCGATTTAGTTATGAACAATTTGAAAACATGTTTTTTTTTCAATGTCACATCTTATAAGTTACCAAAATATCACATAGTGACAGGAGGGAAATCCTAAAAAATGTTGGTGTGGGCAAAATACTGTTTTTTCTATTGAAGCAACCTCATATCCCATCAGAGAATACACAAAGAGGCAAAAGGACGTAACAGGTAGCTAACTTTTGGTGCAGTTTAGCAAACCAGCTGATCCCACCACTGGCTGGCCCCTCCCCTCCCCTTGTCCTAATGCCCGCAGCCTTGCTGCTCTTCACCCGTTTGTCTCCCTCACCTGCTTTCCTCCCTCACCTTGCATTTGTGCTCGTCCTCACGCCCACGGCTCAGCTCTTCGCCCATTTTTGCCAGAGGGGTGCTTAGCCCAAGAAAATGCTGGCAACTATTTCCTAGACATTTCAAGCAAATGACTGCAATGGATGAAAACTAATCAAGGAGAGAAGCAACCTGGAACTAAGGAGGAATTTCCTGACACTTAGAATAATTAAGTTGTAACAGTCAAGACACCCAAGTATTTTTGTCAATTCTTACTGGGCCTTTATTGATCAATAAGGAGAACTGAAGACTTAGACAGGAGAAAATGGAGTGAGGGATGGAAGGAAGATGCATCGGCTAGCTTATTTAGAGATAAAATGTTGGTGTTGAATCTGCGGGCTGAGGATGAAGAGGGAAAGTTTGTTTTTCTTACTGTCTTATTTTGGAGGGATTTTTTTTTTTGCTTTTTTTTCACATTGTCCTTCATATGTTGAAACACATACATATGGTATATTCACAGACATCCTGAATTGTATTGTATTTCTTTGATCTGTGAATATAATCCTTAATAAAAGATTTGTTCAAAATAGTCAAGAAGAGTGTTTTTAGAGCATGGAGTGAGTCAAGAAGGCAGTCAGATGGTGCCATGCTCTGCTGTCAAAAGTCCTGCTGCTTTCTAGCTTTATGTGTGTTTCCCTTTAAAACAGCCGCCATCTTGGTTCTTGTGCTGTCCCAACAGTATATAGCTAATGTAGGAATTAAGAGCTGTCTCCTTTAAGAAACTACCTCATGGGAAATGCAGCCACCTTATGGGAAATGTAGGCAGAACTGCCTTGTGGGAAATGTAGTTCCATAACATGAGACCACATCTGTGTTCCCTGATTGGGCAGCAGGTATTCTGCCCGGGAAAAGCAATTTATTACCGGTCACTCTCTGAATCGCCCTTGGTTAATTGAGATGGCAGTAGCCAACCCATCTCCGCTCATCAAGGGAATAGGAAACCACAGACTTTTACACTACATGATGGGACAGATCATGGAAAGTCAGAAGTATCTTAACACTGAAATGTAAGTTTTGCTATTAAGGATGCCTGATAATGAACTTGATCTGAAAGATTCCCAAGCGTGGAGTTTAGCTTCCTGCCTCGGGCAAACTGACATCGCTGGGGCAGAACAGTTCTTTTGGCTCCCTCCTCCCTAGCTGGATAGTTCCGACTTCGGGATTGAATGAAAAGGAGGAGATTTGCCATTAACTTTAGGAAAAAATCTCTTGGTGATTCGGATGGACCCCCTGCTCTTAAGGGCAGATGATGGGTGGCTGCCCAAATGTGCCTGAGACGCTCGGGATTAATGGGACCCCATCTCACTTAGGACATTCAGGCCCCCTTGACTTTTGCCCACTTTCTTATGCTGCCCCCTGATTGTGCAGTTATTGAAATTCACTTTTCCCCTCATTAATCTGCACTCAGTGTGCCATAATGAGAAATGAAAACAGAATTTTAGCAATGTCTGCAAATGTATTAAAAAAGAAAAAAACTGAAATAAGACATTGGCATAAGTATTCAGACCCTTCACTCAGTTCCTTTGTTGAAGCACCTTTGGCGGCAGTTACAGCCTCCAGTGTTTTTTGGGTATGAACTTTGCACATCTGGATCGTGGGATTTTCTGCCTTGCAAATCCTCTCCAGCTCAGTCAGGTCGGAAGGTGACCGTCGACGGAGAGCCATTTTCAGGTCCCTCCAGAGATGGGAAGGAAGGCGGGTGGGATATGTTCACTGCCTTGACTGATTAAATAGGGTTCAAGATCCCCCCCTCCCCCAAAGATCCTAGGAAGAAAAAGAGAGACCCCTGTCCCAAAGGGGCTTTTTCAAGAGGCAAGTAGACTTTCTTGTTTTCCTTTGAAGACGTTTTGCTTCTCATCCAAGAAGCTTCTTCAGCTCTGAATGGATGTGGAGAAAGAACCATTTGAAAGGCTGCCAACAACGAAAAGTGTGTGTGTTTGTGTGTGTGTGTGTGTGTGTGTGTGAGAGAGAGAGAGAGAGAGAGAGGGAGAGAGAGAGAGAGAGAAGCTATTCTACAAATCTCCAGAGGGCAGGAGAAGAAACAATGGATGGAAAGTAATCAAGGAGAGAAGCGACCTGGAGTTAAAGAGACGCTTCCTAAGAGTTAGAACAATTCACCAGTGGAAGAGCTTTGCCTTCAGAGGCTTTGGGTTCTTCATCACTGGAGGCTTTTAAGAATCCCTTGTGAGGGATGGGATAGGATCTCCTGCTTTAGGAGGGGGCTGGACTAGAAGACCTCCAGGGTCCCTTCTATTCGGATTCCTGAGAGTAAGGGGCGTGGTTACTTGCAGAAGGCGGAGCCCGAAGGGAGAGCAGAAGCCCCGCCCCGGC
Organism: Natrix helvetica; assembly: GCF_964273705.1. NCBI lineage: Eukaryota > Metazoa > Chordata > Lepidosauria > Squamata > Natricidae > Natrix > Natrix helvetica. The sequence goes on along the minus strand of NC_138548.1, from coordinate 359,945,329 downwards.
CTCCCCGTCTCCGCCTGAGCCTGCGCGTTCTTCCCCGGGCTGTTCTCTGCTCCGCATGGGCTCTGGAGTCCTCCGGAGAGGATCGGACAGTTGGGGCTCCTTCCGCTGAGCTCCCTTCCTGCCAGGAGGGCTTTTCCTCGCCCGGAGAAAGGTAGCTGGAGTGGCCCCTCGGCCCCACTTCCCCAGAGGGTCCCTGAGCCTGCGAGGCTCCCGGGATGGGAGGGCTGGGACTGGGCGTCCTTGGGAACAGAGGGAAGGCTCCCTAAAGACGGGGCTTTTCCCCTAAGGATTATGGGTGGGTGGAAGGGAAACCCCCAGAGAGGCTCCTCGCCTCCCCCGTTCAGTTTGGGGGGTGGGGGGAATTTAAAGGGGGAGGGAAAAGTTAAGTCTCTTTGAACTGAGCTCAGGATCCCCCAACCCGGAAAAGGTCCTTTTCTCTTTGTTCTTAATCTAAAGCAGGGGTGTCCAAACATGGGAACTTTAAGACTTGTGGACTTCAACTCCCAGAATTCCCCAGCCAGCTGGCTGGGGAATTCTGGGAGTTGAAGTCCACAAGTCTTAAAGTTCCCATGTTTGGACACCCCTGATCTAAAGAGAGAGAAAAAGCGGATGTTCTTTGCTTTCGCTTGTTTTTGTTTGGCGAAACGGAAGAAAACCTTTAAAAACCCAACTATTATTATTGTTTTGTTTTGTTTTGTGCTGATGTGGAGGTTCATACAGGACCCCTTTGAGAGTCCTTTGGAGTGGAGGCCGGTCTTCTTAGGAAGCTTCAAAATAGAATAGAATTAGAATTTAGAAATAGAAATTGAATTCTTTATTGGCCAAGTGTGAATGGACACCCAAGGGATTTGTCTTGGGTGCAGATGCTCTCAGTGTACATAAAAAGACAAGATACATTCATCAAGAATCATAAGGTGCAACACTTAGTGAGAGTCCTAGGGTACAAATAAGCAACCAGGAAACAATATCAATGCAAGTGGCAAGGATGCAAGCAATGAAGATACAGTCTTGCAGTCATAAGTGGGAGGAGGTGGGTGATAGAAACGATGAGAAGACTAATAGTAATGTAGCATTTCTGAATAGTTTGACAGTGTTGAGGGAATTATTTGTTTAGCAGAGTGATGGCGTTGGAGAAAAAACTGTTCTTGTGTCTAGTTGTCTTGGTGTGCAATTTATGTCCAGGATCTGAGGGATCTACAGATATTTTCACAGCCCTCTTTTTGACTGGTGCAGTATACGGGTCCTCCAGGGAAGGCAGGTTGGCAACAATTGTTTTTTCTGCAGTTCTAATTCTCCTCTGAAGTCTGTGTCTCTCTTGTTGGGCTGCAGAAGCAAACCAAACAGTTATGGAGTTGCAGATGACAGGCTCAATAATTCCTCTGTAGAACAGAATCAGCAGCTCTTTGGGCAGATTGAGCTACCTGAGTTGGGGCAGAAAGAACATTCTTTGTTCTGCTTTTTTGATGACGTTTTTTCATGTTAGGTGTCCATTTGAGGAGCAAACAGAGAAGCCGGAAAAGAGCAGAGAAGGGAAATGGGGGGAGGGGAAAGGAAGGGGGAGCTTTGCCTTCAGAGGCTTTGGGTTCTTCATCACTGGAGGCTTTTAAGAATACCTCGTGAGGAATGGGATAGGATCTCCTGCTTTAGGAGGGGGCTGGACTAGAAGACCTCCAAGGTCCCCTGCAGCTCTATTCGGATTCCTGAGAGTAAGAGGCGGGGTTACTTGCAGAAGGCGGAGCCCGAAGGGAGAGCAGAAGCCCCACCCCGGCCTCCCCGTCTCCGCCTGAGCCTGCGCGTTCTTCCTTTGACTGTTCTCTGCTCCGCATGGGCTCTGGAGTCCTCCGGAGAGGATCGGGCAGTTGGGGCTCCTTCCGCTGCGGTCCCTTCCTGCCAGGAGGGCTTTTCCTCGCCCGGAGAAAGGTAGCTGGAGTGGCCCCTCGGCCCCACTTCCCCATAGGGTCCCTGAGCCTGCGAGGCTTCCGGGATGGGAGGGCTGAGACTGGGCGTCCCTGGGAACAGAGGGAAGGCTCCCTAAAGACGGGGCTTTTCCCCTAAGGATTATGGGGGGATGGAAGGGAAACCCCCAGAGAGGCTCCTCGCCTCCCCCGTTCAGTTTGGGGGGTGGGAGGGAATTTAAAGGGGGGGAGTTAAGTTGCTTTGAACTGAGCTCAGGATCCCCCAACCCGAAAAAGGTCCTTTTCTCTTTGTTCTTAATCTAAAGGGAGAGAAAAAGCGGATGTTCTTTGCTTTCGCTTGTTTTTGTTTGGCGAAACGGAAGAAAACCTTTAAAAATCCAACTGTTATTATTGTTTTGTTTTGTTTTGTTTTGTACTGATGTGGAGGTTCATACAGGACCCCTTTGAGAGTCCTTTGGACTGGAGGCCGGTCTTGTTAGGAAGCTTCAAAATAGAATAGAATTAGAATTAGAATTTGGAAATAGAAATTGAATTCTTTACTGGCCAAGTGTGAATGGACACCCAAGGGATTTGTCTTGGGTGCAGATGCTCTCAGTGTACATAAAAAGACAAGATACATTCATCAAGAATCATAAGGTACAACACTTAGTGAGAGTCCTAGGGTACAAATAAGCAACCAGGAAACAATATCAATATAAGTGGTAAGGATGCAAGCAATGTCTGATGTCAGAGACCTCCAGGGTCAGGCTGGAAGACTTTCATGATCCCTTCCAAGGGAAAACTTTTGTGATTCTCTACATTTCGTAAAAGGAAATTTACTTCTCCTCTTTTTCCCCCTCATCTCACAGTGAGTAAAAGACTGTGACCAAAGATTCACTTGCAAGGCATCTATCAACAGACAGCAGAAAATCAGCACAAAGCAGCAGCCAAGAGGAAGGATGGAGGGGGGGAAACTCTTGGATCCCCCATCAGACACAAGAAGCACTCCAAAAAACCACACGAAACCTCATGAATGCTCAGAGTGTGGAAAATCCTTTGCTCGCAGGTCCCTCCTTTTGACCCACAGGAAGGTCCATGTGGGAAGTGGATCCAGTCAAGGTTTGGAGGGCGAGAAATCCAACTCTGGGAAAAACTCCAAAGATCTCAGGAGCCCCCCAAAACTAAAACCCTATAAATGTGAGGAATGTGACTTATGCTTTGGACTAAAGTCAAGCCTTCTTTCACATCAGAAACTCCACACTGGAGAGAGACCCTTTGAATGTCCAGAATGTGAGAAACGATTTGTGGATTCTTCTGAACTTCGGAGACACCAGAAGGGGCACAAAGAGGAGAAACCCTATGAATGTGGGGAGTGTGGGAAAAGTTTTATTTCCCCAGGAGTGCTTCAAATTCATCAGAGAATCCACACAGGGGAGAAACCCTACAAATGTGTAGAGTGTGGGAAATGCTTTTCCCAAAAACAACACCTGGGAAGCCATCAGAGGGTCCATACGGGAGAGAAGCCATACAGATGCGTAGAATGTGGAAAAAGTTTTGCTCAAAATGGAGACCTTTGGAGACATCATAGAACCCACACAGGGGAGAAGCCACATCAGTGCAACGAATGTGGAAGATTTTATCGTACCTCATCAGCCCTTAGAAGTCATGAGAAAACTCACACGGGGGAAAAAAACTACAAATGTTTTGACTGTGGGAGAGCATTTGCTCATTCGTCTTCCCTTAGAAGTCACAGCCGAATCCATTCAGGAGAAAAGCCCCATAAATGCTCAGAATGTAATAAATGTTTTTCTCGAAAAGATTCTCTTGTGATGCATCAGCGAATCCACACTGGAGAGAAACCGTATAAATGTCTGGAGTGTGGGAAATGTTTTGCCCATCCTTCAGCAATTCGCATGCACACCAGACTTCACACAGGAGAGTAGCCACACAAGTGTGCGGAGGGTTTGAAACCTTTTCATTGTAAATCAAAATGCACCAGAAAGTCCATACCGGAGATAAACCTGTTTATTTGTGAACAATTCAATTCAATCTGGTGAATCTTCTAATTCAGCAGAAACATCACACAGTGACAGAAGGGAAATCCTAAAAATTGCTGGTGTGGGGAGAATGTTTTTTTTCTACTGAAGCAAATTCAAATCTCATCAGAGAGTACGCAATGTGGAAAAATAGTGTAAGCGTTGCGAGTGTGAGGATGTTTTGTTGACAAAGCAGCATTAGTAACAGAGTGATTATACAAAAGAGTTATGAGTGTGTAAGGATGTAAACTTTTGCAGAGGACAGGAGGTCCCTGACTTATGACCACAAGTGGGAATGGATTTCCGGTCATACGTTGTTACAGTCAAGGCACCCAGGTACTTTTGTTCATTCTTAATGGACCTTTGTTGATCAATAAGCAGAACTGAAGATTTAGAGAGCAGAAAATGGGATGAAGGGTAGAAGGAAGATGCATCTCATGGTTCATTTAGGGATAAAGCGTTGCTGTTGAATATGCTGGCTGAGGATGAGGAGGGGAAGTTTCTTTTTCTTACTATCTTTTTTGGAGGGATTTTTTTTTTTTTGCTTTTTCATATGTTCAAACACATACACACAGATTATATTCACAGACATACAGTATTTGTATTGAGTTTCTTTGTTTGATATGCTAATATTATCCTTAATAAAAGCATTGTTCAAAATAATGAAGAAGAGTGTTTTTAGAGCATGGACTGAGTCAAAATGGCCCGCCAGGTGGTACCGTACTCTGCAGTCCATGCACCGTAGTTGTTGATGTGCTCCCAATGTGCGGGATTGCCCCCCCCGCAAAGAGTGGGCTAACTCATAATGAAGACAACACACAAGGTTCCTAGATGCATGAGTGGCACAGAGCGTTAGCTGTAACCCCCTTTTATTAAGAGCGTATAAGGAAATAATATATTATTGGTTACATGAAGCATTTCTCCTAATATGGTTATTTTTAGCTATACCTGCTTAAGCGCTTTCACCACGTGTTTCCTATGCTGCTAGTAACTTCCTCAGTTTGAAAGTTCCTGTTAAGATCTAAGCATTGCTATTGTCATTGCAAACACAGCTTTCTAATTTGGGCCCTCCCAGTGGGCATCCATCTCAACCCGCATTTACTACTCAATTTATTCCAGTCCCAAATTCCATATATGTGTTCCAATGAGGAAAACTGATCTGCACACATACCATGGTGACCTTGTTCCCACATCTCCTCTGTTTTTGTTTTTTAAAGACACTCTTCTTCGTCCCCTTCTCAATTGGTTAATGCGAAGGGTGCAGTGAGCGAGGGGATGCTGCCAGAGGCTTGTTCAGTGGTGTCCTTGTTCTCATCCTCACTGTTTAAGGTGAGGGGAACTTTTGCAGACACCTCATCTTCCTAAGGCAGGATTTGATAGGAGCCATGAGTGTGTAGCAACGCATAAACTCGTGCTGTTACCCTTTTTTCAGCCAATAATGACAAACTATTGGAGATAGTACATACAAAGATTGGCAAAACACAGGGTAATATTATGCAGCCTAAAGCAATCATTCCAATAAGCACAACTACAGTTTGCAAACCAGGCAATTTTGACCACCATCCACTAAAGGCATCAGAGAGGTCCATCCCCTTCCATGTTTGCACAGGATTGTTGGAGACCATGGTTCCTCAGGGCAGGCGCCAGGCAGTGGAAGGATTTTTGTGCAGGTTCTGTAATGCTGGAGAGCTTCCTTGTGGCAGAATTATTCCGTTTGATGCACAGTTCCGCAGGAATTGAGATAAAAAGTGTCACTGAGTAATTTTTGTTCATAGTGTGATGGTTTGTAAAGTCATCTTCTTACAAAGGCTAGAAAAGGAGCTATTATCAGGAGAGGGATATCCCTGCAGTTGTCCATACAAAGCATAAACCTGACTCTGGGCCAACGTGAGATGTGGTTTTGGAATTAAACATGTAGAAAGCAAATTTTCCATATATACACTTCAGACAAACAAAAGGCATCAGTTTGTGTGATGTATGCAAGCTGTACCCATAAGTCTTGTTTCATGTGTTGTTCAAGCGAATGTCTGGGTGATATGACAGCTCAATATACAGTTATTATCAATCAAACACAAAAATTGCAGCACACAAATTCTTAGGTGCGCTTTGGTGGTTAAATTCTTCACATCTCCCCATGTCACTGGATGACTGGCATGACAGGATTGGGTTGGTGTAGAGTCACCGTTGCCATCTCTGGGATAGGAGTCAGGGGTTGGTGGCACGACATCTTTGGCTGGACCCTGTAGATGTAAACACAGCAGCCTAGCCCCACCCCCAAGTAATTAAAGTAATCGGTCCTAACCATGTTTTGTCTGGTAATTGGTGTAAATATACCAGAGAGGCAAACTTGTTTTTTGTTGAAAATGCCTCTGATAAGCGGTCGAATTAGAAATTGAAAAATTCAATTGATTCAAAGTAAATAAACAAGGATTGAGTTTGTTTTGCAGGGCTGGGAGGCCGAGGCATTTTTCCTCTTTTGATTTATTCAGGGCATGTTTGTGAGTCAGTTCAATTGGGCGTCCCAACATTGCAAAGGTACGAATGCAGTGGTTGATAAGTGTCAATGGAAACATGTAGATATTTCCACGGGGCAAATGAAGCATATTGGGTGACATCCATTTGCCAGATCTGTCAGGATTCAATGCCCCTGGGATTTACTCCCATAGGCACTGAATGTGCTTGACGACTGCATGTGGGGCATTGTTGAATGATTGCAGCCGCTTCTGTTGAAGAGAGATCAAATTGTTTCATAAGTGCCTTTGAAAAGGCTGATGGCTTCTGATGTGAGAAACATGAAAGGAGTGTTGTCTTTTTGAAATAAGAGTTTGTAGGGAAAGAAAAAGGGATAACAAGGTAGGTTCAATAGAAGGAGAAAGGTAAGCTTCATAGATAGAAGAAATAATTTGAGAGACATACAGACTATCCAAAATGAAATTAAAAGGCTGATCAGAAAATTGTTGAAATGCTAGCAAAGATGCATAGAGTTCCAGAGGAAAGGTACAGTTTTTGGTATGGAGCTTTTTTGTAGATTGTTCCTGTTTGCACCGCCCCCAAGGGCGCGGCACTAAACCTTGAAATGACCAGGTTTCCCACAATTAAAACAATTTCCGGTAGGGCAGGAAGAAGCAGATGAAGAAGAAGCAGAGGAAGAAGAAGCAGGAAATGCGCCATTTTGTTGCAACGCAACAGCAAGAGCCCCCAACTTGTGGTCAGTTGTACCCACGATGCGACAAGCCTGAAGGAAATCAGCTAAAGTAACCCCGGGACGATTTGCTATAGGTTGAAGAACCTTTTGACAATCCCTATTAGCATTTTCATAAGCCAATTTCAGAGAAAGTTCCTCATTATCAATTTGTCTTTCTAGTGCCATCTGTTAAGTATGCAAAGTGCACGCAAACATAAAAACATAAAAGAGTAAAAAAAAACTTCTTCAAAAATAAAACAAACAATCTAGATAAGATAATTTGAGTCAATACTCTGAAATATAATTGGTTATGAAAATAACAAAAATTTCCAAAAGTCAAAGTTGCATTAAAAACTGCGATTGCAGGCATCAAATATCACCCTTTACCCTGCCTTTCTCTCGCAGGCTTGTTCGGCAGGGAGAGAAAAGAAAAAAAATGGTGAAAAGAACACAGCCCCCCCCCCTCCTGCCTTCTCACCAGGGGCAAAGAGGGGGGTGAGAGGAAAGGAAAAAATTGTTTTTTAAAACGACAGGCTCCCTTTTCGGGGAAGACAGGGAGAAAAATAGAGACACATAAATCATTTTGTACTAGGGTTTTGATCCCTGATGAAAGAGAGGGCGAGATGTTACAGACATGACCCTCCTTGGATTTTTACACTCTCTTTTAAAATAATGCTTTTCTTGAGGTTTCCTGTAATAAAGCAGTTACTATGAGCGCAAGCCATTGCAGAATCGTACAGGGGAGGTATTGCTTCTGCAGGCACCTGATTATCAAATTTATAATGAATCATTCCATGACTACGTGCCACGCAGTCAAAATTTGGACTGGGGCTCTAAGAGCCGCATGGAAATATTCCCCCAATTTTGTCCATGTCGAAATTTTATGGACACTGTTTCCAAATTTAAGACAGAAGGCCAATTAACTCCTTTTTGTCAAACGAGGGAGAGATTTCCCTCCATTTGAGGCAATTTTAGTGGAGGATTCGGTTGATTCTCCCAACTCTTGCAAATGTACAAACTTGCCCATAAGAGAATCTTCCGCCTATACTTACGGGTAACCGGTCGTGTTTCAGACAGGTCGAAAGGCCAGCCTCTTCCAGGTGAGTAGGTACAGACGGTCCGAGACTGATTCTGATGAATCACGTCGGGGTCACCAGTTGCGGGTTTGCCCCCCCACAAAGAGTGGACCACCCATAATGAAGACAACACACAAGGTTCCTTGATGTATGAGTGGCCCAGAGCGTAATCTGTAACCCCCTTTTATTAAAAGCGTATAAGGAAATAATATATTATTGGTTACATGAAGCATTTCTCCTAATATGGTTATTTTTAGCTATACCTGCTTAAGCGCTTTCACCACGTGTTTCCTATGCTGCTAGTAACTTCCTCAGTTTGAAAGTTCCTGTTAAGATCTAAGCATTGCTATTGTCATTGCAAACACAGCTTTCTAATTTGGGCCCTCCCAGTGGGCATCCATCTCAACCCGCATTTACTACTCAATTTATTCCAGTCCCAAATTCCATATATGTGTTCCAATCAGGAAAACTGATCTGCACACATACCATGGTGACCTTGTTCCCACACCAATGTTGGATCTGCCATTGACTCCTATTGGCTACTTCAGTGGGGCCTCTGGCATCTCCCCGCCCCCTGTGAGCCCCTTGATCCGGACACCTGGTTCCCCAGAGGCGCCTGGTACCCGGATGCTCCTCAGGTCTGATGGAGGCTCTTTCTCCTTATGGATTTCAGGCTCTTTGGGAAGAAGGTCAACTGAACGTAGGAAAAAGAGCCCAGTGTGCCTGTTTCACACTGCTAATTCCTACACAGAAACACAAACACACACACACACCATCTCCATCTGCCAGCCTTCAGCTCCTCCTGCCCACAAAGGGGGTTTCATTACTTGTGGCCCCTCCTGTGTGGGACTCTCTGTGCTTCCTTCCCTTCTCAGCTCAAGTGGGAGAGGCTGAGTTTGGGTCGGTCCCCCCTTTCAGCCCAGAGCTCATCAGGCACAGCTGGAGGGCAGAGGCAGCCATGGGGGCTCACCACAGGCAGACATCAACCTGAGACCCTTTGAAGGTACAAGAGAGCCTCCCCCCCAAAAAAAGGTACTTTATGACGGAGGTCCATGATGGGCAGAGGACCATACGTTCAGGGTCACCTGTAACGTATTGATTTGCATTTATTACCTAATTTAGAAACCACCAATATCACCCAGCAGAGTGAACGATTTGCCTTGTTGGGAAGACATCCGTTTCATTCTATGGCCGCCACTCTTGTGAAACACAGCAGGGTGTGTGTGGGCTCACAACAAAAGTAAAAGCAACATTAAGAGAAGCAAAAAAACTGGCATCTGACACACACACAAACACCACCCCCCCCCCAACCTCTAATCCTGCAGAAAATTCACACTTCCTGGGTCCCGCTAGGTGGCAAATGAAAACGGTCAAGATCAGGGTTAATTACAACTTTGATAATGGTTTGTGTCCCCTTCATCAGGTGCTTCTTTCAAAAGTGAGCAAGGGCCCTGCCAGCCACACTCAACAACTTCTGGCCTTGAACGTGGATTTGAATTCTTACATTTCTCCTTCTGGAGCAGAGCATAATTTTCCTAAAGGTTCATTATCCTCAAACACATATGTGTGTCTACACGGGTATTGGTACATGCATGTGTATGTCAACATCCGTGTTTCTCAACCTTGACAACTTTGAAGCTGTGTGGATGTCCACTCCCAGGACCCCCCAACTGGCATGAATCCCGGGAGCTGAAGTCCCCCCATCTTTAAGAATGACCATTCCAAACCAACCCCCAGGACATCCAGTACGGCCTAGTGGTTAAGGCCCTGCGTTAGAAAGCCTGAGGCCATGGGATCCAGTCCCCTCTTCGCCATGGGTGACCTTGGGCCAGTCCCTCTCTTAGCCTAGCCCACCTCACAGGGTTGTTGTGAGGAGAATAGGCGGGGGAAGATATGTTCCCTTCTTTGAGTTATTTGTAAAAATAATAAAAGGCGGATATAAATAAAAATAAAGAAAATAAAACTATTCCCATTTTGCAGGGGCTGAGCAGTATTTTCAGGCTTCTTTCCCTCTTCTGTTCCCTCCAAGGGAAGAAGCACGAGAGCTGGGCTGCTCCCCCAAACTCTCCTCTGTCCTGCCCCCCCCCCAAGGGTTCTGGTGATTGGCAGCTGACCCACCCAAGGATGTGAGTCTCTGCAGAACCCCCCCCCCCTCGCTCAGAGATCCCCCCCCACACCATTTAAGTTCTCAGGGTGGAGGGTGATCCCTTACCTCTGCCCCAGCGGCTGTTGCAGATGACTGTGAGATGCGACGGTCACTGAATGAAAAGCCCCTGGGGGGAAAATGAAAGCTTTCTTATCCACTTAGGAGGAAACAGCCATCAAGTCTTTCGGCAGGCAGGAAAAAGTCAACTCTGTGTTGCTGCTAGAAGTTACTGGGACTTTGAGCGGAGTTCCCGAAGAGGGAAAAAGTATCTGGGCTCATTAAAACAACAATCTCCCTCTCTCTGAAGGAGGAGAGGCAGCCCCACTTCCAGCGTGCAGAACGGGACCCTCTTGCCATGCTCAGAGGAACGCTTGACACGAACACAGGTCGCAGGAATTGAGGAAGCTCCGCAGCATGTGGGGAGGGGAGATTGGGGGGGAGGGGGAGGGGGAAAGGGGAGGAGGCGGCCAAGGGGCGGGGCTCCAGGGCAGAGGGCGGAGCCCGAAAGGAGAAGCCCCTCCCCGGCTGGATTTCCGCTTTCCTTCGCGTGTCCCGCTTTGCACGAGGGGGATCGGTGCTGGATCCCTTGGGAGAGGCTCCTGGATCCCACTCGGGGCAGGTGGGGCTGCTCTCTCCGGCCTCCACGCCGCCTCTCCTCCCAGGAGATCTCCTTGCCCCCCCCCCCCCCCCCGGAGGGAGGTTGCTGCGGATTCCGCTCTTCGGCTCGCAGGGTTTTCCTCGGGGAGATCCGGCTCTGGCGATGCCTGCAGGGATCAGCTGCTCCCTCCCTTCCCTCCAGGGGGACAAAGGGGGCTCCGTCCCCTGGCTGCATCTGCCCCCTCCACGCCCGGCCAAGGCTCCCCGGGGGGCTCCGGGAAGGATCTTTTGGGTAAGTTCCTTCAGAAGGTCCCTCTGTGGTCCCTTTCACCCATGTTCTTTTGCCCATCTCATCTCTCTCTCCTTCCATTGAGTCTTCCTACTCACAACTATGCAATGGTCCCGGTTGGACTTCCACTTTGGTGGTTTCTCTCCATTTTGGCTCATCAAGATCTCCTTGAATTAGAGATTCTCCCTCTTTTATTTCTACCAATAACAAATAATTCCACCTTCTGCTGCCTCTTCCAGTTCATTTAGAGATTCTGTGCAGAATTACTGTCAAAAGCATCTGAGCCTTCTTCATTTCTCCTTGCAGGGGACCAGTGAGGATCTGGCCGTGAACCCCACAGAGGAGAAAGGGGAGTTCTTGGATCAGGTTCCACCAACCTTTGTCTGGGACTCCATTCTAGAAAATTTGGAAATCGTGGCCTAGATGGAGAAGCAGCTTCCTGCACAAAGGGCCAATCGACTAAGGAGAAATCAAACCGGTCAGTGGTGAGGGTCATCCCTGGCCTTGACTCAGAGGGCTAACAAGTGACCTCTTGATTGTAACTCTAAAGGTGAGAAAACAAATGTTGGCTAAATCTTGGTCTGGACAATAAGCATGTTAATTATTTTAATCTTAATTTGACAAGAGAGTGATGCAGTGAATTGCGTAATTTCTTTAATTGATACTTGTTGTAAGAAGCCACTCTTGGTCTAGTTGGAAGTGGACCCTGGAGGGAAGGCCGCAGAGTGGGGGAGCTGCAACGGCTGGGTGGATGCAGCCCTGAAGCCGAAAGAGGCTTCCTGGGGACTCATCTTGGGGTGGGGCTGCCCCTCTCCAGCCTTCATCCTGTCCCTCCATGGGGAAATGTTCTCTCAGCCCAAACTGCGTCTTACAATATAATACAATACAATACAATAGTAGAGTTGGAAGGGACCTTGGAGGCCTTCTAGTCCAACCCCCTGCCTAGGCAGGAAACCCTATACCGTTTCAGACAAATAGCTATCCAACATCTTCTTAAAGACTTCCAGTGTTGGGGCATTCACAACTTCTGGAGGCAAGCTGTTCCACTGATTAATTGTTCTCACTGTCAGGAAATTTCTCCTCAGTTCTAAGTTGCTTCTCTCCTTGATTAGTTTCCACCCATTGCTTCTTGTTCTACCCTCAGGTGCTTTGGAGAATAGTTTGACTCCCTCTTCTTTGTGGCAACCTCTGAGATATTGGAATAATGCTATCATGTCTCCCCTAGTCCTTCTTTCTCTTAAGCTAAACATACCCAGTTCCTGCAACCGTTCTTCATATGTTTTAGTCTCCAGTCCCCTAATCATCTTTGTTGCTCTTCTCTGCACTCTTTCTAGAGTCTCCACATCTTTTTTACATCGTGGCGACCAGAACTGAATGCAGTATTCCAAGTGTGGCCTTACCAAGGCATTATAAAGTGGTATTAACACTTCACGTGATCTTGATTCTATCCCTCTGTTGATGCAGCCTAGAACTGTGTTGGCTTTTTTGGCAGCTGCTGCACACTGCTGGCTCATATTTAAATGGTTGTCCACTAGGACTCCAAGATCCCTTTCACAATTACTTCTACTGAGTAAGGTATCACCTATACTGTACCTGTGCATTCCGTTTTTGTTGCCTAAATGTAGAACCTTACTCTTTTCACCATTGAATTTCATTTTATTAGATAGTGCCCAATGTTCAAGTTTGTCAAGATCCTTCTGTATCTTAAGCCTATCTTCTGGAGTGTTGGCTATTCCTGCCAGCTTGGTATCATCTGCAAATTTGATGAGTTCCCCATTTATTCCCTCATCCAAATCATTGATGAAGATGTTGAAGAGTACTGGGCCTAAAACAGAGCCTTGGGGTACTCCACTGCATACTTCCCTCCATGTAGATGCAGTTCCATTGAGAACTACACGTTGAGTGCGGTTGGTCAGCCAGTTACCAATCCATCTGGTGGTGATGCTGTCTAACCCACATTCTTCTACTTTATCTAGTAGTAGGTTATGGTCTACCTTATCAAAAGCCTTACTGAAGTCCAAGTAAACTATATCAACGGCATTCCTCTGGTCCACTAATTTTGTCACATTATCAAAGAATGCAATAAGATTAGTCTGGCATGATCTGTTTTTGACAAATCCATGTTGGCTTTTGGCTATTACTTTGTTTGCTTCTAGGTGTTCGCAAATTCGTTGCTTGATTATTTTTTCCAGAATCTTTCCTGGTATTGAGGTCAGGCTGATAGGTCTGTAGTTTCCTGGATCTAATTTTTTCCCTTTTTTGAAGATGGGAACCACATCAGCTCTTTTCCAGTCCTCTGGTAGTTCCCCGGTGTTCCAGGATCTCTGAAAGATATAATTCAGTGGTTCTGAGATCTCGTCTGCTAGTTCCTTCAGAACTCTGGGGTGTAATCCATCTGGTCCTGGTGATTTGAACTCGTCTAGGGTAGACAGGTGCCCACTTACCATTTTCTTCCCTATTTCAATTTGTGTTCCTAATTTTGTGGTGCTGCTTTTGATAGGTTGGACTGTTTTATCCCTTTGTGTAAAGACAGATGCAAAACATGAGTTAAATAGTTCTGCTTTCTCCCTGTTGCTTGTCACCTTCTTGCCACTTTCTCCTAGCAATGGACCAATTGTTTCCTTAACTTTTTTCTTGTTTTTAACATGTTGGAAGAAGCTTTTTTTGTTAATTTTTACTTTTGTGGCAAGCCTTTCTTCATTGTGAGCCTTAGCTTTCCTCACTTCATCTTTACAGGCTCGGGCTATTTGCTGATATTCTGCCTTTATTTATTATTTATTTATTTCTTAGATTTTTAGACCGCCCCCTCTCCCAGAAAGGGAGCCAAAGTTATGTCCCCCTCCTTCCACTTTTTATACTTACTTTTTTTGTCTTTCAGTTTGTCAGATAGTTGTTTATGCAGCCATGCTGGTTTCTTTTGGGAGCTGTTATTTTTCTTCTTCATTGGTATTGTGTTAGACTGGGCTTTTCTAATCTCATTTTTCAAAATTTCCCAAGCTTCTTGAGTTGTTTTCCCCTCGAGGATTCTCATCCATGGAATTTTTCCCAAGCTCTCTCTAAGTTTATTGAAATTAGCTTTCTTAAAGTCCAAGACTCTAGTTTGACTTTGTTCTACTACTTGTGTTTGGATAATGTTGAATTCCAATATTGCATGGTCACTTGCCCCCAGGGTTCCTATGGCTTCAACACCTTCTATCATTTCCTCTCTGTTAGTGAGAATTAAGTCCAGTATGGCTGATCCCCTTGTTTCCTTCTCTACTTTTTGGAAAACAAAGTTGTCTGCTAGGTTTGTTAGGAACCTGTTGGATCTTCCACTTGGTGCAGAGTTTGTTTCCCAGTTGATGTCAGGGTAGTTAAAATCTCCCATTACTATTGTGGTGTGCTTCCTACATACCTTAGTTAGCTGACTAGCAAAAAGTTCATCTTCTTCCTCTGCTTGGTTGGGTGGCCTGTAGTATAGACCTATGGCAATGTCATTTCCCCCACAACCTTTAATATTGACCCAAATGCATTCAAGATAGTTCTCATTATTGTTGTGCTCTATTTCTGTAGAGACGTAGTTATTTCTTATATATAGTGCAACTCCACCTCCTCTTTTATTTGGTCTATTTCTTTTAAATAATTTAAATCCTTCTAGATGTATGTTCCATTTGTCAGTTTCATCCCACCAAGTTTCTGTAATGGCAATAATATCATATCTGCCCTCTTTTACTTGAATTTCTAATTCTCCCTGTTTATTCCTCATACTCTGTGCATTGGTATATAGACATTTGAGTCCATTTTGATTGACCTTGTGTTTACTGTCTACATAACCTGTGTTATGCCTGACTGCCCCTATTTTCTTGCCACTTGTGTGATTCATGCACATGGTATGACAATCACTATTACATGCTTGGTTTTGCTTGACAGCAGGAGTGATAATCTTACCCACACACACATCTATGTTACATGCATTTATAACCCTATGAATTTTAGTTTGCTGGGGACAGAGATGTTCTGTATCTATTAATTCTCTGTCCCCGCTCTTCAGTTTAAATGTTTATCAAGAAAATCTGTGAATTTAATGCCAAGTAACTCAGTTCCTTTCTTGGATGGGTGCAACCCATCTCTTTTGTACAGTTTTTCATTGGACCAGCTACAGGCATCATGACTAATAAAACCAAAGCCTTCCCTTTTACACCACTCCTTTAGCCAAACATTAAACTCTGCTACACGCTGGCCCTTCCCTTTTTGTTCCTTATATACAGGTAAAACCTCTGAAAAGATAAGCCTACAACCTATACTATTAAGTTCATACCCCAAGTTCTGGAAATCATTCTGCACAGAAAGTACATCTTTCTGGGATAGATCATTAGTGCCAAGATGTATAATAGCATCAACGTCACAGTCCTTACTTGCATTCTTGACTATCTTAAGAATACGCCTCTTGTCTCTGCTGGCAGTAGCACCTTGTTTGAGGGATACATTTTTAGCCATGATACGTGCTGACTCTTTGTGCCTTGTCCCATAATGCACTTGGGGATACAGTTTAGTAAGCTGAAGCGCTTATGCTTTATCCTTAAACCTCTATTTAAACTCAATTATTGAGGATCCTTTACTGGGGATTTTGTAACTTTCTACATTTCTGAAAAGGAAATACTTTTTTTCTCCTTCTTTCTCCTTCTAACAGAGGATAAAAGATTGTGAACAAACGTTTACTTGCAAGACAACTGCCAACAGATAGTAGAAATTCAGCCTAAGGCAGGAGCTGCCACAAAGCATGGAGCCTGGGAAAATCTGGAATCTCCCATCAGATGCAAGCAACACTCCGAAAAAACACGAAAGAACCCATGAATGCTCAGAGTGTGGGAAATCCTTTGCTCTCCCTCCTTTTGACCCACAGGAAGGTCCACGTGGGAAGTGGATCCAGGGAAGGATTGGAGGGTGAGAAATCCAACTCTGGAAAAGATGCCAAAGTTGTCAGACTAAAACCCTATGTTTGTTTTGAAAATTAAAAATAAAATGAAAAATTGTGGGAAAAAAAAAGAAATGGCATTCAGCTGGATCGCACTGGTCCAGGCGAACGGTTAGTGGCGGTGGTGCGAGGCTCCTCCCACCCACCCAGGTGTCATCACAGGCCAATGCATTTCCAGGGCGCATGTGTTCCCGCTAATGAATCAGTATTGAAGAAAAGAGGATACCATTATTGGCACGCTTCTCTGTGCCGAAGTAGATTGAGTGGGAGAGGAGAGGAGAAGTGCAGAGAAGAGCAACAAAGAGGATTAGAGGACTGGAGACTAAAACATATGAAGAACGGTTGCAGGAACTGGGTATGTTTAGCTTAAGAGAAAGAAGGACTAGGGGAGACATGATAGCAGTGTTCCAATATCTCAGGGGTTGCCACAAAGAAGAGGGAGTCAAACTGTTCTCCAAGGCACCTGAGGGTAGAACAAGAAGCAATGGGTGGAAACTAATCAAGGAGAGAAGCAACTCAGAACTGAGGAGAAACTTCCTGACAGTTAGAACAATTAATCAGTGGAACAGCTTGCCTCCAAAAGTTGTGAATGCCCCAACACTGGAAGTCTTTAAGAAGATGTTGGATAGCCGTTTGTCTGGAACGGTATAGGGTTTCCTGCCTGGGCAGGGGGTTGGACTAGAAGACCTCCAAGGTCCCTTCCAACTCTGCTATTGTATTGTATTGTATTGTATAATGGCTACGTGGCTTTGTAAGAACTTTAGCTGAACTTTGTGGTTTGGGGCTTTTGACATTTCCTGTTTTTGTACATGTCTTAAAAGCAGGTCTTTATCTCTTATTTCTGTCACGTCTTACTTTTATATTTTAATTTACTTTCTATCCTGCCTTACCACTGCGGGTTCGCTCATTCCCCACCCAGCCTGGATTTCCAAAAGGAAGGAAGAAAAACCTGTAGCAAAAAGCCGCAAGGAGAGCACGCAGGGCTTTCCAAGAGAGTGAGAAGAGACAGACAGACAGACAGACAGACAGACATAGAGAGAGGGGGGAAAGAAAAATGGGGATGAGAGGAAGGGGGAGGACGATAGAGAGAAAAAGAAAGACGGGGAGAGGGAGATAGAGAAAAAGAAAGATGAGAGGGAGATAGACAGGGAAAAAGAGATGAGGGAGGGAGAGAGATGAGAGAGACGGAGATGCCTATTTTCCACAGCAAAGAGATCATGGGGAGACACAAAACCTGGTTAGGCGTGGCTGAGGGTCATGTGACTGGGTGGGAGTCAGTGATGTCATGTTGGCCACGCCCACCCAGGTTTTGTAGCTCCCGGAGTTTCCTTTTCTGTAGGAAACCGGCCTAAGTGGCTCTGGGAGTTTAAGGTTGCAGACCAGAGGTGGATTGCTCCTGGATTGGGCGAAGCGGTGGTGGTGGTAGCCTCTGCCCACCTGCCCGGACGCTTCTGCACATGCAAGCACGCACATGAGCACAAGCAAACCGATAGCCCCGGGATTTGCAACCAACCTCTGTTGCAGACCCCTGATATAGGATTTCCTACACCATTGGGGGTTGGACTAGAAGACCTCCAAGGTCCCTTTCCAACTCTGTTATTCATCCATCCCTTCATGCTGTGTCACTGGAAGCTTTCAAGAAGATACTGGACTGCCAGGTGTCTAAAATTGTAGACGGTCTCCTGCTTGAGTAGAGGGTTGGACTAGAAGACCTCCAAGGTCCCTCCCAGCTCTGATTAAATAGGGTTCAAGATCCCCACCTCCCCCAAAGATCCCAGGAAGAAAAAGAGAGACGCCTGTCCCAAAGGGGCTTTTTCAAGAGGCAAGTGGACTTTCTTGTTTTCCTTTGAAGACTTTTTGCTTCTCATCCAAGAAGCTTCTTCAGCTCTGAATGGATGGGGAGAAAGAACCATTTGAAAGGCTGCCAACAACGAAAAGTGTGTGTGTGTGTGTGTGTGTGTGTGTGAGAGAGAGAGAGAGAGAGAGAGAGAGAAACTATTCTACAAAGCCCTAGAGGGCAGGAGAAGAAACAATGGATGGAAAGTAATCAAGGAGAGAAGCGACCTGGAGTTAAAGAGACGCTTCCTAAGAGTTAGAACAATTCATCAGTGGAAGAGCTTTGCCTTCAGAGGCTTTGGGTTCTTCATCACTGGAGGCTTTTAAGAATCCCTTGTGAGGAATGGGATAGGATCTCCTGCTTGAGGAGGGGGGTGGACTAGAACACCTCCAGGGTCCCTTCTATTCGGATTCCTGAGAGTAAGGGGCGTGGTTACTTGCAGAAGGCGGAGCCCGAAGGGAGAGCAGAAGCCCCGCCCCGGCCTCCCTGTCTTCGCCTGAGCATGCGCGTTCTTCCCCGGGCTGTTCTCTGCTCCGCATGGGCTCTGGAGTCCTCCGGAGAGGATCGGACAGTTGGGGCTCCTTCCGCTGAGCTCCCTTCCTGCCAGGAGGGCTTTTCCTCGCCAGGAGAAAGGTAGCTGGAGTGGCCCCTCGGCCCCACTTCCCCAGAGGGTCCGTGAGCCTGCGAGGCGCCCGGGATGGGAGGGCTGGGACTGGGCGTCCTTGGGAACAGAGGGAAGGCTCCCTAAAGACGGGGCTTTTCCCCTAAGGATTATGGGTGGGTGGAAGGGAAACCCCCAGAGGGGCTCCTCGCCTCCCCCGTTCAGTTTGGGGGGTGGGAGGGAATTTAAAGGGGGGGGGGGAAAGTTAAGTCTCTTTGAACTGAGCTCAGGATCCCCCAACCCGGAAAAGGTCCTTTTCTCTTTGTTCTTAATCTAAAGCAGGGGTGTCCAAACTTGGGAACTTTAAGACTTGTGGACTTCAACCATGCTGGCTGGGGAATTCTGGGAGTTGAAGTCCACAAGTCTTAAAGTTCCCAAGTTTGGACACCCCTGATCTAAAGAGAGAGAAAAGGCGGATGTTCTTTGCTTTCGCTGGTTTTTGTTTGGCGAAATGGAAGAAAACCTTTAAAAACCCAACTATTATTATTGTTTTGTTTTGTTTTGTGCTGATGTGGAGGTTCATACAGGACCCCTTTGAGAGTCCTTTGGACTGGAGGCCGGTCTTGTTAGGAAGCTTCAGAATAGAATAGAATTAGAATTTAGAAATAGAAATTGAATTCTTTATTGGCCAAGTGTGAATGGACACCCAAGGGATTTGTCTTGGGTGCAGATGCTCTCGGTGTACATAAAAAGACAAGATACATTCATCAAGAATCATAAGGTACAACAACACTTAGTGAGAGTCCTAGGGTACAAATAAGCAACCAGGAAACAATATCAATATAAGTGGCAAGGATGCAAGCAATGAAGATACAGTCTTGCAGTCATAAGTGGGAGGAGGTGGGTGATAGAAACGATGAGAAGACTAATAGTAATGTAGCATTTGTGAATAGTTTGACAGTGTTGAGGGAATTATTTGTTTAGCAGAGTGATGGCGTTGGAGAAAAAACTGTTCTTGTGTCTAGTTGTCTTGGTGTGCAATTTATATCCAGGATGCGAGGGGTCTGTAGATATTTTCACAGCCCTCTTTTTGACTCCTGCAGTATACGGGTCCTCCAGGGAAGGCAGGTTGGCAACAATTGTTTTTTCTGCAGTTCTAATTCTCCTCTGAAGTCTGTGTCTGTCTTGTTGGGCTGCAGAAGCAAACCAAACAGTTATGGAGGAGCAGATGACAGGCTCAATAATTCCTCTGAAGAACAGAATCAGCAGCTCTTTGGGCAGTTTGAGCTTCCTGAGTCGGCGCAGAAAGAACATTCTTTGTTCTGCTTTTTTGATGATGTTTTTCATGTTAGGTGTCCATTTGAGGAGCAAACAGAGAAGCCGGAAAAGAGCAGGAAAGGGAAATGGGGGGAGGGGAAAGGAAGGGGGAGCTTTGCCTTCAGAGGCTTTGGGTTCTTCATCACTGGAGGCTTTTAAGAATACCTCGTGAGGAATGGGATAGGATCTCCTGCTTTAGGAGGGGGCTGGACTAGAAGACCTCCATGGTCCCCTGCAGCTCTCTTCGGATTCCTGAGAGTAAGGGGCGTGGTTACTTGCAGAAGGCGGAGCCCGAAGGGAGAGCAGAAGCCCCGCCCCGGCCTCCCTGTCTTCGCCTGAGCATGCGCGTTCTTCCCCGGGCTGTTCTCTGCTCCGCATGGGCTCTGGAGTCCTCCGGAGAGGTTCGGACAGTTGGGGCTCCTTCCGCTGCGGTCCCTTCCTGCCAGGAGGGCTTTTCCTCGCCAGGAGAAAGGTAGCTGGTCCCTGAGCCTGCGAGGCTCCCGGGATGGGAGGGCTGGGACTGGGCGTCCCTGGGAACAGAGGGAAGGCTCCCTAAAGACGGGGCTTTCCCCCTAAGGATTATGGGGGGATGGAAGGGAAACCCCCAGAGAGGCTCCTCGCCTCCCCCGTTCAGTTTGGGGGGTGGGGGGAATTTAAAGGGGGGGAGTTAAGTCTCTTTGAACTGAGCTCAGGATCCCCCAACCCGGAAAAGGTCCTTTTCTCTTTGTTCTTAATCTAAAGAGAGAGAAAAAGCGGATGTTCTTTGCTTTCGCTTGTTTTTGTTTGGCTAAACGGAAGAAAACCTTTAAAAACCCAACTATTATTATTGTTTTGTTTTGTACTGATGTGGAGGTTCATACAGGACCCCTTTGAGAGTCCTTTGGAGTGGAGGCTGGTCTTGTTAGGAAGCTTCAGAATAGAATAGAATTAGAATTTAGAAATAGAAATTGAATTCTTTATTGGCCAAGTGTGAATGGACACCCAAGGGATTTGTCTTGGGTGCAGATGCTCTCAGTGTACATAAAAAGACAAGATACATTCATCAAGAATCATAAGGTGCAACACTTAGTGAGAGTCCTAGGGTACAAATAAGCATCCAGGAAACAATATCAATAAGGATGCAAGCAATGTCTGATGTCAGAGACCTCCAGCATTTCACAGCACTGAAGGAGAAAAAAATTCAACTTTTCCCATATCATTCAGGTAGTCCTAGACTTACGACCATAGTGGAGCCCCAAATGTCTGTTGCTAAGTGAACCATTTGTTAAGTGGGTTTTGCCCTGTTTTGTGACCTTCCTGGGCACAGTTGTTAAGTGAATCAGGGCAGTTAAGTTAGTCCCAAGGTTGTTAAGTGAATCTGTTTTTTCCCATTGGCTTTGCTTGTCAGAAGGTGGCAAAAAGGGGATTACGCGACCCCAGGACACTGCAACAGTCGTAAATACGAGTCAGTGGCCAAGCGTCAGAATTTGGATCATGGGACCATTGGGGGATGCGCTGGACAGAGGGTCGGGCTGGAAGACCTTCATGATCCCTTCCAAGGGAAAGCTTTTGTGATTCTCTACATTTCGTAAAAGGAAATCTACTTCTCCGCTTTCCCCCCCTCATCTCTCACAGTGAGTAAAAGACTGTGACCAAAGATTCCCCTGCAAGGCATCTATCAACAGACAGCAGAAAATCAGCACAAGGCAGCAGCCAAGAGGAAGGATGGAGGGGGGGAAACTCCTGGATCCCCCATCAGACACAAGAAGCACTCCAAAAAACCACAAGAAACCTCATGAATGCTCAGAGTGTGGGAAATCCTTTGCTCGCAGGTCCCTCCTTTTGATCCACAGGAAGGTCCATGTGGGAAGTGGATCCAGTCAAGGTTTGGAGGGCGAGAAATCCAACTCAGGGAAAAACTCCAAGGATCTCAGGAGCCCCCCAAAACTAAAACCCTATAAATGTGAGGAATGTGACTTATGCTTTGGACTAAAGTCAAGCCTTCTTACACATCAGAAAATCCACACTGGAGAGAAATCTTATCAATGTCTGGAATGTGGGATTTTTTTCCGTGAAAAAGGCACTCTCAGAAACCACGAGAGGATTCACACAGGGGAGAAGCCTTACAAGTGTTGGGAATGTGGGAAGAGCTTTCATCAGAACTCAAGTCTTTGGATCCATGAGAAGACTCATGCAGGAAAAAAATCTTACAAGTGTTTTGAGTGTGGAAAATGTTTCACCCAGAGTTCAGGTCTTCGGACTCATGAGAAAACACACAGAGGGGAGAAAAATGAAAAGTGCCTCGAATGCGGGAAATGTTTTTCCACGAAATCAATCCTGGCACGACATCAGAGACTCCACACTGGAGAGAGACCCTATGAATGTCCAGAATGTGGGAAACGATTTGTGGATTCTTCTGAACTTCGGACACACCAGAAGGGGCACAAAGAGGAGAAACCCTATGAATGTGGGGAGTGTGGAAAAAGTTTTATTTACCCAGGAGTGCTTCAAATTCATCAGAGAATCCACACAGGGGAGAAACCCTACAAATGTGTAGAGTGTGGGAAATGCTTTTCCCAAAAACAACACCTGGGAAGCCATCAGAGGGTCCATACGGGAGAGAAGCCATACAGATGCGTAGAATGTGGAAAAAGTTTTACTCAAAGTGGAGACCTTTGGAGACATCATAGAACACACACAGGGGAGAAGCCACATCAATGCAACGAATGTGGAAGATTTTATAGTATCTCATCAACCCTTAGAAGTCATGTGAAAACGCACACGGGGGAAAAAAACTACAAATGTTTGGACTGTGGGAGAGCATTTGCTCATTCATCTTCCCTTAGAAGTCACAGCCGAATCCATACAGGAGAAAAGCCGCATAAATGCTCAGATTGTGATAAATGTTTTTCTCGAAAAGATTCTCTTGTGATGCATCAGCGAATCCACACTGGAGAGAAACCGTATAAATGTCTGGAGTGTGGGAAATGTTTTGCCCAACCTTCAGCCCTTCGCATCCACACCCGACGTCACACAGGAGAGTAGCCACACAAGTGTGCGGAGGGTTTGAAACCTTTTCATTGTAAATCAAAATGCACCAGAAAGTTCATACCGGAGATAAACCTGTTTATTTGTGAACAATTCAATTCAATCTGGTGAATCTTCTAATTCAGCAGAAACATCACACAGTGACAGAAGGGAAATCCTAAAAATTGCTGGTGTGGGGAGAATGTTTTTTTTCTACTGAAGCAAATTCAAATCTCATCAGAGAGTACGCAATGTGGCAAAACAGTGTAAGCGTTGCGAGTGTGAGGATGTTTTGTTGACAAAGCAGCATTAGTAACAGAGTGATTATACAAAAGTGTTATGAGTGTGTAAGGATGTAAAGTTTTGCAGAGGACAGGAGGTCCCTGACTTATGACCACAAGTGGGAATGGATTTCCGGTCATACGTTGTTACAGTCAAGGCACCCAGGTACTTTTGTTCATTCTTAATGGACCTTTGTTGATCAATAAGCAGAACTGAAGATTTAGAGAGCAGAAAATGGGATGAAGGGTAGAAGGAAGATGCATCTCGTGGTTCATTTAGGGATAAAGCGTTGCTGTTGAATATGCTGGCTGAGGATGAGGAGGGGAAGTTTCTTTTTCTTACTATCTTTTTTGGAGGGATTTTTTTTTTTTTTTGCTTTTTCGTATGTTCAAACACATACACACAGACAGTATATTCACAGACATACGGTATTTGTATTGAGTTTCTTTGTTTGATATGCTAATATTATCCTTAATAAAAGTATTGTTCAAAATAATGAAGAAGAGTGTTTTTAGAGCATGGACTGAGTCAAGATGGCCGCCAGATGGTGCCGTACTCTGCAGTCCATGCACCGTAGTTGTTGATGTGCTCCCAATGTTGGATCTACCATTGACTCCTATTGGCTACTTCAGTGGAGCCTCTGGCATCTCCCCGCCCCCTGTGAGCCCCTTGATCCGGACACCTGGTTCCCCAGTGTGCCTGTTTCACATTGCTAATTCCTACACAGAAACACAAACACACACACACACACACCATCTCCATCTGCCAGCCTTCAGCTCCTCCTGCCCACAAAGGGGGTTTCATTACTTGTGGCCCCTCCTGTGTGGGATTCTCTGTCCTTCCTTCCCTTCTCAGCTCAAGTGGGAGAGGCAGAGTTTGGGTCGGTCCCCCCTTCCAGCCCAGAGCTCATCAGGCACAGCTGGAGGGCAGAGGCAGCCATGGGGGCTCACCACAGGCAGACATCAACCTGAGACCCTTTGAAGGTACAAGAGAGCCCCCCCCCCAAAAAAAAAGGTACTTTTTGACGGAGGTCCATGATGGGCAGAGGACCATAAGTTCAGGGTCACCTGTAACGTATTGATTTGCATTTATTACCTAATTTAGAAACCACCAATATCACCCAGGAGAGTGAACGATTTGTCTTGTTGGGAAGACATCCGTTTCATTCTATGGCCGCCACTCTTGTGAAACACAGCAGGGTGTGTGGGGGCTCACAACGAAAGTAAAACCAACATCAAGAGAAGCAAAAAAACTGGCACCTGAAACACACACACACACACAGACACACACACACCCCACAACCTCTAATCCTGCAGAAAATTCACACTTCCTGGGTCCCGCTAGGTGGCAAATGAAAAAGGTCAAGATCAGGGTTAATTACAACTTTGATAATGGTTTGTGTCCCCTTCATCAGGTGCTTCTTTCAAAAGTGAGCAAGGGCCCTGCCAGCCACACTCAACAACTTCTGGCCTTGAACGTGGATTTGAATACTTACATATCTCCTTCTGGAGCAGAGCATAATTTTCCTAAAGGTTCATTATCCTCAAACACATATGTGTGTCTACACGGGTATTGGTACATGCATGTGTATGTCAACATCCGTGTTTCTCAACCTTGACAACTTTGAAGCTGTGTGGATGTCCATTCCCAGGACCCCCCAACTGGCATGAATCCCGGGAGCTGAAGTCCCCCCATCTTTAAGAATGACCATTCCAAACCAACCCCCAGGACATCCAGTACGGCCTAGTGGTTAAGGCCCTGCGTTAGAAAGCCTGAGGCCATGGGTTCCAGTCCCCTCTTGGCCATGGGTGACCTTGGGCCAGTCCCTCTCTTAGCCTAGCCCACCTCACAGGGTTGTTGTGAAGAGAATAGGCGGAGGAAGATAAGTTCCCTTCTTTGAGTTATTTGTAAAAATAATAAAGACAGATATAAATAAAAAATAAATAAAACCATTCCCATTTTGCAGGGGCTGAGCAGTATTTTCAGGCTTCTTTCCCTCTTCTGTTGCCTCCATGGGAAGAAGCGCGAGAGCTTGGCTGCTCCCCCAACTCTCCTCTGTCCTGCCCCCCCCCCCCAGGGTTCTGGTGATTGGCAGCTGACCCACCCAAGGATGTGAGTCTCTGCAGAACCCCCCCCCTCGTTCAGAGACCCCCCCATTTAAGTTCTCAGGGTGGAGGGTGAACCCGTAACCTCTGCCCCAGCGGCTGTTGCAGATGACTCTGAGATGCGACGGTCACTGAATGAAAAGCCCCTAGGAGGAAAATGAAAGCTTTCTTATCCACTTAGGAGGAAACAGCCATCAAGTCTTTCCGCAGGCAGGAAAAAGTCAACTCTGTGTTGTTGCTAGAAGTTACTGGGACTTTGAGCGGAGTTCCTGAAAAGGAAAAAAATATCTGGGCTCATTAAAACAACAATCTCCCTCTCTCTGAAGGAGGAGAGGCAGCCCCACTTCCAGCGTGCAGAACGGGACCCTCTTCCCATGGTCAGAGGAACGCTTCACACGAACACAGGTCGCAGGAATTGAGGAAGCTCCGCAGCACGTGGGGAGGGGAGATTGGGGGGGAGGGGGAGGGGGAAAGGGGAGGAGGCGGCCAAGGGGCGGGGCTCCAGGGCAGAGGGCGGAGCCCGAAAGGAGAAGCCCCTCCCCGGCTGGATTTCCGCTTTCCTTCGCGTGTCCCGCTTTGCACGAGGGGGATCGGTGCTGGATCCCTTGGGAGAGCCTCCTGGATCCCACTCTGGGCAGGTGGGGCTGCTCTCTCCGGCCTCCACGCCGCCCCTTCTCCCAGGAGATCTCCTTGCCCCCCCCCCCCGGAGGGAGGTTGCTGCGGATTCCGCTCTTCGGCTCGCAGGGTTTTCCTCGGGGAGATCCGGCTCTGGCTTTGCCCGCAGGGAGCGTCTCCCTCCCTTCCCTCCAGGGGAGCAAAGGGGGCTCCGTCCCCGGGCTGCATCTGCCCCCTCCACGCCCGGCCAAGGCTCCCCAGGGGGCTCCGGGAAGGATCTTTTGGGTAAGTTGCTTCAGAAGGTCCCTCTGTGGTCCTTTTCACCCATGTTCTTTTGCCCATCTCATCTCTCTCTCTTCTTCAATTGAGTCTTCCTACTCACAACTATGCAATGGTCCCGGTTGGACTTCCACTTTGGTGGTTTCTCTCCATTTTGGCTCATCAAGATCTCCTTGAATTAGAGATTCTCCCTCTTTTATTTCTACCAATAACAAATAATTCCACCTTCTGCTGCCTCTTCCAGGTCATGTAGAGATTCTGTGCAGAATTACTGTCAAAAGCATCTGAGCCTTCTTCATTTCTCCTTGCAGGGGACCAGTGAGGATCTGGCCGTGAACCCCACAGAGGAGAAAGGGGAGTTCTTGGATCAGGTTCCACCAACCTTTGTCTGGGACTCCATTCTAGAAAATTTGGAAATCGTGGCCTGGATGGAGAAGCGGCTTCCTGCACAAAGGGCCAATCGACTAAGGAGAAATGAAAGTGGTCAGTGGTGAGGGTCATCCCTGGCCTTGACTCAGAGGGCTAACAAGTGACCTCTTGATTGTAACTCTAAAGGTGAGAAAACAAATGTTGGCTAAATCTTGGTCTGGACAATAAGCATGTTAATTATTTTAATCTTAATTTGACAAGAGAGTGATGCAGTGAATTGCGTAATTTCTTTAATTGATACTTGTTGTAAGAAGCCACTCTTGGTCTAGTTGGAGGTGGACCCTGGAGGGAAGGCCGCAGAGTGGGGGAGCTGCAACGGCTGGGTGGATGCAGCCCTGAAGCCGAGGCTTCCTGGGGACTCAGCTTGGGGTGGGGCTGCCCCTGTCCAGCCTTCATCCTGTCCCTCCATGGGGAAATGTTCTCTCAGCCCAAACTGCGTCTTACAATACAATACAATACAATACAATACAATAGTAGAGTTGGAAGGGACCTTGGAGGTCTTCTAGTCCAACCCCCTGCCTAGGCAGGAAACCCTATACCGTTTCAGACAAATAGCTATCCAACATCTTCTTAAAGACTTCCAGTGTTGGGGCATTCACAACTTCTGGAGGCAAGCTGTTCCACTGATTAATTGTTCTCACTGTCAGGAAATTTCTCCTCAATTCTAAGTTGCTTCTCTCCTTGATTAGTTTCCACCCATTGCTTCTTGTTCTACCCTCAGGTGCTTTGGAGAATAGTTTGACTCCCTCTTCTTTGTGGCAACCTCTGAGATATTGGAACAATGCTATCATGTCTCCCCTAGTCCTTCTTTCTCTTAAGCTAAACACACCCAGTTCCTGCAACCGTTCTTCATATGTTTTAGTCTCCAGTCCCCTAATCATCTTTGTTGCTCTTCTCTGCACTCTTTCTAGAGTCTCCACATCTTTTTTACATCGTGGCGACCAGAACTGAATGCAGTATTCCAAGTGTGGCCTTACCAAGGCATTATAAAGTGGTATTAACACTTCACGTGATCTTGATTCTATCCCTCTGTTGATGCAGCCTAGGACTGTGTTGGCTTTTTTGGCAGCTGCTGCACACTGCTGGCTCATATTTAAATGGTTGTCCACTAGGACTCCAAGATCCCTTTCACAGTTACTTCTACTGAGTAAGGTATCACCTATACTGTACCTGTGCATTCCGTTTTTGTTGCCTAAATGTAGAACCTTACTCTTTTCACCATTGAATTTCATTTTATTAGATAGTGCCCATTGTTCAAGTTTGTCAAGATCCTTCTGTATCTTAAGCCTATCTTCTGGAGTGTTGGCTATTCCTGCCAGCTTGGTATCATCTGCAAATTTGATGAGTTCCCCATTTATTCCCTCATCCAAATCATTGATGAAGATGTTGAAGAGTACTGGGCCTAAAACAGAGCCTTGGGGTACTCCACTGCATACTTCCCTCCATGTAGATGCAGTTCCATTGAGAACTACACGTTGAGTGCGGTTGGTCAGCCAGTTACCAATCCATCTGGTGGTGATGCTGTCTAACCCACATTCTTCTACTTTATCTAGTAGTAGGTTATGGTCTACCTTATCAAAAGCCTTACTGAAGTCCAAATAAACTATATCAACGGCATTCCTCTGGTCCACTAATTTTGTCACATTATCAAAGAATGCAATAAGATTAGTCTGGCATGATCTGTTTTTGACAAATCCATGTTGGCTTTTGGCTATTACTTTGTTTGCTTCTAGGTGTTCGCAAATTCGTTGCTTGATTATTTTTTCCAGAATCTTTCCTGGTATTGAGGTCAGGCTGATAGGTCTGTAGTTTCCTGGATCTAATTTTTTCCCTTTTTGGAAGATGGGAACCACATCAGCTCTTTTCCAGTCCTCTGGTAGTTCCCCGGTGTTCCAGGATCTCTGAAAGATATAATTCAGTGGTTCTGAGATCTCGTCTGCTAGTTCCTTCAGAACTCTGGGGTGTAATCCATCCGGTCCTGGTGATTTGAACTCGTCTAGGGTAGACAGGTGCTCACTTACCATTTTCTTCCCTATTTCAATTTGTGTTCCTAATTTTGTGGTGCTGCTTTTGATAGGTTGGACTGTTTTATCCCTTTGTGTAAAGACAGATGCAAAACATGAGTTAAATAGTTCTGCTTTCTCCCTGTTGCTTGTCACCTTCTTGCCACTTTCTCCTAGCAATGGACCAATTGTTTCCTTAACTTTTTTCTTGTTTTTAACATGTTGGAAGAAGCTTTTTTTGTTAATTTTTACTTTTGTGGCAAGCCTTTCTTCATTGTGAGCCTTAGCTTTCCTCACTTCATCTTTACAGGCTCGGGCTATTTGCTGATATTCTGCCTTAGTTATGTCCCCCTCCTTCCACTTTTTATACTTACTTTTTTTGTCTTTCAGTTTGTCAGATAGTTGTTTATGCAGCCATGCTGGTTTCTTTTGGGAGCTGTTATTTTTCTTCTTCATTGGTATTGTGTTAGACTGGGCTTTTCTAATCTCATTTTTCAAAATTTCCCAAGCTTCTTGAGTTGTTTTCCCCTCGAGGATTCTCATCCATGGAATTTTTCCCAAGCTCTCTCTAAGTTTATTGAAATTAGCTTTCTTAAAGTCCAAGACTCTAGTTTGACTTTGTTCTACTACTTGTGTTTGGATAATGTTGAATTCCAATATTGCATGGTCACTTGCCCCCAGGGTTCCTATGGCTTCAACACCTTCTATCATTTCCTCTCTGTTAGTGAGAATTAAGTCCAGTATGGCTGATCCCCTTGTTTCCTTCTCTACTTTTTGGAAAACAAAGTTGTCTGCTAGGTTTGTTAGGAACCTGTTGGATCTTCCACTTGGTGCAGAGTTTGTTTCCCAGTTGATGTCAGGGTAGTTAAAATCTCCCATTACTATTGTGGTGTGCTTCCTACATACCTTAGTTAGCTGACTAGCAAAAAGTTCATCTTCTTCCTCTGCTTGGTTGGGTGGCCTGTAGTATAGACCTATGGCAATGTCATTTCCCCCACAACCTTTAATATTGACCCAAATGCATTCAAGATAGTTCTCATTATTGTTGTGCTCTATTTCTGTAGAGACGTAGTTATTTCTTATATATAGTGCAACTCCACCTCCTCTTTTATTTGGTCTATTTCTTTTAAATAATTTAAATCCTTCTAGCTGTATGTTCCATTTGTCAGTTTCATCCCACCAAGTTTCTGTAATGGCAATAATATCATATCTGCCCTCTTTTACTTGAATTTCTAATTCTCCCTGTTTATTCCTCATACTCTGTGCATTGGTATATAGACATTTGAGTCCATTTTGATTGACCTTGTGTTTACTGTCTACATAACCTGTGTTATGCCTGACTGCCCCTATTTTCTTGCCACTTGTGTGATTCATGCACATGGTATGACAATCACTATTACATGCTTGGTTTTGCTTGACAGCAGGAGTGATAATCTTACCCACACACACATCTATGTTACATGCATTTATAACCCTATGAATTTTAGTTTGCTGGGGACAGAGATGTTCTGTATCTATTAATTCTCTGTCCCCGCTCTTCAGTTTAAATGTTTATCAAGAAAATCTGTGAATTTAATGCCAAGTAACTCAGTTCCTTTCTTGGATGGGTGCAACCCATCTCTTTTGTACAGTTTTTCATTGGACCAGCTACAGGCATCATGACTAATAAAACCAAAGCCTTCCCTTTTACACCACTCATTTAGCCAAACATTAAACTCTGCTACACGCTGGCCCTTCCCTTTTTGTTCCTTATATACAGGTAAAACCTCTGAAAAGATAAGCCTACAACCTATACTATTAAGTTCATACCCCAAGTTCTGGAAATCATTCTGCACAGAAAGTACATCTTTCTGGGATAGATCATTAGTGCCAAGATGTATAATAGCATCAACGTCACAGTCCTTACTTGCATTCTTGACTATCTTAAGAATACGCCTCTTGTCTCTGCTGGCAGTAGCACCTTGTTTGAGGGATACATTTTTAGCCATGATACGTGCTGACTCTTTGTGCCTTGTCCCATAATGCACTTGGGGATACAGTTTAGTAAGCTGAAGCGCTTATGCTTTATCCTTAAACCTCTATTTAAACTCAATTATTGAGGATCCTTTACTGGGGATTTTGTAACTTTCTACATTTCTGAAAAGGAAATACTTTTTTTCTCCTTCTTTCTCCTTCTAACAGAGGATAAAAGATTGTGAACAAACGTTTACTTGCAAGACAACTGCCAACAGATAGTAGAAATTCAGCCTAAGGCAGGAGCTGCCACAAAGCATGGAGCCTGGGAAAATCTGGAATCTCCCATCAGATGCAAGCAACACTCCGAAAAACCACGAAAGAACCCATGAATGCTCAGAGTGTGGGAAATCCTTTGCTCTCCACTCCCTCCTTTTGACCCACAGGAAGGTCCACGTGGGAAGTGGATCCAGGGAAGGATTGGAGGGTGAGAAATCCAACTCTGGAAAAGATGCCAAAGTTGTCAGACTAAAACCCTATGTTTGTTTTGAAAATTAAAAATAAAAAAAAATTGTGGAAAAAAAAAGAAATGGCATTCAGCTGGATCGCACTGGTCCAGGCGAACGGTTAGTGGCGGTGGTGCGAGGCTCCTCCCACCCACCCAGATGTCATCACAGGCCAATGCATTTCCAGGGCGCATGTGTTCCCGCTAATGAATCAGTATTGAAGAAAAGAGGATACCATTATTGGCACGCTTCTCTGTGCCGAAGTAGATTGAGTGGGAGAGGAGAGGAGAAGTGCAGAGAAGAGCAACAAAGAGGATTAGGGGACTGGAGACTAAAACATATGAAGAACGGTTGCAGGAACTGGGTATGTTTAGCTTAAGAGAAAGAAGGACTAGGGGAGACATGATAGCAGTGTTCCAATATCTCAGGGGTTGCCACAAAGAAGAGGGAGTCAAACTGTTCTCCAAGGCACCTGAGGGTAGAACAAGAAGCAATGGGTGGAAACTAATCAAGGAGAGAAGCAACTTAGAACTGAAGAGAAATTTCCTGACAGTTAGAACAATTAATCAGTGGAACAGAAGTTGCCTCCAAAAGTTGTGAATGCCCCAACACTGGAAGCCTTTAAGAAGATGTTGGATAGCCGTCTGTCTGAAACGGTATAGGGTTTCCTGCCTGGGCAGGGGGTTGGACTAGAAGACCTCCAAGGTCCCTTCCAACTCTGCTATTGTATTGTATTGTATTGTATAATGGCTACGTGGCTTTGTAAGAACTTTAGCTGAACTTTGTGGTTTGGGGCTTTTGACATTTCCTGTTTTTGTACACGTCTTAAAAGCAGGTCTTTATCTCTTCTTTCTGTCACGTCTTACTTTTATATTTTAATTTACTTTCTATCCTGCCTTACCACTGCGGGTTCGCTCATTCCCCACCCAGCCTGGATTTCCAAAAGGAAGGAAGAAAAACCTGTAGCGAAAAGCCGCAAGGAGAGCACGCAGGGCTTTCCAAGAGAGTGAGAAGAGACAGACAGACAGACAGACAGACAGACAGACATAGAGAGGGGGGGGGAAAGAAAAATGGGGATGAGAGGAAGGGGGAGGACGATAGAGAGAAAAAGAAAGATGGGGAGAGGGAGATAGAGAAAAAGAAAGATGAGAGGGAGATAGACAGGGAAAAAGAGATGAGGGAGGGAGAGAGATGAGAGAGACGGAGATACCTATTTTCCACAGCAAAGAGATCATGGGGAGACACAAAACCTGGTTAGGCGTGGCTGAGGGTCATGTGACTGGGTGGGAGTCAGTGATGTCATGTTGGCCACGCCCACCCAGGTTTTGTAGCTCCCGGAGTTTCCTTTTCTGTAGGAAACCGGCCTAAGTGGCTCTGGGAGTTTAAGGTTGCAGACCAGAGGTGGATTGCTCCTGGATTGGGCGAAGCGGTGGTGGTGGTAGCCTCTGCCCACCTGCCCGGACGCTTCTGCACATGCAAGCACGCACATGAGCACAAGCAAACCGATAGCCCCGGGATCTGCAACCAACCTCTGTTGCAGACCCCTGATATAGGATTTCCTACACCATTGGGGGTTGGACTAGAAGACCTCCAAGGTCCCTTTCCAACTCTATTATTCATCCATCCCTTCATGCTGTGTCACTGGAAGCTTTCAAGAAGATACTGGACTGCCAGGTGTCTAAAATTGTAGACGGTCTCCTGCTTGAGTAGAGGGTTGGACTAGAAGACCTCCAAGGTCCCTCCCAGCTCTGATTAAATAGGGTTCAAGATCCCCCCCTCCCCCAAAGATCCCAGGAAGAAAAAGAGAGACGCCTGTCCCAAAGGGGCTTTTTCAAGAGGCAAGTGGACTTTCTTGTTTTCCTTTGAAGACTTTTTGCTTCTCATCCAAGAAGCTTCTTCAGCTCTGAATGGATGGGGAGAAAGAACCATTAGAAAGGCTGCCAACAACGAAAAGTGTGTGTGTGTGTGTGTGTGTGTGAGAGAGAGAGAGAGAGAGAGAGACTATTCTACAAAGCCCTAGAGGGCAGGAGAAGAAACAATGGATGGAAAGTAATCAAGGAGAGAAGCGACCTGGAGTTAAAGAGACGCTTCCTAACAGTTAGAACAATTCATCAGTGGAAGAGCTTTGCCTTCAGAGGCTTTGGGTTCTTCATCACCGGAGGCTTTTAAGAATCCCTTGTGAGGAATGGGATAGGATCTCCTGCTTGAGGAGGGGGCTGGACTAGAAGACCTCCAAGGTCCCCTGCAGCTCTCTTCGGATTCCTGAGAGTAAGGGGCGTGGTTACTTGCAGAAGGCGGAGCCCGAAGGGAGAGCAGAAGCCCCGCCCCGGCCTCCCCGTCTCCGCCTGAGCCTGCGCGTTCTTCCCTTGTCTGTTCTCTACTCCGCATGGGCTCTGGAGTCCTCCGGAGAGGATCGGACAGTTGGGGCTCCTTCCGCTGCGGTCCCTTCCTGCCAGGAGGGCTTTTCCTCGCCAGGAGAAAGGTAGCTGGAGTGGCCCCTCGGCCCCACTTCCCCAGAGGGTCCGTGAGCCTGCGAGGCGCCCGGGATGGGAGGGCTGGGACTGGGCGTCCTTGGGAACAGAGGGAAGGCTCCCTAAAGACGGGGCTTTTCCCCTAAGGATTATGGGTGGGTGGAAGGGAAACCCCCAGAGGGGCTCCTCGCCTCCCCCGTTCAGTTTGGGGGGTGGGAGGGAATTTAAAGGGGGGGAGTTAAGTCTCTTTGAACTGAGCTCAGGATCCCCCAACCCGGAAAAGGTCCTTTTCTCTTTGTTCTTAATCTAAAGCAGGGGTGTCCAAACTTGGGAACTTTAAGACTTGTGGACTTCAACCATGCTGGCTGGGGAATTCTGGGAGTTGAAGTCCACAAGTCTTAAAGTTCCCAAGTTTGGACACCCCTGATCTAAAGAGAGAGAAAAAGCGGATGTTCTTTGCTTTCGCTGGTTTTTGTTTGGCGAAACGGAAGAAAACCTTTAAAAATCCAACTATTATTATTGTTTTGTTTTGTTTTGTGCTGATGTGGAGGTTCATACAGGACCCCTTTGAGAGTCCTTTGGACTGGAGGCCGGTCTTGTTAGGAAGCTTCAGAATAGAATAGAATTAGAATTTAGAAATAGAAATTGAATTCTTTATTGGCCAAGTGTGAATGGACACCCAAGGGATTTGTCTTGGGTGCAGATGCTCTCAGTGTACATAAAAAGACAAGATACATTCATCAAGAATCATAAGGTACAACACTTAGTGAGAGTCCTAGGGTACAAATAAGCATCCAGGAAACAATATCAATATAAGTGGCAAGGATGCAAGCAATGAAGATACAGTCTTGCAGTCATAAGTGGGAGGAGGTGGGTGATAGAAACGATGAGAAGACTAATAGTAATGTAGCATTTGTGAATAGTTTGACAGTGTTGAGGGAATTATTTGTTTAGCAGAGTGAGGGCGTTGGAGAAAAAACTGTTCTTGTGTCTAGTTGTCTTGGTGTGCAATTTATGTCCAGGATGTGAGGGGTCTGTAGATATTTTCACAGCCCTCGTTTTGACTGGTGCAGGATACGGGTCCTCCAGGGAAGGCAGGTTGGCAACAATTAATAATACAATAGTAGAGTTGGAAGGGACCTTGGAGGTCTTCTAGTCCAACCCCCTGCCTAGGCAGGAAACCCTATACCGTTTCAGACAAATAGCTATCCAACATCTTCTTAAAGACTTCCAGTGTTGGGGCAGTCTTTAAGAAGATGTTGGATAGCTATTTGTCTGAAACGGTATAGGGTTTCCTGCCTAGGCAGGGGGTTGGACTAGAAGACCTCCAAGGTCCCTTCCAACTCTACTATTGTATTATTAATTTTTGCCAACCTGCCTTCCCTGGAGGACCCGTATCCTGCACCAGTCAAAACGAGGGCTGTGAAAATATCTACAGACCCCTCACATCCTGGACATAAATTGCACACCAAGACAACTTGGTTGTTTTTTCTGCAGTTCTAATTCTCCTCTGAAGTCTGTGTCTGTCTTGTTGGGCTGCAGAACCAAAACAGACAGTTATGGAGTTGCAGATGACAGGCTCAATAATTCCTCTGTAGAACAGAATCAGCAGCTCTTTGGGCAGATTGAGCTTCCTGAGTTGGCGCAGAAAGAACATTCTTTGTTCTGCTTTTTTGATGATGTTTTTCATGTTAGGTGTCCATTTGAGGAGCAAACAGAGAAGCCGGAAAAGAGCAGGGAAGGGAAATGGGGGGAGGGGAAAGGAAGGGGGAGCTTTGCCTTCAGAGGCTTTGGGTTCTTCATCACTGGAGGCTTTTAAGAATCCCTTGTGAGGAATGGGATAGGATCTGCTGCTTGAGGAGGGGGCTGGACTAGAAGACCTCCATGGTCCCCTGCAGCTCTCTTCGGATTCCTGAGAGTAAGGGGCGTGGTTACTTGCAGAAGGCGGAGCCCGAAGGGAGAGCAGAAGCCCCGCCCCGGCCGCCCTGTCTTCGCCTGAGCATGCGCGTTCTTCCCCGGGCTGTTCTCTGCTCCGCATGTGCTCTGGAGTCCTCCGGAGAGGATCGGACAGTTGGGGCTCCTTCCGCTGCGGTCCCTTCCTGCCAGGAGGGCTTTTCCTCGCCCGGAGAAAGGTAGCTGGAGTGGCCCCTCGGCCCCACTTCCCCAGAGGGTCCCTGAGCCTGCGAGGCTCCCGGGATGGGAGGGCTGGGACTGGGCGTCCCTGGGAACAGAGGGAAG
Organism: Natrix helvetica; assembly: GCF_964273705.1. NCBI lineage: Eukaryota > Metazoa > Chordata > Lepidosauria > Squamata > Natricidae > Natrix > Natrix helvetica. The sequence continues at coordinate 359,909,510 of NC_138548.1, read as the reverse complement.
GCTCCCTAAAGACGGGGCTTTTCCCCTAAGGATTATGGGGGGATGGAAGGGAAACCCCCAGAGAGGCTCCTCGCCTCCCCCGTTCAGTTTGGGGGGTGGGAGGGAATTTAAAGGGGGGGGAGTTAAGTTGCTTTGAACTGAGCTCAGGATCCCCCAACCCGGAAAAGGTCCTTTTCTCTTTGTTCTTAATCTAAAGAGAGAGAAAAAGCGGATGTTCTTTGCTTTCGCTTGTTTTTGTTTGGCTAAACGGAAGAAAACCTTTAAAAACCCAACTATTATTATTGTTTTGTTTTGTGCTGATGTGGAGGTTCATACAGGACCCCTTTGAGAGTCCTTTGGAGTGTAGGCTGGTCTTGTTAGGAAGCTTCAGAATAGAATAGAATTAGAATTTAGAAATAGAAATTGAATTCTTTATTGGCCAAGTGTGAATGGACACCCAAGGGATTTGTCTTGGGTGCAGATGCTCTCAGTGTACATAAAAAGACAAGATGCATTCATCAAGAATCATAAGGTGCAACACTTAGTGAGAGTCCTAGGGTACAAATAAGCATCCAGGAAACAATATCAATAAGGATGCAAGCAATGTCTGATGTCAGAGACCTCCAGCATTTCACAGCACTGAAGGAGAAAAAAATTCAACTTTTCCCATATCATTCAGGTAGTCCTAGACTTACGACCATAGTGGAGCCCCAAATGTCTGTTGCTAAGTGAACCATTTGTTAAGTGGGTTTTGCCCTGTTTTGTGACCTTCCTGGGCACAGTTGTTAAGTGAATCAGGGCAGTTAAGTTAGTCCCAAGGTTGTTAAGTGAATCTGTTTTTTCCCATTGGCTTTGCTTGTCAGAAGGTGGCAAAAAGGGGATTACGCGACCCCAGGACACTGCAACAGTCGTAAATACGAGTCAGTGGCCAAGCGTCAGAATTTGGATCATGGGACCATTGGGGGATGCGCTGGACAGAGGGTCGGGCTGGAAGACCTTCATGATCCCTTCCAAGGGAAAGCTTTTGTGATTCTCTACATTTCGTAAAAGGAAATTTACTTCTCCTCTTTTTCCCCCTCATCTCACAGTGAGTAAAAGATTGTGACCAAAGATTCACTTGCAAGGCATCTATCAACAGACAGCAGAAAATCAGCACAAGGCAACAGCCAAGAGGAAAGATGGAGGGGGGGAAACTCCTGGATCCCCCATCAGACACAAGAAGCACTCCAAAAAACCACAAGAAACCTCATGAATGCTCAGAGTGTGGGAAATCCTTTGCTCGCAGGTCCCTCCTTTTGATCCACAGGAAGGTCCATGTGGGAAGTGGATCCAGTCAAGGTTTGGAGGGCAAGAAATCCAACTCAGGGAAAAACTCCAAGGATCTCAGGAGCCCCCCAAAACTAAAACCCTATAAATGTGAGGAATGTGACTTATGCTTTGGACTAAAGTCAAGCCTTCTTACACATCAGAAAATCCACACTGGAGAGAAATCTTATCAATGTCTGGAATGTGGGATTTTTTTCCGTGAAAAAGGCACTCTCAGAAACCACGAGAGGATTCACACAGGGGAGAAGCCTTACAAGTGTTGGGAATGTGGGAAGAGCTTTCATCAGAACTCAAGTCTTTGGATCCATGAGAAGACTCATGCAGGAAAAAAATCTTACAAGTGTTTTGAGTGTGGAAAATGTTTCACCCAGAGTTCAGGTCTTCGGACTCATGAGAAAACACACAGAGGGGAGAAAAATGAAAAGTGCCTCGAATGCGGGAAATGTTTTTCCACGAAATCAATCCTGGCACGACATCAGAGACTCCACACTGGAGAGAGACCCTATGAATGTCCAGAATGTGGGAAACGATTTGTGGATTCTTCTGAACTTCGGAGACACCAGAAGGGGCACAAAGAGGAGAAACCCTATGAATGTGGGGAGTGTGGAAAAAGTTTTATTTACCCAGGAGTGCTTCAAATTCATCAGAGAATCCACACAGGGGAGAAACCCTACAAATGTGTAGAGTGTGGGAAATGCTTTTCCCAAAAACAACACCTGGGAAGCCATCAGAGGGTCCATACGGGAGAGAAGCCATACAGATGCGTAGAATGTGGAAAAAGTTTTACTCAAAGTGGAGACCTTTGGAGACATCATAGAACACACACAAGGGAGAAGCCACATCAATGCAACGAATGTGGAAGATTTTATAGTATCTCATCAACCCTTAGAAGTCATGTGAAAACGCACACGGGGGAAAAAAACTACAAATGTTTGGACTGTGGGAGAGCATTTGCTCATTCATCTTCCCTTAGAAGTCACAGCCGAATCCATACAGGAGAAAAGCCGCATAAATGCTCAGATTGTGATAAATGTTTTTCTCGAAAAGATTCTCTTGTGATGCATCAGCGAATCCACACTGGAGAGAAACCGTATAAATGTCTGGAGTGTGGGAAATGTTTTGCCCAACCTTCAGCCCTTCGCATCCACACCCGACGTCACACAGGAGAGTAGCCACACAAGTGTGCGGAGGGTGTGAAACCTTTTCATTGTAAATCAAAATGCACCAGAAAGTTCATACCAGAGATAAACCTGTTTATTTGTGAACAATTCAATTCAATCTGGTGAATCTTCTAATTCAGCAGAAACATCACACAGTGACAGAAGGGAAATCCTAAAAATTGCTGGTGTGGGGAGAATGTTTTTTTTCTACTGAAGCAAATTCAAATCTCATCAGAGAGTACGCAATGTGGAAAAATAGTGTAAGCGTTGCGAGTGTGAGGATGTTTTGTTGACAAAGCAGCATTAGTAACAGAGTGATTATACAAAAGAGTTATGAGTGTGTAAGGATGTAAAGTTTTGCAGAGGACAGGAGGTCCCTGACTTATGACCACAAGTGGGAATGGATTTCCGGTCATACGTTGTTACAGTCAAGGCACCCAGGTACTTTAGTTCATTCTTAATGGACCTTTGTTGATCAATAAGCAGAACTGAAGATTTAGAGAGCAGAAAATGGGATGAAGGGTAGAAGGAAGATGCATCTCGTGGTTCATTTAGGGATAAAACGTTGCTGTTGAATATGCTGGCTGAGGATGAGGAGGGGAAGTTTCTTTTTCTTACTATCTTTTTTGGAGGGATTTTTTTTTGCTTTTTCGTATGTTCAAACACATACACACAGACATTATATTCCCAGACATACGGTATTTGTATTGAGTTTCTTTGTTTGATATGCTAATATTATCCTTAATAAAAGTATTGTTCAAAATAATGAAGAAGAGTGTTTTTAGAGCATGGACTGAGTCAAGATGGCCGCCAGATGGTGCCGTATTCTGCAGTCCATGCACTGTAGTTGTTGATGTGCTCCCAATGTTGGATCTGCCATTGACTCCTATTGGCTACTTCAGTGGAGCCTCTGGCATCTCCCCGCCCCCTGTGAGCCCCTTGATCCGGATACCTGGTTCCCCAGAGGCGCCTGGTACCCGGATGCCCCTCAGGTCTGATGGAGGCTCTTTCTCCTTATGGATTTCAGGCTCTTTGGGAAGAAGGTCAACTGAACGTAGGAAAAAGAGCCCAGTGTGCCTGTTTCACACTGCTAATTCCTACACAGAAACACAAACACACACACACACCCACACACCATCTCCATCTAGGTTTAGGTTTATTAAATTTATAGACCGCCCCCTCTCCCCATAGGGACTCGGGGCGGTGTACAGACCGTTCGTGTATAAAACAATAAAACATAACATAAAACATCAGACAACAACGCAAACATACCGTGTGTATATACAACCCAAACTAATTAAATAATTAAAAACAATTCTAAAACCAATTTAAAACCCCAAAATTTAAAATTTAAAAAGCCATCCAGTAGTGGGTGTTCCCTGTAAGTACAAGTACAGTTACAATTAGGCCAGGCCGGCTAGTCGAAACAGGTGGGTCTTGAGTTTCTTGTGGAAGGAGCGGAGGTCCAAGGTGGTTCTAATATCGGGGGGGGGGGTGTCGTTCCAGAGGGTTGGGCCCATCACAGAGAAGGCCCTATTCCTAGGCACCGCCCGCCCGCACTGCTTAGCGGAAGGTACCCGGAGGAGTCCCTCTCTGTGAGAGCAGATTGGTCGCAGGGATGTGTGGGGTAGAATGTGATCCCGCAGGTAACTAGGTCACAATCTGCCAGCCTTCAGCTCCTCCTGCCCACAAAGGGGGTTTCATAACTTGTGGCCCCTCCTGTGTGGGGTTCTCTGTCCTTCCTTCCCTTCTCAGCTCAAGTGGGAGAGGCAGAGTTTGGGTCGGTCCCCCCTTTCAGCCCAGAGCTCATCAGGCACAGCTGGAGGGCAGAGGCAGCCATGGGGGCTCACCACTGGCAGACATCAACCTGAGACCCTTTGAAGGTACAAGAGAGCCCCCCCCCAAAAAAATGTACTTTATGACGGAGGTCCATGATGGGCAGACGACCATAAGTTGAGGGTCACCTGTAACATTGGTTTGCATTTATTACCTAATTTAGAAACCACCAATATCACCCAGCAGAGTGAATGATTTGCCTTGTGGGGAAGACATCCGTTTCATTCTATGGCCGCCACTCTTGTGAAACACAGCAGGGTGTGAGGGGGCTCACAATGAAAGTAAAACCAACATCAAGAGAAGCAAAAAAACTGGCATCTGACACACACACAAACACACACAACCCACCACCTCTAATCCTGCAGAAAAGTCACACTTCCTGGGTCCCGCTAGATGGCAAATGAAAACGGTCAAGATCAGGGTTAATTACAACTTTGATAATGGTTTGTGTCCCCTTCATCAGGTGCTGCTTTCAAAAGTGAGCAAGGGCCCTGCCAGCCACACTCAACAACTTCTAGCCTTGAACGTGGATTTGAATTCTTACATTTCTCCTTCTGGAGCAGAGGATAATTTTCCTAAAGGTTCATTATCCTCAAACACATATGTGTGTCTACACGGGTATTGGTACATGCATGTGTATGTCAACATCCGTGTTTCTCAACCTTGACAACTTTGAAGCTGTGTGGATGTCCAGGACCCCCCAACTGGCATGAATCCCGGGAGCTGAAGTCCCCCCATCTTTAAGAATGACCATTCCAAACCAACCCCCAGGACATCCAGTACGGCCTAGTGGTTAAGGCCCTGCGTTAGAAAGCCTGAGGCCATGGGTTCCAGTCCCCTCTTGGCCATGGGTGACCTTGGGCCAGTCCCTCTCTTAGCCTAGCCCACCTCACAGGGTTGTTGTGAGGAGAATAGGCGGAGGAAGATAAGTTCCCTTCTTTGAGTTATTTGTAAAAATAATAAAGACAGATATAAATAAAAAATAAATAAAACCATTCCCATTTTGCAGGGGCTGAGCAATATTTTCAAGCTTCTTTCCCTGTTCTGTTGCCTCCATGGGAAGAAGCGTGAGAGCTTGGCTGCTCCCCCAAACTCTCCTCTGTCCTGCCCCCACCCAAGGGTTCTGGTGATTGGCAGCTGACCCACCCAAGGATGTGAGTCTCTGCAGAACCCCCCCCTCGCTCAGACATCCCCCCCCCCATTTAAGTTCTCAGGGTGGAGGGTGATCCCGTAACCTCTGCCCCAGCGGCTGTTGCAGATGACTGTGAGATGCGACGGTCACTGAATGAAAAGCCCCTGGGAGGAAAATGAAAGCTTTCTTATCCACTTAGGAGGAAACAGCCATCAAGTGTTTCGGCAGGCAGCAAAAAGTCAACTCTGTGTTGTTGCTAGAAGTTACTGGGACTTTGAGCGGAGTTCCCGAAGAGGAAAAAAATATCTGGGCTCATTAAAACAACAATCTCCCTCTCTCTGAAGGAGGAGAGGCAGCCCCGCTTCCAGCGTGCAGAACGGGACCCTCTTCCCATGCTCAGAGGAACGCTTGACACGAACACACATAGCAGGTTCAGAGGAAGCTCCGCAGCACGTGGGGAGGGGAGATTAGGGGGGAGGGGGAGGGGGAAAGGGGAGGCGGCGGCCAAGGGGCAGGGCTCCAGGGCAGAGGGCGGAGCCCGAAAGAAGCCCCTCCCCCTGGCTGGATTTCCGCTTTCCTCCGCGTGTCCCGCTTTGCACGAGGGGGATCGGTGCTGGATCCCTTGGGAGAGGCTCCTGGATCCTGCTCGGGGCAGGTGGGGCTGCTCTCTCTGGCCTCCACGCCGCCCCTCCTCCAGGAGATCTCCTGCCTGCCCCCTAAGAGGGAGGGAGCTGCGGAGATCCGGCTCTGGCTTTGCCCGCAGGGAGCGACTCCCTCCCTTCCCTCCAGGGGGACAAAGGGGGCTCCGTCCCCGGGCTGCATCTGCCCCCTCCACCACCGGCCAAGGCTCCCCGGGGGGCTCCGGGAAGGATCTTTTGGGTAAGTTGCTTCAGAAGGTCCCTCTGTGGTCCGTTTCACACATGTTCTTTTGCCCATCTCATCTCTCTCTCTTCTTCCATTGAGTCTTCCTACTCACAACTATGCAATGATCCCAGTTGGACTTCCACCTTGGTGGTTTCTCTCCATTTTGGCTCATCAAGATCTTGAATCACGATTCTCCCTCTTTTATTTCTACCAATAACAAATAATTCCACCTTCTGCTGCCTCTTCCAGTTCATTTAGAGATTCTGTGCAGAATTACTGTCAAAAGCATCTGAGCCTTCTTCATTTCTCCTTGCAGGGGACCAGTGAGGATCTGGCCGTGAACCCCACAGAGGAGAAAGGGGAGTTCTTGGATCAGGTTCCACCAACCTTTCGCTGGGACTCCATTCTAGAAAATTTGGAAATCGTGGCCTGGATGGAGAAGCAGCTTCCTGCACAAAGGGCCAATCGACTTAGGAGAAATGAAAGTGGTCAGTGGTGAGGGTCATCCCTGGCCTTGGCTCAGAGGGCTTACAAGTGAACTCTTGATTGTAACTTTAAAGGTGAGTAAACAAATGTTGGCTAAATCTTGGTCTGGACAATAAGCATGTTAATTATTTTAATCTTAATTTGACAAGAGAGTGATGCAGTGAATTGGATTTAGCTGCCAAAGTGCTGAGTGAGGGCATAATTTCTTTGATACTTGTTGTAAGAAGCCACTCTTGGTCTAGTTGGAGGTGGACCCTGGAGGGAAGGCCACAGAGTGGGGGAGCTGCAACGGCTGGGTGGATGCAGCCCTGAAGCCGAAAGAGGCTTCCTGGGGACTCAGCTTGGGGTGGGGCTGCCCCTGTCCAGCCTTCATCCTGTCCCTCCATGGGGAAATGTTCTCTCAGCCCAAACTGCGTCTTGTTTCAGGGATGCATTTTTAGCCATCATACGTGCTGACTGTTTGTGCCTTGTCCCATAATGCACTTGGGGATACAGTTTAGTAAGCTGAATTGCTTTTGCCTTGTCCTTAAACCTCTATTTAAACTCAATTATTGTGGATCCTTTATTGGGGATTTTATGACTCTACATTTCTGAAAAGGAAATACTTTTTTCTCCTTCTCTTTCTAACAGAGGATAAAAGATAGTGAAAAAATGTTTACTTGCAAGACAACTGCCAACAGATAGTAGAAATTCAGCCTAAGGCAGGAGCCGCCACAAAGCATGGAGCCTGGGAAAATCTGGAATCTCCCGTCAGATACAAGCAACACTCCGAAAAACCACGAAAGAACCCATGAATGCTCAGAGTGTGGGAAATCCTTTGCTCTCCAGTCCCTCCTTTTGACCCACAGGAAGGTCCATGTGGGAAGTGGATCCAGGGAAGGATTGGAGGGTGAAAAATCCAACTCTGGAAAAGATGCCAAAGTTGTCAGACTAAAACCCTATAAATGTGAGGAATGTGACTTATGCTTTAGTCAAAACTCAAACCTTTTTAAACATCAGAAAATCCACACTGGAGAGAAACCTTATCAATGCCTGGAATGTGGGAAACGTTTCCGTGAAAAAGCCACTCTCAGAAACCACGAAAGAATCCACACAGGGGAGAAGCCTTACAAGTGTTGGGAATGTGGGAAGAGCTTTTCTCAGAAAGCACATCTTTGTGTCCATGAGAAGATTCATGCAGGAATCAAGCCTTACAAATGCTATAAGTGTGGAAAATGTTTCACCCAGAGTTCATCTCTTCGGAGTCATGAGAAAACACACAGAGGGGAGAAACACGAAAAGTGCCTCGAATGTGGGAAATGTTTTAGCCTGAAAGGAAACCTGGTGCAACATCAGAGACTTCACACTGGCGAGAGACCCTTTGAATGTCCAGAATGTGAGAAACGATTTGTGGATTCTTCTGAACTTCGGAGACACCAGAAGAGGCACAAAGAGGAGAAACCCTATGAATGTAGGGACTGTGGGAAAAGTTTTGTTACATGAAAAGAGCTTCAGAGTCATGAACGAATCCACAGGGGTGAGAAGCCATTCAAATGTGGGGAGTGTGGGAAATGCTTCTCCAGAAAACAGCAACTCAAAAGGCATCAGAGGCTCCACACGGGAGAGAAGCCTTACAGATGCGAAGAATGCGGAAAATGCTTTGCTGATAAGAGAATCCTTTGGACACATCATAAAACCCACACAGGGGAGAAGCCACATCAGTGCAACGAATGTGGAAGATTTTATCGTACCTCATCAGCCCTTAGAAATCATGTGAAAACTCACACGGGGGAAAAAAACTACAAATGTTTGGACTGTGGGAAAGCATTTGTTCAGTCATCTGCCCTTAGAAATCACATCCGAATCCATACAGGAGAGAAGCCCCATAAATGCTCAGAGTGCGATAAATGTTTTTCTCAGAAACGTACTCTTTTGAAGCATCAGCAAATCCACACTGGAGAGAAACCATTTAAATGTCTGGAATGTGGGAAATGCTTTGCCCAACCTTCAGCACTTTGCATGCACACCCGAAGTCACACAGGAGAGCAGCCTCACAAGTGTGCAGAGTGCGAGAAATCTTTTCATAGCAAACCAAAGCTAAAAATACATCGGAAAGTCCATAGGAGATAAATTTCTTCAGCGGTGAACAATGTTGTTAAGCAACCTCAAATCCTGTTTGAGAGTACACAATGAGGCAAGAGGCCATAGGTATGGGGAGTGTGAGGATGTTTGGCTCACAAAGCAGCATTAGACACTTACCAGAGTGATTACACAAAATCACTTGCAGGAAGCTTTTGTCGCTGGAGGTCTGGCAGGAGGTAGGAGGCTCCTTGGCGCAGGACTAACTATTATCCGCTGACGATTTGATTTGATCATATCACCACCCTACCGAAGATTTGGGCCTGTTATACCCTACTGGAACAAATGAATTTTTACCACCTGTAAACGTCCCTAACCAAACTGTAGCCCTGTCGGAAATGTAACCTCACCATATACTCGAGGGCAGACCTGCTCCTACTGCGGGAGTCCCCCCTCTCGCAGGTATGGCCCTCCGCTCTTTCGAGGGCCCACCTTGATGAGGGATTTATTAATCCAGAGAGGTGGACAAAGCGTTCTCTTAGTGGGTTTTTAATCAAAGTTTTTATTCGTATTTTAGGGGGTCCCGGGGGGGGGTTAGTCAGGTTGAGGGAGGGACTAGTGCCAGGCCGACGGGTGGGATTAACAAGGGAACGAGCAAGGGAGTGAGCGGAGTCATTAGGGGGAGGGGGAATAGTAACATTCCAGAAGAGGGTCTTTCCATCTTAACGGTCTCGGGGAGGGGTAGGTACGACGGCAGACAGAGACCTTATAGCCGGCTGGGAGACCGGGGTCGCTGGATTCGGCCGGTCTCCTTTCCCAGCCCCCGCAACCTAGGTGGTCAGGTCCTACAGAGCCGGGGCCTGAGACTGATGCTATGCAATGCCAGGTCCGCCGCTAATAAAGCCCCCCTCATTTATGACTTGGTCTTAGAGGGGGAGCCGAACCTGGCGGGGATAACGGAGACCTGGCTGGGTCACGAGGGAGGTCTCCTCCTCGTGGAAATGGGCCCGCCAGGCTACCGCGCATTCCATCAGTCACGGACCCAGGGCAGGGGTGGTGGGGTAACGGTCATTATAAGGGAAGGTCTTGAACCGAGAGAGTCCACTGTGCCACAGATAACCAGTTGTGAATCCCTGTGTGTGAAGTGGGGCCCAGGGAGGCAGTTGGGCTTGCTGATTGTATACTTGGCTCCTCGCTATGCATCAGCGGCCCTGCCCGAGCTCCTTGAGGTGATCTCCGAGATGGCGGTTGAGACCCCCAGACTTCTGGTCATGTGGAACTTTAACTTGCCATCGGTAGGGGAAACATCCGAGGTAGCTCGGGAGTTCATGGCTTCCATGACAGCCATGGACCTGACCCAAGTAGTTCAGGGCCCCACACACGAGGGAGGTCACACACTGGACCTTATTTTTATCTCTGGCCAGTGGAGGAGTGATCTGGGAGTAGGAGATCTAGTCGTTGCACCCTTGTCATGGTCAGATCACTCACTTCTCCGGCTTGACTTTCCATCCGATACCCCCCATCGTGGGGAGACGGAACCGGAATGTCCTAGATGGTTCCGCCCCAGGCGCCTGATGGAGCCTGATAGGTTCCAGATGGAGCTTGGGCCATGTCCTGTAGCCCTGACCCGTGCCCGGATGGAGGACCTAGTGGCTGCATGGAACAGTGCGGCCGCTGGGGCCTTGGATCGGGTTGCGCCTTTGCGGCCTCTCTCGCGGCAGCGATCCACCCAGGCCCCTTGGTTCACCGAGGAGCTGAGGGTGATGAAGCGCCGAAAGAGATGCCTAGAGAGCAGATGGAGATCGTCACGCTCTGAATCTGACCGATCACAGGTGAGAGCCCATTTACGGACTTACCTTGTGGCATTGAGAGTCGCCAAACGTCAGTACTGTGCCACTCTTATTGCGTCCACTGATAACCGCCCTGCCGCCCTGTTTAGGGTGACCCGCTCCCTCCTTTTTCAGAGGCCACGGGAGGCCCCTTTACAGGGTAGAGCAGAGGAGTTTGGGGAATATCTGCAGGACAAAATCGCTCAGATTCGCAGCGAGTGGGTCCCCTTTAGTGATCCAGAAGAGACGTCGGAGGTGGGTCTTGAGGGATTAGGCTGGGAGGCGTTTGACTCTGTTACTTCCGATGATATGGATGGGTTACGTGGGCGACTGCGAGCCACCACATGTTTATTGGACCCGTGTCCCTCCTGGCTTATACTGGCATCCTGGGAGGTTACACGAGGCTGGCTCCAGGAACTAGTCAACGCTTCTCTTAGAGAGGGGTTCTTGCCAGCCGTCTTAAAAGAGGCGGTGGTGAAGCCCCTACTCAAGAAGCCTTCCCTGGACCCGGCTATATTGTCTAATTACCGTCCTGTCTCCAACCTTTGCTTTTTGGCGAAGGTTGTAGAGAGTGTGGTGGCACAACAGTTCCCACGCCACCTGGAAGAAATGGATTATCTAGACCCGCGCCAGTCCGGCTTCCGGCCCGGCCATAGCACGGAGACGGCTTTGGTCGCGTTGGTGGATGATCTCTGGAGTGCCAGAGATGGGGGCTGTTCCTCCATCCTGGTCCTATTAGACCTCTCGGCGGCTTTCGATACCATCGACCATGGTATACTATTGCATCGTCTGGAGGGGCTGGGGGTGAGGGGCACCATTTTGCGGTGGTTCTCCTCCTACCTCTCTGGCCGAGCGCAATGTGTGTTGACGGGGGCAGAGGTCGACCCTGAGGCTGCTCACTTGCGGGGTGCCTCAGGGGTCGGTCCTCTCACCTCTCCTGTTCAACATATATATGACACCGCTGGGCGAGATCATCCGTGGATTCGGGGTAGACTACCACCTGTACGCTGACGACACCCAGCTGTACATCTCTACCCCGAACCACCCCAACGATGCCGTCGAAGTAATGTCCCGGTGTCTAGAAGCCGTGCGGATCTGGATGGGAGGTAACAGACTCAGGCTCAACCCGTCCAAGACGGAGTGGCTGTGGCTTCCGGCACCCCGGTTCAACCAGCTATGTCCATCACTGGCCATTGGGGGCGAACAGCTGGCCCCCATGGATCGGGTTTGCAATTTGGGCGTCCTCCTAGATGCCCGGCTGTCAATGGACGACCATGTGACGGCCGTGGCAAGGGGGGCGTTTCACCAGGTTCGCCTGGTGCGCCAATTGCATTCCCTATTGGACCGGAATGCCCTCCACACAGTCACCCATGCACTTGTGATGTCTCGGCTGGACTATTGTAGTGCTCTCTACATGGGGCTCCCCTTGAGATGCACTCGAAGGCTGCAGCTGGTCCAGAATGCGGCCGCGCGGGTTGTTGCGGGAGTCCCTAGGTACTCCCACGTAACACCTCTCCTGCGCGGGCTACACTGGCTACCTGTGGCTTTTCGGGTGCGTTTCAAGGTACTGGTTATCATCTTTAAAGCGCTCCATGGCACAGGACCAAGGTACTTGCGGGATCGTATCCTGCCCCATACATCCCTTCGACCGATTCGCTCTCACAGAGAGGGGCTCCCCCGGGTGCCGTCCATGAGGCAGTGCCAGCGGGCAACGCCCAGGAGTAGGGCCTTCTCTGTGATGGGCCTGACCCTCTGGAATGACCTCCCCCGTGACATCAGAACAACCACTGATCTCCGCTCCTTCCGTAAGATGCTCAAGACCCACCTGTTTAGTTCAGCGGGCCTGGCCTAATCCCGATCTAGTCCCTCAATTCTGTACTTTTAAATTTTTGGGGTGGTTTTAAGATGATTTTTAACTTTTATTACCCTGTACAGCTCTACTGTTTATTTGGTTTTTAAATGTATCTATTTTATACTAGGTTTTAATCTGGTGTCTGTACACCGCCCCGAGACCCTTCGGGGAGAGGGGGCAGTCTATAAATTTAATAAAATAAATAATAATAATAATAGTCTGTGAGTATATATAATGTTTTGCAGAGTACAGGTAATTCCCAACTTACGACCACAACAGGAAATGGATTTCTGGTTGTAAGTTGTTTATAGTCATAAATCAAGACACCCAGGTATTATTTTTATCTTTTACTAGACCTTTGTTGATCAATGAAGAGAACTGGAGATTTGCAGAGGAGAAAATGGGGTGAGGGGTGGAACGAAAATGCATCTGATGCTTTCTTTAGTGACAAAACATTGATGTTGAATTTCCTGGCTCAGGATGAAAAAGAAAAGTTGCTTTTTACTATCTTTTGGGGAAGGTTTTTTTTCCCTTTTATCACATTGTCCTTGTTATTTGTGCAGACACATGCATGCTGTATATTCCCACAGTCATACATGTTGGAAGTCAAGGACTACATTAAATGAAGCACCTAACGAATGACTTCCTAGTCCCTGCTTTCCCCAAGGCATTCGTTAAATGAATATGTGGGTTGTTAGGTAGAGCCTGGGGCCACTCAGTCAAAAACTGAGGGAGCCTAGTGGTAGAGTGTGGGAACAAGGTCACCATGGTATGTGTGCAGATCAGTTTTCCTGATTGGAACACATATATGGAATTTGGGACTGGAATAAATTGAGTAGTAAATGCGGGTTGAGATGGATGCCCACTGGGAGGACCCAAATTAGAAAGCTGTGTTTGCAATGACAATAGCAATGCTTAGATCTTAACAGGAACTTTCAAACTGAGGAAGTTACTAGCAGCATAGGAAACACGTGGTGAAAGCGCTTAAGCAGGTATAGCTAAAAATAACCATATTAGGAGAAATGCTTCATGTAACCAATAATATATTATTTCCTTATACGCTCTTAATAAAAGGGGGTTACAGATTACGCTCTGTGCCACTCATGCATCTAGGAACCTTGTGTGTTGTCTTCATTATGAGCGGCCCATTATTTGCGGGGGGGGGGGGCAAACCCGCAGTAGAGATGGGAAGGCCTGGAAAAATTGAGAAAAAGACAGGTATTTTTTCAATTTTCTTCCAAGGCTTTGGAAAAACAGAGAATGAATCCTCTCCCCCCCCCCCCCCCCAATTTTTCTGGTTTTTTTCCAGGCCTGAATAGAATAGATCAGAACAGAACAAAAGAGTGGGAAGGGACTTTGGAGGTCTTCTGGTCCAACCCCCTGCTTAGGCAGGAAACACCATTTCAGACAAATGGTTATCCAACATCATCTTAAAAACCTCCAGTGTTGGAGCATTCACAACTTCTGAAGGCAAGTTGTTCTACTGATTAATCGTTCTGTCAGGAAATTTCTCCTTAGTCCTGAGTTGCTTCTGTCCTTGATTAGTTTCCACCCATTGCTTCTTGTTCTACCCTCAGGCGCTTTGGGGAAGAGGTTGACTCCCTCTTCTTTGTGGCAGCTCCTGAGATATCGAAACACTGCTGTCATGTCTCCCCTAGTCCTTCTTTCTCTTAAGCTAGACATACCTAGTTCCTGCAACTGTTCTTCATATGTTTTAGCCTCCAGTCCCCTAATCATCTTTGTTGTTCTTTCTGCACTCTTTCTAGAGTCTCCACATCTTTTCTACATCGTGGTGACCAAAACTGAATGCAGTATTCCAAGTGTGGCCTTACCAAGGCATTATAAAGTGGTATTAACACTTCAGGTGATCTTGATTCTATCCCTCTGTTGATGCAGCCTAGAACTGTGTTGGCTTTTGTTGGCAGCTGCTGCACACGGCTAGCTCCTATTTAAATGGTTGTCCACTAGGACTCCATCTCTAGTGCAGGCACAGGCCCTCCCAGGAGGCCTAGTTAGGTAATGAAACATCTCCAAGAAAACCACCAAGCTCAGAGAGCACCTTGCAGCAGTTCAAGCCTGATCCATGAATAATCTATTCTGAAGCTGAGATCTCTTGGCTGCTAGATCCTTCTCCGGTGTCTTTGGCACCATCCCCATAGAAGAGGGAGTCAAACTATTCTCCAAAGCACCTGAGGGTAGAACAAGTCAAGGGACCCAGGTTTTTTTTGTAAATTCTTACTAAACTTTGTTGATCAGTAAGGAGAACTCTGAAGATTTAGAGATGAGAAAATGGGTGAGGGATTTTTTTTTCTTTTTCTTACATTGTCTTTTTCATAGGTACACACACACACACACACACATACATACCTTCAGTATATTTATAGACATACAGTACATAGTTGTATTAAGTTTCTTTAATCTGTCATGGGAACAAGCATGAGATCTGGGCTGCTCCCCCAAACTCTCCTCTTTTTGCTGTCCTGGGGAAGACCCACCCAGGCTCATGGTCTTCAGAGTCCCCACCCAATTTAAATTCTCATGATGGGGGGGGGGCGCATCATGTAACCTCTGCACCAGTGGCCATTGCAGATCACTGTAAGATGTGAAACTATTTAAATTAAAATTAAATTTTCCAGGGAGGTCCAGTCCTGGGACACAAAGAAGGTCAACTGTGAACATCTGGATCTGGACACCTGGTTCCCCAGAAGTGGATCCCACTGTAGCGCAAGGGAAGACCTACCCCCAACTGGAGGGGAGACGGAGTTCCCCTCGGGGCTGCTCTTCCTCTGGGTCAGGATCCCCCTTTTTCTTCTTCCTCTTCTCCAGCTGCAGGAACTCCAGAGGCCGCAAAATCAGTCAAGGGGAAGAGCTGAGGGTGGGAATGGGGGGGGGGGGGTTCCTTAGTGGCCTCTGAGCTTCGGTGTTTCCCTGGAGACGTCTCATTGCCCCAACTGGGTAACATCATCAGGGCAGCAACCAACCACAGACCTTAGGGAGTCCCAAGGACCCTTCAACTCTTACGGGGCCTTTTTGCACAAGTCTTTCAGGGGCATCTGCAGAGGTTCAGCTTCCAGCTCTCTCTCTCTTTCTCTCTCTCACAAACACACACAAAAACACAGCATTTCGGAGCACGTGGTCCTAGCTGAAAGGGGGAGGAGAAGGGGCGGGGCTTCAAAGAGTAGGCGGAGCCCGAGAGGAAGCCGGAACTCCCGCCCCCCACCTCTCCCCTCCCATTGGCTGGATCTCTGCTTCCCTTCGCCCGGCGCTGGATCCCTCGGGAGAGGCTCCTAGGTCCCGTTCCGGGCAGGTGGGGCTGCTCTCCCTCCGGCCTCCAGGCCGCCCCTCCAGCCAGGAGATCTTCTCCCCGCCAGGAGGGAGGGAGCTGCGGATCCCGATCTTCGGCTCGCAGGGTTTTCCTCGGGGAGATCCGGCTCTGGCGCTGCCTGCAGGGAGCGAATCCCTCCCTTCCCTCCAGGGGGACAAAGGGGGCTCCGTCCCCGGGCTGGATCTTCCTCGGGGCCAAGGCTCCCCGTGGGGGATCCGGGAAGCAGCTTTGGGTAAGTTGTTTCAGGAGGTTTCTCTGTGATCCGTCAGAGGTCTCTGAGCATGCGTATCCCGCAAGTGCATTTTTTTTAAAGTGTAAATTGCGCTTTAAAACATTTACTGGGATTTGTAATGTGTTATTAACACCCTCTGACCTCTTTGCAACGGGGAGGGGAAAGGAAAGGAGTTTAAATTAGTTGACTTGAGCTCGTGTTTTCTTGAGCCACAAAAGAGATTCTCTTCCTTTGAGCTCTTTCCTCTGAAAGGCGTCAAATCCTTTGTTTTTATGCTAATCTTTACTTTGCTTCTGCTTTAAAAAGATGGGTAGAATTTCTAAACTTTAGATTTTCCTTCTTTTGCCCAGAAGAGGCTGGGATGTAGGAGCCGCTCCTTGGTGGGTGTTTTCCTAAGCACAAAGGAAGTTTTGAGGGGGGTCTTGTGAGCAGCTGCTAGGTAACAAGCTGATGGGCAGGAGGCTGCCTTACCCAATTGTACATAGATTTTGAGACGCCTAACTGGAATCTTGGCTGCCTTGCAGCCTCCAAAAAGAGCAGGAAAGATCAGCCCTTTTCACACATGCTCTGCCCCATCTGATCTCTCTCATCTTCCACTGAGGTTTCCTAGGTACTTTGGTCCCTATTGGACTTCAGCCTGCTGGTTTCTTTCATTTTGTCTTATTCAGATCTTCTTGAATCTTATCTCCATTATTTTGTATCAAGATCCAATACTCCTATTTTTGCCTCCAGAATCCAGATCACTTCCAGATTATGTTCAATATCACTGTTGGCATCTGAGCCTTTTTTTTTCATTTCTCCTTGCAGGAGACCAGTGAGGATGTGGCTGTGAACTCCACAAAGGAGAAAGTTCCTGGATTGGGATCCATCAACCTTTGGCCAGGACTCTGTCCCAGAGAATTTGGAAATCGTGCCCTGGATGGAGAAGAGGCTTCCTTGCACAAAGGGCCAATTGATTAAGGAGAAACCAAACCGGTCAGCAGTGAGGGTAATACCTGGCCTTGGCCCAGAGGCCTCTTCATTGTAACTTTAAAAGTGAGTAAACAAAACTTGGGTTAAATCTTGGTTTGGAGAACAAGCATCCATTTTTTAAACCTTTATTTGACAAATGAGCAATGCATAAAAAATGGGTTTTGCTCCCAAGGTGCTGGGTGAGGGCATAATGTAGTTCCATTGAGGACTATACGTTGAATGCGGTTGGTCAGCCAGTTACGAATCCACCAGGTGGTGATCCTATCCCACATTTTGTTTATCCTGCCAAGAACTAGGTAGCGCTCTACTTTTGTCACATGCCTCACTGAAGTCCATGTATTCGATGCACACAGAACTTTAGTTGTTTTGTCAAAGAACGCAATAAGGTTTTCTGCCGTGGTCTGTGTTTGACAAACCCATGTTGGCTTGTAATAATAGCTTTGTTTGTTTCTAGGCTTTGGCAGATCCAATGCTTGATTATCTTTTCCAGGATCTTCCCAGGGACTGATGCCAGGATGTTTGGATTATAGCTTCCTTGATCCAATCCCCCTCCCCCACCCTCTTTTTAACTTTATTTTATAAAATGTACAAAAAGTGTCACGAGGAAGCCCCGATTGAGAAGCCATGGTGGGATGGGGCTCCTATGAGCCAAAGTGAGAAGAAGCAGGAAAAAGGGATAAGAATCAGAAATGGGTTCTTTACATTAGCCTGAACTCTTTTTCCTTCTCTTTTGCTTATGTGATGCCTTAGTTTAGTTTAGTTTACTTTATTGTCATTGCACCTCCGACAATGAAATTAAATGCCATCTTCAGTGTACATTGTCACTATCAAAAAAATAAAACAAAAACGCACATCCTTTGCATTCTATGCAATTCAATTGAAAACCCCTGATATTGCACTAATATTGCACTATACAGTAGAATTCAATCTAGTTACTGCCCTGGGACAGAAGCTGTTTTTCAGCCTATTTGTCCTTGTTTTCATTATCCTGTACCGTCTGCCAGATGGTAATAGTTTACAAAAAAAAGAGTGCCCAGGATGAGATGGATCTTTAAGAATGCTTTGAACTTTGTTAAGGCAGAGGGAGCTATAAAGCTCTCCCAAGGAAGGGAGAGGTCAACCAATGATCCTCTGGGCAATGACCTCGATCCTCTGGAGTGCTGTCCTATCTGCCTCTGTGCAATTGGCAAACCATACACAGGAGCAGTAACTTAAAATACTCTTTATTGTACAGCAGTAGAAGGTCACTTAGTTTTGGGTAATTCCTGTAGTTTGTCCTGGACCTATGTCCAGTTTGTCGACAATTGGAGTCTTGGTTGTTGAGCAAAGTGGTCATTAAGTAAGATGTCGCGGGAGAGCTTGGCTCAATGACTGCAACGTTGTATTCGTGGTTGTGGTTGTTAAGCGATTTCACGTGTCGCTAAACAAAGTCCCAGGTAAGGAATGTGGGGTTGTCTGAAGTGAGCAGGAGAGGCCTGGGGATTCCCAGGCACAGGCAGCATTCGACTTCAGGGCTCCCGGAGAACCTAAGAGATGCTTTGGGACACGTTTCTTGGAAACAGTACGGAAAATGCAGCTTGGAAAATGGAGCTAGGTTGCAAAGGCCTCCAGTCTGGAGATTAAGGGCGCATTTCTCAGTGGCAGTGGTGACCCTGGGGTGAAACCGAGGCCTGGGGACAATGGCAGTTGGCTGAAACTGCCGAAGGCCCCATCCCCCCCTCCTTTAAGGCAATTATTATGTGGGAAATATTTTTCTGGACTGTCTACCTGGGTCTGGAGGTAAAAATGCCCTCCAGAAAACCTCCAGGGGCTCGGATGGCCGGACCCTCTTTCGGGGTGACAAACCACATCAGAGTTTGGAATGTGGAAAATCTGCTGCTTGAAATGAGACAATTGTTGTCCTGCATTGGTGAGTCCCCTCAGAGGGGGCCCTTAGAAGTTCTTGTAGCGTTGGAAATGGTTTAATCCTGAAATATTTTCGAAAAACACAAAAGTGGGTCAAAACACCCCTGGCCTGGGTATTATTAAATAAAGCTTCTCATTTTTTAAAATTTAGATTACACTTAAAGCCATTTATGGATATTGTTGTTAAGTCTCTCACTGCGATATTTCATTATTATCCATAGATCTTGTGGCATTAAATATTTTTCTTGCCTATTTCTATCGATCTGGAAGCAATTACTGTATATTCCATAGAGATATAACTTTAAAAAAATCTAAATTTAATGTGATGTTTTTGGAGCTTCAGTAAAGGAGACTCACTTTTTCTCATCATTTTCCTTTAACTGTGGTTATTTCTCTCCTTCTCCTCCGTCCTCCATGAAATGGCATCTCCTCCCCAGCCCTACGAAGCACAATGTTTTCCTGGCTGTTTTGCTTGGGAAGTGGTCTCTTCCCTCTTGGTCCCATAGAAATGTTCCTTTGTGACATAGTTGTTGATGTGCTCAGAATCTGGGATCTGCCATTGACTCCTATTGGCTACTTCAGTGGGGCTTCTGGCATCTCCCCGCCCCCTGTGAGCCCCTTGATCCGGACACCTGGTTCCCCAGAGGCGCCTGGTACCCGGATGCTCCTCTGGTCTGATGGAGGCTCTTTCTCCTTAGGGATTTCAGGCTCTTTGGGAAGAAGGTCAACTGAACGTAGGAAAAAGAGCCCAGTGTGCCTGTTTCACACTGCTAATTCCTTCTCTCCCTCCCTCCCTCCCTCCCTCCCTCTCTCTCTCTCTCTCTCTCCCTGTCTTTCTCCCTCTCTTTCTCTCTCTCTCCCTCTCCCTCTCTATTTGCCAGCCTTCAGCTCCTCCTGCCCACAAAGGGGGTTTCATTATTTGTGGCCCCTCCTGTGTGGGATTCTCTGTCCTTCCTTCCCTCCTCAGCTCAAGTGGGAGAGGCTGAGTTTGGGTCGGTCCCCCCTTTCAGCCCAGAGCTCATCAGGCACAGCTGGAGGGCAGAGGCAGCCATGGGGGCTCACCACAGGCTGCCCTCCAGCTGCCCTTTCACAGTTTCAATGGACCCCACCTGCAAAAGCTATTCATGACCCGGATCCATAATGTGCAGGGACTCACTTAAGGTGGAAAGTTGAGGAATCACCTGCAGTTATTTATTTATATCTATTTATTATCAAATATGGAAACCACCCACCTCACAAATCAGCTTATTTGCTCCATTGGGAAACATCTATGTCGTACATTGTGGACTGGATGTCATAAAGGGCTGATAAACTTTGGGGCATTAGCAAAAGGGGGTCATTGTATAAAGGCAAGAAATTGGACTCTGTGTCCTGAGTTGTCTTGTAAAACACAACTCTGAAAAGGGACACACAACTCTAAAGCCAAAATCAAGAAAACCAAAACAATCAGGTACCTGAGACACACCCACAAACACAACCAAACTCTAATTCTCCAGTCCCAGCCTTCCTCTGTCCCAGATATTGGGGAGGGAAACAGCCCCCTAAGGCTTTCCAGAAGGTTGGGGGGGGCTGCACCATCCCCCCCCCCCCAGGAAAGGGTCTCTCCCAGGACAGGGGCTGCTACAGAAAAGTCACACTTCCTGGGTCCCGATGGATGGCAAATTGTAAAGGTGAAGATCTGTGTTAATTCTCCATTTCATAATGGTTTGTCTCCCCTTCTGCAGCTGCTTGTTGCAAGTGAGCAAGTGCCCTGCCAGCCACACTCACCTCAAACAACTCCTGGCCTTGATCCTGGATTTGAATTCTTACATGTCTCCTTGAACAGGGAAAAGATTTTCAAAAACACACTCCTCAAACACGTATATTTCTACAAGGACACCGATGCAAACATTAATATTTGTTTTTGACAGTTAGTATCAATTCATGATTTTAACAAGCTCCATTGCTTTTTGGGGGGAGGTAACTTTATCCTGCCTAATTCTAAACCAACTGCAAAATGCTACTTTTGTTCAATTCTTAAATACTAAATATGTGAGGCTGAGCTTTAAATTGACCGATAGAGATCAGGCAGGCTTAGTTCAGAGATGCTCATCAGCTGTCAAAGTCAAAAGTTAACTCATTCACTCCTTTCTGCCCTTCAGAGAGCATGACCACCAAGCCACGCCCACCCAGTCACATGACCACCAAGCCACGCCCACCCAGTCACATGACCACCAAGCCACGCCCACCCAGTCACATGACCACCAAGCCATGCCACATGACCATCAAAATAAGTCATACCCACAGAACCGGTAGTAAACACTTTTGAATACCACCACTGGTCCACACACACAAAACAGCACACATTCCACTGAAGGGAAGTTCCCCAAGGATTTGCTGTCCAAAAGCTTGAAAGACGAAACCTCTGATGATCCTGGTGACTGACCCAGATTGGATCCTGCAACTTCATCCTGGCACATGCCTTCAATTGTTTTTTATCTTTATTTCACAAAACGGCAATTGAGTGAAAATTTTTGATTGGACTTTTGAGTTTCCTATAGTCAGTCCTCGAGTTACGACTACAACTGGGCTGCAATCTCATTTCTTGAGCAAAGTGGTCATTACTTGAGACATCACATAATCGCTTTGCTCAAGAACTGCAATTCCTCCCTCACTCTTGCGGTTGTTATTAGCAATAGCACTTCAAGTTAGATACGTAGTGATTTACAGCACTCTCTGAGCACTTTACAAATGTCGGCCCTCAACAACTTTGTGGTTTTCCTTGTTTCTCGAAAGGAAATAATGCTCTTATCTCTTTTGTTCCACCAGCAGGAAAACAGCTGTGACCAAAGATTTACCTGAAAGGCAAATATCAACAGATAGTAGAAATTCAGCCCAAGGCAGCAGCGAAAAGGCAAGCATGGAGGCTGGGAATCTCTTGGATCCCCCATCAGACACGAGAAGCACTTCAAGGACGAAAAGCTCCAAAAATCTCAGGAGCCCCCCAACACTAAAACCCTATAAATGTGAGGAATGTGACTTATGCTTTGGACGAAAGTCAAGCCTTCTTATACATCAGAAAATCCACACTGGAGAGAAACCTTATCAATGCCTGGATTGTGGGAATTTTTTCCGTGAAAAAAACACTCTCAGAGACCACGAGAGAATCCACACGGGGGAGAAACCTTACAAGTGTTGGGAATGTGGGAAGAGCTTTTCTCGGAACTCAAGTCTTTGGTCCCATGAGAAGATCCATGCAGGAATAAAGTCTTACAAATGCTTTGACTGTGGAAAACGTTTCACCGCGAGTTCAACTCTTCGGAGTCATGTGAAAACACACACAGGGGAGAAAAAGGAAAAGTGTCTTGAATGTGGGAAATGTTTTATCCAGAGTTCAGCTCTTCGGAGACATATGAAAACACACACAGGGGAGAAAAATGAAAAGTGCCTCGAATGTGGGAAAAGTTTTACCTTGAAATCAAACTTGGTGCAACATCGGAGACGTCACACTGGAGAGAGACCCTATGAATGCCCAGAATGTGAGAAACGATTTGTGTATTCTTATGAACTTCAGACACACCAGAAGATGCACCAAGGGGACCTACCCCATAGATGTGGGGAGTGTGGGAAAAGTTTTATTTCACCAAGCCAAGTTCAGATTCATCAGAGAATCCACACGGGGGAGAAGCCCTACAAATGTGGGGAGTGTGGGAAATGCTTTTCCCAAAAACAACATCTTGGAAAGCATCAGAGGTTCCACACAGGAGAGAAGCCATACAGATGCGCAATATGTGGAAAATGCTTTGTAGACATGCGAGGCCTTCGGGGTCATCATAGAACCCACACAGGGGAGAAGCCACATCAATGCAACGACTGTGGAAGATTTTATAGTACCTCATCAGCCCTTAGAAGTCATGTGAAACTTCACACAGGGGAAAAAAACTACAAATGTTTTGACTGTGGGAGAGAATTTGCTCATTCATGTAACTTAATAAGTCACAGCCGAATCCATACAGGAGAGAAACCTTACAAATGCTCAGAATGTGATAAATGTTTTCCACGGAAAGATTCTCTTGTGATGCATCAGCGAATCCACACTGGAGAGAAACCGTATAAATGTCTGGAGTGTGGGAAATGTTTTGTCCATCCTTCAACACTTCGTGCGCACACCCGAAATCACACAGGAGAGTAGCTTGACAACCACACAGAAGGTGAGAAACCTTTTCATAGTAAATCAAAGCTGAAAAAGCTCCAGAAAATCCAAAGCAGAGATAAATCTGTTTAGTTGGGAATGCTGGAAACACTTTATTCAAACCCATCCTAATGTTTACCAGGAACTTCACACAGTGACAGAAGGGAAATCCTACCATTATTTGGTGTGAGCAAATGTTTTTCCTACTGCAGCAAAGGAACCGCAGAGAGTTCACAATGAGGCAAAAGGGTGTAAATGCTGGGAGTGAGAGAATATTTTGCTCGCAAAGCGGAATTAGTAACTTACTGGAGTGATTACACAAAACAGTTATAAGTATGCGGGGAGTAGATTTAATGTTTTGCAGTGTATAGGACGTATGACCACAAGTTGGAATGGATTTCTGGTCATGTTGCTACCATCGTAAATCAGGAACCAGGTTTTTCTGTTAATTTTTACTAGGCTTTGTTGATAAATGGGGAGAACTGAAAATTTAGAGAGGGGAAAATGGGGTGAAGAGCGGAATGAATTTCTTGTTTATTTAGTGATAAAAGTTTTGATGTTGAATCTGCTGGCTGAGGATGAAGAGGGAAAGTTTTCGTTTTCCTATTATCTTTTTTGGAGGGATTTTTTTCCCTTTTTCATATATTCACACACAAATATTTGTATTAACTTACTTTCGGGGCATTTAATCCTTAATAAAAGTATTGCTCAAAATCACGGCTCCTTAAACTTCGGGCCATGGGCCACATTCAGACCACTGAAGCTATTAATCTGGCCCACCCAGGACCACAAGGTGGCCCCTGGCAACACCGCCCCACCTACCCTTCACCCAATCGCAGGACTTACCTTCGGGAGCCCAATCGCAGGCTGGAACTGAAAGCTAAGGCCAACAATTTTGGTCTGCAGAATGCTTCTGGAGGTGGGGTGTGTGTGAAAAACGGTGGACACAAATGTCCCAGGAGGTTAAAAAACAGGCAAAAATGTCTTGTTTTTCACCTCCTCTGCCTGGAGAAGATAGAGAGAGGGAGAGACAGGGAGGGAGAAAGAGAGGGAAGAGAGGGAGAGAAAGAGCGACAGAAAGCAAGAAAGAGAAAGCAAGAGGGAGGAGAGAGTAAAAGAAAGAGAGAAAGGGGGAAGAGAGGGAGCGAGGAAGAGAGAGGGAGAGATAGAGAAAGAGAAAGGGAGGGAGACGGAAAGAGAGAGAGAGAGAAAGAAACAGAGATATTTCTCAAGCTCCTTGGGGCTGAGAAAAATTGCTGCAAAACTGAGTTTCCTGAAGTGGACCTCTACTGAAGTCCAGTCCTGGGGTCAGTGGCAGATGGCTGAAATGCCTGAAGGCCCCGGACCTCCACTTAAGGCACCACCTTGGCACTTCTGCCCCATTGCACGGCCAAGATGCGGCGACTGAGGCTTCAGGGGGCGGCTGCAGCTCTCCTACTCCATGTGTGGCCTGTGCTGGACTTCCAGGGTCTCCCCCCCCCCCTTCAGGCACCCCTCCACTTCTTTCCTGAGTCTGCCTTCACTTAGCAACCTTTCAAAAATCACTTAACGACCACAACAACGTAAGCGTTTTCCTCCTAGAGATTTTGTGACTCTCTACATTTCTGAAAAGGAAATACTCTCCTCTGTTTCTTTTTTCCTTCCAACAGCGGATAAAAGATTGTGACCAAAGATTTACCTTGAAGACAACAGAGGGTAGAAAATCAGCCCAAGACAGCAACCAAGAGGAAGCATGGAGCCTTGGAAACTCTTTGACCCCTCACCAGACACAAGCAGCTCTCCACAAAAGGACAAAGAATCCCATGAATGCTTAGAGTGTGGGGAATCCTTTGCTCTCCAGTCCCTCCTTTTGACCCACAGGAAGGTCCATGTGGGAAGTGGATCCAGTCAAGGTTTGGAGGGCAAGAAATCTTTCTCTAGTAAAAACTCCAAAGATTTCAGAATCCCCCCAAGGCTAAACCCCTATAAATGTGAGGAATGTGACTTATGCTTTAGTCAAAAGTCAAGCCACCTTAGACATCAGAGAATCCACACTGGAGAGAAACCTTATCAGTGTCTGGAATGTGGGAAACGTTTCCATGAAAAAGACACTCTCAGAGACCACGAGAAAATCCACACAGGGGAGAAGCCTTACAAGTGTTGGGAATGTGGCAAGAGCTTTTCTCAGAAAGCACATCTTTGGTCCCACGAGAAGACTCATGCAGAAATCAAACCATACAAATGCTTTGAGTGTGGAAAATGTTTCACCTGGAGTTCAGGACTTCGGACTCATCAGAAAACACACGGAGGGGAGAAAAACGAAAAGGGCCTTGAATGTGGGAAGTGTTTGACCTGGAAGTCAAGCCTGGTGGGACATCAGAAACGTCACACTGGAGAGAGACCCTATGAATGCCCAGAATGTGAGAAAAGATTTGTGTGTTCTTATGAACTTCAGAGACACCAGATGAGGCACAAAGGGGAGAAACCCTATGAATGTGGGGAGTGTGGGAAGAGTTTTTTTTTGACAGGAGAGTTTCAGATTCATGAGAGAATCCACACAGGGGAGACAGCCTACAAATGTGGTGAGTGTGGGAAATGCTTCTCCCGAAAACAAGACCTTGGAAGCCATCAGAGGGTCCACACAGGAGAGAAGCCCCACAGATGCATAAAATGTGGGAAATCTTTTGCTCAAAATGGAGCCCTTTGGAGACACCATAAAACCCACACAGGGGAGAAGCCATATCAGTGCAACGAATGTGGAAGATTTTATCGTACCTCATCAGCCCTTAGACGTCATGTGAAAACTCACACAGGGGAAAAAAAACTACAAATGTTTGGACTGTGGGAGAGAATTTGCTCATTCATCTCAATAAGTCACAGCCAAATCCATACAGGAGAAAAGCCCCATAAATGCTCAGAGTGCGATAAATGTTTTTCTCGGAAAGATTCTCTTGTGAAGCATCAGCGAATCCACACTGGAGAGAAACCATAGAAATGTCTGGAGTGTGGGAAATGTTTTGCCCGACCTTCAGCACTGCGCAAGCACACCAGGCATCACACAGGAGAGTGGCCTTACAAGTGTGCAGAGTGTGAGAAACCATTTCATTGCAAATCAAAGTTAAGCCTCCATCAGAAAATCCATAGCAGAGAAAAACCTGTTTAGTCCTGAACAATGCTGGCTGAGGATGAAGAGGAAAAATGTATTTTTCCTACTATCTTTTTAGGAGTGATTTTTTTCTTTTTTCACAATGTTTTTTCATATGTTCACACACATACATACAGTACATTCACAATCATACTAGTACACAGCTATATTGAAGGTCCTTGATCAGCGCATATAATTTATTAATAAAATTATTATTCAAAATAACGAGTGTTTTTTAGAGCATGGATTGGACGGTCAAAAGAGTCAAGATGGCAGTCAGATGGTGCCACGCTCTGCAGTCAAAGTCCTGCTGCTTTCTAGCTTTATGTGTGTGTCCCTTTAAAACAGCCGCCATCTTGGTTCTTTTGGCTCCCTCCTCCCTCGACTTTAGGGCTGAATGAAAAGGAGGAGATTTGCCATTAACTTTAGGAAAAATCTCTTGGTGATTCGGATGGACCCCCTGCTCTTAAGGGCAGATGATGGGTGGCTGACCAAATGTGCCTGAGACGCTCGGGATTAATGGGACCCCATCTCACTTAGGACATTCAGGCCCCCTTGACTTTTGCCCATTTTCTTACGCTGCCCCCTGATTGTGCAGTTATTTAAATTCACTTTTCCCCTCATTAATCTGCACTCAGTGCCACATAATGAGAAATGAAAACAGAAATTTAGCAATGTCTGCAAATGTATTAAAAAAGAAAAAAACCGAAATAGGACATTGGCATAAGTATTCAGACCCTTCACTCAGTTCCTTTGTTGAAGCACCTTTGACCGCAGTTACAGCCTCCAGTGTTTTTTGGGTATGAACTTTGCACATCTGGATCGTGGGATTTTCTGCCCTCCTTCCTTGCAAATCCTCTCCAGCTCAGTCAGGTCGGATGGTGACCGTCGATGGAGAGCCATTTTCAGGTCCCTCCAGAGATGGGAAGGAAGGCGGGTGGGATATGTTCACTGCCTTGACTTATTTCAGTTGTGGGTTCCGGATCCCGTTGCAACTGGTACGGTTGCAAAGGGGCCCGGAGTCCTCCACACGAATGCGTGCAGTGCACGTGTGCATTGCGTATATGTGTCTTACCGTCCAGCGACGCCTCCGCAATGCTCCAGCTGCTCGGCAGAGCGTCGCGCAGGCTAAGCGCCAAAGAGTTTAAAGACAGGTAAGGAGGGCGGGCAGGTGGGCCCTCTGGAGCAGACCAGATGTGGGTTGCCCCTGGATGGGGCGAACCAGTCATGGTGGTGGCGGGAGGCTCTGCCCACCTGCCCAGACACTTGTGCATGAGTGTGCAAGCATGCATACAAGCGCAAGCAAACCTATAGCCCCAGGATCTGCAACCGACCTCTGTTGCAGACCCCTGATATAGGATTTCCTACACCATTGGGGGTTGGACTAGAAGACCTCCAAGGTCCCTTTCCAACTCTGTTATTCATCCATCCCTTCATGCTGTGTCACTGGAAGCTTTCAAGAAGATACTGGACTGCCAGGTGTCTAAAATTGTAGAAGGTCTCCTGCTTGAGTAGAGGGTTGGACTAGAAGACCTCCAAGGTCCCTCCCAGCTCTGATTAAATAGGGTTCAAGATCCCCCCCCTCCCCCAAAGATCCCAGGAAGAAAAAGAGAGACGCCTGTCCCAAAGGGGCTTTTTCAAGAGGCAAGTGGACTTTCTTGTTTTCCTTTGAAGACGTTTTGCTTCTCATCCAAGAAGCTTCTTCAGCTCTGAATGGATGGGGAGAAAACCATTTGAAAGGCTGCCAACAAAGAAAAGTGTGTGTGTGTGTGTGTGTGTGTGTGTGTGTGTGAGAGAGAGAGAGAGAGAGAGAGAGAGAGAGAGAGAGAGAGAGAGAGAGAGAGAGAGAGAGAGAGAGAGAGAAACTATTCTACAAAGTCCCGGAGGGCAGGAGAAGAAACAATGGATGGAAAGTAATCAAGGAGAGAAGCGACCTGGAGTTAAAGAGACGCTTCCTAACAGTTAGAACAATTCACCAGTGGAAGAGCTTTGCCTTCAGAGGTTTTGGGTTCTTCATCACTGGAGGCTTTTAAGAATCCCTTGTGAGGAATGGGATAGGATCTCCTGCTTGAGGAGGGGGCTGGACTAGAAGACCTCCAGGGTCCCTTCTATTCGGATTCCTGAGAGTAAGGGGCGTGGTTACTTGCAGAAGGAGGAGCCCGAAGGGAGAGCAGAAGCCCCACCCCGGCCTCCCCGTCTCCGCCTGACCCTGCGCGTTCTTACCCGGGCTGTTCTTTGCTCCGCATGGGCTCTGGAGTCCTCCGGAGAGGATCGGACAGTTGGGGCTCCTTCCGCTGCGGTCCCTTCCTGCCATAGGGCTTTTCCTCGCCCGGAGAAAGGTAGCTGGAGTGGCCCCTCGGCCCCACTTCCCCAGAGGGTCCCTGAGCCTGCGAGGCTCCCGGGATGGGAGGGCTGGGACTGGGCGACCCTGGGAACAGAGGGAAGGCTCCCTAAAGACGGGGCTTTTCCCCTAAGGATTATGGGGGGATGGAAGGGAAACCCCCAGAGAGCCTCCCCGCCTCCCCCATTCAGTTTGGGGGGTGGGAGGGAATTTAAAGGGGGGGGATTTAAGTTGCTTTGAACTAAACTCAGGATCCCCCAACCCGAAAAAGGTCCTTTTCTCTTTGTTCTTAATCTAAAGCAGGGGTGTCCAAACTTGGGAACTTTAAGACTTGTGGACTTCAACCATGCTGGCTGGGGAATTCTGGGAGTTGAAGTCCACAAGTCTTAAAGTTCCCAAGTTTGGACACCCCTGATCTGAAGAGAGAGAAAAAGCGGATGTTCTTTGCTTTCGCTTGTTTTTGTTTGGCAAAACGGAAGAAAACCTTTTAAAATCCAACTATTATTATTGTTTTGAGAGTCCTAGGGTACAAATAAGCAACCAGGAAACAATATCAATATAAGTGGCAAGGATGCAAGCAATGAAGATACAGTCTTGCAGTCATAAGTGGGAGGAGGTGGGTGATAGAAACAATGAGAAGACTAATAGTAATGTAGCATTTGTGAATAGTTTGACAGTGTTGAGGGAATTATTTGTTTAGCAGAGTGATGGCGTTGGAGAAAAAACTGTTCTTGTGTCTATTTGTCTTGATGTGCAATTTATGTCCAGGATGCGAGGGGTCTGTAGATATTTTCACAGCCCTCTTTTTGACTGGTGCAGTATACGGGTCCTCCAGGGAAGGCAGGTTGGCAACAATTGTTGTTTCTGCAGTTCTAATTCTCCTCTGAAGTCTGTGTCTGTCTTGTTGGGCTGCAGAAGCAAACCAAACAGTTATGGAGTTGCAGATGACAGGCTCAATAATTCCTCTGTAGAACAGAATCAGCAGCTCTTTGGGCAGATTGAGCTTCCTGAGTTGGGGCAGAAAGAACATTCTTTGTTCTGCTTTTTTGATGACGTTTTTTCATGTTAGGTGTCCATTTGAGGAGCAAACAGAGAAGCCGGAAAAGAGCAGAGAAGGGAAATGGGGGGAGGGGAAAGGAAGGGGGAGCTTTGCCTTCAGAGGCTTTGGGTTCTTCATCACTGGAGGCTTTTAAGAATCCCTTGTGAGGAATGGGATAGGACAGCGATGGCGGACCTTTTTTGGCTTGCGTGCCACAAGTGGGGGGAGCGCGGGGGAGTCATGTGCGGGCGTGCCACACCCATAATGCAATGCGCGATCCCCCAGTGTGCATGCGTGCACAACGCCCCCCCATTTTTACATGCTTTTTTTGCCCTCCCCAGAGGGTCGTTTTAAGCGCTCCGAAGGCAACAGGGAAGCCTCCGGACGGTCCTTGAAGCCTCCGGGGGGGGGGGCGGGGAGGCTCTTTTCACCCTCACCAGGCTCCTATAAAGCCTCTGGAGCCTGGGGAAGGCGAAAAATAGCTTTTAAAAAGGTGAACTCAGCTGGCCAGCGCGTGCATGCACGCTGGCCAGCTTACAGGGCAGCTCCTCGCGTGCCCTGACAAATGGCTCCGCGTGCCACTTGTGGCACGCGTGCCATAGGTTCGCCATCACTGGGATAGGATCTCCTGCTTGAGGAGGGGGCTGGACTAGAAGACCTCCAGGGTCCCCTGCAGCTCTCTTCGGATTCCTGAGAGTAAGGGGCGGGGTTACTTGCAGAAGGTGGAGCCCGAAGGGAAAGCAGAAGCCCCGCCCCGGCCTCCCCGTCTCCGCCTGAGCCTGCGCGTTCTTCCCTTGTCTGTTCTCTGCTCCGCATGGGCTCTGGAGTCCTCCGGAGAGGATCGGACAGTTGGGGCTCCTTCCGCTGCGGTCCCTTCCTGCCAGGAGGGCTTTTCCTCGCCCGGAGAAAGGTAGCTGGAGTGGCCCCTCGGCCCCACTTCCCCAGAGGGTCCCTGAGCCTGCGAGGCTCCCCGGATGGGAGGGCTGGGACTGGGCGTCCCTGGGAACAGAGGGAAGGCTCCCTAAAGACGGGGCTTTTCCCCTAAGGATTATGGGGGTGGTGGAAGGGAAACCCCCGGAGAGGCTCCTCGCCTCCCCCGTTCAGTTTGGGGGGTGGGGGGGGTCTTTAAGGGGGGGGGAGTTAAGTTGCTTTGAACTGAGCTCAGGATCCCCCAACCCGGAAAAGGTCCTTTTCTCTTTGTTCTTAATCTAAAGGGAGAGAAAAAGCGGATGTTCTTTGCTTTCGCTTGTTTTTGTTTGGCGAAACGGAAGAAAACCTTTAAAAACCCAACTATTATTATTGTTTTGTTTTGTTTTGTGCTGATGTGGAGGTTCATACAGGACCCCTTTGAAAGTCCTTTGGAGTGGAGGCTGGTCTTGTTAGGAAGCTTCAGAATAGAATAGAATTAGAATTTAGAAATAGAAATTGAATTCTTTATTAGCCAAATGTGATTGGACACCCAAGGGATTTGTCTTGGGTGCAGATGCTCTCAGTGTGCATAAAAAGACAAGATACATTCATCAAGAATCATAAGGTACAACACTTAGTGAGAGTCCTAGGGTACAAATAAGCAACCAGGAAACAATATCAATATAAGTGGCAAGGATGCAAGCAATGAAGATACAGTCTTGCAGTCATAAGTGGGAGGAGGTGGGTGATAGAAACGATGAGAAGACTAATAGTAATGTAGCATTTGTGAATAGTTTTGACAGTGTTGAGGGAATTATTTGTTTAGCAGAGTGATGGCGTTGGAGAAAAAACTGTTCTTGTGTCTATTTTTCTTGGTGTGCAATTTATGTCCAGGATGCGAGGGGTCTGTAGATATTTTCACAGCCCTCTTTTTGACTCCTGCAGTATACGGGTCCTCCAGGGAAGGCAGGTTGGCAGCAATTGTTTTTTCTGCAGTTCTAATTCTCCTCTGAAGTCTGTGTCTCTCTTGTTGGGCTGCAGAAGCAAACCAAACAGTTATGGAGTTGCAGATGACAGGCTCAATAATTCCTCTGTAGAACAGAATCAGCAGCTCTTTGGGCAGATTGAGCTTCCTGAGTTGGCGCAGAAAGAACATTCTTTGTACTGCTTTTTTGATGAACGTTTTTGATGTTAGGTGTCCACTTGAGGAGCAAACAGAGAAGCCGGAAAAGAGCAGGAAAGGGAAATGGGGGGAAGGGAAAGGAAGGGGGAGGAAAAGACAATTGAGCTGTGAATGAGAGAAGGGAGGAAAGAGGGAGCGGAGAAAAGGAAGAGGAGATTCAGGAACAGGACAGCCTCAGAGACCTCCAGCATTTCACAGCACAGAAGGAGAAAAAAATTCAACTTTTCCCATATCATTCAGGTAGTCCTAGACTTACGACCATAGTGGAGCCCCAAATGTCTGTTGCTAAGTGAACCATTTGTTAAGTGAGTTTTACCCCATTTTGTGACCTTCCTGGCCACAGTTGTTCAGTGAAGCAGGGCAGTTAAGTTAGTCCCAAGGTTGTTAAGTGAATCTGTTTTTTCCCATTGGCTTTGCTTGTCAGAAGGTGGCAAAAAGGGGATTACGCGACCCCAGGACACTGCAACAGTCGTAAATACGAGTCAGTGGCCAAGCGTCAGAATTTGGATCATGGGACCATTGGGGGATGTGCTGGGCAGAGGGTCGGGCTGGAAGACCTTCATGATCCCTTCCAAGGGAAAGCTTTTGTGATTCTCTACATTTCGTAAAAGGAAATTTACTTCTCCTCTTTTCCCCCCTCATCTCACAGTGAGTAAAAGATTGTGACCAAAGATTCACTTGCAAGGCATCTATCAACAGACAGCAGAAAATCAGCACAAGGCAGCAGCCAAGAGGAAGGATGGAGGGGGGGAAACTCTTGGATCCCCCGTCAGACACAAGAAGCACTTCAAAAAACCACAAGAAACCTCATGAATGCTCAGAGTGTGGAAAATCCTTTGCTCGCAGGTCCCTCCTTTTGACCCACAGGAAGGTCCATGTGGGTAGTGGATCCAGTCAAGGTTTGGAGGGTGAGAAATCCAACTCTGGGAAAAACTCCAAAGATCTCAGGAGCCCCCCAAAACTAAAACCCTATAAATGTGAGGAATGTGACTTATGCTTTGGACTAAAGTCAAGCCTTCTTACACATCAGAAAATCCACACTGGAGAGAAATCTTATCAATGTCTGGAATGTGGGATTTTTTTCCGTCAAAAATACACTCTCAGAAACCACGAGAGGATTCACACAGGGGAGAAGCCTTACAAGTGTTGGGAATGTGGGAAGAGCTTTCATCAGAACGCAAGTCTTTGGGCCCATGAGAAGACTCATACAGGAATAAAGTCTTACAAGTGTTTTGAGTGTGGAAAATGTTTCACCCAGAGTTCATCTCTTCGGAGTCATGAGAAAACACACAGAGGGGAGAAAAACGAAAAGTGCCTCGAATGCGGGAAATGTTTTTCCACGAAATCAATCCTGGCACGACATCAGAGACTCCACACTGGAGAGAGACCCTTTGAATGTCCAGAATGTGAGAAACGATTTGTGGATTCTTCTGAACTTCGGACACACCAGAAGGGGCACAAAGGGGACCTACCCTATGAATGTGGGGAGTGTGGGAAAAGTTTTATTTCCCCAGGAGTGCTTCAAATTCATCAGAGAATCCACACAGGGGAGAAACCCTACAAATGTGTAGAGTGTGGGAAATGCTTTTCCCAAAAACAACACCTGGGAAGCCATCAGAGGGTCCATACGGGAGAGAAGCCATACAGATGCGTGGAATGTGGAAAAAGTTTTACTCAAAGTGGAGATCTTTGGAGACATCATAGAACACACACTGGGGAGAAGCCACATCAGTGCAACGAATGTGGAAGATTTTATCGTACCTCATCAGCCCTTAGAAGTCATGTGAAAACTCACACGGGGGAAAAAAACTACAAATGTTTGGACTGTGGGAGAGAATTTGCTCATTCATCTTCCCTTAGAAGTCACAGCCGAATCCATTCAGGAGAGAAACCCCATAAATGCTCAGATTGTGATAAATGTTTTTCTCGAAAAGATTCTCTTGTGATGCATCAGCGAATCCACACTGGAGAGAAACCGTATAAATGTCTGGAGTGTGGGAAATGTTTTGCCCAACCTTCAGCAATTCGCATGCACACCAGACGTCACACAGGAGAGTAGCCACACAAGTGTGCGGAGGGTTTGAAACCTTTTCATTGTAAATCAAAATGCACGAGAAAGTTCATACCGGAGATAAACCTGTTTATTTGTGAACAATTCAATTCAATCTGGTGAATCTTCTAATTCAGCAGAAACATCACACAGTGGCAGAAGGGAAATCCTAAAAATTGCTGGTGTGGGGAGAATGTTTTTTTTCTACTGAAGCAAATTCAAATCTCATCAGAGAGTACGCAATGTGGCAAAACGGTGTAAGCGTTGCGAGTGTGAGGATGTTTTGTTGACAAAGCAGCATTAGTAACAGAGTGATTATACAAAAGAGTTATGAGTGTGTAAGGATGTAAAGTTTGCAGAGTACAGGAGGTCCCTGACTTATGACCACAAGTGGGAATGGATTTCCGGTCATACGTTGTTACAGTCAAGGCACCCAGGTACTTTAGTTCATTCTTAATGGACCTTTGTTGATCAATAAGCAGAACTGAAGATTTGGAGAGCAGAAAATGGGATGAAGGGTAGAAGGAAGATGCATCTCGTGGTTCATTTAGGGATAAAGTGTTGCTGTTGAATATGCTGGCTGAGGATGAGGAGGGGAAGTTTCTTTTTCTTACTATCTTTTTTGGAGGGATTTTTTTTTATGCTTTTTCGTATGTTCAAACACATACACACAGACAGTATATTCACAGACATACGGTATTTGTATTGAGTTTCTTTGTTTGATATGCTAATATTATCCTTAATAAAAGTATTGTTCAAAATAATGAAGAAGAGTGTTTTTAGAGCATGGACTGAGTCAATATGGCCGCCAGATGGTGCCGTACTCTGCAATCCATGCACTGTAGTTGTTGATGTGCTCCCAATGTTGGATCTGCCATTGACTCCTATTGGCTACTTCAGGGGGCTTCTGGCATCTCCCCGCCCCCTGTGAGCCCCTTGATCTGGAAACCTGGTTCCCCAGAGGCGCCTGGTACCCGGATGCCCCTCAGGTCTGATGGAAGCTCTTTCTCCGTATGGATTTCAGGCTCCTTGGGAAGAAGGTCAACTGAACGTAGGAAAAAGAGCCCAGTGTGCCTGTTTCACACTGCTAATTCCTACACAGAAACACAAACACACACACACACACCCCATCTCCACCTGCCAGCCTTCAGCTCCTCCTGCCCACAAAGGGGTTTTTATTACTTGTGGCCCCTCCTGTGTGGGATTCTCTGTCCTTCCTTCCCTTCTCAGCTCAATGGGAGAGGCAGCCCTTACTTACTTACTTACTTTATTCATATTTCTAGACCGCCCCCTCTCCCAAAAGGGACTCGGGCCGGTGTACAGTCAGTGGAATACATAAAAAAGAATACATAAATACACAAATACTTAAATATTCAAATACTTAAATACTTAAATGCTTAAATGGAGGAGGTTGTAAAAACTGTACATTCAAGTAAAGTATTTAAAATACATTATTTAAAAAACGACCCCTAAAAATACCCAAAGAATTAAATTTAAAATAGTTACCCCAGAAATTTCCAATTAAAAATATCTGCCAGGAGGTAAAATAAAACTATGAGTGGGCCAAGCCGGCTAATCGAAACAGGTGAGTCTTTAGTTTTTGTCGGAAGGAGCGGAAGTTGGTGGTAGTTCTGATGTCGGAGGGGAGGCCATTCCAGAGAGTTGGGCCCATCACAGAGAAGGCTCTACTCCTAGGCGCCGCCCGTTGGCATTGCTTGGTGGACGGCACCAGGAGAAGTCCCTCCCTGTGAGAGCGAATTGGTCGCAGGGATGTATGCGGCAGGATGCGATCCCGCAGGTAGCTAGGTCCTGTGCCATGGAGCGCTTTAAAGATGGTGATCAACACCTTGAAACGCACCCGAAAAACCACAGGCAGCCAGTGCAGCTCGCGCAGGAGAGGTGTTATGTGGGAGTACCTAGTACTCCCCGTGATGGCCCGCGCGGCTGCATTCTGGACTAGCTGTAGTCTTTGGGCACGTCCCAGGGGAAGTCCCATGTAGAGGGCATTGCAGTAGTCCAGACGAGATGTCACCAGCGCATGAGTGACCGTGTGTAGGGCATCCCGGTCCAGTAGGGGGCCCAATTGGCGCACCAGGCGAACCTGGTGGAACGCCCCCCTTGCCACGGCTGCCACATGGTCGTCCATCGACAGCCGGGCATCTAGGAGGACGCCCAAATTGCCCGCCCGTTCCACAGGAGGCAATTGCTCGCCCCCTATGGCCAGTGATGGTGTCAGCTGGCTGAACCGAGGTGCCGGTAACCATAGCCACTCAGTCTTGGAGGGGTTGAGCTTGAGTCTGTTGTCCCCCATCCAGACCCCGACGGCTTCCAAACACCGGGACATCATTTCGACAGCTGTGGTGGTTTGGGGTGGAAATGTACAGCTGAGTATCATCAGCGTACAGATGATACTCAACCCCAAAACCACGGATGATCTCCCCCAGTGGCTTCACATATGCGTTGAACAGAAGGGGTGAGAGGACCGACCCCTGTGGCACCCCACAAGTGAGTGGCCTCAGGGTCGACCTCTGCCCCCCTGCCAACACACATTGCGTCCGGTCGGAGAGGTAGGAGCGGAACCACCGCAGAATGGTGCCTCCAACTCCCATCCCCTCCAGCCGGCGCAATAAGATACCATGGTCGATGGTATCAAAAGCCGCTGACAGATCTAATAGGACCAGGATAGAGGAACAACCCCTATCTCTGGCCCTCCAGAGATCATCGACCAACGCGACCAAGGCCGTCTCCGTGCTGTGCCCGGGTCGGAAGCCGGACTGGCGTGGGTCTAGATATTCGGATTCGTCAAGGTGTCGTGGAAACTGCTGTGCCACCACATTCTCTACAACCTTCGCTAGAAAGGGAAGGTTGGAGACTGGACGATAATTAGCTAGCTCCATCGGGTCAAGGGAAGGCCTCTTGAGTAAGGGCCTCACCACCGCCTCTTTCAAGGCGGTTGGTAAGGACCCCTCACCCAACAAGGCGTTCACCAGGCCCAGGAGCCAGCCTCGTGTCACTTCCCAGGATGCCAGTACCAGCCAGGAGGGACACGGGTCCTTTATTATTATTTATTATTTCTTCGCACTTCTAGACCGCCCCCTCTCCCAAAAGGGACTTTAAACATGTGGTGGGTCGCAGCCGTCCACGCAACCTGTCCAAATCCTCGGGGGCAACAGAATCAAACTCCTCCCAGAATGGTCTCACAAGACTCACTGTTGACGGCTCCTCTGGTCCACTGAAGGGGGCCCATCCGCTCCGGATCTGAGCGACTTTGTCCTGCAGATATTCCCCAAACTCCTCTGCTCTGCCCTGCAAAGGGGCTTCCCGCGTCCTCTGTGATAAGAGGGAGCGGGTTACCCGAAACAGGGCGGCAGGGCGGTTATCGGCGGACGCAATAAGAGCGGCGCAGTATCTGCGTTTGGCCGCTCTTAATGCCACAAGGTAGGTCCGTAAATAGGCTCTTACCTGTGTTCGATCAGATTCGGAGCGTGAGGACCTCCACCTGCTCTCTAGGCGTCTCCTATGGCGCTTCATCACCCTCAGGTCCTCGGTGAACCAAGGAGCCCGGGTGGGTTGCTGCCGTAGGAGAGGCCGCAAAGGCGCAACCCGGTCCAAGGCCCCAGCCGCCGCCCTATTCCAGGCGGCCACTAGGTCCTCCGACCAAGAGCGGGTCAGGGCTACAGGCAATGGCCCAAGCTCCGTCTGGAACCTATCCGGATCCATCAGGTGCCTGGGGCGGTACCAACTTGGACAGTCTGGTTCCGCCTCCTTGCGGTGGGGGGTAGCGCCAGGGAAGTCCAGCCGGAGAGATGAGTGATCTGACCATGACAGGGGAGTAATAACTAAATCCCCTATTCCCAGATCACTCGTCCACTGCTCAGATACAAAAACAAGGTCCAGTGTGTGGCCACCTTCATGTGTGGGGCCCTGAATTAATTGGGTCAGGTCCATGGCTGTCATGGAAGCCATGAACTCCCGAGCTACCTCGGATGCTTCCCCCATCGACGGCAAGTTGAAATCCCCCATAACCACAAGTTTGGGGATCTCAACTGCCGTTTCTGAGATCAGCTCGAGGAGCTCGGGCAGGGCTGCTGATGCATAGCGAGGAGCCAAGTATACAATCAGCAGACCCCACTGCCTCCCTGGGCCCCATTTCACACCAAGGGACTCACACCCGGGTATCTGAGGGACAGTGAACTCCCTTGGCTCCAAGCATTCCTGTATAACTACCACCACCCCACCACCCTTACCCATTACAACGGTCGTGGGGAGGGGGGGATGCAAGGACAGGAGCCCAGAGCTCATCAGGCACAGCTGGAGGGCAGAGGCAGCCATGGGGGCTCACCACAGGCAGACATCAACCTGAGACCCTTTGAAGGTACAACAGAGCCCCCTCCCCAAAAAAGGTACTTTATGACGGAGGTCCATGATGGGCAGACGACCATAAATTCAGGGTCACCTGTAACATATTGATTCGCATTTATTACCTAATTTAGAAACCACCAATATCACCCAGCAGAGTGAACGATTTGCCTTGTTGGGAAGACATCCGTTTCATTGTATGGCCGCTACTCTTGTGAAACACAGCAGGGTGTGAGGGGGCTCACAACGAAAGTAAAACCAACATCAAGAGAAGCAAAAAAACTGGCACCTGAAACACACACACACACACACACACACGCACACACACACCACAACCTCTAATCCTGCAGAAAATTCACACTTCCTGGGTCCTGCTAGATGGCAAATGAAAACGGTGAAGATCAGGGTTAATTACAACTTTGATAATGGTTTGTGTCCCCTTCATCAGGTGCTTCTTTCAAAAGTGAGCAAGGGCCCTGCCAGCCACACTCAACAACTTCTGGCCTTGAATGTGGATTTGAATTCTTACATTTCTGCGGGATTTGCCTTCCCGCAAAGAGTGGACCACCCATAATGAAGACAACACACAGGTTCCTTGATGCATGAGTGGCACAGAGCGTAATCTGTAACCCCCTTTTATTAAGAGCGTATAAGGAAATAATATATTATTGGTTACATGAAGCATTTCTCCTAATATGGTTATTTTTAGCTATACCTGCTTAAGCGCTTTCACCACGTGTTTCCTATGCTGCTAGTAACTTCCTCAGTTTGAAAGTTCCTGTTAAGATCTAAGCATTGCTATTGTCTTCGCAAGCACAGCTTTCTAATTTGGGCCCTCCCAGTGGGCATCCATCTCAACCCACATTTACTACTCAATTTATTCCAGTCCCAAATTCCATATATGTGTTCCAATCAGGAAAACTGATCTGCACACATACCATGGTGACCTTGTTCCCACATCTCCTCTGTTTTTGTTTTTTAAAGATACTCTTCTTCGTCCCCTTCTCAGTTGGTTAATGCGAAGGGTGCAGTGAGCGAGGGGATGCTGCCAGAGGCTTGTTCAGTGGTGTCCTTGTTCTCATCCTCACTGTTTAAGGTGAGGGGAACTTTTGCAGACACCTCATCTTCCTAAGGCAGGATTTGATAGGAGCCATGAGTGTGTAGCAACGCATAAACTCGTGCTGTTACCCTTTTTTCAGCCAATAATGACAAACTATTGGAGATAGTACATACAAAGATTGGCAAAACACAGGGTAATATTATGCAGCCTAAAGCAATCATTCCAATAAGCACAACTACAGTTTGCAAACCAGGCAATTTTGACCACCATCCACTAAAGGCATCAGAGAGGTCCATCCCCTTCCATGTTTGCACAGGATTGTTGGAGACCATGGTTTCTCAGGGCAGGTGCCAGGCAGTGGAAGGATTTTTGTGCAGTGTCTGTAATGCTGGAGAGCTTCCTTGTGGCAGAATTATTCCGTTTGATGCACAATTCCGCAGGAAAGTGAGATAAAAAGTGTCACTGAGTAAGTTTTGTTCATAGTGTGATGGTTTGTAAAGTCATCTTCTTACAAAGGGCTAGAAAAGGAACTATTATCAGGAGAGGGATATCCCTGCAGTTGTCTATACAAAGCATAAACCTGACCCTGGGGCAACGTGAGATGTGGTTTTGGGATTGAACATGTAGAAAGCAAATTTTCCGTATATACACTTCAGACAAACAAAAGGCATCAGTTTGTGTGATGTATGCAAGCTGTACCCCTAAGTCTTGTTTCATGTGGTGTGCAAGTGAATGTCTGGGTGATATGACAGCTCAAAATACAGTTATTATCAATTAAACACAAAAATGGCAGCACACAAATTCTCGGGTGTGCTTTGGTGGTTAAATTCTTCACATCTCCCCATGTCACTGGATGACTGGCATGACAGGATCGGGTTGGTGTAGAGTCGCCGTTGCCATCTCTGGGATAGGAGTCAGGGGTTGGTGGCACGACATCTTTGGCTGGACCCTGTAGATGTAAACACAGCAGCCTAGCCCCACCCCCAAGTAATTAAAGTAATAGGTCCTAACCATGTTTTGTCTGGTAATTGGTGTAAATATACCAAGACCGAGAGGCAAACTTGTTTTTTGTTGAAAATGCCTCTGATAAGTGGTCAAATTAGAAATTGAAAAATTCAATTGATTCAAAGTAAATAAACAAGGATTGAGCTTTGTTTTGCATGGCTGGGAGGCCGAGGCATTTTTCCTCTTTTGATTTATTCAGGGCATGTTTATGAGTCAGTTCAATTGGGTGTCCCAACATTGCAAAGGTACGAATGCAGTGATTGATAAGTGTCAATGGAAACATGTAGATATTTCCATGGGGCAAATGAAGCATATTGGGTGACATCCATTTGCCAGATTTGTCAGGATTCAGTGCCCCTAGGATTTACTCCCATAGGCACTGAATGTGCTTGACGACTGCATGTGGGGCATTGTTGAATGATTGCAGCCGCTTCTGTTGAAGAGAGATCAAATTGTTTCATAAATGTCTTTGAAAAGGCTGATGGCTTCTGATGTGAGAAACATGAAAGGAGTGTTGTCTTTTTGAAATAAGAGTTTGTAGGGAAAGAAAAAGGGATAACAAGGTAGGTTCAATAGAAGGAGAAAGGTAAGCTTCATAGATAGAAGAAATAATTTGAGAGACATACAGACTATCCAAAATGAAATTAAAAGGCTGATCAGAAAATTGTTGAAATGCTAGCAAAGATGCATAGAGTTCCAGAGGAAAGGTACAGTTTTTGGTTTGGAGCTTTTTTGTAGATTGTTCCTGTTTGCACCGCCCCCAAGGGCGCGGCACTAAACCTTGAAATGACCTGGTTTCCCACAATTAAAACAATTTCCGGTAGGGCGGGAAGAAGCAGATGAAGAAGAAGCAGAGGAAGAAGAAGCAGGAAACGCGCCATTTTGTTGCAACGCAGCAGCAAAAGCCCCCATCTTGTGGTCAGTTGTACCCACGATGCGACAAGCCTGAAGGAAATCAGCTAAAGTAACCCCAGGACGATTTGCTATAGGTTGAAGAACCTTTTGACAATCCTTATTAGCATTTTCATAAGCCAATTTCAGAGAAAGTTCATCATTATCAATTTGTCTTTCTAGTGCCAATTGTTAAGTATGCAAAGTGCACGCAAACATAAAAACATAAAAGAGAAAAAAAAACAGCTTCAAAAATAAAACAAACAATCTAGATACAAAGCAAAGTTGAATTAAAACTTCAGATACAGGCATCAAATATCACCCTTTACCCTGCCTTTCTCAGTCTGAGACGTCAGGGAGAGAAAAGAAAAAAAAATGGTGAAAAGAACACAGCCCCCCCCCCCCTGCCTTCTCACCAGAGAAAAAGAGGGGGGTGAGAGGAAAGGAAAAAAGTTTGTTGTTAAAACGACAGGCTCCCTTTTCTGGGAAGACAGGGAGAAAAAATAGAGACACATAAATCATTTTGTACTAGGGTTTTGATCCCTGATGAAAGAGATGGCGAGATGTTACAGACATGCCCCTCCTTGGATTTTTACACTCTCTTTTAAAATAACGCTTTTCTTGAGGTTTCCTGTAATAAAGCAGTTACTATGAGCGCAAGCCATTGCAGAATCGTACGGGGAAGGTATTGGTTCTGCAGGCACCTGATTATCAAATTTATAATGAATCATTCCATGACCACGCGCCACGTAGTCAAAATTTGGACTAGGGCTCTAAGAGCCGCATGGAAATATTCCCCCAATTTTGTCCATGTCGAAATTTTATGGACACTGTTTCCAAATTTAAGACAGAAGGCCAATTAACTCCTTTTTTGTCAAACGAGGGAGAGATTTCCCTCCATTTGAGGCAATTTTAGTGGAGGATTCAGTTAGCTCCCCAACTCCTGCAAATGCGCTGTTCGCTGTTGGGAGAGCTTTCCGCCCATACTCACGAAAGACTTTGTCGTTTTTCAGACGAGTCGAATGTGCACGGCCACCTCTCCGGCCAATGGGCATGGGCGGTCTGAAACGTATCTCTGTAGATCACGTCGGGGTCACCAGTTGCGGGTTTGCCCCCCCGCAAAGAGTGGACCACCCATAATGAAGACAACACACAGGTTTCTTGATGCATGAGTGGCACAGAGCGTAATCTGTAACCCCCTTTTATTAAGAGCGTATAAGGAAATAATATATTATTGGTTACATGAAGCATTTCTCCTAATATGGTTATTTTTAGCTATACCTGCTTAAGCGCTTTCACCACGTGTTTCCTATGCTGCTAGTAACTTCCTCAGTTTGAAAGTTCCTGTTAAGATCTAAGCATTGCTATTGTCTTCGCAAGCACAGCTTTCTAATTTGGGCCCTCCCAGTGGGCATCCATCTCAACCCGCATTTACTACTCAATTTATTCCAGTCCCAAATTCCATATATGTGTTCCAATCAGGAAAACTGATCTGCACACATACCATGGTGACCTTGTTCCCACACATTTCTCCTTCTGGAGCAGAGGATAATTTTCCTAAAGGTTCATTATCCTCAAACACATATGTATGTCTACACGGATATTGGTACATGCATGTGTATGTCAACATCCGTGTTTCTCAACCTTGACAACTTTGAAGCTGTGTGGATGTCCACTCCCAGGACCCCCCAACTGGCATGAATGTCCCCCCATCTTTAAGAATGACCATTCCAAACCAAACCCCAGGACATCCAGTACGGCCTAGTGGTTAAGGCCCTGCGTTAGAAAGCCTGAGGCCATGGGATCCAGTTCCCTCTTCGCCATGGGTGACCTTGGGCCAGTCCCTCTCTTAGCCTAGCCCACCTCACAGGGTTGTTGTGAGGAGAATAGGCGGGGGAAGATATGTTCCCTTCTTTGAGTTATTTGTAAAAATAATAAAGACAGATATAAATAAAAAATAAATAAAACCATCCCCATTTTGCAGGGGCTGAGCAGTATTTTCAGGCTTCTTTCCCTCTTCTGTTGCCTCCATGGGAAGAAGCGTGAGAGCTGGGCTGCTCCCCCAAACTCTCCTCTGTCCTGACCCCCCCCCCCCCAGGGTTCTGGTGATTGGCAGCTGACCCACCCAAGAATGTGAGTCTTTGCAGAACCCCCCCCCCTCGCTCAGAGATCCCCCCCCATTTAGGTTCTCAGGGTGGAG
This sequence comes from Natrix helvetica, assembly GCF_964273705.1. Classification (NCBI taxonomy): domain Eukaryota; kingdom Metazoa; phylum Chordata; class Lepidosauria; order Squamata; family Natricidae; genus Natrix; species Natrix helvetica. Next base: position 359,866,222 of record NC_138548.1, on the reverse strand, counting down.
GGTGATCCCGTAACCTCTGCCCCAGCGGCTGTTGCAGATGACTGTGCGATTCGACGGTCACTGAATGAAAAGCTCCTGGGAGGAAAATGAAAGCTTTCTTATCCACTTAGGAGGAAACAGCCATCAAGTCTTTCGGCAGGCAGGAAAAAGTCAACTCTGTGTTGCTGCTGGAAGTTACTGGAACTTAGAGCGGATTTCCCGAAGAGGAAAAAAATATCTGGGCTCATTAAAACAACAATCTCCCTCTCTCTGAAGGAGGAGAGGCAGCCCCACTTCCAGCGTGAAGAAAGGGACCCTCTTGCCATGGTCAGAGGAACGCTTGACACGAACACACGTCGCAGGAATTGAGGAAGCTCCGCAGCATGTGGGGAGGAGCGATTGGGGGGAGGGGGAAAGGGGAAGAGGCAGTCAAGGGGCGGGGCTACAGGGCAGAGGGCGGAGCCCAAAAGGAGAAGCCCCTCCCCCTCCCCCTGGCTGGATTTCCGCTTTCCTCCGCGTGTCCCGCTTTGCACGAGGGGGATCGGTGCTGGATCCCTCGGGAAAGGCTCCCGAATCCCGCTCGGGGCATATTAATTATCCAAATAGGGGGAATTTATAGGATAGGGGAGGCCATTGGACTCCCAGCATCATCCACATTTGATTTTTTTTGGGGAGAAGCTTTGAGATGCTTTGGTCTACACGGCTTGGAGAATGGCACAAAGCTGCAAAAGCCACCGGACTGGAGAATAAGGTGACCCTGGGGTGAAGTCCAGGCCTGGGGACAGTGTCAGTTGGCTGAAACTGCTGAAGGCCCCATCCCCCCCCTTTTAAAGGCAGTTATTATGTGGGGAATATTTTTCTGGACTGTCTACCTGGATCTGGAGGTAAAAATGCCCTCCATAAAAACTCCAGGTGCTCGGATGGCCGGACCCTCTTTCAGGGTGACAAACCACATCAGAGCTTGGAGTGTGGAAAATCCGTTGCTTGAAACGAGACAATCTCTTTATGGATTTAAAGCTCCTTGGGAAGAAGGTCCAGTCCTGGGACACACAGAAGGTCAACTGTGAACCTCTGGATCTGGACACCTGATTCCCCAGAAGTGGATCCCACTGTAGCGCAAGGGAAGACCTGCCCCCAACTGGAGGGGAGACAGAGTTCCCCTCGAGGCTGCTCTTCCTCTGGGTCAGGATCCCCCTTTTTCTTCTTCCTCTTCTCCAGCTGCAGGAACTCCAGAGGCCCCAAAATCAGTCAAGGGGAAGAGCTGAGGGTGGGAATGGGGATTGGGGGGGTTTCCTTGGTGGCCTCTGAGCTTCGGTCTTTCCCTGGAGACGTCTCATTGCCCCAACTGGGTAACATCATCAGGGCAGCAACCAACCACACACCTTAGGGAGTCCCAAGGACCCTTCAACTCTTACGGGGCCTTTTTGCACAAGTCTTTCAGGGGAGTCTGCAGAGGTTCAGCTTCCATCTCTCTCTCTCTCTCTCTCTCTCTCTCTCTCTCTCTCTCTCTCTCTCTCTCTCTCTCTCTCTCTCTCTCTCTCTCTCTCTCTCTCTCTCTCTCTCTCTCTCTCTCTCTCTCACAAACACACACAAAAACACAGCATTTCGGAGCACGTGGTCCTAGCTGAAAGGGGGAGGAGAAGGGGCGGGGCTTCAAAGAGTAGGCGGAGCCCGAGAGGAAGCCGGAACTCCCGCCCCCCACCTCTCCCCTCCCATTGGCTGGATCTCTGCTTCCCTTCGCCCGGCGCTGGATCCCTCGGGAGAGGCTCCTAGGTCCCGTTCCGGGCAGGTGGGGCTGCTCTCCCTCCGGCCTCCAGGCCGCCCCTCCAGCCAGGAGATCTTCTCCCCGCCAGGAGGGAGGGAGCTGCGGATCCCGATCTTCGGCTCGCAGGGTTTTCCTCGGGGAGATCCGGCTCTGGCGCTGCCTGCAGGGAGCGAATCCCTCCCTTCCCTCCAGGGGGACAAAGGGGGCTCCGTCCCCGGGCTGGATCTTCCTCCTCCTCGCCCGGCCAAGGCTCCCCGTGGGGGATCCGGGAAGCAGCTTTGGGTAAGTTGTTTCAGGAGGTTTCTCTGTGATCCGTCAGAGGTCTCTGAGCATGCGTATCCCGCAAGTGCATTTTTTTTTAAAAAAAGTGTAAATTGCGCTTTAAAACATTTACTGGGATTTGTAATGTGTTATTAACACCCTCTGACCTCTTTGCAACGGGGAGGGGAAAAGAAAGGAGTTTAAATTAGTTGACTTGAGCTCGTGTTTTCTTGAGCCACAAAAGAGATCCCCTTCCTTTGAGCTCTTTCCTCTGAAAGGCGACAAATCCTTTGTTTTTATGCTAATCTTTACTTTGCTTCTGCTTTTAAAAGATGGGTAGAATTTCTAAACTTTGGATTTTCCTTCTTTTGCCCAGAAGAGGCTGGGATGTAGGAGCCGCTCCTTGGTGGGTGTTTTCCTAAGCACAAAGGAAGTTTTGAGGGGGGTCTTGTGGGCAGCTGCTAGGTAACAAGCTGATGGGCAGGAGGCTGCCTTACCCAATTGTACATAGATTGTGAGACGCCTAACTGGAATCTTGGCTGCCTTGCAGCCTCCAAAAAGAGCAGGAAAGATCAGCCCTTTTCACACATGCTCTGCCCCATCTGATCTCTCTCATCTTCCACTGAGGTTTCCTAGGTACAATTATGCTTTGGTCCCTATTGGACTTCAGCCTGCTGGTTTCTTTCCTTTTGTCTTATTCAGATCTTCTTGAATCTTATCTCCATTATTTTGTATCCTGATCCAATACTCCTATTTTTGCCTCCAGAATCCAGATCACTTCCAGATTATGTTCAATATCACTGTTGGCATCTGAGCCTTTTTTTTTTCATTTCTCTTTGCAGGAGACCAGTGAGGATGTGGCTGTGAACCCCACAAAGGAGAAAGTTCCTGGATTGGGATCCACCAACCTTTGGTCAGGACTCTGTTCCAGAGAATTTGGAAATTGTGGCCTGGATGGAGAAGCAGCTTCCTTGCACAAAGGGCCAATTGATTAAGGAGAAACAATATCAGTCAGCAGTGAGGATCATACCTGGACTTGGTCCAGAGGCCTCTTCATTGTAACTTTAAAAGTGAGTAAACAAAACTTGGGTTAAATCTTGGTTTGGAGAACAAGCATCCATTTTTTAAACCTTTATTTGACAAATGAGCAATGCAGAAAAAATGGGTTTTGCTCCCAAGGTGCTGGGTGAGGGCATAATGTAGTTCCATTGAGGACTATACGTTGAATGCGGTTGGTCAGCCAGTTACGAATCCATCAGGTGGTGATCCTATCCCACATTTTGTTTATCCTGCCAAGAACTAGGTAGCGCTCTACTTTTGTCACATGCCTCACTGAAGTCCATGTATTCTATGCACACAGAATTTTAATTGTTTTGTCAAAGAACGCAATAAGGTTTTCTGCCGTGGTCTGTTTTTGACAAACCCATGTTGGCTTGTAATAATAGCTTTGTTTGTTTCTAGGCTTTGGCAGATCCAATGCTTGATTATGTTTTCCAGGATCTTCCCAGGGACTGATGCCAGGATGTTTGGTTTATAGCTTCCTTCATCCAATCCCCCTCCCCACTTTTTAAAACTTTATAAAATGTACAAAAAGTGTCACGAGGAAGCCCCGATTGAGAAGCCATGGTGGGATGGGGCTCCTATGATCCAAAGTGAGAAGAAGCAGGAAAAAGGGATAAGAATCAGAAATGGGTTCTTTACATTAGCCTGAACTCTTTTTCCTTCTCTTTTGCTTATGTGATGCCTTAGTTTATTGTCATTGCACCTCCTCCAACGAAATTAAATGCCATCTTCAGTGTACATTATCACTATCAAAAAATAAAACAAAAACGCACACCCTTTGCATTCCATGGAATTCAATTGAAAACCCCTGATATTGTATTAATATTGCACTATACAGTAGAATTCAATCTAGTTACTGCCCTGGGATAGAAGCTGTTTTTCAGCCCATTTGTCTTGTTTTTATTATCCTGTACCGTCTGCCAGATGGTAATAGTTTACAAAAAAAGAGTGCCCAGGATGAGATGGATCTTTAAGAATGCTTTGAACTTTGTTAAGGCAGAGGGAGCTATAAAGCTCTCCCAAGGAAGGGAGAGGTCAACCAATGATCCTCTGGGCAATGACCTTGATCCTCTGGAGGGCTGTCCTATCTGCCTCTGTGCAATTGGCAAACCATACACAGGAGCAGTAACTTAAAATACTCTTTATTGTACAGCAGTAGAAGGTCATTTAGTTTTGGGTAATTCCTGTAGTTTGTCCTGGACCTATGTCCAGTTTGTCCACAATTGGAGTCTTGGTTGTTGAGCAAAGTGGTCATTAAATAAGATGTCGCGGGAGAGCTTGGCTCAATGACTGCAACGTTGTATTCGTGGTTGTGGTCGTTAAGCGATTTCACATGTCGCTAAACAAAGTCCCAGGTAAGGAATGTGGGGTTGTCTGAAGTGAGCAGGAGAGGCCTGGGGATTCCCAGGCACAGGCAGCATTCGACTTCAGGGCTCCGGGGGAACCTAAGAGATGCTTTGGGACACGTTTCTTGGAAACAGTACGGAAAATGCAGCTTGGAAAATGGAGCTAGGTTGCAAAGGCCTCCAGTCTGGAGATTAAGGGCGCATCTCTCAGTGGCAGTGGTGACCCTGGGGTGAAACCGAGGCCTGGGGACAGTGGCAGTTGGCTGAAACTGCCGAAGGCCCCACCCCCCCCTCCTTTAAGGCAATTATTATGTGGGAAATATTTTTCTGGACTGTCTACCTGGGTCTGGAGGTAAAAATGCCCTCCAGAAAACCTCCAGGGGCTCGGATGGCCGGACCTTCTTTCCAGGTGACAAACCACCTCAGAGTTTGGTGTGTGGAAAATCCGTTGCTTGAAATGAGACAGTTGTTGTCCTGCATTGGTGAGTCCCCTCAGAGAGGGCCCTTAGAAGTTCTTGTAGCATTGGAAAAGGTTTAATCCTGAAATCTTTTCAAAAAACACAAAAGTGGGTCAAAACACCCCTGGCCTGGGTATTATTAATACAATACAATAGTAGAGTTGGAAGGGACCTTGGAGGTCTTCTAGTCCAACCCCCTGCCTAGGCAGGAAACCCTATACCGTTCCAGACAAATGGCTATCCAACATCTTCTTAAAGACTTCCAGTGTTGGGGCATTCACAACTTCTTATTAAATAAAGCTTCTCATTTTTTAAAATTTAGATTACACTTAAATCCATTTATGGATATTGTTAAGTCTCTTACTGCGATATTTCATTATTATCCATAAATCTTGTGACATTAAATATTTTTCTTGCCTATTTCTATCGATCTGGAAGCAATTACTGTATATTCCATAGAGATATAACTTCAAATAATCTAAATTTAATGTGATGTTTTTGTAGCTTCAGTAAAGGAGACTCACTTTATCTCATCATTTTCCTTTAATTGTGGTTATTTCTCTCCTTCTCCTCCGTCCTCCATGAAATGGCACCTCCTCCCCAGCCCTACGAAGCACAATGTTTTCCTGGCTGATTTGCTTGGGAAGTGGTCTCTTCCCTCTTGGTCCCATAGAAATGTTCCTTTGTGACATAGTTGTTGATGTGCTCAGAATCTGGGATCTGCCATTGACTCCTATTGGCTACTTCAGTGGGGCCTCTGGCATCTCCCCGCCCCCTGTGAGCCCCTTGATCCGGACACCTGGTTCCCCAGAGGCGCCTGGTACCCGGATGCTCCTCAGGTCTGATGGAGGCTCTCTCTCTTTAGGGATTTCAGGCTCCTTGGGAAGAAGGTCCAGTCCTGGGAGACACGGACGGTCAACTGAACGTAGGGAAAAGAGCCCAGTGTGCCTGTTTCACACTGCTAATTCCTTCTCTCCCTCCCTCCCTCTCTCTCTCTTTCTCTCCCTCTTCCTCTCCTCTCCCTCTCCATTTGCCAGCCTTCAGCTCCTCCTGCCCACAAAGTGGGTTTCACTACTTGTGGCCCCTCCTGTGTGGGATTCTCTGTCCTTCCTTCCCTTCTCAGCTCAAGTGGGAGAGGCATAGTTTGCGTCGGTCCCCCCTTCCAGCCCAGAGCTCATCAGGCACAGCTGGAGGGCAGAGGCAGCCATGGGGGCTCACCTCAGGCTGCCCTCCAGCTGCACCGTTTCAGAGTTACGATGGGCCCCACCCACAAAAGCTATTCATGACCCAGATCCATAATGTGCAGGGACTCACTTAAGGTGGAAAGTTGAGGAATCACCTGCAGTTATTTATTTATATTTATTTAGTATCAAATATGGAAACCACCCACCTCACAAGTCAGCTTATTTGCTCCATTGGGAAACATCTATGTCGTACATTGTGGACTGGATGTCATAAAGGGCTGATAAACCTTGGGGCATTAGCAAAAGGGGGTCATTGTATAAAGGCAAGAAATTGGACTCTGTGTCCTGAGTTGTCTTGTAAAACACAACTCTGAAAAGGGACACACAACTCTAAAGCCAAAATCAAGAAGACCAAAACAATCAGGTACCTGAGACACACCCACAAACACAACCAAACTCTTAATTTTCCAGTCCCAGCCTTCCTCTGTCCCAGATATTGGGGAGGGAAACAGCCCCCTAAAGCTTTCCAGAAGGTTGGGGGCCCCCTGCAGCATCCCCCCCCCCAGGAAAGGGTCTCTCCCAGGACAGGGGCTGCTACAGAAAAGTCACACTTCCTGGGTCCCGATGGATGGCAAATCATAAAGGTGAAGATCTGGATTAATTCTCCATTTCATAATGGTTTGTCTCCCCTTCTGCAGCTGCTTGTTGCAAGTGAGCAAGGGCCCTGCCAGCCACACTCACCTCAAACAACTCCTGGCCTTGATCCTGGATTTGAATTCTTACATGTCTCCTTGAACAGGGAAAAGATTTTCATAAACACACTCCTCAAACACGTATATTTCTACAAGGACACCGATGCAAACATTAATATTTGTTTTTGACAGTTAGTATCAATTCATGATTTTAACAAGCTCCATTGCTTTTTTTGGGGAGGTAACTTTATCCTGCCTAATTCTAAACCAACTGCAAAACGCTACATTTGTCCAATTCTTAAATACTAAATATGTGAGGCTGAGCTTTAAATTGACCGATAGAGATCAGGCAGGCTTAGTTCAGAGATGCTCATCAGCTGTCAAAGTCAAAAGTTAACTCATTCACTCCTTTCTGCCCTTCAGAGAGCATGACCACCAAGCCACGCCCACCCAGTCACATGACCACCAAGCCATGCCCACCCAGTCACATGACCACCAAGCCACACCCACCCAGTCACATGACCACCAAGCCATGCCACATGAGCATCAAAATAAGTCATACCCACAGAACCGGTAGTAAACACTTTTGAATACCACCACTGGTCCACACACACAAAAGAGCACACACTCCACTGAAGGGAAGTTCCCCAAGGATTTGCTGTCCAAAAGCTTGAAAGACGAAACCTCTGATGATCCTGGTGACTGACCCAGATTGGATCCTGCAACTTCATCCTGGCACATGCCTTCAATTGTTTTTCATCTTTATTTCACAAAACGGCAATTGAGTGAAAATTTTTGCTTGGACTTTTGAGTTTCCTATAGCCAGTCCTCGAGTTACGACTACAACTGGGCTGCAAACTCATTTCTTGAGCATAGTGGTCATTACTTGAGACATCACATAATCGCTTTGCTCAAGAACTGCAATTCCTCCCTCACTCTTGCGGTTGTTATTAGCAATAGCACTTCAAGTTAGATACGTAGTGATTTACAGCACTCTCTGAGCACTTTACAAATGTCGGAATCTGGCTCTCAACAACTTTGTGGTTTTCCTTGTTTCTCGAAAGGAAATAATGCTCTCATCTCTTTTGTTCCACCAGCAGGAAAACAGCTGTGACCAAAGATTTACCTGAAAGGCAAATATCAACAGATAGCAGAAATTCAGCCCAAGGCAGCAGCCAAAAGGCAAGCATGGAGGCTGGGAATCTCTTGGATCCCCCATCAGACACGAGAAGCACTCCAAGGACGAAAAACTCCAAAGATCTGAGGAGCCCCCCAACACTAAAACCCTATAAATGTGAGGAATGTGACTTATGCTTTGGACGAAAGTCAAACCTTCTTACACATCAGAAAATCCACACTGGAGAGAAACCTTATCAATGCCTGGATTGTGGGAATTTTTTCCGTGAAAAAACCACTCTCAGAGACCACGAGAGAATCCACACGGGGGAGAAACCTTACAAGTGTTGGGAATGTGGGAAGAGCTTTTCTCGGAACTCAGGTCTTTGGATCCATGAGAAGATCCATGCAGGAATAAAGTCTTACAAATGCTTTGACTGTGGAAAATGTTTCACCACGAGTTCAACTCTTCGGAGTCATGTGAAAACACACACAGGGGAGAAAAAGGAAAAGTGTCTTGAATGTGGGAAATGTTTTATCCAGAGTTCAGCTCTTCGGAGTCATGTGAAAACACACACAGGGGAGAAAAACGAAAAGTGCCTCGAATGTGGGAAAAGTTTTACCTTGAAATCAAACCTGGTGCAACATCAGAGACGTCACACTGGAGAGAGACCCTATGAATGCCCAGAATGTGAGAAACGATTTGTGTATTCTTATGAACTTCAGACACACCAGAAGAGGCACCAAGGGGACCTACCCCATAGATGTGGGGAGTGTGGGAAAAGTTTTATTTCACCAACCCAAGTTCAGATTCATCAGAGAATCCACACGGGGGAGAAGCCCTACAAATGTGGGGAGTGTGGGAAATGCTTTTCCCAAAAACAACATCTTGGAAAGCATCAGAGGTTCCACACAGGAGAGAAGCCATACAGATGCGCAATATGTGGAAAATGCTTTGTAGACATGCGAGGCCTTCGGGGTCATCATAGAACCCACACAGGGGAGAAGCCATATCAATGCAACGACTGTGGAAGATTTTATAGTACCTCATCAGCCCTTAAAAGTCATGTGAAAACTCACACAGGGGAAAAAAACTACAAATGTTTTGACTGTGGGAGAGCATTTACTCATTCATGTAACTTAATAAGTCACAGCCGAATCCATACAGGAGAGAAGCCCCATAAATGCTCAGAATGTGATAAAAGTTTTCCACGGAAAGATTCTCTTGTGATGCATCAGCGAATCCACACTGGAGAGAAACCGTATAAATGTCTGGAGTGTGGGAAATGTTTTGTCCATCCTTCAACACTTCGCGTGCACACCCGAAATCACGCAGGAGAGTAGCCTGACAACCACACAGAGGGTGAGAAACCTTTTCATAGTAAATCAAAGCTGAAAAAGCTCCAGAAAATCCAAAGCAGAGATAAATCTGTTTAGTTGTGAACAAGTTTGGAAATCCTTTATTCCAACCCATCCTAATGTTTACCAGGAACTTCACACAGTGACAGAAGGGAAATCCTACCATTATTTGGTGTGAGCAAATGTTTTTCCTACAGAAGCAAAGGAACCTCAGAGAGTTCACAGTGAGGCAAAAGAGTGTAAATGCTGGGAGTGAGAGAATATTTTGCTCTCAAAGCGGAATTAGTAACTTACTGGAGTGATTACACAAAAGAGTCATAAGTATGTGGGGAGTAGATTTAATGTTTTGCAGAGTACAGGACGTCCTTGACATATGACCACAAGTTGGAATGGATTTCTGGTCATAAGTTGCTACAGTCGTAAGTCAAGGAACCAGGTTTTTCTGTTAATTTTTACTAGGCTTTGTTGATCAATGGGGAGAACTGAAAATTTAGAGAGGGGAAAATGGGGTGAAGAGCGGAATGAATTTCTTGTTTATTTAGTGATAAAAGTTTTGATGTTGAATCTGCTGGCTGAGGATGAAGAGGGAAAGTTTTCGTTTTCCTATTTTTTCTTATCTTTTTTGGAGGGATTTTTTCCCCTTTTTCATATATTCACAAACAAATATTTGTATTAACTTACTTTCGGGGCATATAATCCTTAATAAAAGTATTGCTCAAAATCACGGGTCCTCAAACTACGGCCCACGGGCCACATGCGGCCCACTGAAGCCATTAATCTGGCCCACCCAGGACCACAAGGTGGCCCCCGCCCACACCGCCCCCACTTACCCTTCGCCCGAGCGCAGGACTTACCTTCGGGAGCCCCGCAGGCTGGAACTGAAAGCTAAGGCCAACAATTTTGGTCTGCAGAATGCTTCTGGAGGTGGGGTGTGTGTGAAAAATGGTGGACACAAACGTCCCAGGAGGTTAAAAAAACAGGCAAAAATGGCTTGTTTTTCACCACCTCTGCCTGCAGAAGATAGATAGAGAGACAGAGGGAGGGAGGAAGAGAGGGAAGAGAGGGAGAGAAAGAGAGACAGAAAGCAAGAAATAGAAAGCGAGAGAGAGGAGAGAGTAAAAGAAAGAGAGAAAGGGGGAGAGAAAGGGAGGGAGACAGAGAGAGATAGAGAGAAAGAAACAGAGAGAGAGATTTCTCAAACTCCTTGGGGCTGAGAAGAATTGCTGCAAAACTGAAGTCTCCTGAAGTGGACCTCTAGACTTCTAAACAACTGAAAAAACAGTCTGGTAAAAAGAAAAGTCAACCAAAAGAGCAACATGCAAACAAAAACACCCCCAGGAGCAAAACAAATTAAAGTTTGCGCGTTGTTCAAGGGGCTGTTAAATTGGCCACCCAGTCACATGGCCACCTGGCCAGGCCCACCCGGCCAGACCCCCCTCCCCAACAGTTTGAGGGACGGTGAATTGGCCCCCTGTTTAAAAAGTTTGAGGACCCCTGTTCAAAATAACCAAGAGGGCCTTTTTCAGGAGCTGCACTGGGAGGCTCAAAACAGACAAGATGGCAGTCAGATTGTGCCATATTTGTGCAGCCAAAACGGGCTGAGGAAGTGGCTCTCGGACCTCCACTGGATCAGGAAATGGGCTGCGGGGAGGAGGAGGAGGAAGTCCGGGGACCATGGTTCCCAGTGGCTATGGTGGAGCCATACTTCTCCTGACCCAAGAGGCTACCGGAAAACGCCCCCTAAAGGAGAGATGGTGAACTGTAGGTCCCTGTGAGATCCACCCTTGGAGGGGGAAGGAAAATGAGGGGAAGGAAAGGCACTTCCTGATGGACTTCCTCCACCTTCCCAGGGTGGAAAAAGGCAGGTAGATGCTCAACTGGTCCAGCAGTCTGCCTAACACGTCCCCCACCCCCATGTGTCTCAACCCGAATCTCCCTTTCTCTGTGTCAGGGTGGGGTGGGGTGGACTAGATGCCCCCTTAAGGTCTTTTAAGGCCCCCTTCAGTCCAGGCTGTGTCTGCTGAGATTTCGAAAGGGGAAAGTGGAGCCAGGGGTCTGTATGGAGAGCCTCCATCCTCCAGGTCATGGTTGTCCCTAAGATGCTTTTCCAAAAGGAAACTGGACTTTCTTGGGGTTTTTTTCCTTGAAAACGCTTCCCTTCTCATCCCATTGGATGGTGGAGGATGGAAGGATTGATATTCCTTGCAGTCATTTAGTTCTGAATCAGGGTGCAAAGGGTGTGGAGCCTTCCTGAGGCTGCTGAAAGGACCCTGTTGTAGACCGTAGGAGGTGGGGGGTTTCCTTTCCACCCCCCTCTGTTGTGGGAGGGCTGCTGATGTTGGCAAAGATGGCCGCTTTGGCCCCTCTCTCCATCCAGGGCTCCTCTCTGTCCAGAAGGCGGACGTGGCTGTCCCAGAAAGAGCCTCCCAGGTCTTTTCAGGTGCAGATGGACATCTCCTCCTGATGGGCTTCTCCTTTGAGACACAAGACAGATCCTTTCTCCTCCTACCAGTCAGTCAGAACTGAAGAAGCTTCTTAGATGAGAAGTGAAACGTTTTCAAGGGAAAAAAATACCCAAGAAAGTCCAGTTTGCCTTTTGGGGGAGAGAGGGGGAAAGGAAATGCACCTGCCAGAGTTTTATTACTTGTGGCCCCTCCTGTGTGGGATTCTCTGTCCTTCCTTCCCTTCTCAGCTTAAGTGGGAGAGGCTGAGTTTGGGTCGTTCCCCCTTTCAGCCCAGAGCTCATCAGGCACAGCTGGAGGGCAGAGGCAGCCATGGGGGTTCACCACAGGCAGACATCAACCTGAGACCCTTTGAAGGTACAAGAGAGCCCCCCCCCCCCCCCAAAAAAAGGTACTTTATGACGGAGGTCCATGATGGGCAGAGGACCATAAGTTCAGGGTACTGATTTGCATTTATTACCTAATTTAGAAACCACCAATATCACCCAGCAGAGCGAATGATTTGCCTTGTTGGGAAGACATCCGTTTCATTCTATGGCCGCCACTCTTGTGAAACACAACGAAAATAAAGCCAAGAGAAAAACCAACCCAAAAACCTGAATCACAGACGCCGCAGTCTCTAATCCTGCAGTCCCAGCCTTATCCTGTCCCAGAAACTGGGGGGCGGGGGGGGGGGACACAGTCCCTACAGCTTTCCCGGAAGGCCAGAAGGGTGGGGGACCTGCAGAATCCCCCAGGAAAGGGTCTTCCCAGGGCAGGGCAGGGCAGGGCAGGGCCTGCTCCAGAAAAGTCCCACTTCCTGGCAGTTTGTAACCATCACAATCTGGGTTAATTATAGTGGTTTGTCTCCCGTTCTTCAGTGGCTTCTTGCTAAAGTGAGCAAGTTATTTCTAAAAATAAGAAAGGCGTATATAAATAAAAATAAAGAAAACAAAACCATTCCCATTTTGCAAGGGCTGAGCAGTATTTTCAGGCTTCTTTCCCTCTTCTGTTGCCTCCATGGGAAGAAGCTTGAGAGCTGGGCTGCTCCCCCAAACTCTCCTCTGTCCTGACACCCCCCCCAAGGGTTCTGGTGATTGGCAGCTGACCCACCCAAGCATGTGAGACTCTGCAGAACCCCCCCTTCGCTCAGAGACACCCCCCTATTTCTCAGGGTGGAGGGTGATCCCGTAGCCTCTGCCCTAGCTGCTGTTGCAGATGACTGTGAGATGCGACGGTCACTGAATGAAAAGCTCCTGGGGGGGAAATGAAAGCTTTCTAATCCACTTAGGAGGAAACAGCCATCAAGTCTTTCGGAGGGCAGGAAAAAGTCAACTCTTGTGTTGCTGCTAGAAGTTACTGGGACTTTGAGCGGAGTTCCCGAAGAGGGAAAAATGGGGGGGGGGGAGTGTTTGGGCTCATTAAAACAACACACAAACACACCGAAGGAGGAGAGGCAGCCCCGCTTCCAGCGTGCAGAACGGGACACTCTGTCCATGGTCAGAGGAACGCTGGACACGGACACCCACCGGAGGATCAGAGGCAGCTTCGGAGCACGTGGTCCTGGCTGGGAGGGGAGATTGGGGGTGAAAGGCGGAGGGGGAAAAGGGAGGAGGCGGCCAAGGGGCGGGGCTTCAGGGCGGGGGCGAAGCCCGACAGGAGAAGCGAAGCCACGCCCCCTCTGCATCCACTCCTTTGCTGGATCTCCGCTTCCCTCCGCGTGTCCCGCTTCTTCCTTGGAGGATCGGCGCTGGGATCCCTCGAGAGAGGCTCCTGGGACCCTCTGGGGCAGGTAAGGCTTCTCTCCCTCCGGCCTCCAGCCAGGAGATTTCCCCCTCGGCAGGAGGAAGGGAGCTGCGGATCCCGCTTTTCGGCTTGTTTGCAAAGAAAGATCCTTTTTCTTCGGGATCCGCTTAAAAGGCGAACCACGAAATCCTTTGTTTTTCTGCTAATCTTTGCTTCCGTTTTAAAAAGCCTGGCAAATTTGGTTTCAATTCAGTATTTTCCCCTATTTGGCCAGGAGGGGGCGTGGTGGTGCAGCCGCTTCTTGGTGGGCGTTTCCCAAAGGGAGTTTTGAGGCTGGTCTTGGAAAGCAGCTACTGACTGGAAGAAGCTGGTGCCCCCAAGGCCCCCTTCCATAGCTGTCAATAGGCTTTGAAAGAAAGGCCCGCCTGGGCTCTTCGTGGCCTTGCAAAACCAGCTCTTTTCCCAGCTGCTCTTCCCCACCTGATCTCTCTCATCTTCCCTGGAGTTTTTCCCACCCACAGATCTGCATTGGTCCCTCTTGGACTTTGCCTTGTTGGTTCCTCTCCATGTTGGCCCATCAAGATTTTCCCTCTCCATTATTTTGCAGCCTCAACAAAGGATTCCGTCTCCTCCTCCCTCTTCCAGGTCACTTAGAGGTTTATCTTCAGTGTCACGGTCGCCATCGGAGCCTTTGTCGTTTCTCTTTGCAGGAGGCCAGTGAGGAGGTGGCCGTGAACCCCACAGAGGAGATGGGGGCGTTCTTGGATTGAGACCCCAAAACAGATTTACATTTAACACATTCAGAGTCAGGGTGGTGCAGTGGTTAGGGTGGAGTATAGTCAGCTACTTCTGCTGCCTGCCAGTTGCCTGCAATTTGGCAGTTTGAATCTCATCAGGCTCCAGGTTGACTCAGCCTTCCATCCTTCCCGAGGTGGGTAAAATGAGGACCCAGATTGTTTGGGGGCAATAGGGTAACTCTGTAAACTGCTTAGAGAGGGCTGTAAAGCGCTGTGAAGTGATATATAAGTCTGAGTGCTGTTGCTAACAGAGTTGGAAGGGACCTGGTAGGTCATCTAGTCCAACCCCCCTCCCCTGGCAAAGCAGGAGAGCCTACTACACCATTTCTGAGAGATGGCAGTCCGGTCTCTTCTTGAAAGCTTCCAGTGATGAAGTTCCCACAACCTCTGAAGGAAAATTGTTCCATTGGCTGATTGTTCTCACTGTCAGAACATTTCTCCTTATTTCTAGGTTGATTCTCTCCTTGAACCTTTGGCCGGGATTCGCCTCTAGAGAATTTGGAAATCGTGGCCCGGTTGGAGAAGCAGCTTCCTGCACAAAGGACCAATCCATTAAGGAGGAATCAAACCGGTCGGCAGTGAGGGTCATCCCTGCCTTGACTCAGTGGGTAACTAGTGACCCAGAGACCTCTGAGCTCTAACTTTGAAGGCGAGTAAATAAATCTTAGTATGAACAATGAGCGTTTTTTAAATCTTTATTTGACAAAACAACAATGCAATTAAATTCTGCCAAGGTGTGAAGACGTCATTCCTTTAATATTTGTTGAAGAAGCCACTCAATCAGGTTAGAGGTGGCCTCTGGGTGGAAAGTCACGGAGTGGGGGACTCCCAACAGCTGGCTGTATGCACCCCTGAAGCTGACAGGGGCTGACCCATCCCAGCCTCTTCTGTGCAAAACGAGGAAAATATAAAGCTTAGAAATTCGGCCCGTGTTTTTGAAGCAGAAAGAAAGTAAACATTAGCATTACAACAAAGGATTTCATTGTTGGCCTTTTAGACTGAGCTCAGAAAAAGAGGATTTCTTGGTATGAAGGAAACAGGAACTCCACTCAAATAATTTAAACCTTTTCTGTCATCCAAACCCTCTCCTCCCCGTTGCAATGAGGTCAGTCTTGACTCAGAGGAGTAACAAGTGACCCCTTAATCCTAACTCTAAAGTTGAGTAAACAAATCTTGCTCTGGAGAATAAGCCTGTTAATTATTTTAATCTTAATTTGACAAAAGAGTGATGCAGTGAATTGGATTCAGCTGCTAAAGTGCCGAGTGAGGGTGTGATTTATTTATTTGATACTTGTTGTAAGTAGCCACTCTTGATCTATTTGGAGGTGGACCCTGGAGGGAAGGCCACAGAGTGGGGGAGCTGCAACGGCTGGGTGGATGCAGCCCTGAAGCCGAAAGAGGCTTCCTGGGGACTCAGCTTGGGGTGGGGCTGCCCCTCTCCAGCCTTCATCCTATCCCTCCAAGGGGAAATGTTCTCTCAGCCCAAACTGCGTCTTGTTTGAGGGATGCATTTTTAGCCATGATACGTGCAGACTCTTTGTGCCTTGTCCCATAATGCCCTTGGGGATACAGTTTAGTAAGCTGAAGCGCTTATGCCTTGTCCTTAAACCTCTATTTAAACTCAATTATTGAGGATCCTTTACTGGGGATTTTGTGACTCTCAACATTTCTGAAAAGGAAATACTTTTTTTCTCCTTCTCTTTCTAACAGAGGATAAAAGATTGTGAACAAACGTTTACTTGCAAGACAACTGCCAACAGATAGTAGAAATTCAGCCTAAGGCAGGAGCTGCCACAAAGCATGGAGCCTGGGAAAATCTGGAATCTCCCATCAGATGCAAGCAACACTCCGAAAAACCACGAAAGAACCCATGAATGCTCAGAGTGTGGGAAATCCTTTGCTCTCCAGTCCCTCCTTTTGACCCACAGGAAGATCCATGTGGGAAGTGGATCCAGTCAAAGATTGGAAAGTGAGAAGTCCTTCTCTGGAACAAACTCCAAAGATCTCAGGAGCCCCCCAACACTAAAACCCTATAAATGTGAGGAATGTGACTTGTGCTTTAGTCAAAACTCAAACCTTTTTAAACATCAGAAAATCCACACTGGAGAGAAACCTTATCAATGCCTGGAATGTGGGAAACGTTTCCATGAAAAAGACCATCTCAGAAACCACGAGAGAATCCACACAGGGGAGAAGCCTTACAAGTGTTGGGAATGTGGGAAGAGCTTTTCCCGGAATTCAAATCTTTGGTCCCATGAGAAGATCCACGCGGGAATCAAACCTCACAAATGCTTTGAGTGTGGAAAATGTTTCACTGAGAGTTCATCTCTTCGGAGTCATTGGAAAACACACACAGGGGAGAAAAACGAAAAGTGCCTCGAATGCGGGAAAAGTTTTACCTTGAAATCAACCCTGCTGCGACATCAGAGACGTCACACTGGAGAGAGACCCTATGAATGCCCAGAATGTGAGAGACAATTTATGTATTCTTATGAACTTCGGAGACACCAGAAGGGGCACAAAGAGGAGAAACCCTATGAATGTGGGGAGTGTGGGAAAAGTTTTATTTCGCCAGGAGTGCTTCAAATTCATCAGAGAATCCACACAGGGGAGAAACCCTACAAATGTGGGGAGTGTGGGAAATGCTTCCCCCAAAAACAGCAACTCAAAGGGCATCAGAGGCTCCACACAGGAGAGAAGCCATACAGATGCGGAGAATGCGGAAAATGCTTTGCTGATAAGAGAGTCCTTTGGAGACATCATAAAACCCACACAGGGGAGAAGCCATATCAATGCACCGAATGTGGACAATTCTATTGTACCTCATCAGCCCTTAAAAGTCATATGAAAATTCACACCGACGAAAAGAACTACAAATGTTTGGACTGTGGGAGAACATTTGCTCATTCATCTCACCTTAGACGTCACAGCCGAATCCATACAGGAGAGAAACCCCATAAATGCTCAGAGTGCGATAAATGTTTTGCTCGGAAAGATTCTCTTGTGATGCATCAGCGAATCCACACTGGAGAGAAACCGTATAAATGTCTGGAGTGTGGGAAATGTTTTGCCCGATCTTCAGCAATTCGCATGCACACCAGACTTCACACAGGAGAGTAGCCACACAAGTCTGCGGAGGGTTTGAAACCTTTTCATTGTAAATCAAAATGCACCAGAAAGTCCATACCGGAGATAAACCTGTTTAGTTGTGAACAATATGAAAAACATGTTTTCCCCCCCATTCAATCCAATCCAGTCTGTGAATCTTCTAATTCAGCAGAAACATCACACAGTGACAGAAGGGAAATCCTAAACGTTTTGGTGTGGGGAGAATGTTTTTTTTCTACTGAAGCAAATTCAAATCTCATCAGAGAGTACGCAATGTGGCAAAACGGTGTAAGCGTTGCGAATGTGAGGATGTTTTGTTGACAAAGCAGCATTAGTAACAGAGTGATTATACAAAAGAGTTAGGAGTGTGTAAGGATGTAAACTTAAAACTTAAGAAACTTAAAACCCACATATTCCAGCTAGCTGGCTTGGCCTAATTCCACCTATCCCACCTCATTTCTATTTCTAAATTTTTAAGATTGGTTTTAAGGTCTGTTTTTTAATTTTTATAAATTGTACAGGGGTTGTTTAATTTGATTTTTACCTATGTGTATGATTGTTTGTATGTTTTAAATTTATTCCTGTACACCGCCCCGAGTCCCTCTGGGGAGAGGGGGCAGTCTAGAAATTTAATAAATTATTATTATTATTATTATTATTCGATTGTATCACAGCGGCCAGTTGATTCGCCGGATTTGGCATTGATTACTAGTCGGGCCCCACCCAGGGGCCTAGGACGTCGTAACGTATTTTCTTAATATACGTGCAGATCCAAGCAGTGCGGCCTTTTGCATTTGACTGATGGTGATTTTGTCAAGTTTTAACTGTTTTAAATGTAATCCCAGTGCTTTTGGAATAGCACCCAGTGTGCCGATTACCACTGGAATTACCACTGCTGGTTTGTGCCATAATCGTTGGATTTCAATTTTTAAGTCCTGGTATTTCGCGACTTTTTCATGTTCCTTCTCCTCAATCCTGCTATCACCTGGTATTGCGATGTCTATGATTGTAACCTTCTTTTTCTCAACCAGTGTGATGTCTGGTGTGTTATGCGCTAGTATTTTGTCTGTTTGTATACGAAAATCCCACAGGATCTTGACCATCTGATTTTCGGTGACTTTTTCAGGCTTATGTTCCCACCAGTTTGTTGTTGTTTTAATATTATAATTTTTGCACAAATTCCAGTGGATCATTTGTGCTACTGAATTGTGCCGCATTTTATAGTCAGTCTGCGCGATTTTTTTACAGCAGCTGAGTATGTGGTCAACAGTTTCATCAACTTCTTTGCAGAGTCTGCATTTGGCATCATCAGAGGATTTTTCGATTTTGACCTTAATGGCATTTGTGCGGATAGCTTGTTCTTGCGCAGCCAGGATTAGTGACTCTGTTTCTTTCTTTAATGTACCTGTTGTTAACCATAACCAAGTTTTTTTACTGTCCACTTTATCTTTATTTTTTCCAGAAATTGGCCATGTAATGCTTTGTTCTGCCAACTCTCCATTCTTGATTTTATCACATCTTTTCTGTATTCTTGTTTCGTCTGTTGGGCCTTCAATAGATTTTTGTTCTTTACTTCGATTAATAGATGTTCTTGACTTTCTTTTAAATAATCTGCCAGTGCATGTTTTTCTTCTTCAACTATTTGCTTCACTTGTAATAATCCTCTGCCACCTGATTTTCGGGGCAGGTATAGTCTATCAGTGTCACTGCGTGGATGTAAACTGTAGTGCATTGTCATTAGTTTCCTGGTTTTTCGGTCCAAAGTGTCCAAATCAGCTTGTGTCCAGTTAACTATACCAGCTGTGTATCTTATAACTGGTATTGCCCAGGTATTTATGGCCTTGATTGTATTTCCACCATTTAATTTAGATTTCAAAATTTTCCTAACTCTGTTGGTGTACTCTCTCCTGACAATAGTTTTTACTTCTCCGTGTTTGATGTTATCCAACTGCAAAATGCCTAAGTATTTGTAGGCTTCATTTTTGTTGCATTTAATTAGTTGGCCATTGGGCATTTCAATTCCCTCACATGTAGTGATTTTGCCCCTTTTTATGGATACAGTGGCGCATTTTTCCATGCCAAACTGCATTGAAATATCGGTGCTGAATACTCGGACTGTGTTTGTCAGTGATTGGATTTCTATTTCTGACTTTCCATGGAGTTTCAAATCATCCATATATAATAAATGTGGAATTTTTTCAGCTTTTTTGGCTGTTTGGTAGCCTAATTTCATTTTTTTTAAGATTACTGATAGTGGGATCATCGCGATGATGAAGAGAAGAGGTGAAAGTGAATCACCCTGGAAAATTCCTCGCTTGATATTAACCATTCCGTAGTTCTCATTCCCTACTGCCAACTCAGTTCTCCATTGTTTCATCGCCTTTTCAGTGAAAGATGTAATATTTTTACTAATGCCAGTTGTTTCTAAGCATTATTATTATTATTATTATTATTATTATTATTATTATTATTATTATTATTATTATTATTATTAAAGTTTTGCAGAGTACAGGAGGTCCTTGACTTATGACCACAAGTGGGAATGGATTTCCGGTCATACGTTGTTACAGTCAAGGCACCCAGGTACTTTTGTTCATTCTTAATGGACCTTTGTTGATCAGTAAGCAGAACTGAAGATTTAGAGAGCAGAAAATGGGATGAAGGGTAGAAGGAAGATGCATCTCGTGGTTCATTTAGGGATAAAGCGTTGCTGTTGAATATGCTGGCTGAGGATGAGGAGGGGAAGTTTCTTTTACCTACTATCTTTTTTGGAGGGATTTTTTTTTTGCTTTTTTCACATTGGCTCTTTCTCTTACATACCACTTTAAGTATACATTCACATAATTATTTTTCTTCTTTACATTTATCCTTCTTATACATTTGTTATTCCATTTTATAGGTTATAATATAGGTATACCGTTTGGGTTGCTTTGTTTACCATTCCTCCTGTTGTAATACCACCTTATTTTCCCTTTCTTTTCTCCCTCCCTCCCTTCTCTACTATCCTTCCTCCTCTCCTTTCCATTCCTTCTTCCCTTCCCTTTCTCCTACTCTTCCTCTTCCCCTACCTATCCTCTCTCCTTCTCTTCCTCTCCCTACCATCCTCCTCTCCTTATTGTCCCCAGTGACTCTACATTTCTGAAAAGGAAGTACTTTTTTCCCCTCCTTTCTCCTTCTAACAGCGGATAAAAGATTGTGAACAAACGTTTACTTGCAAGACAACTGCAAACAGATAGTAGAAATTCAGCCCAAGGCAGCAGCCCCCAGAAAGCATGGAGCCTCGGAAAATCTGGAATCTCCCGTCAGACACAAACAGCACTCCGAAAAACCAACAAAGAAACTGAAGCCTTTTGAGTTCTTTTTTTGGATCCCACGTTTGGTAGCTTCCATCATGTACGTACGTGCGTACATAGATACATACATATACACATATACATACATACATATCTGTAAAAGTTTGCTGTTATTTTAGATTCACTCTGTGTATTTTAAAGAACCGTTTGTGCCTCAGAGTTCAGTTGATTTGGGGTTGAATGTTGTCACCAGCACTTTGAAATGCACCTTAGAGGTTAGATTGCTTCTTGTCCTGCCTTCAGGGCCTTTGCAGAATAGGTTGACATTCCCCCCCTCTTCCTTGTGGCAGCCCCTCCAATATTGGAACAGTGCTATTGTAACAGAACCAAGGTGGCACATTGGTTAGAGGGCAATACTGCAGGCTACTTCAGCTGACTGCTAGCTGTAGTTCGGCAGTTCAAATCTCACCAGGCTCAAGGTTGACTCAGCCTTCCATCCTTCCGAGGTGGGTAAAATGAGGACCCAGATTGTTGGGGGCAATTTGCTGACTCTGTAAACTGCTTAGAGAGGGCTGTAAAGCACTATGAAGCGATATATAAATCTAAATACTATTGATATTATGTCAGATCTTTTTTCTTTCTACTTAATCTAAAAGAAGAGGAATAAACTAGCTTTTTTAATGCTAATGTTTAGTTTTCTTCTGTGTCACTACGTTAATTGTTTGCTAGCCGTGCTGAAAATTTACTGCGCAGGTCATAGGCCTTATCAGCAAGTGATGTACTGCGCCTGCTCACACATTCCAGAGACTTCTGATCTTCTGTTCGTCTGCCAAGGAGGTGGGCAACAGAGCTCTTGCCAGAATGTAACAATTAGATAGATTTGTTTTGTTTTATTTTCATATTAAAGTTTGTTTTTAATTACAACATGTTATCGGTTTTTATTTCTTATCTGAAATATGCTAACAAGGAGGGGCGATGGTCCGCACCTCAATCGAAGGTGGAAGGGAAACTTTCCATTCCTTCACACTCTGCTTTCCAAAGCTGGGTAGAAACCCTAAAAAACAATATTTTCCTCTTTTTTTTTTGCCTGATGTTACTTCGATGTGGCATCTCTTTGTTGATGGATGTTTTACAAAGTACAAGTTCTAAGAAGGTTTTGAGGCTGGTATTGTTATCAGGTACCAGAACAAGCTGATGGCCAGGAGGCTGACTTACATAATTGTAAATATATTTCCAAATGCCTTAACCCAGGTGGTGCTTTTAAGATTTTGTGATTCTCTACATTTCTCAAAAGGAAATACTATGCTCATCTACTTTGTTGTTCCACCAGCAGGACCTGCAAGCTAACTATCAACCAATAATAGAAAATCGGAGCAAGGCAACAGTTTCTGGGAAGTA
Organism: Natrix helvetica; assembly: GCF_964273705.1. Classification (NCBI taxonomy): domain Eukaryota; kingdom Metazoa; phylum Chordata; class Lepidosauria; order Squamata; family Natricidae; genus Natrix; species Natrix helvetica. Next base: position 359,844,217 of record NC_138548.1, on the reverse strand, counting down.
TGGGAAGCTCTTGAATCCCCCTGCAGACATAAGCAGTGCTCCAAAAAACCAAAAAGGAACCCATGAGTGTGGGAAATCCTTTGCTTGCAAGTCCCTCCTTTTGACCCACAGGAAGGTCCATGTGGGACTTGGATCCAGTCAAAGTTTGGAGGGTGAGAAATCCTTCTCTGGAAAAGAGGCCAAAGCTCTAAGAAGCCCCTCCAAGTCAAAACTCTATAAATGTGTCAATATGACTTGTGCTTTTGTCTAAAGTCAAATCTTGCACATCAGAAGATCCACACTGGAGAGAAATCTTATCAATGTCTAGAATGTGGGAATTTCTTCTGTGAAAAAGCCATTCTCAGAAAGCACGAGAGGATTCACACGGGGGATAAACCTTACAAGTGCTGGGAATGTGGGAAGAGCTTTTCTCAGAACTCAAGTCTTTGGGTCCTTGAGAAGATTCATGCAGGAATAAAATCTTACAAATGCTTTGAGTGTGGAAAATGTTTCACTCGGAGAACATGTTTTCAGAGTCATGAGAAAATACACAGAGGGGAGATTAAGGAAGTGTGCCTCAAATGTGGGAAGTGTTTGACCTAGAAATCAAGCCTGATGCGACATCAGAGACTCCACACTGGAGAGAGACCCTATGAAAGCCCTTTACTTCAGAGACACCAGGAATGGCACAAAGAAGAACTACCCTATAAATGTGGGGAGTGCGAGAAAAGTTTTATTTCCCCAGGAGTGCTTCAAATTCATCAGAGAATCCACACAGGGGAGAAACCCTACAAATGCGGGAAATGCTTCTCCCGAAAAATGTAAACTTTGAAGCCATCAGAGGCTCCACACAGGAGAGAAACCATACAGATGTGTAGAATGTGGAAAATGTTTTGCTCGAAATAAATACCTTTGCACACATCATAAAACCCACACAGGGGAGAAGCCGCATCAATGTAACAAATCTGGAAGGTTTTATCGTACCACATCAGCCTTTAGAAGACATGTGAAAATTCACACGGGGGGGGGGGGAATACAAATGTTTAGTCTGTGGGAGAGTATTTGCTCGTTCATCTTCCCTTAGAGTTCACAGCCAAATCCATACAGGAGAGAAACCTCAAATGCTCAGAGTGTGATAAATGTTTTTCTAAGAAAGATAAACTTTCGATGCATCAACGAATACACACTGAAGAAAGATCATAAAATTTCTGGAGTGTGGGAAATGTTTTGTCCAATCTTCAGCATTTCACAGGCCCACCAGAATCCACACAGGAGAGTGGGCTCACAAGGGTGCAAAGTGTGAGAATATTGTTCGTTGTCAATCCCAGCTAACAATGCATCAGAAAGTCCATAGCAGAAATAAATCTCTTTAGTTGTGAACAATGTGGGAAACATTTTTTTCCCCAAAAGCCACACCTTACCGTTCACCAGGAGCTTCACGGCGACAGAAGGGAAATTCTACAATTGTTTGGTTGGGGGAAAATGTTTTTCTTAGTCAATTAACCTTTAATATCCTATAGTAAACAATCCAAAGTGGATAAATTTTGGGAGAGTGAGAATATTTTGTTCGCTAAGCCACATTAGTCACTTACCAGAGTGATTACACAAGAGTTATGAGAGTAAGGAGTAAATACAATGTTTTTGCAGAGTATAGGAAGTCCTTGACCTATAAGTGGGAATGGATTTCCAGTCATAAGTAGCTTCTGTCATAAGTCAGGGCACCCAGGTATATTATTTTTTATTAGATCTTTGTTCACCAATAAGGAGAACTTTAGATTTAGAGAGCAGAAAATGGAGTGAGGGGTGGAACGAAGATGCATCTAATGGTTCATTTAGAGATAAAGTGTTGATGTTGAATATGCTGGGTAGGGATGAAGAGGGAAAGTTTCCTTTTTCTACTATCCTTTTTTGAGGAATTTAGTTTTCTTTTTCACCTTGTTTTTTTCATATGTACACACATACAGTATATTCACACACACTCATACATAGCTGTATTACATTTCTTAGTTTGATCTGTGAATAAATTTATTCTTCAAAATAATTAAGAGGACTGTTTTCAGGGCTTGGACTGGAAGCTCAAAAAAGTCAAGAAGGCAGTCAGATTGTGACATACTATGCAGTCAAAGTCCTGCTTTTTAGTTGTGTACGTGATGCCCTTTAAAACAGCTGCCACCTTAACTCTTTTGACTCCATCCTCCCTTGCTGGACACATTCAACGTTCAGTTCTGGTCGCCATGATGTAGAAAAGATGTGGAGACTCTAGAAAGAGTGCAGAGAAGAGCAACAAAGATGATTAGGGGACTGGAGGCTAAAACATATGAAGAACGGTTGCAGGAACTGGGTGTGTCTAGTTTAATGAAAAGAAGGACTAAGGGAGACATGATAGCAGTGTTCCAATATCTCAGGGGTTGCCACAAAGAAGAGGGAGTCAAGCTATTCTCCAAGGCACCTGAGGGTAGAACAAGAAGCAATGGGTGGAAACTAATCAAGGAGAGAAGCAACTTAGAACTGAGGAGAAACTTCCTGACAGTTAGAACAATTAATCAGTGGAACAGAAGTTGCCTCCAGAAGTTGTGAATGCCCCAACATTGGAAGTCTTTAAGAAGATGTTGGATAGCCATTTGTCTGAAACGGTATAGGGTTTCCTGCCTAGGCAGGGGGTTGGACTAGAAGACCTCCAAGGTCCCTTCCAACTCTACTATTGTATTGTATTGTATTGTATTGTACATCTGTCTTCTGAGGTTGAATTGAAAGGACTAGATTTGAGATGAACTTTAGGAGCAATGTCTCGGGTTATTCAGATGACCCTGAGGGCCCAGTTAAACCTCCAAGTGGCCTCAACGATGCTCAGGAAGAGATGATCTCAGATATATAATCCTAACAACCAGGTGACTGCAAGAAATATAAATCCTTCCATCCTCCTTTGGTCAGAGCTGAAGAACCTTCTTGGATAAGAAGCGAAACGTCTTCAAGGAAAAAAAACAAAATCTAGTTGCCTTTTGACAAAGCACTTTTCGGACTTTTGTCTTTGATTATTTTATTATTCAATTATTTTACTTTTTAGTTTACACGCATTTCATTTTTGTTTCTTTTATTGTAAGCTGCCTAGCCCTATGGTGAGATTGGCAGCAAATAAAACTTATTTGTTAAAACTGATTAAGCAATTTCATGGGTCATTAAACAGACAGGTCCCAAATAAGAGATTGCCTTAAGTGGGTAGGGAATTAAGTGGGTGAGTTCCTGGCATAGTTCCTGTTTGACTTGAGGGGTTCCTGGAGATGCTTAGAGATGCTTTGGGATACGTTGCTTGGAAACATTGTGGAACAGACGGCTTGGAGAATGACATAAGGCTGCAGAGGACTCCAGTCTGGGGATTTAGGCTGCATTTCTCAGTGTCAGTGGTGACACTGGGTTGACATCCTGTGGTCAGTGCTATTCCTCATAAGGTCCCAAACACAATTGGCATAAAAATGGATTTCTTTTCCCATAAGCATTCAACTTTTATCTGCAAGTCCCACTATTTCATTCCCCCCCCTCCAAAAAAACCCTGTTTTTCCTCAGTTCCAGCATCACCCAGAATAGGAACATCAAATGCACAAGTTTTCTTCTTTTCAATAACTGTTATGGTACCAACAAGTTGTCTGTCGGTTTGGATCGCAAAGTTTCCAAAAGTTGGAGGCTAATCTCTCATTCACACAACCTCTCACCCCACCCTCATCCCTTGAAGCCACCCAGTCTTTTGCTTAGACTTTCCTCCTCTTTAGGCACTTGAAAGGGAGCAAAAACAGATCTGCACTAAATTCACATAGCATTCCTAATTCAGATTCTGAATTAACCCATTTTGGTGCAAGAAAGCATTTCCCAACACTTCTCTCTGTGTGTCTCTGACTCTGACTCTGACTCTGACTCTGACTCTGACTCTGACTCTGACTCTCTCTCTCTCTCTCTCTCTCTCTCTCTCTCCCTCTCTCTCTCTCTCTCTCTCTCTCTCTCTCTCTCTCTCTCTCTTGCACACACACCGTGCCTAGGCAGGAAACCCTATACCGTTCCAGACAAATGGCTAGCCAACATCTTCTTAAAGACTTCCAGTGTTGGAGCATTCACAACTTCTGGAGGCAACTTCTGTTCCACTGATTAATTGTTCTAACTGTCAGGAAGTTTCTCATCAGTTCTAAGTTGCTTCTCTCCTTGATTGGTTTCCACCCATTGCTTCTTGTTCTACCCTCAGGTTCCCTGGAGAATAGTTTGACTCCCTCTTCTTTGTGGCAACCCCTGACATTTCTGCAAATCTATCCCCATGTAGCCCACAGGGCAGCATTTTTTGTCCGAGAGAATCTAAGGCATGGAGTTTGGCAAAAATCGTCTCCAGCAAAAAAAAAAGCAAAGGAACCTAAAGCAGGCTAGCGAAAATCAAACGTGGGGTAAGGACCATTTTAATACCACTTTATAATGCCTTGGTAAGGCCACACTTGGAATACTGCAGCCAGGTTGGGTCACCATGATATAAAAAAGATGTGGAGACTCTAGAAAGCGTGCAGAGAACAGTAACAAAGATGATGAGGGGACTGGAGGCTAAAACACATGAAGAACAGTTGCTGGAACTGGTTATGTTTAGTTTAATGAAAAGAAGGACTAGGAGAGACATGAAAGCAGTCTTCCAATATCTCAGGAACTGCCACAAAGAAAAGGGAGTCAAGCTATTCTCCAAAGCACCTGAAGGTAGGACAAGAAGCAAGGAAGGGAAACTAATCAAGGAGAAAAGCAACTTAGAACTGAAGAGAAATTTCCGGACAGAAAAATTAATCAGTGGAACAACTTGACTCCAGAAATTGTGGGTGCTCCATCAGTGGAGGTTTTTAAGAAGAGATTGGACAACTATTTCTCTGCAATGGTACAGGTAGTCCTCAAATTATAACAGTTCATTTAGTGAGCGTTCAAAGTTACAACAGCACTGAAAAAAGTTAATTCTGACCATTTTCCACACTTAAGACCGTTGCCGTATCCCAGTGGTCAACGTGATCAAAATTCAGATGCTTGGCAATTGGTTAATATTTATGACGGTTGCCGTGTCCTGGGGTCATGCGATCCCCTTTGGTGACCTTCTGACAAGCCAAATCTATGGGGAAGCCAGATTCACTTGTTACTAACTTCACACCTGCGAGTGGCCCACTGAACAACACTGGCAACAAAAAATCATAAAATGGGGCAAAACTCACT